>NC_080674.1:108514229-109139229 GCF_030445035.2 Dasypus novemcinctus | reverse complement strand
TTACCTGGTATACTTTTCCTTTCATTTCATATTTTACGATTTTTATCTTATGGAGTTACTAATGAAAAATGAAACAAATACTGGAAGAAAGGCAGAAGAAGAAGGCAGATAATCAAATGTCCAGGGTCATGGTATATAAACTGAATGTACAGCTTCTAGCATACTGAGAGCTCATTGTTTATCTTTAACTGGACATGAACTCTGTGTTCAAGTCATCTCCTGAGGATACAAGTTGATAAAATACCCAATTAAGGTAGTGCGTTTTCTCTAACTAAATTCGTTCTTCACTCTACCTCAAATAAGATACGTAGGTGTTCACAGCACACATTGTCACAAGGAACTTTCTTTCCCACTAGGAGCAGTTTGTGGATGTCTTTGAATTTGATAAAATCCATCATTCTCCAGTGGATTAACATATGTATTAACAGATTATCATTAATTTCCAAACAAAATCTTAGGAACAAATTTTTACAGTCTCATAATTATTGTCAAATATCATAGATATCTCTATTTTTATTTTTAATTTCTCTATTATTTATTTGTACTTAGGAAGATGCTGAATTCCGAAAAACTTGCAATATCTCCTCATATTGCTTTTCATAGATAAAAAGTGACTATGTTTGCAAATGAAAAATAATTTGTTTTTTTAGAACAAAAGTTAGGCCTCATTAACAGAGCTCAAAGAGTACTTTTTACTGGCACAAGCCCATGTTACATATTCATGACATAAAAACATATTACATTGCCATTGTCTCCTCTAAATTGTAATCTTTCTGAAAAAGTACTTATCTTAAATAAATTATTTTAAAAATTGTAGGGTAATGACATTTGAATTGAAAAGGTTTCTGTAAATTTTGAGTCCACTATCTTACATAATCTAAAATAGACCCAACATTTAGATTCTTCCCTACAATGAACAAGAAAAGGAGGCCAACTGTTCTAAATATGACCCTGGGTCTCCTATATTCTAGATAAGCTTCCATTCATGATTATGGAAAACTTGATTCCTGAAAAAACCCCTTATTAAAACCCCTCTTTAACAAAATAAGCAAGCCCTACTGAAAAATTTAGAAAGGACACTAGTCTTCTTTTCTACACATCATTGAATCTTATAAACATTATCAAGTAGTATTGATATTTCAACATGCTGAGCTCAATGTAGACATTTAATACTGAATCATAATGTGCTCTTTTGCTCTTTCTGCCTAGTTTTCTGAGTGTTTTGACATGATTTTGTGATAATGTTGAGGGAATTTTGTCTGTGTTTTTCTTCTCTTTTTATTTTCTTGTCATCATTGTACAAATTATCTTGTATAAAATGATTATGGGGCCTCTCACATAATATGAAAAGCATTCAGAGAATTACACTATTTCCCTGGGAAATGCTAGCCCTACTTGTGCAGTAATTCCCATTCTGGCAACCATGTTGATATTTGTAGACGCAAATTTGGTTATTAGAATTCCAGTTAGGCAGCCAGTGCCTAGTATTCCCTAGAATCCTCCAGCCTTTCAAGTCAGTCAATCCCATACATATTCTGTAAAACAGACTATGGAACAAGGGCTGGGAGTTGTAGATTAGAAAACTTTTAAAGGTCATTTGCCACCCAGATGAAGAAAAATGGTTCTTCCTAGAATCTATATAACAGAAACTAAGATTTATCAAACAGAATAGGTGACTGTGGTTTTCTTCAATATAGGTCAGTTTGATTATGCTACTCAAAGTTGTTTTCCCATTATGGAGAGCTTATCTATAATTGCCAGAAGTATTTTGTTTAGCTTGATTAAGGGTTTCAATACTCAAAGAGGAAATAAATAAGTTACAATGCTATGTGGAGCTTGACCATTTAATAATGTAATAAAAGTATAGGAACACAAACTGTTTCCTTACTTAGATATGATTATAGCAGATAAGTTATCCTGACAATCAATCGCTGTTTTTCAGGTATTTAAAAATTATTCCAAAGTGTCACTTGCTGCATTTTTAAAAATAAAATTGTTTATGTTGGTTCTACTATTTCTGTTGGGCTAAAATTTTTAAAGAAACTGGAATTTAAGTAAGTAATCTCGTGGATGCTAAACTTTATTTGGTAACTTAATATAGACAACAAAATAAGGCCCAACATTCACTTGGAAATTTAATAGGAAGACTAACTAATAATAGCGAGGAAAATTCATTCACAGAGCATTTTACATATTCAAGACACAGTATGAATCATCAATTACATTAGGTCAATTCACTCACCTCATTTAATAGAATCCCAAATAGTCTTCTATATATTGGAATTTCTTTTTAACCTTGACCAAAATTCTCTTCTTACAGTCATTTTTTGTATTATGCAACAAAGGTAAGGATGCCGTTTCCAGAGCCAATATTAAAATATCCCAATTAATCTGAACTGTGAATATGTGGAAGAGATTCTACATCTGAAATATATGTGGAATAAAACTAATACCTTTGGCTGTTCATGATTCAGCTGATTCTTAGCTGACAAAGCTGTGAAAAATTATAGAACACTTTTAGACCTTCAATATGAAAACAAGTTTAGCATTAAGGTAGTTTTCAGTTTACAAATTTTATGTGTTCTAGAATTTGATATCAATGACTTTGATCATTAATAATATCCCTGAGAAGATGGAATTCAAGACATTTGAGTTTCCTTGGAATATTAACAAAAGTATTCCAGATGTTCGCAGAGATGGTGGGAGGAAGGTAGTGACTCAATGTCTGAAAACACCATTCCATTAGGTCAAGAGAAAGAGTGCTGGAGAAAAATTTCTAATCACTTCAGCCAGCCTCATGTAAGGATGGAATTAGGCACCTGATGCCCTACATGCCCTGAGAGACAAAAAAGAAGTCGTTGAAGTTACCTTTTTCCAAGCACAACCTTTCTGCCATCTAAAACAATAACGCTAGTTCTGCTCCTTTACAATCTCAATTCAAACCTGGGAAATGAATAACTTACCAGATAAGGAAAGTGTTTCTAGAGCTACCCCTTGTTAGGCAAGTGCTGTGATTAACAACCATCAAAAAATTTCAGGGCTTGGATTTACACAGTGTAGAACAACAATGACAGCACAATTACCACTAGTTTCAGAAGCAATGTTTGCTTGATTTCCTAAGAGACAGAAAAATATCCATAAACATATCCCTGTGGATATATGTATTTTATTTACTCACACACTCTTCAATACTATTCCTTTACAGATATTGTGAACCATGAAACTTTCTCTACCAAAAAAAAAAAGCCACCAAAGTGTCAGGACTAAAGTTATTGTGTGGCAGTTTAATTCAAATTGGCAAGTGTCTTGAGATAGAAACTGGTTTTTAAAATGATTGCTCAGTACAAAACATTCTTCAGATCAGTTCCTTTCTGAAGATTTCTTTGACTATTCCTATTTGTTTAATCATGCTAACAAGTTATATGTAGATCTGTGAATCAGTTTTTTAATAACAAGTCTACTGAAGCTTCAGATTAAATTTTTTTACACACTGGAGTTATAATAGGTTTATAAAATGAGCCTTAAAAATGCCTTTAGGGTACCAAACATTGTTTACTCAGAATGTAGAAACTAATAGAAATACTTGCATAACCATAGGCTAAATCCTAGGAAAATCCTGTATTCACTTTATCATTAAGGATCTATATCCACGGGAGAATAGTCAATACTTCCTCAGAAGTACTATATATTGAACATAGCCAGTAGAGGATATTAAAAACAATATTTGGAAAAAAATGGGGAAAAATAAATTTCTTTAGTGGTGGACTTTTTATGTACTAGGAGTCAAGATTTACAAGTTTTTCTTCAATTTATGTTTTTCATAATTTCCCTTGAGTAAGAAACTGACCAACATTCATGTGAGGCAGAGGGGGAAATAACTTCTAATCTTGAATTAACTGCTTGGGAGAGTGAAAATTGGTAAGGTATATTTGCTACTTATGCTCCAGAAGTGCAAACATTTTTTGAATTATTTTATTACAAACAAAGACATATGGTCAACACTCTTCCCCTAAATAGTAGGGGGAAATGCTGCATTGGAAATATTAAATCTTGCCACTTTAAATCAATACCTGACAGATTAAAATTTGCCATGCATGTGTCATTTTTAAGGAATCAAAGAACATTATTTATAAGTTATATAAAAATATAAAGCTGAATTTTAATTTTATTTTCCCACATTGTAGCTTTAAGATATAACTACATAATTCTCAAGAGTGTTAACTGTCTACATTACAACCTAGATCTATGAAGTTCTTTCTCCAAAGAAAGAAAAACACCATTAGTAAATAGTTCTATATCTAAGTACTATGAAATAATAATGGATATCTCTTATTATTATTTTCCAGTTCATAAAATTATTATTTTCTGATAACAGTACCAAGATTTTCCTTTGAAGAACCACCTCCTTTTTTTGCTCAGCAATTCTCTTTAAGTGTGGTTGACCCTACCTCATTACTCTATGAGTGGACATGAGTATCACTACCTGGCCACAATAATTGTTTCAGAGATGGATGATTGATCAAATTCAGTCCATCAAATGCCACTAGCATCAGCAGTAAACATTTCATGATAACTTATAGAAAAGATTAGCTCTTTTTCACTGAGATTGCCAAACTGGAGCTTTGGTGACTATTGGGTCACTACTTACGAAAAAACTATCTGAGAATGAAGGCAAAATACCGGAAAGTAGAACTAGATAAATAAATAGATGAATTTCTCATAATGTCATTTTATAACAAGTATATATTTGAAGCCAGCTCAAACACCTGGTATATTTTTTCTTGAGGCAGTTTATGTTGGTTTTCTATAAATTAAAATTTACAGAGACTTGACCTACATAATTATACTACCCAATAGGAGGTTAGAAGAGTGTCATCTTGAAATAATCTTGAAGTGCTAAGAATAAAAGATTGGGAAATTATTTACATATATGTCAACTGCATATAGGCATGTATGGTAGATATGGCTGATTGTCTCACTCAATCCCTCGCAATCCTTATGTAGATGGTCTGACTAGTCTTTATCAAATTTCAATGTGTTAATCAATTGGGGATCTTGTTAAAAGACAAATTTTGATTCAAAAGTTTTGGCCTGTGACCTGATATTCCACATTTCTAACAAGCTTCCAGATAGTGCAGATGCCACTAATCTTTAGTGGAAGAAACTTTGAGTAGTAAGAACTCAGTACATTTTAGGGGCCAGAAATCCAAAGATAACAGCTCCCCAGAATTCTTTTCAGCTTGGATTCTACTTGTGGCTCAGAATTCTACCAAACCTACAGACCAGTTGGAGATTTCTAAGGAAATTATGGGGTGGAGAATGCTCTTATTTTTTACTGCTATGTTTTGCTAGCAAGCTCTAGCATGGCATGGGACATTCCTTTTGCTGGTAGAGAATTGTAGCTAAACTGCTGTGGCCCTAGACTCCACAGTTATGGAGGTAGTTTCCTTGTCCCCAGATAACACAAGGGCCATGTGGTTTGCAAGGTAGCAATTGGAGCAGCTGGTACCTGATTTTTTGGTTTCCTAATTATGTTAAGTATTGTAGCTCCCCTGAAAGATAAATTCTGGTGTGTTGTTCTGTGAGTCATTCCTGAAGGCAGACATTACATAAATTGAAAAACCTGTAATTCTCCATGATCATTCCATTTCTAATTAAACTAGGGGGGGAAAAAAGTTATTTTCCATGTAAAAAGAATAATTAAATACATCTTAGGAAGAAAATATAAAGAAAGGAAACATATGAAGAAATGGGAGGTCAGAAGAAATATTTATATAGCAATGGTCATATGAACTCTTCAGCATACTCTAAGCAGCTTCCTTCTGTGCGCTTCCTAAACTTTTCCAAAGAGCATGGCCAGGTCACATCACTCAAGACAATATAGCATGATGGCAAGAGTGATTATGTTGTATTTAGGAAATCCCAGATTCTTGTCCTAATTCAACAGTTACCAATGAATGTGGAGAGCTAAGTTGAGCAGAGAGAATGCTGAGCTTTAATCACTGTGATAGTATAGCCGAGAAGTTAAGGTGGAAAAAAGCACCAACTTCCCTGTTCCATTTCTCCCCCCCCCCCGGCAAAGGGGGACTTTGGGAACTTCTTATTGCTCAGGAGATGTTGGGGAAGAAGGACAAAGGAATGGAGAAATTCTGAATACTGAATAATAGTGAAGTGTCTTCAAAATCTCCCCCTACTCCCTCCCAAAGAAGGTCTCAGCATGATTGCTTGAGGAAGACTTTGAGTTAGGAATGAAAATATGTGTGTGAGCATGAAGGGCTTGAGGGACCTGAATCCCTGACTGCAACTCCTTTCAGAGACATCATTGCCTTAGATGTGCACCAAGTCTGGTATGGGAAGAGTAGATTCCATCCCACGCCGTGAAGCTTGCTAGATAAAGACTTTGTAATTACCTGCACATATTTTTTCTGGCTAGGACTGGACTTCTCAATGTCTATGAAGAACAAGAAGATGGCATAAATGAATAAGCCAGATTGGGAGCATCTAAATTGTGACACAGTATGCAGCAGCCCTTTTCAAGAATGAGACCCCAGTCCTGCAAGATCTAGCAATCTTTCAAGTTAACACACATTCATATTGTCCTGATGTTTAAATGTTTACAATTATTTTAAAATAAATATTATTTGGGCTAAATAGAATACATTTCCCATGACACATTCACAATTATTTGGCACCTTCACTGCCTTATTTATAAATTACTGGCAATGTCATATAACACATTTCCAAAAATATCATGGAAATAAAGCCTAGTGTAAGATAAGCAACAATAAGTGCTGGCTATTACTATTCTTAGCTGTGTTTTACCTCTTAGAAATATGGAAAATCTTGAGAAAATAAAATGTGAGTATTTTAGTTTCCTGTGTGCTAAAACAAATAAGGGGTTGGTTTAGGAAGAGGAATTTATTGGCTCACAATATCAGAAACTAGAAGGCTTGCTTCTTCTCAGGGTTGATGTCATCTAGCTGACCAGCAAACTTTGGGATTCCTTGTTTTTTCTGTCACATGGCAAACACCTGGCAGTCTTTTTTTCTTTTGGGTTCAATTGATTTCCTGGCTTCTCCTCATGATTTCTTTCTCCTTTTGACTTTCTCTCTGATTTACTCCAGTAATCTGGATTAACCTGATTCAGTTGGACCACACCTTAACTCATATAACATCTTAACCTTTATTTACAATGGGTCCATACCCACCAGAATGCAAACCAGACCAAGAATATGTCTACATATGTACACAATTCAATCTACCACTGTTCTATTTTACAATGAGTTAGATTTTATAAATGTGAAGCTTTAGTTTAGACAAGAGACCTGTTTTATGAGCACATTAAATGTCAAAAAACACTGTAAGACAGGTTCCATAGCTATTCCAAATAGATTTCTGTTGTCTTTGATTTGTGGAGCAAAGACTCAATTCTCCAATGATAAGTAGCAAATAGGTTCTGTTTTTGGTACTATTATTATCAGATGATCAAGGTTGAGTTGTAAATAGTGCTTGACCCAGTAACCTATGAGTTTATAGTTCACATACAGAAATGAATAGGTAGTGCATGAATTAAAACTATATCAATAGCTCTCTAACTTTACTAATTGTAGATGGATTATTTTGGTTTAACAAATGGTTCAGCGTACACCTGATTTAAATGAATTTTTAAAATTTTGACAATATGAGACTAATCTCAGCCAACCAAATGGAAGATTAATTATTTACTGAGATTCCTGATTGGGGGACATAGAATCAAAATAACTTTTTCCAAAAATAATAAATATAATAAAATATAATATAATAAAAATAATAATAAAAATAATAATATAATAAAATAAAACATTTTTTCTAAAATTCATTGTTTCAGTTTTATTTATATAACATCAATAATACAAAAAAGAAAAAGTAATACTAAAATGGAGATGCAGGGATGAATTTGGATATCCATTTCCAAGCTTAAAGTAAAATTTATTTTCTATTTTCTAAAGTCTTTTATCAAAATCACAGATTTCCTGTTTTACTTTTCTTCTGTGTTTAGTTTCTCCTTGACAATTCAACTAGTCTATAGGCCCTAAACAAATTTATGCTGTTTAAAGTCTAATTCTTTTAAACATTCTTTTTATAATTTGGTGATTACCTTTTGAGACATTAATTCAAAATATTATAGTTCTTTTAGAATCAAATGTATATGTACAAATACACATGCACACATATACACACCCATGCATATACATGCGTGCTGTATGAATATATACACTCACTATATCACATTAGGAATTCATGCTGATGGTTGGTTCCATAAATGTATTTATTTACTTGTTAAATAAGAAGTATACTTGTTCTTTTCAAAGAAATTATGAAATTTGGGTGTATATACTTCTGTAATTTCAACTTACAGACACTACAATGTTTGAATTGAAAATACGAAATTATTCAACATAAAAATAACTCTTCAGAGGACCTGGAAAATGTTTAACAAGAAAGTGAAATTTGAATTTTGCACTGAAGGATGATTATTTTTCTGTTCCAAACTAAAATGACATAGAGAAGAAACCTCATCAACAAAAAACAGAAAGAAGGAAAGAATGAGGATGTACCCAATTGATGTAAGAAGATACAGGAGTTTGGAAAAGTTAAAATATACGGTATATGAAGCTTGGGAGGAAGGCAAGGATCATGATGTTTATATATATATATATAATATAATGTTCTTATTTGCATATTATAAGATCACTTTGGTGGCAACATGGATAATGAATTAGAAGGAAAATTAAAAGTTATGGTAGTATTATAAATATTTCCTATGTCCATGTATCTATAGAGAGTGGTATAGTTAAAGGTACATCTTTGTAGATGTCCTTTGTGATTAACCTACAATATCATCTTAAAGTTTGGAACTTGAGGAGAACACACATCCAGATTGGCTCATGGGTTTCTGATTTAAGCTACTGGGTAGACAGAAATGCCATTGATGGTGACAAGACTTATATGCAGAAGTCTGGCTTGAGGAATCCAAAGGGAGTTCAGAAATGAATATGGGAAAATGCTGAGTTTGAGTTACCTGTGGAAAATCAAGATAGAAATGAGTATAATACATAGATTTGAGTATGGAGCTCAAGATAGAGAGTGATTTTGATGATGTAGATTTAGGAGAGACAAGTGTTTGAGAGATACATAAAGTCAGGGAAATTGTTAGGATCACCCAAGTAATCCAGGTCTAGTGAAAATGTTAATGAACCTGGCAAAATTTTTCTAAAGAACACCAGTATTTAAAGTGTATGAAGCTTAGCCACTTACTTATTCATAATTGATATAACAAATGTTTAGTGAGATTCTTCCCTATGTCAGGCACTGTTGTAAGGTAAATGGATAAACATCTGGTTCCTACCTTCCATTGTGTTTACAGGCATTGTAGATGCAGATATTATTAATCTAATAATAATACCATCTAATAATGCATGGTAAGTATAATATTATATTAAAGACAGGTATTACAGTGTTGTCTATCAGTCTATTTGGGCATCAACTTAACCAGGAAAGTCAGATAATTTTAAGGGAATGAAAGAAGTCTAATGGGTTTAGGGTAAGTGATATATGAACAAGCAAGAGATGTGGTTAGAGATAAAGAGTGATAAAGAGGATTTAAAACACATTAAGAAATTTATTTTTTTATCCTAAAAGAAATAAGTCATTGAGTGATGTTGGTAGATGAATGGATGAAGATGGGAAGGGAGTAACATAAAAGAGTTACCACATTGGAAAATTAAGTATGGCTATAGAAGAGGAAAGTAGGGATGGGTCAGAGTGGGTGTTAGTTTTAGAGATCTGTGCAATAATAACCAAGTCAAGGGAATCAGATATCTTGGACTAAAGCTGTGATGATGCAGAGGAAAAGGATTAGATGGATTAAAAAATTCTGGGTAAATCTGCAGGAAATAGAGATAGATGAAATATAAAAAGTGAGAAAAACAATGATCCCAAGGATAACTTGTATGATTGGTTTCATAGTGGTGCAATTCATTAACGTTGCACAGAAAAAGAAACATATTTGGGTAACTATCGTTAATTTGTTTTAAAATGTTGAGTTCAGTATATCTTTAAGATATTTCAGGTATTAGATATTTGTATGTAGAAATGAAGAACTCAGAATAGAGGTAGGGCATTTCCAGGATTAGGGATGGTGTTTGGTTTATTTCAGCATACAAGTGGTGTGGTTATACTTGCTGACAGTAATTCTCTCACAGATGAGAGACTGGAGCTATGAGAAGTAGCCACAAATATTGAAACAAGTCACCACTGATGATAAAGTAGTAGGAGCCTGGCATAAGTGGTTAGGAAATTTATGGAATGCAGTGTTTGTATGGTTTTGTATATGCAAAATAAATGTATAATATGAATAGTAGTATATTGTATATAACAGAATATTTGCAAAATGAAATTTTGCTATAGTTCTGTTATATGGGTATGAGAGAGACATCTTTAAATGTTTGGATTACCCATGCTGAGATGATCAGTTCATACATATGAGGCATGTGAGAACAGAGACCAACTGAGGGAGTTGTACATTCGTACATATATTCTTAAAAACAGCAAAAGAATTTAGATCATCAACTAAAATTGTGGAGATAATCTCTCTTAGAATATTTAAAATATCATTGTTCTATTTCTTTTTCATACACATTTTTCACCCTCCTCTTTGCCAACTCACTGACTACATTCAAGTAATCGAAATGTGCTTATGATGCTTATTTATATGCAACAAAATATATTTTTCTACTTTTTTAACAGTTTTATTTAAATATAAGTCACATACCATACAATTAACCCATTCAAAATATATAATTCAATATATCAATGTATTTTAGTATATATCATTGTACAACCTTCACCACAATAAATTTTAGGAAATGTTAATTGGCCTGGCCCCCAGGTCAAACGAACCAGCACCTGAAAGAGGGAGTGGGAATTGGGGGACAAGAGGCGAGAGAAATGGAGACAAGACAGGATTCTGATCAAGTCTCCATTTATTGAGGGTAGAGCATCAGAATATATACTAAGGGGAGGGTATTAGCAGGGGGTGGTAGGCTGATGAAGCGGCTCTTCCATATAAGGCAATAAAATGCTGTTACACCACTTGCTATAGGTTGTGAGTCTTCAATGCTGGTCATGGCTTCAACATCTTGTTGCACAGGCGTGACACTTTTTGCTCAGGAAACTGGGGAAAGGGGAAGAAGAAGGTGGAAGCACAGGGGTGGAGTAGGTGTACTTATGAAAACCGCCATGTTGTTGGAGACCACAAATGCATGTAGCTCCGGGCAGCTCCCCACAGGTCCCCCTTCTTTATTATATTTTATGAAGCACCCTGAGTTCGGGGGGAACTGTGCCTGTCTTAGGTCGGGGTGTGCAAACAGGCGGATTTCCTTACCTGTCATGGAGAATGCAACAGCAGTGAAAGGCTGTGTCTCTGTCTTAGGTGGCTCTGCCATGGAACCGATCACGCCCAGTTGCCCGTCATTGGCTATCCAGTTCATCACCTCAGAACCTGACAGGGTCATATGTATTTGAGAACTGCTGCCAGCAGTCAGGGTGCTCCCATTTTGGTTATAATGTGTGGAGGCCAGAGGGAGGTGCGGTACGCACTGTGTTCTCTTTCTGCGGTTTCATAATGGAGGTTTGGGGAGGTGAAAGCAAGAGGGGGAGAGAGAAACATGAGGGAGCTGTAGCAAGGATGGGCTCTTCAGTCACAAGCAGCTGGCACTGGCGGATGTGGTGTGCGGCGTTGGTCGATACACTCTTAGGTTGTACTAAAGTATCGGAGTGCCGGAGTCACAGAAGGATTCCAGGGGGGCTGTACAGCTGTATGGGTTTTAGCATTGGTTGCTCTCCTGTAAGAAAACAGAGTTCATCTCAGGGAGAATTCTCTACCCTGGATAGGTTGTTATTATCTATTTGTTTTACCAATCGTTCCGGCAGCCACCTGGCTGCATCTAGTTCTTTGGAATAGACTCAAACTGATCCTCTGCCCCATATTAGGATGGGATCGGGTCCATGCCAGGTATTATCCATTGGGTCTTTCCATAGGACGGTGGCATGGTTTGTGCTGGTATTAGGGTGCCAGAAGTGGTCAGCCGCAGAATGCCTTTTCTGATCTAAGCTTTAAAAATTTAGAATAAAGAGAGAATTTATCAGGGGCAATTTGAAGCCCGTGTGCCTTTAAGGCTGTTTTCATATCATGGTAACATGTTAGGACATCTTGTTCCTTTTTACTAGCCATTAAAATGTCAACCAAGTAGTGAATAACATAAAGGTCTTTCCACATTGCCCTTACTTCTCTTATGGTGGCAGCCACAAATTTTTGACATAAGGTAGGGCTGTTTGTCATGCCTTGGGGTAAAACCTTTCAGTGATATCTTCTCATAGGTTCTTTGAAATTCAGAGGGGAGGCTAAATGCAAATCGTTTTTGATCAGCCGGGTTAATGGGATAGTAAAGAAGCAATCTTTTAGATCTATGATAATTTTATAATATCCAAAGGGGATGGCTACAGGGGTTGGAAGACCAGGCTGCAAAGCTCCCATAGGTATCATTGTTTTGTTTACTGCTCTTAAGTCTTGCAATAATCGCCATTTTCCAGATTTCTTTTTAATGACAAAAATAGGAGTATTCCAGGGAGAGTCACTTTCTGTAATATGTCCTGCTGCTAGCTGTTCCTGCACTAACCAGTGGGCGGCCTGTAGCTTGTCTGAGGATAAAGGCCATTGATCGACCCATACAGGTTCATCTGAAAGCCAGGTGATTTGGTCTGCATGGGGTACAGGAAGATCAACGACCCCTAGGCTAAATTTCCCAGGCCTTTTTTGTGGGTGTGTCCTGTGGCTGGTATGAGTTGAGTAATGCCCGTCTTAAGCTTTCCTAAGCCTTTTCCTGGCTTAAATCCCTGGGAAAGCATTTGAGCTGTGACTATATCATTGGGGCTACCCATACAGAGTCCCATTTGGGCAAGTAAGTCTCGTCCCCACAGATTGACAGGGAGCCCTTGGAGGACATAGGGCTGTATAGTTTCTTGATTTCCCTCCCTATCTTTCCAAGTCAAGAGCTTAGAACGTCTTTCCGGGTTTCGGGTTTGCCCAATGCCCTGTAAGTTGGTTAAGGAGGGAGAAAGGGGCCAGGTGGATGGCCAATCAGCCTTTTTTAAGATGGTAACGTCTGCCCCTGTATCTATTAGGCCTTCGAACTGTTTACCATCAAGCCAAAGAGACATAGTAGGTCTGTGGGTGGTGATGGGGTGTACCCAGTATGCATCAGAGGAGCCAAATGCTCTATCCCTGCGGTCACTATCAATGGCAGTGTTGTTGGTGGGTATTAGGGGGAGTATTAGTAGTTGAGCGACCCGCTGTCCAGCAGGGAAGGAAATAATGCCTTTTGGAGCAGAAGCCATAATTTTTATTTCTCCGGTGAAATCACTATCCACAACTCCAGGGGAAATGTGGAGGCCACTAATAAGGGAGCTGCCTCGCCCAATGATGAAGCCAAAAGTGCCTCTTGGCAGTGGCCAAACATGCCTGTAGGCAGGGCTTGAACTCCCATAGGTGGTGTTAGTACTGTGTGGGAGGAGGTACAGAGGTCCAATCCTGCACTCCCCGAGGTGGCTCTATAGAGGTCAGAAATACATTGCCCCTGGCGGGAACAAAGCTGATTGCCCCATAAGTCTGATTGTTTGTCGGGGCCTGGGGCTGGCCCCTCCTCCCGTTTCCCTGATAAGCAGGGAGTGCAGGACCTGAAGAATCAGTTCTTGATTTGCATTCATTAGCCCAGTGTCTGCCCCTGTGGTAGCTGGGGCAGGAGTTGGGAAGGGGGGGTGGCTTTTGGCTAGCAGGGGGCGGCAACAACAATCTCTGGCTAGATGGCCAGGGTTGCCGCAAGAGAAACAGGCCCTACGTGCACGGGGCACCAGGGATGGAAGCACTTCTCTCAAGGCCACAGCGAAGGCTTGGGCCTGTTCAGAGGTGGCCTCCCTTATGGCGGCAGCTATAGCCAGGCCCTGCTGCTTTGTGGGGCCTATGTCTGAGCAAAGCTTAATGTAGCCAGAGAGATTTTCCCTTTTTCTATAGGGCCAGATAGCTGCTTGGCAGGCTACATTAGCATTTTCAAAGGCAAGTTGTTTTACATAGTCAGCATCAGTATTTGCATCACCAAACATTCTCTCAGCGGTGGTGCAAAGTCTACCTACAAAGTCAGAGAATAGTTCCTCGGGGCCCTGACAGATAGAAGTTAAGGAGGTAAGGGATTGTCCCTTGGTAGGCAGTCTTTTCCAGGCCTTAAGGGCTGCAGCACAGACTTGTTCAAAAAGTCCGACATCATAATACAACTGATTTGAGTTCTGCTCAAAATCTCCTGCGCCGAGAAGCATGTCCTCGGTCCACCCATTCTCAGTTCTGAGATTTCGCTGTGCGGTTTCCTTGCAAAACTCACAATATTCTGACTTCCAGAGGAGATAATCTCCTGCACTGAGAGCGGAGTGGGCAAGGGTGTGCCAGTCATGGGGGGTGAGCCACCCATCAGCAATGTGTTCTAACAGAGAGAGGGTGTATGGAGCAGTAGGGCCATAGGTGGTGACCGCAGACTTAAGCTCCTTCAAGGTTTTGAAAGGGAAAGGGTTATAGATGCACTCAGGCTCAGGTTCAACAGCAACCTCGCTCCCCTCACCAGCCTCATTAGGGCTCCCAGGCCTCTCGATAACAGGGAAAGAAAAAAGGGGTGGTTTGCGGAAGTTGGCAGTTAGGGGGTTTTTTAGAGGAGGGGTTAAGTTGAGCTGATGCTGCAGAGTTGCGCATTGAGATTGTGGATCCTTTCTCTCTTTTAAAAGAGAGAGCCATAACTTTAGATCTGCATTGGGGTCTAGGCTAGCGGGGGCGGAAGCGGGGGGTGCATATGGGGGTGGGCGGAAACCAACAGAGCGTTCTTCAGCCTCAGGGTTGGAGTTATTGGAATCCGTACACGGGGCGTTAGGGTTTGGATTACTAATAACTCTCCTCCTCTGATTAGGGCCAGCTTTTCTCTTAGAGATATTATTTTTGCAAGGGAAGGGGCACTCTCATCATCGCTATCTATTTTAATAGACACCGAGTCTGAATGGGGGGGGTATTTAGCAGGACTTTTTGCCGGGGGGGGATTTAGAGAGCGTCCCCAACTCTACTCCACCACCTTTCATTTATGGTTCCTTCCTGAGGAAGCCACGGACAGACTTCTCTCAAAAATCTAAAGAAGTCTATTAGCTCCTTAAATTTAACCTTTATTTCTCTCGCCTTTAATGCCTCTCTGAGGCTCTTAATAAAAAGTTCGTGCTCACTCATTGCTTGTCCCATATTCGCCGATCACTTACTGAGGCTTTGCAACCAGGAGGCAGGTTCCCTCGCGGCATCCTCTTATTACTCTCTGATTCTCCTTCTTGATTTCTGAATGTTACACTTGGTCCGGCCGGACTGTCTGTTGGTGTTCCTCACTGGGTCCCTCGTTTTCAGGTCCCTGTGTCCGGGCGCCAAGTGACCCAGCCCGCAGGTCAAATGAACCGGCACCTGAAAGAGGGAGTGGGAATTGGGGGACAAGAGGCAAGAGAAACAAAGACAAGACAGGATTCTGATCAAGTCTCCGTTTATAGAGGGTAGATCATCAGAATATATACTAAGGGGAGGGTATTAACGGGGTGGTAGGCTGATGAAGCGGCTCTTCCATATAAGGCAATAAAATGCTGTTACACCACTTGCTATAGGTTGCGAGTCTTTAATGCTGGTCATGGCTTCAACATCTTGTTGCGCAGGCATGACACTTTTTGCTCAGGAAACTGGGGAAAGGGGAAGAAGAAGGTGGGAGCACAGGGGTGGAGTAGGCGTACTTATGAAAACCGCCATGTTGCTGGAGACCGCAAATGCATGTAGCTCCGGGCAGCTCCCCACAGTTAATTACTCCCAAAATTAATCTTGTGCTCTTAGCAGCAACTCCCAATTTTCCCTCATCTCCCCAGTGGTAGGGAACAATTAATCTACTTTTTGTCTCTATAGATTTTGTTATTCTGGACATTTTACATAATGGAATCATGCAATATATGCTCTTCTGTGACTATTTTATCTTCTCTTGGTGTAATGTTTTCAAGATTTATATATGTTGTAGCGTGTGTTTAATCCTTTTTATATGCTGTATGGTTCAGTTTGCTAGTATATGGTTGTGGTTTTTTTGTGTGGAGTTTGCTTTTCTTGTGATCTTTGTCTGTTTTTGTATCAGAATATTACTGGCCTCAAAAATAAGTTTGGAACTATTCTCTCTTTTTCTATTTTTTGGGAAAAGTTTTGTAAAGGATAAGTGTTAATTCTACTTTAGATGTTTGGTAAAATTCCCTAGTGAATTTCTCTGGTCCTGCACTTTTAGTTGTAGGAAGTTTCTTTTTTTTTTTTTCCACTAATTCAATCTCTTCACTTATTATAGTTCTATTCAGGTTTTGTATTTCTTCTAAGTCTGTTAAAAGTTTGTGTCATTCTATGAATTTTCTCATTTTGTCTAAGTTATTTTAATTTGCTGGCATACTATTTTTCATAGTATTCCCTTATAATCCTTTTCATTTCTGTTAGGTAAGAATAATGACCCCTGATGTATTTCTGATTTTATTAATTTCAGCCTTTCTTTTTTCTTGCAGCTGAAGATTTGTTATTATTAATGTTGAGTTTATTGACTTGGACATATTTGTTAGGTTTAGTTGGCTCATAGTGTCATTCAAGTCTTCTATTTCCTTGCTGAATTCTTGCAGTGTTCCATCCATTATTGAAAGTGGATTATTGAAATCTTTGAATATACTTGTTGAATTGCCTCTTTCTCCCTTCATTTCTGTCAGGTTTTACGTCATGTATTTTGGGACTTTTAGCTTCCTAATTGATTGACAACTTTTCATTATAAAATACCCCTCTTAATTGCTAGTAACTTTTGGGGGGGGGGGGGTTAATGTGTACTTTATCTGATGTTACTATAGCACACAATCTCTCATTCAGCTACTGTTTGCATGACATATGTTTCCACCTTTTGCTTTCAATCTATTTGCCTTATTCAGTCTAAACTGCCCCCTATATACAACATATATAGTTTGATCTTGCATTTTTTTCATCCAGTCTGACACTCTCTGCCTTTTGTTTGGATTATATTAATTCATCCGCATTTAAAGTCATTATAGATATAGTTGGATTTTCATCAGCCATTTTTTGTGTTCTATATATTTAATATTATTCCATTCTTTTTCTTTGTCTTTTACTGCTTTTTTGCATTAAATGTAACTTTTAATTCACGTAATGCTTTTTTCACTATATTTTTAAGCAATTTTCTTAGTGGTTTCTTGAAGAGTAACCATATACATTGTAAAAGAATCTACTTCCAATGTACATTAACTTAATTCCAGTGAAATATAGAAACATTAGTCCAAATTGCTCTATTCGATCTTTCACCTTTTCACTCTTTAATTGTTAAATATATCTATAGATATTACAGATCCAATAAGAAATGGCATTATTAGTAATTTGTATAACTAAAACCATATAAAAAAGCTGCAAAAAGAAAGGAAAGCTAGCATATGTGTATAGAGTTTTTTATATTAAAGTTTTTCTTTTCAATTCCTTGTTCTCTTCATTCGTTCTTGTAGATATAAGTTACCATCTGGTGTCATTTCCTTACTCCTAAACATCTTAACACCCCCCACTCCTTTTGTGCTGTTATTGTCACATAAAATTTCTGTGTTATAGGTCCAACAATACAATTATATCCAATTGCTTTTATAATTGCTTTTAAAATCATTTAAGAGAAGGAGAAGAATTATATTTTTATTGTCTGTTATAATTACATATTCACCTTCACTAGTACCCATTTTTGGGGGACATTCTCATTACTGTCTGGAATCACTTTCTTTCAGCCTGAATAACTCCTTTTAGTGTATCTTAAAAGTGGGTTTGCTAGCAAGAAATTGTGTCAGCTTTAATTTATCTGGGAATATATTTATTTTTGCTTCCATTTTTTTAAGCTTTTTATTTTGTAATAATTTCAAACTTAGAGGAAAATTGCAAAAATAATACAGAAACAATATATAGAACTCCAAGGCACCCCTATGCAAATACCAGGATTTACTATTAACACTTTGTTACATTTGGTATGTCATATGCTCTAATTATATCTATCTGTCATCTACATTTATTTATCTACCTATATTTATTTGATCTGTCATCTATTTATCTATCTTCTAAACATTTGGGAGTAGATTTGCCTACTTACATCCTTCTCTTCTAATAGTAAACACTGCCATGTATATTTGCTTAATACAGGAACACTCAGTTATGTAACCACCTTAAATATAGCTATCAAGTTTAAGAAATTTCGTAGTAATATAAGGCCCACAGCTCATATTCCAGTTTTATTAATTTTTGCCAAAATTTCCTTTTGAGCATTTTCTCTTCCATTATTAGATTCAATCCAGGATCATGTATTAGATTTTTTATTTTTTCTCTCTTTCATTTTTTTAAACTACTTAGACTACCCCTTCAGCCACATTTATAAATAGGCAGTGTTAGTTATACTTAACATTGTGTGTTACCCTCAACTCTATCCATTTCCACAAATTTATAATCCACTTTATTAAAACATTCTACCACAGTCAGCATCAGCTCCCCCTTCTCAACCCACATTCTATCTCCTAATAACTGATTAGTGAGGTAATATAATATTTGTTCTTTTGTGCCTGCTTTATTTCATCCAACATAATGTCTTCAGGGTTCATCCATGTTGTCTCCCAACTTCATTTTCTCTTTCAGCAGGATAGTATTCCATTTATGTATATATCATAGTGTATCCATTCATCAGTTGGTAGATCCTTGGGTTGTTTCCTTCTTTATCAAGTGTGAATAATGCCCCATGAATATAGGTGTACAAATATCTGTTCATGTCCTTGCTTTCAGTTCTTCTGAATATATTCCTAGTAGTAGGATTGTCAGATCCTATAGCAGTTTTATGTTTAGCTTCCTCAGGTACCATCAAACTGTCTTCTGCAGAGATATTTTTAAACATTTTCTTCAAGGAACTTTATGGCTCTAGATTTATATTTAGGCCCTTGATCCATTTTGAGTTAATTTTTGTGTAAGGTCTGAGATAAAGATTCTCTTTCTTTCAGCTGTGGATATCCAGTTCACCTAGCACCATATTTTAAATGATTGCTGTGTCTCAGATGGGTGAGCTTGACAGCCTTGTCCAAAATCACTTGAATGTAGATGAAAGAGTCTATTTCCAAATGCTCAGCTTACCTCTGTTTGTCAGTATGTCCATCTTTATGCCAGTAGCTTGTTGCTTAATTTAGTTTAGTTTTGTTTATCTACTACAGTGGCTAAGTAATATGCTTTAAAATCAGGAAGTGTGATTCCTCCAACTCTTTTCTTTTTTTTTTAAGATTTTTTTTCTATTCATGTCTCTTACCCTTCCAAATATATTTGATAATTGGCTTTTTCATTGTGCAATAAAAGTAGTTGGAATTTTTATTAAGATTGCATTGAATCTGTAAATCAGTTTGGGTAGAATTGACATCTAAATATTTAGTCTTCCAATACACAAGCTTGGAATGCCCTTCCATTTATATAGATCTTCTTTGGATTCTATAGCAATATTTTATAGTTTACTGAATTTAGGTCCTTTATGTCCTTGGTTATATTTATTTCTAAACATTTAATTCTTTTAGGCACTATTATAAATAAAAGTTTTTTCTAACTTCCTCTTCAGATTGTTTATCAGTATATATATATAAACATTACTGATTTTTGTGAATTAATCTTGTATCCTACCACTTTGCTGAACTCATCTATTAATTTCAGTAGCTTTGTTATGTATTTTTCAGGATTTTCTAGATTTAGAATCATATCATCAGGGACTAGAGGAAGTTTTACTTCTTCCTTTCCCATTAAGGTGTTTCTTTCTTTTTTTTTTTTTTTTTCCTACCTAGTCGCTCTAGCTAGAACTTCTAGCACAATATTAAATAACAGTTATGATTGTGGGCATCCTTGTCTTATCCCTGTTATCAGTGAAAGAGCATTCAGTCTTTCACTCTTTAGTATAATGTTAGCTGTGGGTTTTTCTTATAGGTATTCTACCATGTTTAGAAAGTTAAATTCGATCCCTTTCTTTCAGAGCGTATTTATCAAGAAAGGATGCTGAATTTTGTCAAATGCCTTTTCACATCAATTGAGATGATCATGTCATTTTTCTTCTTCAGTTTATCACTGTGGTATAAAACACTAATAGATTTTCTTGTGTTGAACCACCCTTATATACCTGGGATACAAACCACTTGATCATGGTGCATAAAAAATGTGCTTTGGATTCAGTTTGCAAGTATTTTGTTGAGGATTTTTGCATCTATATGCACTAGAGAAATTGGTCTTTGATTTTCTTTTTTTGTAGTATCTTTATCTGGTTTTGGTATTAGGGTAATGGCTTCAAAGAAAGAGTTCAGCACTATTCCCTTTTGTTCAGCATTTTGGAAGAGTTGGAGCAAGATTGGTATTAGATTTTCTTTGAATGATTGGTAGAATTCACTTGTGAAGCTATCTTGGCCTTTTCATGTTTGGGAGTTTTTGATGACTGTTTCAATCTCTTTATTTGTGATTGGTTTGTTGAGGTCTTTTATTTATTCTAGGGTTAATGTAAGTTGTCTGTATCTTTTTAGGAATTTGTCTATTTGGTTTATGTTGTAGAGTTTGTTGGCATACAGTTATTTATAGTATCCTCTTATGATCTCTTTTATTTCTGTGGAGTCAGTGGTTATATCCCCTCATTTCTGGTTTTATTTATTTGAAACATCTCTCTTTTTTTCTTTCTCAGTCTAGCTAAAGACCCTTAGATGATTGTGTCCTTGTATCTTAAATGAGGCTCTTGCAGAGAACATATGGGTTGCTCATATATTTTTTCTATAATTTAAAAAATTTATCTATTGATTTTGCTGATCTCTTCAAAGAAAAACAAACTTTTGGTTTTGCTGAGTCTATTGTTTTTTGTTCTTGATTTCATTTATTTCTGCTATGATCTTTACTATTTCTTTCCTTCAGTTTGGTTTGGGTTAGTTTGCTGTTCTTTTTCTAGTTCTTCCAGATGTGCAGTTAAAGCATCAGTTTTAGCTCTTTCTTCTTTTTTAATGTAAGTATTGGAGGCTATAAATCTCTCTTTCAGCACTGTCTTTGCAGTGTCACATAGGTTTTGATATTTTGTGTTCTTGTTCTCATTCATCATAAGATATTTAGTGATTTCTCTTGCAATTTCTTCTTTGATCAACTAATTTTTTAAGAGCGTGTTGTATAATCTCCATGAATTTTTGAATTTTCCCTTTTTCTGTCTATTATTTATTTCTAGCTTCATTCCATTATGGTCAGAAAAAAATGCTTTGTATAATTTCAATCTTTATAAATTTGTTGAGATCTGTTTTGTGACCCAATATGTAGACTATCCTACAGAAGGATCCATGAGCACTTGAGAAGAATATATATTTTGCTTTTGGGGGGCAATGCTCTATAAATGTCTGTTATGTCTAGATCATTTATCATATTGTTCAGATTCTCTAATTCTTTATTTTTCCTCTGTCCAGATGTTCTATCTAATGCTGAGAGTGGTATATTGAAATCTCCAACTATTATTGTATAGATGTCTATTTCTCCTTTCAATATTGTCAGTGTGTGGCTCATGTGTTTTGGGACATCCAGGTTAAGTGCATAAGTATTTATGATTGCTATTTCTTCTTGATGAATTGTCCCTTTTATTAATATATAATGCCCTTCTTTATCTCTTTTAACAGTTTTGTGTTTAAAATCTATTTTGTCAAATATTGATATCACTACTACAGATCATTTTTGGTTATTATTTGCCTGTAATATCTTTACTAACCTTTCACTTTCAGCCTGATTGCATCCTTGCATCTAAAGTGAGTCTTTTGCAGATAGCATATGGGCGGTTCATTTTTTTTTTTTTTCTATTTTTTACTGGGGAGTTCAAGCCACTAACGTTCAGTGTTATTACTGTAAAAGCTTTACTTACTATGTCCATTGTATCCTTTGGATTTCCATTGTCATGTCTTATTTTTGTCTTTTTACACTTTTAGCTACCTGCGTTATTTTTTTAATTTCAGTTCTTTTTTACTACATTAGTTGTAGGCTTACAGAAAAATCATGTAGAAAATATGGAGTTCCCATATAATTCTATCTTCATTTTCAAAATATCAGTTTGCTAGTTGTAAGATATTTAACTGAAATTTGCTTTTCCCAGCATTTTGAATACACCATCTCAGTGCCATCAAGCCTCCATTTTTTTGGGTGAGATGTCTGCAGTTAACATTCAGATCATCTTATATGTGATGAGTCATATTCTTATTCTGCTTTCAAGAATTTCTCTTTGTCTTTAGATTCAACATTGACTTTGTTGTATCTGTGTTTGGATATCTTTGTTTTTATTCTACTTGTGATATATTGAGCATCTCATATGTGTTCCTTAATATTTTTCAGCAAATTCATGAAGTTTTCAGCCGTTATTTCTTCAAATAAGTTTTCTTCTTTCTCTCATTCTGGTAATCCCATTATGAATATATTGGTATGCTTATAATGTCCTATATTTCTTTGAGGCACTATAAATTTTTCGTCATTCTTTCTTTTAACCTTATTAGAGAGGTTATGGATTTACAGAAAAACCATGCATAAAATACAGGATTACCATATACCGACCTATTATAAACACCTTGCATTGATGTAGAATGTTTGTTACAAGTGATAATAATGTTTTTATAATTGCACTATAAACTACAAACCATGATATAAATTAGGGTTGACTGTGTCTGTGTATAGTTTCATGGATATTTTTCATTATGTTATCATATATACATCCTATATTTCCCCTTAGAATCACATTCAGATATATGCATTACTGTTATTAATTACTTTTACAATGTTGTGCTGCCATCAAGATCATTCATTACCAAAATATTTCTATCTAGTACTACCCCTGTAAATTTTAAGCCTTAACTTCCAATTCCTTATCCCTAATACTACCCCTGGTAACCTATATTCTAGATTCTAATTCTATGAGTTTGCTTAGTGTAATCATTTCAAATCATTAAGATAATACAGTATTTGTCCTTTTAGCCTAGCTAATTTCAGTCAGCATGATGTCTCCAAAGTTCATCCATGTCACATTTATCAGTACTGCATTCCTTTTTATGGTTTAATAATATTGCATTGTATGTAAACTTCCTTGTGCCTTCATGACTTGCTTGAGCCCTAGTTTATATATACCACTTCCACTTTTATGATGGAATGCTGTTGTGCGTGCTGGTCAGATAATACCCAGCTCATGTTAGGCAACTCAGGTCTCATGGTAACTTGGTGACCCATGGTTTAGAATGCAGTATCTACTATAGTCAAATAGCAGGCCAAAAGCTGCTTCTCAAAAGGAGAATAACTAGCTACAGAGGATGACAGGGCTTTCCTCCAAAATCCTAAGGGCCTGCATTGCGATTCTCCTATAGTGGCCTGCCAAAGGCCCCAGATGTCACCTATATTTGCCACTGATTCTTCCAGCACCATTGGATCTGCTGGATCATATGGCTCAAGTGGCAGAACAGCTTGCACAGCAGGCTGGACCTGTCACAGAGCCATATTTTGCTCCAGTCTCCACACAAAAATAGTATCTTTTTGGGTCACTTGGTAAATAGGCTAGAGCAGCATACCCAAAGGAGGAATATGTTGTCTCCAAAATCCAAAAAGACCAACAAAGCATTGTTTCTCTTCTTTGGTTGTAGGAGAGGCCAGATCTAACAGTTTATCCTTCACTTTAGAAAGGATATCTTGACATGCTCCATACCACTGAACACCTAGAAGTTTTTCCAAGGTCTAAAGTCCCTATATTTTTGTTGGATTTATTTTCCATCCTCTTTCACACAAATCCTTACCAATAAGTCTAGAGTAGTTGCTAATTCTTGCTCACTAAGTCTAATCAGCATGATATCAGCATGATAATGGACCAGTGTGATGGCTTCTGGGAGGGAAAGATGATCCCTCCCAGAATTTCCTGAGGACAATATTATTACCAGTTGATATACCTTTGAGGCAGAACAGTAAAGGTATATTGCTGGCCTGGTCATATGAAAGCAAATGGTTTCTGGTGGTTCTTACTAATGGCAATTGAAAGGGAAAAAAGCATTTGCCGGATCAGTAGCTGCATACCAGTTGCCAGGAGATTTTTTTATTTCCTCAAGCAATGATACCACATCTAGAACAGCTGTGGAGTCACCACCTTGTTCTCCTAGGGAAAGCAAAGTTAGTCTCACAAGTTTATTCCTCACAGACCTGGTAAAAGTTGTGTCCTCTGGACATTCTGGGGGTGGGTTAGGTCTTAGATGAAAAATCCATTCTAACATTCTGATGTCTAAGTCTTTGGAGCTGCTCATCTACAATGTATCAGGGCAATTCTGGCATCTTGACCTCAGGAAGTATTGATCAGCCACCCAAACAAACAGAGCCTTTTCTAACACCTTGACCTACAACACTGAATCCAGCACTGAATCTGCTTAGTGGGCCCATCCATATCAATAAATTCAGCCTGATCCAACTTTACACTCCTTCCACTATGATCCCATGCCCTTAACAGCTGTTCCCACACTTATTTCCCTCATTTCTGTCTATATAAATTAGAAAAGTCATGCAGTTCTTTTGGAGTATACATACCTCCTCAAGGGTCACACATTTTACTTTGCCTTAGGGGACTTATTTGAGCTTTCATTAGTTATAGTTCTGGAAGTAAAAAGGGGCGATGGGGTTGATAAGGTGAAGCATTAGATGTGTCTTTCAAGTCAGTTACTTCAGAATATTCCATTGCAGTTTCACATGGTGAGACAAGATTAATCTCTTCAAGTGGGGGTTGGTTTGCAGATTCCTTGAGGTAGGCTGGAGGGTAGGTGGTTGTCTCAGGTCACTGTCTTTTCCAGGCAGACCATTACAGGTTTACCTGGCAAAGTCTCTGTAAAATTTAGGGTTTCAATGTTCCCACTGCCATCATCATCCATGCATATGTCTCCATCCTAATCCTCCATATTCCATGCCCTCACTTTAACAGCAGACACCCTTCAAGGTTGATATTTTAGTTTCTATTATATTTCTGAACTTGCACAATGAGATTCTGAGTTTGGTTTTCAGAGATCTCAAGTCTGTGACTGCACAAAACCAGATTTTCTTTCAGGGCATAAATAAAAACTTTTATATAATTCATTTGGTGTTTATGTTGCAAATTTGATGTCTTTGTCTCATCCATTTCTTTTGTCACTGTGTGCAGTGTATGTAGAAAGAACCAGTCATCGTCATTGCACCTTTTAACTTCACAAATTCTATTAAGATGTTAAAAACACCCTCACCCAAAGCCTTTCCTCTTATAAGCATGGAAATAGTTGTATCTAGTAATTATATTTTGCATATCCTTATTGCCAACACATGCCATGGGCTGATTGATTATTGGAAACAGAGACATTAGTGCCCTCAAATCTAATTAGAGTAGACAGCCAATTGTGAAATTCTCAGAACTAATTAAGAAGTTCCATCTTTCAAATTCTTTTTCTTAGGAGCCACACCCAGCATCAAACTGTATTAGTCAGGGTTCTCCACAGAAACAGAACTGACAGGAGATATCTGTAAATATAATAGTATGAGAATTTATAAAATTGTTTCGTGCAACCATGGGGATGCACAAAGCCAAATTCCTTAGGGCAGGCTGCAAATCAAGGACTCCGGTGAAGGTCCTTAATGAGTCCCAAGTAGATACTGTCTCTTTGACATAGAGGTGGTAATTCTCTCTCTGAATGCTGAAATCACTTTTCTTTTTAAGGCCTTCAACTGATTTAATAAAATGTCACTCATTGCTGATGACAATCTCCTCAGTTTATTGTAGATGTAACTTGCCATCTATGCAATCTACTCACTGATGATTAAAGTCCAGGAAATGCCCTTGTATTACAATTAGCCCAGTACTTTTTTGACCAAAGAACTGGGCACCAATACCTGGACCCATTGATACATTACTCTAGCCATCACACATACCATGCTACATACTATAATAATACTTGCATTCATGATTACCCTGCTGGTTACCTTTAATGCAGTCTATATTTATTTATGTGGCTTTGAACCTCTGTTTAATGTTTTTTCCCTTCAGTCTGAAGAACTCCCTTTAGTATTGCTTGTAAGGCAGGTCTAATGGTGCTGAACCCTCTGAGCCATTGTTTTTTTGGGAATATCTTAATCTCTCCCTCATGTTTGAAAGAATATCTTACCAGATATAAAATTCTTGGTTGGCAGTTGTTTTCCTTCAGCACTTTAAGTATATCAACCCAATGCCTTCTTGCTTCCATGGCTTCTGATGAGAAATCAGCACTCTATCTATTTGGGATTACCTTGTACATAATGTATTGATTTTCGCTTGAAGCTTTTGGAACTCTCTCCTTGTTCTTTGCATTCAATAGTGTGCTCAATAACAAAGGGGTGCATTTTACTTCATAATCATCCTACGTGTTATTCTCTGAGCTTCTTGGATGTGCATATTCATTTTTGTTTGTTTGTTTTGCTAAGTTTGGGAGATTCCCTGTCATTATTTTCTCTGGAATATCCTTCTGCCCCCTTTCCTTTTTCTTCTCTGTTTGGGACTCCTATGATGCATATATTGGTACACTTGATGGTGCTCCACAGGTGTCTTAGGTTGTTTTTGATTTTGATAATTCTTGCTTCTTTCTCCTTCTCACCTGACTCATTTCATGTGTGTTGTCTTTGAGTTCACTGATTATTTCTTCTGCCAGCCCAAGCTCCTTTTGAAACCCTCCTAGGGATTTTCATTTTAGTTATTGTCATCTTCAGTTCCAGAAGTTCTGTTTCATTTCTCCCTTAATTTCTATTTTTTAACTAAGATTCTCATATTGCTTATTCATCATTTTCCTGATATCCTTTAGTTCTTTCTCTGTGTTTTCCTTTATCTCCTTGAGCATTTTTAATTTCGTTTTTTAAAGGTTTATTTGGTAAGTCCACATTATCTTCTTTTTAATTGATGTTTTCTTGATTTTTATCATATTCCTTTGAATAGCAATCATTTCCTTTTGCTTTGTTTGCCTTGTTCTCTTTTCTTGCATACTGTATATTTTCACCTTTTACAAGATTAGCTCTGATTCTTTGTTTTATAACCTGCTGGTGATAGGACAGAAATTTTCTTGAGCTTCAGTCTTCCTATCATGAAGGTCTACTCAAGGCTAATGCAGTGTGCAGGAATTTCCCTGTCTTTCTGGGCCTGTGTCTTTTCCTTGGTTTTTTGCTTTATATGTGTTTTGGAATTCCCCTTTTTATTGTAGTTTTGTTGTCACCTCTGCTTCCAAGGGAACAAACCTCTGTCTCTCTTGAAGTCTGGGGAGCCTTGGCCCCAGACTGTCTTTATAGTTTCTTACACTCCTTTTGTTGTCTCAAATTGCTTTTGCCTGAGGGCAAATTCTGAGAGGAGAGGCAAGTCAGAGAAGACTTTCCCAAGTCAATTCAGCTGAACCTGCATGTAGGACTTATCAAGGGGGGTCCAGGACTGGTTCCAAAGTTCCCAGGGTAGGGCATCAGGTATGGTGCCAAGAGCTTTCATGGCCTTCCCATCAAATGCAGCCCTTCAACTAACACTCCCCACAGCTCTGCAGAATCATAGTGCCTTTAATAAATTCTCCTCTGCTTTGTACAGGGCAGGTTGAAACAATGGTAGTCCTCAGAACTGGGCCCCCAGCTATCTGAGATCACTAATCAAACGCCATGATCAGTGATCACCCATGCTCACTCTGGTGTTTTGGGAAGAGGAATTTTAAGTCTCTTTTCTGCCTCCCCTGACCTGAATTCTTCACTTTATGAGTGAGCTGAAGTAAAGGGTGTTAATGTCCCCATATTTTCTACCTACCATGCTTGGAGTGGGCTGTAGGGGATGAGACTTACAAGTGAGAACTAAGTGGAGGAAGAGAGCACTAGACTTCTCAGCCATTCTTGACTGGAATTTAATTTCTGCATAATAGAGCTGGAGGGGATGAAAAATGCTGACAACCTCCTCTTCCACTGAGATGCCACAACCTTCCACTGGGAGCTGGGAGGAGAGGTTATGCTGTGTTTCTGGTGGAACCTGCTTGGAAAAACTCTTCTATTATATTGAAATGAGGTGGGGTGTGTGTGTGGGAAGGAGCAATTTGTCCAGTGTCAAAGACCCTTACTATTCTTTTGCCAATTTTGTGGATTTCTTAAATAAATATTTACTCTTTTGATCTGTGCATTTAGAATGATTTTCATTGACTTTAATTCCTTTATATAGATATAAAATTTTCACTAGTTAAGGTTCTCTCACTGTGAAGAGGCTCACAGAGCTCCCCATGCCACTATTCTGTATGTCGTCCCTCTAAAATATACTTCTAAACAGTATATAAAAAATCATTTATTATAACATATTAAGTGAAAATTTTCATAATGCAAAAATCCCTCCAATTTATAATTTGTATATAAATTACATATAAATGAAACAACATGCATAAAATTATTCAAAAGGATCTGATTTGTAAATGTTGGGATCACATGAATTATATTTCTCTTTAATTTTTCTTTATCTCTTTTTTTTACATTGGTATACTAGCGAAGCACAGAAACCATAATATTTATAGTATAGCTGCCAGTGCTATTGTTTAAAATGTTTTTTTTTTTTTTAAAAGATTCATTTATTTATTTAATTTCCCCCCCTCCCCTGGTTGTCTGTTCTTGGTGTCTATTTGCTCCGTCTTGTTTCTTTGTCTGCTTCTGTTGTCATCACGGGAAGTGTGGGCGGCACCATTCCTGGGCAGGCTGCTCTTTCTTTTCATGCTGGGCGGGTTTCCTCACAGGCGCACTCCTTGCGTGTGGGGCTCCCCCACGCGGGGGACACCCTTGCGTGGCGCGGCACTCCTTGTGCGCATCAGTGCTGCGCATGGCCAGCTCCACACGGGTCAAGGAGGCCCGGGGTTTGAACCGCGGACCTCCCATATGGTAGACGGACGCCCTAACCACTGGGCCAAAGTCCGTTTCCCGTTTAAAATGTTGAATGCTGACATAACTTTAGTGATTTGGTCAAACGTGTATGGAACACTTAGTATTTTTAAGGTGTTTTTCTAGGTGCTGGGAACTAATGACTGACAGGAGAGCACAGGCCTTTGACCTCCTGTGCATACATAGTAGGGGACTATATGTTTTAAAGCAACAATTATAAACAAGTACAAATTTCATTTACATGCAAATGCCATTCAGAAACTCCAATTTTCCAGTAAAATTCCATTATTTGATGGAGCATTTTTTAATGTTTAAAATATATATTTCCAATGGAATATGATGCTTAAAAATATACTTTTTCACTTATATTTACAATTCTATATAAATGTAAGAAAGTACAAATATAGCACACACAGAATTATTTAAACTTTCCTGATTAATCCTTTCATTTACCCACCCACCAGTTCTTTCATATTTGTTGCACTTCTAATTTGTTAGTGACATAATGAGGAATACAAAAATAACAAGACATCAACAAGATAATACATCCACAAAATTTAAAACATAAGAATTGCTCTTGATAAAAGTGCTACCACATTAAAGAAAAAGATAAATTACTTGGAAAATACAAGAAAAATATACCATATATTATTTAATGAAAATGTTAGTTACAAGAGAACCCTATTTGTAACATAACCAATTAATCTCTCAAGTATAATAATGCCATTGGAATCATAGTAACTATGAAGCCGCTTTGAAGGTTATATTTAACTAAGTCATCTTAGGAGCTTTGAATTTAGTTAATAACTAACACCAGTGTTATAAACTGTTTAATCTGTAGAGGTATGGGCATCCGTGGATGTCCAAGCAATAGGAAATAAACCTCTCCAACCTGGGAAGCTGTCATTAGACCAAGGTCGTCAGTGGGAGTTCTGTGCATTTTGAAAGTGTATCATTTCATTTGCCTGGTTGCAATCTGCCATATTCCATGAAAGAGAAGACATATTCTTTAAAAGACCTTGATAAATTGTCAAGTGTTATTAAAACAATACATCAACAATATATATTATTGAAACATTTATTTAAAGCCTACATGTAGATCGTTCTTTTTCTAATAACTTTCTTGTCTACTTGTCTTCATGGTGCATAGATGAATCTTTGAATATTGCCACCTGATAGTGTGTACACCAAATACTCCACAGTCAGTTGCAATAGTCTAAATGGAAATACAAGTTTGGCCTTTCCGTTGACTATAATAAAGCATTTGTTATACTAAGTACATTCAGGTGTGAGTTAAAAAAATTAAAACAATGGAAGACAAATGCCTTGAAGGAAAACTTTCAGTCTGTAAATATTCAGTAGGATGTTTGCTGTGGGCTTTATCATGTTGAGGAAGTTTCTTTCTATTCCTAATGTTCTAAGTGTTTTTATCAAGAAAGGGTGCCATATTTTGTCAAATGCCTTTTTTTTTTAAATCAATTGAGACGATAATGTTTCTTTCTCTCATTTTGTTAATGTGGTAAATTATATTAATAGATGTCCTTATGTTGAGAACTAGTTTTTATAGCAGTAACAACCTTCCTGTTCTGGATCACTGATTCCTTGAATTTAAAAGTTAGTCTCTGAGGAATTAATTTTTCTAATGGGACAATAACAAAGAATTTTCTGAAATAATACTGAGTAGAAGAGATGTTTAAAAGTGATATTTGGAGAGATTCTTTGTGTGTATGTGTGTAACATGCAGGGTAACCCCATTCTTTTTTGTCCCAGGAGACTTTAAGAGCTACATTACTTATTGGTTTGGAGTTGGATAGGGGTTTACAAAGGTGATGTGATAAATGTGCAATCAGAAAATAAATTTGGCAAAAGGGAGATGATAGGTGGGGAGTCCAACATAATAGATAATATAGAGATTAAACACAAGCACACATGTATCATTTGCATCATATACATATACATATCTTTCATTATAATAAAACATGTGTGACCTATTAAGTATATATTTTTCTTCATACATCAGCTTAATTATCAAAATAAAGAGGTAAATTAGACATTTTCTAATATCCTTCTACTTCTGATTTTTTTTTGTTTTTTGTCACTGTGAAAGTGGATTTTTTAACTGTGTGAAAAAAGAGAACTTGTACAATAAGTTCAGAATCTATTTGTGCATTTCTAAAGGTCCCCATTGGGTAACAGTGCCTTGACAAATAAAGAACTTGGCCCTTTGAATGAAGATTTAGAAGTATCATGTGATTAATCTGGGAAAAACTTACATTAATAAGCTTTCAGATCCCAATATATTAAAATCAGAATGCCTATGTATTAATTTACAATAATATGTAGTATGATACTTGTGCTCATAGTTATTCCCTATTGGCAAAGCTTTATGGGAAGTCAAACTAAAATCAAAATACTACTTCATATAAGTAATAAGTAGAAGACTGTTGGGGTAAGTTGCAAGATCTTTATGATTTATGCCCTCAAGTCATGGAAATAGGATGTATGTATCTCCTTTATACAGATCTATTTGATATCATGCCTCGAGACTCATATTCAAAGTCTGGTCACTTTTTACTCTGAACAGAGGTGAACCTACACTGCTAACTTTTGTTTTGTAATATAATTAGTGTTTTAGAGATCTGTATAAACCATCTTCCTTCCATAGTCCTTTTTATATTCTGTGACATTAGCTTTCACCCCCAACCGTCCCCCAGCCAATTAGCGGCCTCCCCTCACATACATTGCCTTATTTGGCTTAGCCTTGCTACCGCCAGCGCCCTAGCCTATATAAACGCTTGTCTTCCTCAATAAAGCAGACGCGTTGCCACCGCTCTCCGTCTCCGCAGCATTCTTCGCGCCGCTGTGCGTCCGCCCTTGACACCGCCCGCTGTCCGCCGTGCGCCCTCATTTAATAACATTTGTTCAATGACTGAACTTCTTCCATTTATTTTTTTTAACACGTAACTGACCCTTATCACTAATATATCAATGCAATATAATTTCTTTCTTTAAAAATAGGTTCTATTTTAGATGCCTGGATCATTTCTATTACCTGTATGTACAATGCTAAAACAAAATTTTACTTTGTTTATTTGTACATAAGGCAAATAGAATTAAAATAAATCATGTGTATATTTTTAAAAATATACTTTTTACCACCTTATATTTTGAATATTTGTGCATATATAAAATAATTTGAAGTCATATATTTACATAATCAAATTGGCCCAAATTATACAATTTCAAAATAATTTAAAGCAATTATTCTAATATTTTAACATCATTAATATAAATAATTCTTCTGAAAATTTGAAATAGATATTTATACACAGCTTCTAATAGAACAGAATTGTAACTGAAATTAGATCTTTAAATATGATCTTAAGAACTAAACAGGTAATGGTGTTCCATTTTCCTCCTCTTTATTTATATATTACTAAATAGAAACCGTCGTATATATATGCTGACATTAAGATTCCTTCATTATACATTTGTAATTGGAAAATATGTGGATAATTTACCAAGCTGAATTCTTTCACTTTTGGGTTCCCATGTTTTGTTGATATCATAAACATGAGTTGAATACCTCTAATGGGTAGTCTAGTAAGGAACATTGTTTTAATTGAATGTTTTTTTGCTATGGAAACAAAAATTTGACTATATTAAACACTTACGCATATTCTAATTATGCTAAAAAGATCCCATGATAAACTTTCATATACTCTCCTTCTCCTTTACACTTCCCTTTGTGGCTTGTTGCCTGGTCTGTGTGTGTGTGTATGTGTGTCTGTATGTGTGTGTCTGTTTTAGTTTCTTTTTTTTAATCAAGAAGTTTGAATTTACCTTTTTTAACAACTGCATTGTTGAGCATTCTCCATTGCAAAAGCATTTACCTAAGAGTCTTAGTGCCTTTTTTTTTTCTGAAATAAGTCATTTTAACCTTTCTGGAGGCAGAGTTTTTAGTTCATTATCATTTTTAATATTTGACATTTTACAATATTACTGATCATTAAGATCCCATCATCAACATACTAGGCATAGATTTTTATGTTTAGAATGTATATTCCACCAGAGAAAATTTTTGTGTATTTTATCTAGCACTTTAATATTTCCTGCATTCATGTAATTAAGTCAAGGGAACCATTTCCTTATTTTTGCATTTCTTATATAAATTTAATTTTGGAAGAAGACTAACATTTCATAAGAAGTTGGTGGTGAATCCTATTTGTCTTACAAAAGTTCATTTGACAAGAAACAAGATAAAAATCATTCTGGTATTAGAAATTCAGAATAGCAAAAATATCAGATGAAATGGATTGAGTGATAAAGTTATACTTCTGACTTTATTACCTGTCATTTTTTCCTCTCCCTTTACTTAATTGTATAAACTAAGTCCCACAGAATTGAATTTATTAAGATTAGTAGCAATAGTCATAGTGCCTATATTGGTTGGAGTTATAATGAAATAATGTAACCTCTAGGAAAATAATGTTCTGAGATAATTCATGATTATTTAATGTTACTACATGATTGGAACATTTATTCTTCAATAAGTAATCATGTTTTAGTTCAATTGCTCACCAGGGAAAATAACTTTTTAGTTGATAAATTATAAAAGTGGCTTTCAGATCCTCTTAGCTTTCTCATTCTATCTGCCATGTATGCATTTATTGAAGAGAGATAGGGTATGTACAATGCAAATTAATTTCATAGTACACTAGAGTTGTTAAGTCAGGTATTCAAATTATTTTCTAATCCAAATGCATTCTGAAGCTTAAAGTTATTACTGGTTATGAGTACTTTAATTTACTTAATTTAATTAAACTATATTTAATTCAGTTACACAAAGCCATTCTAGCAGTCTTTGAAAATACATATGATGATAATATCCATGGATTTAAGAAAAACAATGTGTTGCAAATATGCTTCATTATATTGTGGAATCACTGAAGGATAATGGTTCCTTGAATCCTGAATGAAATTTTCTAAAAGACGATGATTAAAAACAAAGCTTACAACAAACAATGAAGGGTAAAATTAACATATAAAGTATTATTTTACATTGAACAAGAAAACCTGGATGACACTTCAAACTAAAGGCAAAACAATATCAATAGAGCACAAAAGAATCATTTTTTTCCACAAAGGAATAAATTAAAAGTCAGAAAAAAATCTAAAACAAAAGCTTAACGAAGTCAATGTCTGCCTGCTTTCTTCTAATTTCTTCTCTATGAATTATGGATGGTGGAAACAATACCATGTGAAAGTTTCTATTAGTATCTACTATGCAGGATTTTTTTCTGTGTGTTGTTTTTTTAAACACATTCACATTATTACCAAATCTTATCCATATGCATGGAGAGAAAAAATTATAATGGCTTTTCATTCTTAACTAAAGCTTACACATTGAATTTCTCAGAGGCAAGGAACACTGGGGCCACTTATGAATAGCACGTTGTGCGATGGCTATGTGGCCAAAGCTTAAAGTGCTGGCAGCCCGTTCTGCAGACATTGAGCTGCCCATTCCACTCCATCTACTGGAGGCATTTTACATCCAAAGGCTTTGGGGGCACCCTGTGGATAAGCTCACAGAATGAACAATCAAAGCTTTAACATGTGCTTTAAAAGCAAAATCTCCTTTCCCAAACCTGCTTTTCCATGTTCCTAATTCACTTCTTGTTCCTGTTAAGTACTGGTCTCCCTGCTTCCCACTCCTTATACATTTATTTATTGTGTGTCTGACTTTCTTATATTTTGAATTTTTCTCTCATATATCACGCTATGTATTCCCCCCCACCACCATTTTTCCTGTAGTATCCTTTCCTAAATGGTATTTCTCACTTTTTTCCTTGTTTTTTTTCTTATCTACTTCTTCCCATTCCTCTTTATCCTTATAATAAACTTCTTATTTTCAAAATATATTTTAAAAATTACCTTTTGCTCACTGTTTCCTTAAAAAAAAGTGCTATTATAGTTGTAAATAATAGACAAGGCGGAAATGGAGATTCACTGTCCCAGCCCTAAAAGAACACTGCCATCTCTGATTCTTAGAAGAAATGAGAAGATCACAGATACCAACACTGAGTATAGATCAGTCATGCTTTTGTGTAGGAATCAGAGGAACCACCTCAAATTACTGTTTATTTCTTTGACTGACCCCATTTAATTTCTTGGGGAAGAATACACAAATTTCTCAAGCTCCACTCATAAAGTCACATGTGCTGGGAGATGTGATCATTACCGTAGGAAATGAAAATTCTTTTTGGAGACTTATGATATATCATTCACTTTTGTTAATTATTATACTTCTATTAATTTTCTATTAAATTAGATAACATCATTCCTGAATCTACATAAGTAACTATTCTATCATAAAAAGTACAATTTCCTCACTTAATCTGCTTGATTTTTCATTTATTCAACTCTTCAATTTCAATAGTCACATGTTCCAAGTCTCTGGAAATAGTCAACATGCAATAACAGTTTATAAATTCCACAAAAAAACTAGATTCAATATACAAGAATATTTAATATCACTAGATTTTCTGGCTGACTCATTAGCTTATCAATAAGCTTTACACTGCAAATTATGTCTCAGAATAGAAATTCATGGAGCCCAGTACAAGGAAAAATATTATGGTCACTATTTTAAAGAAAGTTAGTTCTTAGAGAGTCAGCTAGTTTTATTTCTTGTATGTTTCAAGTAGAGTGCTTGAGATAAAATACACAGATGAACACATAAAAACTTCATATCTATGAAGCTCTAACAATCCAAAGAAGGAGGCAATAATGTAAATGATTTAAATTCAGTATAAATATTGCAAGATTGTTTTAGTTCTTCTGTTTCCTTTGTATTTGATATTTTAGGTTATGCTTGTCGATTTTTGTAAAAGAATGCAGCTGAAAATTTGATAAAGATTGCGTAGAATCTATAGAATCAATTTGGGTAGAATTACCCTCCTAACACTATTAAGTCTTATGATCCACAAATCTGGATTATCTTTATGTTTACTGAGATCCTCTTTAATTCCTTTCAAATACTTTGTGTAGTTAGTTTACTAGCCTTATACATGTTTTGTTAAATTTCTTCCTAAGTATTTTATTCTTGTCAGCTATTGGATACGGAATTGTTTTCTCATTTCATTTCCAGATTGTTCATTTATAATATGTAGAAATTTGATAATTTTTAATATTGATCTTATATACTGTAACCTTGGTGTACATGTAAATAAATTAGGATTGATAGATTTTTAGTGGATACCTAAGGAATTTTTATATGCAAGATAAATCATGAAACCTATGAAAAGAGATGATTTTTCTTTTTCCCTTCCATTCTGGATGACTTTTATTTTTCTTGCTTATGTACCTTTATTAGAATCTCCAGTAAGGTTGAATAGAAAAGACAATACTGGATATGTTTGTATTCTTATGGAACTTAAGATCTTTTAGGATTCAGGGGCAAATATTTTCACATTTTTCCCATTGAGTATGATGCTCACTGTAGGTTTTTTACATAGATGCCATTTATTATGTTGAGGAAATGGCTTTGTATTTCAAGTTAGTTCAGTAATTTTATCATAAAGGATGTTGGCACTTGCAAAATGCTTTTCCTGCATTGATTGAAATTATTGTGTTTTTAACCCTATATTCTAATAATATCGTATATTACACTTACTGTTTTACAGATGTTGAACCAAGCTCACATGCCTGTGATAAATCCTTCTTGCTTGTGGTGTGTGTGTATGCACTAGTTTTCTATTGCTGCTATAACAAATTTCTATAATCTTTGTGGTTTTTAACAATGCAAATTTATTTTCTTAATTTCTCAAGATCAGAAGTCCAAAACGGGTTTCAGTAGGCTAAAATCGAGGGCTTGGCAAGACTACATTCCTCTCTTGAAGCTGTAGGTAAGTGAGAATCTGTTTCATTGTTTCTTTCAGCTTCTAGAGACATACATTTCTTAGTTCATGGCCAAGTCAGCAAAGGCAAGTCAAACCCTTCTTACGTTGCTTTACTCCAACTACTTCTCCTGTCTACTTTTAAGGACCCTTGTGATTACACTGAGTCCACCTGCATAAACAAGTAAATATTCCCATTTCAAGGCACTAAATAATGTTAGAAAAGTCCCCTTTGCCATGTAAGATAACATATTCACTGCTCCTGGGGTTTAAAGTAGAGATGTCTTTGGGGTCCATATTTCTGCCTACTACTCTACTCTTATTCACTTTAAAGTGCTGGTTAAAATAAGACTTTCATAAATTTACTCACATCACTGCATATTTCAAAAAATGCATAACAGGTTTATTTTCTACTAATCACCCTTTGCACTCCGACTCCATTCACCCTCTTCCAATAAACATGGTATTCTTATAATCCCATTACTGGTAGATGGCAGTACCATCCACACTCCAGAAAATTCTGATTCAGTAGGTCTGAGATGGGTCAAGAAATGTATATTTTGTTTTATAATTCATCAGGCAATTCTGACTATCACCCAAGTTTTGCAAAACCTGATGTTCAAAAAAGAATCCAAATTCCTTAACCTTATATACAAGACACTTTATTTCTGAACCATACCTCCCCTCTTCTTTATTTCATTCTGTGGAACAAATGCATGCCCACACCACTTGGATCACCCTCATTGTCTGCATGACAAAATATGCCCTCTTAATAATGCTTGGTTCTTAGCTCAGTAAGACTTGTTACTTATTACTAATATCTGACCAGAAAATACAGCTTTGTGCTTCAAATCTCAATGATCCCTTCTTCTATGTAGATACACTTGAGCATCTTTTTGGTCCATCCCCTCCTTTCTCTGTGCTACACCATCTTTTCTTATTTATTCTTCTCATTAGTGACATATTTCTTATATTCAGTTATGTTCATTAAATTTCAATTATTTATTTCTACATATATTCTTAGCCTTCTATAGACTCCTATCATAGTGCCCTAATTCTGAAAGGCATTTTGTAAAGCATGTGTAAATTCATGAATGGATTACTAACTGGTATTTCCTTCAGGTTAAGCATCTGTAGCCATTTGTAGTTTTAGCACTTTCACAAATTTTATGTCATCTCCAAAGGACATATTTCTCCTGCAGAATATTTTCCAGTTAATTATAGGTCATAATGTTTAAGCACATGTTAACCACACCATGAGTGAAAATTCTTTAGATTCCATCCCCTGTTCTTTTGTAATCTTCTGGAAAGAACAGACAATCAAAAGCAAAGACAAAAATATGTTGGAAAAATATTTTCTCATGAAAAGAGAAAAATAAAGAAGCAATTTATACATGTTTTACAATTGGAAACTAATAATATGTTAGAAAAATTGATAACTGTTTACAATTTCCTAAGTAAAGCCTGTCACACACCATGCAGAAATATTCAAAATACAAGGAATATGTTGTTGTCTTATATTTAGAAATGTAATATTGGCTTTTCAATCTTGTAGAATTGACTTTTTCTATTTAAAATTAATTAAATTTCAAACAAACACTGTAGTCACTTGGATTTGTTGTTGTTTCTTTAGGGTTTCTCCAAGATCTCCAAGAAAAAATTAACACTTTTCAATTTGAAATAAAAATAACTTTATCTCAATTGTTCTACTGAAATATAACTGGATTCTTAACACTTTCATTGGTATAAGTAGGAAACATTCATGTTATGTGGGTGCTGTGATGTGCCTCCCAGATTCCCAAAGAAGCATAAGAACCTAGCCAAAATATAAGGGACAAAATCCAGGAGAGCGTATTTGAAACTGAATTTTGAAAGTGCTATAACAAGCACGTAATACATAAATTGATTTAGCACTGTCTCAAAGATACAGGCTTGACTGACATAGCAAAAACGGATCAAGTACATTATACATTCTGCCAAAACATACAAAATTGTGTGGTATAAGCATAACTATAATGTAAACCATAAGCCATGTTAGTAGCAATGCTTCACTATGTGTTCATCAATTGTAATGAGCGTACCACACTAATGAAAGATATTGTTAATGGGAAAAAGTGTGGGAGGGAAAACAGGCAGGGTATATGGATTCTGTTTATGACTCAATACTATAGGTCACACTGATGGTAGGAGATGTTGTTAAGAACTGGGATTACTGATAGCAATGGGGATATAGGATTCTGAAACAAGAGATGCTGTTGGGGAGATCTGGCAGAGAAGATTGTGGAATAAGGCACTCCAGGCTGTAGTCCTTCCACCAAAATAAAGCTATTAAATAAGCAGAAACTGTCTGAAACAGCTATTTTGAAACTCCGGAGGCCATAAGAACACTGTAAATCATCCAGAGAAGAGAGGGAGTAAGAGGCTGGTAAATTAAAGTAAAGAACAATTAATTGCTCTCTCTGTGGAGAGGCTACTGATGCCCACCCTGGACTCTCACAGTTGGCTATTATGGGATTCAGTACCTGGCTAGCTACTGCTGACAGAAAGGGCACCAAAAAAAATATCTCTTCCCAAGGACAGTCCTATCAATGATCACCAGTTTTGATGAACAAATCCAGATGACTGGGTCCCAGTCCTGAGAGCTGCTGTCATTTCAACCTTCTCTGGACAGTGGCAGAGGTGGTGGACATTTAAAGCTGCAGGGCTTCCACATGACTGTGGAGAAAAGTTAGTTCAAGGGCTGCATTTGCTGGGCAGGCCAGGAAGGAACAGCTTTGGAGATCTATCAGAGAATTTTCTTTTCTTTTATTTTTTTTAAGATTTATTTTATCTATGTTCTCCTGTCCCCTTGTCTGCTCTCTGTCCATTCACTGTGTGTTTCGACGACCTTCCTGGCCCCCTTCACAGGCCACTTTGGAGCTGGTCTGCATCTTCCTAACATTTTCAGACATTTTTTAAATGCTGAAAGAAAAGCATGGCCAACCAAGAATTCAGTGAGATATCCAGAATGACAAAGGAAACGGTATATTCTCAGGTGAAAAAAACAAGAGAAATTGTTGTCAATAGACCTGTTATAAAATAATTGCTAAATTAAGTTTTCCAAACAGAAAAGAAATAATAAAGGAATGAATCCTGGAATACCAGGAAAGAAAAAATAACAACAGGTAGAGAAAAATAAGAGCAAATAAAAATAGACTTTCCTTTTCCTCTTGGACTTTCTAAATCATGCTTTACAGTTGAAGTAAAAACTATAACATTGTCTAATGTAGTTCTCAATGTATATGGAGGTTATAGTTGTAAAACTGTTCCTGTATCAGTTGAAATGGAAACCATTACCTATTTAGTGTCTTGCCACTGGGCTCTCTCATCATTTGTAAATACATATTTTAAGGACATTGCAGAACATCACATTGATTGTAATATTCATGCCTTCTATAAAAATTTCACAGGAAGAGCAGGAAGTGATTATTATTTTTGAGTATGTAGTAAAACATATACTCTAGGCAGTGAGAGGTAAACCTTATAAAGTTTCAGGTATTTGGAAAATCAGCCAATTATGCAGGGATCTAAGAGTCTGGCCATGCCAGATTGTCTTTCAAAATAAAGGACAAATTTTTGCATTTTGAACCTCCCACCATAAAGAAGGATTCTCAGTAAACATATTTGGATTTTACCTATGTATATATATATTCTTCCAACTCATAAATCAGGACTGACAGGTTTGAATTTTACGGAAGAAATTTCACTAGAGCAGGTTCAGTCTGCATTGCCAATGCCCAGCAGCTAGGGCCATGTGGTCGAAAAAACCCTATGTTGTTAGAGTTTTAATATTTGAAAAAGACACCAAGGGAGAATTTATGGCCAGCCCCAGTGAAAAAGTCACGATGTATATTCCTAATATTTTGAAATAAATCCAGGTCCTTTGAATGAATACCTATGTATACACATTAGGAAAAAAACTAGTAGCCTCAGCATGCTAACGAACGTTGTTAGAGATGGAATTTTCTACCATAATATATATATATAGCCACAACCACCCATCGAGATGAATTATATCAACCTTACATAGTCATAAAGTTCAGTCACAATTAACCATAAGTTAGAAGTTGCTTCAAGAATCAGGCATTAGCAGGACCAGAGGGTACAAGCAAGTTGCACGAACAGTTAGCTCAGACTCCCCTGTCATCTGTTATTGCTGCACAGGAGTCTTCCTATTACCCCCCACCTATTAATATATGAGGTCAGTCCCTTATGACCAGCTGATAGTAAAGGTAAAAGCTTGAATTTGGTATACAATGGGTTGATTTAGTGAGTTGATGCCAAAAACGTATGGTGGCCACAAAACAACCCCAGTAAGAAAAGGTCTTGGGAGACAATGGTTGGTAGGAAATTCTTGTAATGGGCAGGACACCAAGTTCTGCAATTCATGTGGAAGGAAAAATGACCTTAATTTGGAATATACCAAGACCCATCTGCAATAAATTACTTGGCTTGCCCCTCACATGACTGAAAGGGAAAATATTGTTCAGATTTGGGAAATTTTGAGATATACTGATTGTGGTGGTGGTTACATTAGTTAAAAAGTCATCATTTTGAGGATGTAATTGATAACAAAATAAAGTTTAATTTAAAAATTAAAAAAATAATTCTAGGGAAGAAATATGTAGATGGACCTATGAGAAAGAATGCATGTAGTGCTAACAGACATCAGAGAGCATCCACCAGGGAAGAGACACTAAAAAATAGAGCAGACAAAATGATTCTTACAGTTGATGTCAATAAGGCTCTGTCATTGACCACCACAGTGTAGACATGATGGATGTATGAACAAAATTTCTATGGAGGTTAGGATGGTTTGGTATGGAAGATCCAAAAGCATCAGCTCCCATTTGACAAATCTGATACAGCCACTGCTAGTGCCAAATGTTCACTCTCACAGTGGCAGATACTAAAACTGAATCTCCAATGTGGCATGGAGCAACAAGGAGACCAAATAGCTTTTTGGTGGTAAATTGATGATATATGACCCCTTCCACACTGAAGGGGCAGTGAATCATTTTGAAAGGAACAGACAGTCATTCCAGGTATGGATTTGCCTTTCTTTTGCAAAAAGTCTCAGTCAATGCTGCTCTCTGAAGGTAAATATTTGATACAGAACTATGGCATTATATAAAACCAATAGGCCCACTTCACAACACAGGAGGTATGAGAGTGGACACATTACCAAAGGATCCACTAATTATTTAAAATACCATAACATTCCAAAGCTACCAGTCTGTAGAGCAATGAAAGAGTGTGGTGAAGGCACAGCTGAAATGATGACTTAGATGTAGTATTATCAGAAGGTAAAAAATCATCCAAAAATCATCCTCTGTAATATACTTTGAATCAACAAATTCTCTGTGGTGTTGTAACAGCCAGATTCTCCAGAGAAACAAAATCAACAGAATGTGCATGTATATGTTTATGTATATATAAAATTGACAATACAATACATACAATAAATTCATGTGTTAGTTATACAGTAAATTAGCATTTATTGTATGAAATTGGCTCACATGATTACTTGATTGTGGCGTTTGGCAAGCCCAAATTCAGTGGAGCAATGTGCAGGTTGAAAATTCTATAAAAGGTAGTGTTGAAGTCTTGAGGAAGAAATAAGTCTTCTGATTTCTGCACCTTCCATTTCTTATGGTATGACCTCAAACTGATTGGATGAGGCCCACCCACTTTATAAAGGGTATTCTCCTCCAATTAAGGTCAACTGACTGAGATGCTAATCCCATCTACAAAATACCTCCCTAGTAATAACTAAGCTACTTTCTTTTGAGGTACCAGGATCAGAGATTGAACCAGGGATCTTGTATGTGGGAAGCCAGTGCTTAACTACTGAGCCACATTGGGCTCAACCACTAAGCCATATTGACTCCCTTGAGTTGTTTTGTTTTTGTTTTGTTTATTTGCTTGGTGTTTGTTTTTTTATTTCTCTCTAGAAGGCATTGGGAACTGAACTTGGGACCTCCCATGTGGGAGGCAGGAGCTCAACTGCTTGAACCACATCTGCTCCACTAGGCAAATATTTGACCAAACAACTGGACAACATAATCTATCAAAGTTGACAGGTAAACTTAACCATCACAGGTGTTCTGCCCCCATTAAGTAGAAAATTCAGGATTGGGAACTATCAGGAGCTCAGACCACCTAGAGGTAAGAGTCTGGATCATACAATCTAGGACTGCAGAGGTACTGGAAGAAAGTGAGTGGAATCTAGAATAGATACTAGAGAAATGGTACTGTGAGTTTTGACCCCAAGACCAACTGTGAAAATGTAGCTGTACTTTCTACATCTAGCTTTTCTCTTAAGAGATTGCATTACTAAAATTTGCAAAGATTGATAAGCAAAAGGTAGACACTATTAGTCACTACGATGTGTCACCAGATCCACCCTCAGGACCACAGTGGGAAAGGTATCAACAGACAGCCATCAACTGTCAGTATTATTCTCTGCAATTAAATTGTCTAAGTAGTGTTACCTTTCCCAAGGCCTTGTGCCTATCTCAGGGTGGCTCTACTAACTCTTACAGGCTAACTCTCATGGGCCTCACTAACATCAGCGCTCCTTTGGTATCTTCTGAGACTTTAATTTTTTCACAACCCACCTTCTCCCTCTGAAAAATCCTGTTCCCTTTCATTCCCTTCAAACAGCACTCCTTAATAAACCTTCTGCATGCTAATCTCTTTCTTGAGACTGCTTCTGTGGACTTTTTAGGGATACTTGTAAAAGTGCTATTGAGCTTAATAGCAAATTTAATTTCAAATAAGCCCTACTCATTTTTCCTCTTAGTGTTCCCGATATATAAGGAACTTCAATTCATTAAGAAACCATTTTAACCAATTAAAAGTCGGTCCAAAGGTATATTTTGAGAAACCAAAGTAATTCTATAAAATGAAAATGAGAGATTTCATAAGATGAAGCCAACTCTAAATTTTTGCATGAAATTTGAACTCTAAATTGACCCTTATCCACACAAAGCAACCTAAAAAATTAACAGTATAATTAACAATTGGAATATCAAAGAAAGCACCAGAGTTCCAGAACCAGGGTGGTAATAAGAGATTATCTGGGCATCTGTTTGTTACTAAAGTAAGGAATTAATAAAATTTGCTTTCCTGTAGCTTATGATTCTTGTGATTTGCCTATTTGCTTAGTGGAATTAGTCATAGTATGAATAAAAGTACTGTGTTCAAGCTAATTTAAACTATGTTTACATTCCTTTTTAATGGATTTATATGAAATTAGTGTTACCATAAATGTTTAGGTAACCAAAATAAAAGAAAAACTTGTGAACCTATGGATAACCTATGTCATAAACTGATAAAGCCACAGACTTTCTTTGAGTATAAACTGACTAGAATATTAAGCTTGAAGAAAAGCGTTGTAGTTCTTCACTTCTGTATATATATTCTATAGGGAGGCCCTCCACTTGAATTATGTGGAGGAAGTGGAAACTGTCCTAAGTGAACATGTCAGTTTCCTACCCTGTATTATGAATGTTGTAAAGCACAATTTCATTCTTTCACTAGAAACAGTATTGTTTTAAGTTATCTTGTCAGGTGAATATATCTCAATAAAATTCCTTTAAAAATGGAATTTAAAAAAAGATCCTTCCTTATCAGCACAAGGGTAATGGCAGGTATTCAACCACAACACATCATATTTGGAAACTTCCCTCTATCCATATTTCATATATCATTAACATTCTATCCATCTTCCTCCATCTAAGCAAGCCTTCAAGGACTTAACTTTTCAATGAATCTTTTTTCTCTTCTGTTAACAATATACATCATGGAACACATTGTTGCTTTTACTCAATGCTGTACTGTCTTGTGCTTTTATTCATTTGGCTTTTGGCATGGGATAATTATTATAATAATTAAGAATGCAGTATAAAAAAAAAATATCCCCAAATCTGAAGTTTCAGGAACACTGATTTTGTAGTTAATGAACTTGAAATAAAATTTAAAATGCATGAATATATCTTTCTTTCCATAACAATTCCTTATGTAATTTTTATTTAAAAAAATAAAATCCAGGTAGCAAATTGGCATCAGTTTCTCAAAACCAGGACTATTTCTATGCAAATTAACATTAATATTATTCTCTTTGCAGCTTATTAATGACATCATTAGATGTCAAACAAGTGTGTGGAAAAACTCCTGCATGGCTATAATAAAAATGAGACAATCATTGCCTTCTTAGGAGCTTCTGGACAAGTAAGACATTTTTAATTGCTTTTTAATTTTTAATGTATAAAATGAACACAATGCCTTATAAAAATTCTAATACATGTATAAATATACAATACATCTATAGGTAGATAGATGATGGATAATCTCAAAAAGTCAAATGCTATTTCTGCTTTCCTCTCCCAATGAAACTCCTTAGGTATAGACATTGAAAACTTTCGAGTGTAATTCTTCCAGAAGTTTCTTTATCTTTTACATATGATATATGCAGTTTTTATTGGATCATGTAATTGTTTTTCAACTTATCAAATAATAAACTAATAGAAATATTGTTTTAAATTTCAGAGTAAATTTATCCACGAGCAAATAAATAAACCTCTTCTTGGGTTATAGTGAGAATTGCAACTATCACCATTAATTATTGATGCATTGTATGTCTAGTATTTATCTCCCTTAGAGAGTTTCAAGTTAAGTCTCATGAGAATAAAGGCTGTGCATTTCTTGCAAATTGATATATTTCCAGTCCTAGCACAATGCTTGACACTCCAAAAAATGTGTGTGTGTATATAAATATATTCATTGTTTCAATGAAGAAAAGAGGAAAAAGGAAGAAAGGTAGTTGTATTTTTGTATCCTGAGGCAAGATGGAACCAAAAGACATAATTATTCTTTTTCTAATTAGCTATATATGATGAATTCGTGGGGATATATTAAATTATCAAAAGTAATTTAAATGAAGGAAGAGAGTCTAGCAAGTAGGAATTAGGAATTGAGAAAATATATTGAAAGCATGCAATTTATGTTTAAGAATATTAAATAATACAATGTTATTATTCATTGAATTGATTGTAAAAAATGTCATCATTCTTTTTTTAATAGGATCTAACCATCCCTGATGGGGTGGAAACACTTGTGTATATAGATGACAGCATTTTTTCTGCTTTCTGTACTGCAATTCTCCATTCCCTTGTGAATGTGTGTATGTGTTTGTGAGTGTGATAAGTATCAGTAGCATTTTAAATCATTATGCAATTAATATTACACACTTAATATGGAATCAAAATTCCATCAGGTGTGATATTAGGTCTTATATAGAAGCACTTAAGACAGTTTTCCTTGTTGTTTTTGCTGCTGCTGCTGATGATGATATTTATGAATGCTGATTATAAACAAATCTTAGTCCTTCTACATTCACTGTTTTCATCAGTATACAAAAACCATAAAATACCTACAAAAAAGAGTTATTTTGCAAGCCATTTAGCATGATTATGTCAACTGTGAACTCTGTGCCAGTCTTGGCATTTGAATCTACATCTACAGTCATTGCCATGGTAAGCAATTGTGAATATTATTTTTCTTATTAATGAAAAGGAACTTAAATAATGTGAAAGAGTGCATTAAAATGGTCGTAGAGCCTAAAGTTAAAGTTCTAGGACATAAAAATGGGATTTGAATAGGCATTGATTTACTCAATAATTTTAACCTAAAGAAATTTGCTCCAACTTACAAAGGAGTCAGCCCGTGATCAGGTGAACTGTTTAAATAAAAGATAGATACAGTCCTAAATCAGAGAAGACATTGAGAAACAACCACTTCAAAAGCCTCAAAGAGAGACTGTCTCACTAAAACAATACAGGGTTAAAGAGAGTAAGAACTCAGAGGACAGAGTGCTGGGACCACAATATGACTGTTTTCAGAAATCATTTCTAGTATTGCTTGGATGCTGCAACTTTCCTCAGATAACAAGTATCACCTTCAGTAGTCTTCTCAAGGTCACTTGGAGCCCTCATTTACCAGTCACATTAACACAGAACCAGTACAGAGTTTCCAGATCACAAATGACAAAATCTGACTCAGTTGGCTGCATCTGACCTGTTATTTATATGTGGCATAAGACCATCTTCTAGAATGGAAATGGTTTTCTATTTATAGTAACAAATACAAATAAATATATGTAAAAAATAGTAGAAAGAATGATCAGCAGACAACAGAGGGTATGTGAAACAGGAATAACTTATTTATACAGACAGATGAAAATTTTCCTTTTTCAATCAGGATTGCATCAATATCTCTTCTTTTATTTCTTATACTTCTTGTGTTGCATTTAATATCAACAGGTCCATTCTTACTTATTCAAATAGTAATTTGTCTAATATCTCCAGGTAAGAAATTCAAATGCCTGTGGATGCCAGACAGATAAATATATGATTTCATTCAAGTGTCAGAGTCCTGGTACCTGAAATAAACTGGAGAGTGTAGGGCCAACCTAAAGACATTCATATTCAATTCATTCTGAAACAATTTTCTGGCAAAGAAAGATATTTAAAATCTAGATTCTGTAAGCTGCCAGTTTTGATAGATCTGGTAAATTATGTGAATAAATAAATAACAAATAATGACCTGATTAACCGCTCTCTCCTTCCTTCTGAGGTGGCATGCCACACTTAACCAACTCTTCCCAAAGACTACAACCCCATTCTATACCCAATGTCCCCGCTTAATTTTTCATTATAGCACTTGCCACTGTCTGGACATTTGTATTTCCTTATTTTGTTTGTGTGCAGTCTTCCACCTTAAAAATCAGGCTTTACGAGGACAGAGACCTTGCTTTCTCTCTGTATTGTCTTGAATATTTAGAACAATTCCTGGCTCATTATAGATGCGTAATAAACCTTTGTTGGATGAATATATGAATGTATGATTCTAAAATCAGGCGGCATATTAGACATTATTAAAATGCAAATTAAGTTTATATAACATGTATGTGCCCGATTTTAAATTGAAGATTTTGTATCAAGCTTCTGAACACAGGTACTTCTTAAGAGAAAAGATACCTAGAACAAAAGATTGAAGTTTATTCCCTTAACACTTGTTGATGCCTTAGTTCATGTAGAATACATTTACTTGCAGTAACCAGAAATAAAAAAGAATAGATTTTTCTTTTAAAGTATATTATTAGATTGGCCTTAGCAAGAACTACCTAAAACAATATAATATAATTTTAAGTAGAAGTGATATTGGTTCAAGATGATTGAATACAGTTGATTACAGATATGACCATTGAAAAGAAGAGTAAAAAAGATTAGTCAAAGTAAAAATGAAATAAATATAAGATGGATTCCAATTTTAGTATAATTCCCAACTTGCAAGATCCAATTGTAATACAACTTATTACCTTCACATGTAAGGAGCAATGCTCTTATCTCTAGGAACTTTGAACTGGGAGTCAGAACAGCCAGTTCAGTTTTGCATATTGTGGGAACTTTAAAGATGTGATAGTTTGGCCAGGAAATCTTATTCAAAATTCATTGTTCTCCACATTAATGTCATTTTAATATATACAGGAACCTTTCCAGAATTCTACATAGTATTATTTGTTAGTTCTCCTTAGTCACTCGTAGTCTTATATAAGAGTTCTTCAGTCTTTCCTTGTCTTTCATGAAGAGTAATGTTCAGATATTTATTCAAGATGTTCATGTAAAAAAAAGTAGGGTAAAGAATATCAGAAGTTTCTTTCCCATAATTTTGCAATTTTTCTCTACGTTAAAATTGTTTCAAAATAAAAGTTAAAAATTAAAATGAATTTAATGATTTTAGGTTGTTTAGGTACCTCTGTTCTACAGTAGGCCCTCCACTCCTTTGTTTAAAATACTTGATCTGGGCAGCAGACTTGGCCCTGTGGTTAGGGCATCCGTCTATGACATGGGAGGTCCACGGTTCAAACCCCGGGCCTCCTCGACCCATGTGGAGCTGGCCCATGCGCAATGCTGATGTGCACAAGGAGTGCCCTGCCACCCAGGGGTGTCCCCCACGTAGGGGAGCCCCATGCACAAGGAGTGCGCCCCGTAAGGAGAACCGCCCAGCGGGAAAGAAAGTGCAGCCTGCCCAGGAATGGCACCGCACACACGGGGAGCTGACACAACAGGAAGACACAACAAAAAGAAACAGATTCTCGTGCCGCTGACAACAACAGAAGCGAACAAAGACACAGAGAACAGACAACTGGGGTAGGAGGGGAAAGGGAGAGAAACAAACAAATAAATAAATCTTTAAAAATAAATAAATAAAATAAAATACTTGATCTGAATTACACATTTGCTTTACTTCATCAGCCACCATTGATACTTGAATTTCTAACCTAGAGATTTGGGGATTTTAGGCATAGACTTGATGATATTAAATTAAATATGAGGTGCATAAAAATAAAAGAAATAGGGTAGGATACAATTTTGTTTTAAAAGAAGCCAAGCTATTCATACTGCTGGCGCATGGAATATCTTGTGTTCCTGGGGGCTTTTAATTTCCTGTTTCCAGTTTCTTCCTTCAGACTATCTGCATTTCTACATTTAGGTTTTGTAAAATGCATAGGTCTTTGTGAATGATCTCACTTTCTCTCTTTTCCTTCCTTTCTTCCTGCATTCCTCCCTACCTCCCTTCTATCATTTCTTCCTTTCTAACTTTTCTTTTGAATTATTTTGAATTGTCTTTCAATTACTTCCAAGTGAAGAATGTTAATTAATGTGGATATTAAGTTTTAAAGGAACACTTTCTACAAATACATTAGTAGAGCAGTCTTTCATTAGAATTGAACACTAGTAACTGAATGAATTATGAGTATTCACTTATTAGTTGAACAATTGTGTTTACACATGGCCTCCACTTCTCTTATGCTTACTAGGTACTGGTAGTAAAGACGAAAAAGAAGTGGTATGGGGAGTGGACGTGGCTCAAGCAGTTGAGCACCTTCTTCCCACATGGGAGGTCCTAGGTTTGAGTGCCCGTGCCTTCTAAAAAAACAAACAGACAATAAGTAAACAAATGAACAAAACCACCTCAGGGGAGTTGATGTGGCTCATTGGTTGAGTGCCGGCTTCACACAAAAGATGTCCTGGGTTCTATCCCCTGTCCACAGTACCTCAAAAACAAAACAAAACAAAACAAAACAAAACAAAACAGTAGCCTCTTCCTCCATGACTCAGACTAGAAAGAAAGTCAGATATATGGGGGAATGCAAATATTAAAAAGAAGTGGCTACAAGTTAAAGAATTTTCACTAAAAGGAGGCTAATTTCATTATTGGAGAAAGAGAGAAAGCAGGTTATGAAATAGGTCATGAAAGAGTTATGATTAACAAGTAAGAAATAACTTACAGGGTGGCTAAGGGCTTGTTCAGCAGGAGCGAAAGTGAAAGGTATTAGCAAAACAACATATAAAAATCAGAGATAACGATTTTGCTTTTATTCCATGATTTAAAAATAGTATATGAATTAAGACTATTTGGTTTAAAAAATATTTTCTGTAAAATATTTACAGAAAATATTGTTTTTAGTTTATTTAATGGACCTCATTGTGAGTTATCTGATTTGTAAAATGGATGGGTAATAACTGCAATTAATATTTATAAAATACTATATATCAGATATGCATCTAAGTGCACTGCAAATTAATCTTTTAATCCTTACAACCATGGAGTTAGGTACTAATATTATCTCCAATTTACAGTGGGACATAGAGGTAACATTATTTGCTTGACAAAATACAATTATTTAGTCATAGCTGGGAGGTTAAAAATTAAATTTTTCTGGCTCCATAATCCATGATTTAAAAAAAAAATTATTCTGATTCAGAAGGTTACCTGTATGTGGGTGCATGTGGGGAGGGAGGTTATTTAGTTAGTGGGAAACTGAAGACTTTTGTGCACAAAGTAAAATAGTGAATATAAAATGACAAACACAGCGTGATGTATATAAAGGATGATCAGTACAGTTGTCTACTATCCTTTATTTACTCATCAGTTCATTCAGCCAATATTTCATGAGCCTTTTCTTATGATCTGAGTCCTTTCTAAAATGAAAATAAAAGGAAGAACAACGCTTATATACCAAGACAGAGGAAGTGATAAATGCAGTCATTTCAAAATAAGACCTATAAGGAAAAAAATATATAAAGTAATGTTACGGAGAATGACTTAAGGTAGTAATATTAGGGGACTCTTATGAGCAGATGACATTTAAGTCCTGAATCATTAGAAGCAATTAGGCATATAAAGATCAGGAGTTTAGTAGCCCAATAAGAGAAAATAATATGTGCAATTCCCCGGAGCAGGGTATGCACTTGGTGTGTTGTGACAGTAGGAAGATGGACATGTGACAGACCATAGAGATCAATGGGGAGGATGATTAAAGCAGTAACGGGAAAAAAATTATGTTGTAGATGTAACTTCTTTGCATGTATTAAGATTTAAGGAATTTTATTGTATTAAACAATAAATATTTTTAAGCATAAAAGTAATTTAAACTAATTTTTATTTTGTAAAAGGGAAGCTTGAGGTTTTTCAGATGCTTCTACATTTTATTTTGCAAATTTTTCTTTCTAGTATATGAATTAGAATTATTTTTATATTGCCCTTGTAATGTGCAGTCTTGCTAAATTCAAATATTTATGTTAATATGGATGTTAGTGTTTTGATACTTTTAAGTTTATTGTGTGCACGTATTATATTGTCTGCATGAAAATTTCTTCCTTTTAAATATCTGTGCTGCTGATTACTTTTACTGACATTACTAATCTGATTGTAACCTCACATTTCAGTGCTGTGTTGAATAGAAGTGGTAAGACAGATCTTTAACATTTTCCTGATCTTAGAATAAATGATTCCAATGATTCAACATAGAGTAAGATGTGAGCCATAAATATATATATTTTTTTAATTTTAGATGCCTTTTATCAGACTGAAGAAGTTCCCTGCTGTTCCTACTCCTGAGAGTTTTTATCATGAATGGGTATGGATTTTTGTCAAAATTTTTTCCTACATTTATCATTTAGTCATTTAGTTTTCCTTAAAAAGGTTAAATAAGAATTTTATGACAAATGACATTTCATCTCGGTATAGTATATCAATATATTGTTGGATTTCATTTGCAAATTCTTTGCAAGAATTTTAATTCTATACTTATAAGGAATATTGATCTTTAATTTTTCTTATTTTGTAACATCCTGCGGGTTCTTAGCCTCAGGGCAATACTGGCCATAAAAATATGTTGGAAAATATTTGCTCCTTTATTTTCTGAAAGTATTTCTTTGAGATTGGCATTATTTCCTTCTTAATGTTTTATAGAATTCACCAGTAAACCATTTGTGCTTGGAGTTTTCTTCTTGGGAAGATTGTAAATTACAACTCCAATTTCTTTTATAGATACCGAGTTATTTAGCTCTACTGCTTCTTCTCACTACATATTTCTTAGGCTCTCTTTCAAGGAGTCTATCAACTTTATCTCTATGGTCAGAGTTATTGGAAATAAGCATTAAGTTATTCAGAAAATTCCCTTCTCCTATGTCTCTAGGAGCCATAATTATATACCATCTTCTTTACAAAGGTTGGTAGTTTCTGTTTTCTCTTTTATTTTATCTGCTGACCTTGTTAAGATTTTATCAATATTATAAATCACTTCAAATAACTAAATTAAGTTTTGTTAATTTTTCCATAAAGTTTATATTATCTATTTTATTAATTTCTGCTTTTACCTTTACTACATACTTCCTTCTCTCTACATTGGATTTAATTCATTACACATTTTTGAAAATATCAAAGTGAATGATTTAGTCATTAATTTAAACTTTTTCTTTCCAAATAGGCAATTATATCTTTAAAATGTCCTCTAATTAATGCTTTAGTTGAATTCATAAAATTATTTTTATTTATGCATATATAAAATATTTCATTTATATTCAATTCAAAATATCTTCTAACTTGCTATTCCTACTTTAATACACAGCTATTTAAAGATGTGTTGATTTCCAAAGAATAGAAAATTTCTCTACCTATTTTTGATATTTATTTCTAATTTTCTATTGGGGTCAAAGAACATGCTCTGTATGAGTTCAATTATTTGAAATTTATTGAGATCTTTTTTATGACCCAACATATGACCTATCTTGGCAAGTATTTCACTTGTACTTGAAAGTAACCAGTATTCTACATTTGTTGCATGTTTTGTTGTGCAAGTGTCAGGTAAGTTCATTTGATTGAGAAGGTTATTTACAACTTTTATAGACTTATTGATTTTTGGTCTACTTCTGTCAGTTACAAAGAAAGAAGCATTAATATTTCTAATTTAAATGTGGGTTTCTCTCCTTATCTAGTTAGGTCTATTTTTTCCTTTATGTATTTTAAAGCTTTGTTATTAGTGTATAAACATATAATATTATTATTTTTTCTTAAATAGTTAAACAGTTTGCTATTAAGTTCCTCTCTTTATTTCTGGGAAAATAATTTGTCTTCTTTTAATTGAGCTACAACTAATTTTCTCAGGATTAGTATTTTTGTGATATATCATTTTCCTGTCTTTTACTTTTAAAACGCCTCTCCTTATATTTAAAATATTTAAAGTTATTTTCTTGTCAATAGCATATGGTTGATTAAGTACTTTTTTCTTTTGTCAATAGTTAGATGAAGTATCGTTTCCTTTTTAAGTTTTTCTGACTATCCCAATAAAGGTTAGTTTGCTCATTTTTGGATATACTTCTGTGATTATCATTGGAATATTTTTATGTTGGAGATTTACATGGTTTTGTTCTCTTTTGTGTATTTGTATTCATTAAATATGGCTTCACAAATGGTGATATGTTAATATTGTAATAAAAAATATGTGGTAACAATAACAATGGGGAGGATGTAGATTCAATAAATATTAAGGGAAATGTTACAAGATTCAGTGATTGAACATAAGAGAAAAGAGAAATTAGAAAACTGTTTCCTAATAATAGTAATGTCAGGGCTCATGTGTGTGTCTCTGTGTATATAACTTGCCTTAAAATATGAATATCCTTAAATTGCTTATTTATTATATAGCTCTCTCCTCCGCTAGAATATCAGCTCCTTAAATAGAGAGCATACTTTTGTGTCACTAGTGTTTTGTATAGAAACCGAGAAAATACAGGGTCTCCAATATTATATATTGAATAAATGAGCAGTGTTTCATATGGAATATGGAATGACAAGGTATGTGTTTGGAGCAGAGGGCAGAATTTTTTATCTATCCCTAAGTTATTAAGTCAGTATACTCTACTCAACCTATGGACAAATTTTAAGTTCCTTTAATTATTCATTAGGAGAAAAACACACATTGCATAGTTTGAACACTCTTTAACTTAATGACTTTGTGCTTAATGTGAAATAAAGGTTATTAATGGAATTTGGTGAGTTTTACTTAGAAGTCTTTAGCTTTATCCAATTTATATGTTATGAAGATGGTAAGTAAATTGGATGTCTTAAGAAAAAACCAATGCTTGAAGCAAAAGTTAGCATAAGACAGGGATGATAAAAGCCAAATCAACAAAGCATAGCAGCTTGGAGTTCAGTCAGTGATAAAATATACAGCTTTATAATCTCTGCAGGTACTCAAAAGCAATACCATATAAATAGTTTACTAACAACTGTAGCCATAATTGAACAAGAAAAATATAATGTATATTCTGTTTCCTAAATAGAAATCAAAGCACTTTGAAATAAACTGAGCAAATGCTGGTAATGATGAAGCACTGATAAATATCTTCAAACGTTTGAAGCTCTCTAATATGAAAAAGGGATTATATTTCTTCTGAATTGCTACAAGTTAAAAAAAATATGTAGCAAAACATAGCAATTCTGTGATTCACTTGCCAACAGTCCTAGAAGATATTTTTATTTGAAATTTGATGTCTTAAATTAGACAATCTCTGAATCTCTGAAGTCTTTTCCAAATATTAGAACCTATGTTCAAAAGCATTACTTTATGATGGAATATGTAAATTAGTTCTCCAAAATGTTAAATCACATTTATGTGAAAAAGTCACAAAAATTGAAGACCACATTTTAAAAGTACAACATAAATTGCTCCGGCCGGTGGGGGCGAGTCCAGGGACCTGTGGGAAGAAGCAGGGTGGGGCAGGAGTCGAGAGAAGAATGGAGGCAAGACAGGGTTCTGATCAAGCCTCATTTATTGGGAGTAAAACACGGGAATTTATAGAGAGGGAAGGGAATGTGTACATAGGTGATAGGCTGGTCTTGCGGGTGGCAGACGTCCAAGGAGGGGATTGGCCGACAGTTCGCACCGACTGGGTCTGCGGAGTTTTGTGCCTTGCGCATGCGTATTGCTGTGGTCAGCTGAGTAGTGGCAGGAGGGGGAGAACAAAGAAGCAGGGAGGAGAAGAATAAGGAAATGACAGGGCAGATTTGTGAACTCCGCCATGTTGTGGGAGGCTATAGATAGGTCTCACAGTGAGTGGCTCCCTACAATAAATAATGAGATATTTGCTATACTCTTCATATCCAAATAATTTCTATCAGGTCACAATTAGATACTTTTAAAAACTGTACTCACATTAGCTGACATATCAGACACATGCTTGTATGTGTTCTAACACTTCTAAAAAAAGGTAAAGTATCTTCTTGATTTCCTAAGGTAGAAAAAGAAATACTCCAGAGGTTATGCTTATGCATGCCTCAGCAGGATCTCATTGACAGCCAGAGTAGATACTACCCCAAATAGCTGGTCTCCCGAGGGCTCTGGAGACATCCAGACACTATAGTCAAGGCAGATAGCTCAGGAGTTTGATGCCTTGCCAGTTCCTCTTACCTTGGAATTTATGCTCCTCAGTGTGATAGAGTTGGACTCAGTTGTAGTTTCCCTACACATGGCTCTACTGTACCTTCTATTTGAACCTATAATTGGTACTAGAGTTAGTAAGTGTATGTCCAAAAGACTTAAATCTTTGGGCTGTCCATGTGCCAGGTAGGCCCTGAATCTCAACTAAGTTGCAACACCTACTCTCCAGGTCATTGGACTCACCCAGGACAATTAACAAGTAGGAGATGATGGACAACTACCATACCAAGGAACTGAGAGAGTCTACAACTAAATGCAAGGAAGTCCCATCCATCAGCCTTATGGAAACAAAGCCTCCTCTCAATTGGAAGCGGACCATCTCAGAATCCTCAGGATTGGAGTATGAATTATGTACTAAAGTAGACTTATTGGTAGTCTACTATAGACTTATTGTGATTCTAGCAATGGAAGAAACTATGTCATTGATGTGGAGGCAGTGGCCATTGGAGGTTCTGAGGGCAGTGAGCGGGAAAAATAGGAGTAATATGGGGCATTTTCAGGATGTGGGAATTGTCATGAATGGCATTGCAATGACAGATACAGGCCTTTATATATCTTGCAATAACTTACAGAATTAGCTGGGAGAGAGAGTAAACTACAGTGTAAACTATAATCCTTACTTAGTGGCAATGCTCTAAAATGTGTTCATGAATTGTAATGAATGTACCACACTAATGAAGGATGTTGTTAATGTGGGAAAACATGGGAGGTGTGGGGAGGGGGCATATGGGAATCCCCTATATTTTTTTATGTAACATTTATATAAGTATCTTAAAAATATATTTAAAATATAAATATATAACAAGCTAAAAGTAAGAGAGATAAAGGCTGTCTTAGTTTGTCAGGCAACTATGAGAAATATCATACAATGGGCTGGCTTAAACAACAGGAATTTATTGGTTCATATTTTTGAAACTAGAAATCCAAAATCAGTATATTGGCAAAATGACTTTCTCCTATCTTCTGGCAATCCTTGCTTCCATTGCTTGTATTTCTGCCTGCCATCATATGGCGATGTCCTCTCCTTTCTTACTTTTGTGACTTCCAGATTCTTTTTGTAAGACCTCCAGTAATCCTGATTAAGGTCCACTCTGTTTCAATTCCCCATACCTTAACTAAAAATGGTATTTTCAAAAGGTCTTTTCTATAATGTGTTCACACCCACAGGGATGCAGAATTAAATTTAGAATGTGTGTTTGTTGGGGTACATAATTTTTTCTACTGCACTGGCCAAAATTATCACTCTCGTAGCTAAATCTAAACTTCATGTTATAAATTTTAAGAGTGCCCATCTAGTATTCGTGTTTCAAAAAGCAAATCATTTCCTACTTTGGAATGTAAATCATTTTCATATTTTAAAATAAACAAGATCTTAGTATGAAATGCAGAAACCTGAAATTATTAAATTAATAGTTATAAAATGCTTTGCAAATACAATAGAATGCTTACAAATAACATACCCACAAACAAAAAGCAGAATAAATATTTGTATGTGCACAGGAGCAGGCTTTGTTCCTGCCAGTAGAATTTTACCATTTAAAGCAATCACAATGAAAGACCATCATGGCCACTAAGGAAATTCTGTTAATATCTTCATGTACCTACTCCAAAAGTTTAAAGCATACAATGGAAGAATACTGAGATGTTTTGAAAAACCCTAACTGTTTCTGATACTCACTTAATACCACTATGATAGGAGAAACACTGATTAAATTAGAAATTAGTAAAAATAGGAGAAAATATTCAATGAAACACATTTATACACTTATCATATTTTATTCTGACCCTTTCCAGATATGACTGGACCATTTAGTTGGGCATGAAACACTTTCTCTAGATCTGGTCCATACGTATTTAATTTTACTACGACTTTTCTTTGTTTGGTAGCTAATCCAAACAAATTTTAAGACATATTTTGGCAGTCATTTGTTTTTAATTTCTAATTTTACTATGCTATTGTCAGAGAATATCATCTGTATGATATAATTTTTTTAAAGAATTTGTTGAACTTTTATTGGGTCTCCTAGAAAAAATTCAGCTGGTTTATTAGCAAATACTGTGTATTTTACAGTTACTTAACAGATGAACTTTACTACTTGTCTTGTGTGAATCTTCTATATACTACTAATTTTTTATTTTTCCTCTATCTGTGTCAGAAAGAAGCATCTTAAATTTTCTCAAATTAATTGCAGAATTTTGGTTTCTGAATTTAATTCTGACCTTTGATTTAGCACCTAGAATTAGTTTTATAGGATATTTGGGCTCAAAAATTTATTCCTGTAATATTTAAGACTGATATCTATTTCATTTCCCATTATACTTAAAAATAATTATTTATATTTTTGCTTTCTTTATACTTAAACATCTTTGCTTTAGATTGTCTAATTTATTCTTCATGGATATAAGTAACTCAAAACTTTTTTGATTAAAATTTGTCCATCTTTTCCTATTCTTTTAACTTTAAGCTTTCTGTGTCATTGATAAAGAGAGCTAAAAAGAGAGAAAAATTATAATATGAACATATTTTAACTAATATTAGAATATCATATCTCTTTATTAATAATTAATAAAGTTATTTACATTTAATGTGAATAGATATGTACTTTATTTTATACAGTATATGCTTTTTTCCAGTTAAACATGTTTCCTTTATTAACCAACAATTAATTTGACTATTTTGATATTCTATGTCAACTACTTTTTTGATTATCTTTAATTTTTTGAACATGTATATCTGTGATAATCAAGTATGAAATTATTCTCTCTCTCTCCAAAACAACATAAGGACCAAATCAAACTAAGGACCTTAGAGAAAAGAGAAATTCCTGTTAAATCAGTTTTCATTTTTCAGCAAATATTTATTTAACCTTCTGTAACTTTTCATTAGTAATTGTTGTTAGTATTTTATACAAACTATCTTATACAAACTATGTATTTGAAATTGTTACAACATTTTAAATTGTCTTTCTTTATCATTTTTTTGTAGCACCTATCCCCTTCTTTTGGATTCAGGTTTCTTCCCTTGATATATATGCTTCAGTTATTTTATCAGCAAGGATCTGAAAGGTAAGTTTTCTCAATTTTTGGAATTAGTCTTCATTTCTTCTCACTCTTGAGGAAAGGTGCTTATACTAGCTTGATAGATTGGGCAATTGTTTGGCAAATATTCACATGAGGTGAAATAAAATACCCCACATTGATTTTGGACTTGTACATTAAAGGTTAGCAAACTGAGATCTTAAATGTGCTAACATGATTTGACTTGATCTCCACCCCCTTTTGACAGGCATGAGAAAAACATGACCTAGGTAGTCAGTGGTCTTTCAGTCTGATGAGACCAGGACCTAATATGAAGCATGGATCCAAGTGCAGCCAAACTGCAGCATGTTTGGAAGCACATCCCAACCAACCTGGAAACTCACAGACATTATGGTTTTCCATTTTTTAAGGCAGCCATAGTACATGAGCCTATCCGTGGAGGAATACATGGGCTAGACTGTCAAAGTTTGGGAAAATCTGTTCCTCTGAACCTTGGGATATTGGGTAGTGACCAAATCTTGCAATATGTAGAAAGGGCAAATGCCCACTGATAGAAGGGTAGAAGCCACCATAACTTTGGGAAGTTGAGACTGGTTTCACACCCATCACACACCCCCCACCACCTCCACTGGTAGGAGGGTCCTTGGGTTTTCGTTAATTCTTGTCCAAGCAATATAGGTTGTGCACCCAGTTGTTTGTGGACAGTAATGTTCCTTTGTGATCAGTATATAGCATCCTTATTTATTTTTTTAAAGGAGACAAGTATTGTTGGAGTTTGTTTTTTTTTTTAAGAAACAAAAACTAAAGAAAAATCAGGTCAAACTTGTTACACAATTTTCTCTCTTTTTTTTTTTTTTTTTTTTACAATGGAATACTACTCGGCTTTATTTTTTTTTTTTTCCAAAAGATATTACATTCAAAAAATATGAGGTCCCCATTCACCCCCACCGCCCCCACTCCACCACTCCCCCCACAGTAACACTCTCACCCATCATCATGACACATCCATTGCGTCTGGTGAGTACATCTCCGGGCATCGCTGCACCCCATGTCCCGTGTTCCACACCATAGCCCACACTCTCCCACATTCCATCCAGTGGGCCATGGGAGGACATACAGTGTCTGGCAATTGTCCCTGGAGCACCATCCAGGATAGCTCCAAGTCCTGAGAATGCCTCCACATCTCATCTCATCCTCCCATTCCCTGCACCCAGCAGCCACCATGGCCACTTTTTCCACACCAATGCCATATTTTCTCAAATATTAACCACAATAGCTCATGAATAGGATATCATTAAGTCCTCTCTGATCCTTACTGTATTCCTCCTTCCTGTGGACCTTGGCTTGGTTGTGTTCATTCCACATCTATGTCAAGAGGGGGTTTAGATTCCACATGGATATTGGATGCAATCCTCCTGCTTTCAGTTGTAGGCACTCTAGGCTCCATGGTGTGGTGGTTGACATTCTTCAACTCCATGTTAGCTGAGTGGGGTAAGTCCAATAAATCAGAGTGTAGTAGCTGAAGTCTGTTGAGGCTCAGGGCCTGGCTATCATATTGTCAGTCCAGAGATTCAAATCCCCTAGATATATCTTAAGCCCCAGCACCAACTACAATTCCAGTAAAGTAGCATGAAAGGCTTGTGAAAAGAGATCCCATCTGAGTCCAGCTCCATCACGCAGAAACACCAGCTCCAAAGAAGGGCCAACTGGCATGGCAGTGCACCCCATCTGCCATGACCATAGAAACTGTGGGTCTCTTTAGCCCTCAAAAGGACCAATATCTGGGGTTGTATCTACCTTATCTGTCTCTGAGACTCTGCTCAGGTGTGCATAAGGGCAATCCTTTTGACAACCTCCAGACTCTTTTTTAGAGACTCATAGCCATATGAATGCATTTGTCCTTTCCATTTCCCCCTTACTTTAGGTCAAACAGCTTTTTAAATTCCTGTTATTATATGTAGACAGGGATATTCTGCTGGTCCACGTTGAACCTTTAATTCAAGGTCATTTTCTAGTTACATCGTCAGCTGGTACTTGGTAGTGATCCCTCGGTGCCAGGGAGGCTCATCCCCGGGTGTCATGTCCCATGCTGGGGGGAAGGCATTGTATTTACATGCTGAGTTTGGCTTTGAGACTGGCCACATTTGAGTAACACAGAGGCTGTCAGGAGGGAACTCTTAGGCACAGTGCTGCTGTAGGCCTTGTTCTTATTTCAGGTGTATAGGCTCACAAGCATAGTCATTAGTATCAGGGGCTCACTGTTGGATCCTCATTCCTTTCTGGTCCTTACCGTTGCACCTGGAGGACTGCCGCTGCTCCCTTAGGGACCACGACAGAGTCCCCCCCAGCCAGGAACCCAGTATCCCCCCAGCTGTTGTTTTTAATTGTTGCCACTATGAGTATATCCAAACATTTCCATGCACCCTGGACACATGCCCTGTATAACTCCCTGTCAACCATATATCACCTGTCAATAACATCCCATACCAGTATTCCTCCGCTGCCATTGTTGAACCACTCTGTGATCCAAAACTTCCTGAAAAGTGAAGCCTAATATAATGTCAGGTTCCCTTACTAGTAAAATGGAATATAGCGATGAGTTTAAAGGTTAGATATAGAATACATATTGATTTGGAAAAATTCTACACCCTATCTTTTTCTGTTCTTTTTTCCTAATTATTGAGTTTCTCTTCACAAGAGCCTTAGATCACAGTAATTCATATATACAATATACAATACTCCCACATATCCATTATAAAACCTTTTCCCTTCCACAGTGATAATCTTTTAACTTATTCATATTATATTTACTGAAACTGATGTACAGATATTGAGACAATAGCTTTCAAACAAGGTGACATTTGTGTTTACATTGTGGTTTATACTTTAGGCTATACAGTTTTCTAAATTTTTTAGTTATCCTATGTTTTACATTATGGTTTACATTATTGGTCTGTCATCCCCTATATGTTTTTGATGTAATATTATATGTTTTATATCCATCCTTGTGTACTCTTGTGAAACACTTCTTTTGCCCTCACAGTTACTTTGGTTCCATCTATTCAATATCTATTTCCCCCTCCCCTTGGATCCCACAGTGACAGTCAATCTTCATTTCTTGAGGCTCCATGTTCAGAGATACTTGCAACAGTGTTGAAGGCTTGACTTGCTCAACTGCCCTAATGCCCTGGGAGCCACCCTTTCTCTTGAGAGATACAGTTCCCTCTATTTGATGGCATTAGTCCTCCCCAGGATGTGGGTCTACCTTCACTCTCATTATATGGGTCTCTACCCAATGGTATAACCCACTCTGGCAAAATGAGCATTCAGATGTTCCCTAGGAGTCTGTCCTGCATCAGCTTATCCCCTTTGAGTATCTTAAACAGGTAACTTTCCTAATTATATTTTGAAAAGGTTTTCTCAGCATTTTACTTTCAACCAACACCTGAGAATCTCCTAAGTTCATATGTTGCCCCTCGCTCCCCCTAATTTCTTGGGCAATATTACCCATCTGCCCATCCCTAGCCCCCCTCAAACCCGCAAAGTCCCACCCAAAGGTAACCCTATGCCTCCATTTAATCTCTTCCTTGTGCACATACTTACTGCCAGCTTATCATAGATTTCACCCATGTAGATGTCAGCTAACATCCTTCCTCTACCCCCCGATTTTCTGTAAGCCTATCTTCCAGTCTCTAGCTCTCTGAGGCAGCTTGCTTATTTCATATCATTGAGATCATGTAGTATTTGTCCTTCAATGCCTGGGTTGCTTCACTCATCATAAGGTTCTCAAGATTCATCCATGTTATCACGTGTGTTTGTAGTGTATTTGTTCTTACAGCCGAGTAGTATTCCATTGTATGTATATACCACATTTTATTGATCCACTCATCTGTTGATGGGCGTTTGGGTTGATTCCAACTTTTGGCGATAGTGAACAATGCTGCTATGAACATTGGTGTGCGTATATCGGTTTGTGTCCTTGTTTTCAGTTCTGCTGGGTATATACCCAGCAGTGGTACTGCTGGGTCATATGGCAAATCTATGGTTAGTTTTTTGAGAAACCGCCAAACTGTCCTCCAGAATGGTTGGATCCTTCTGCATTCCCACCAGCAGTGGATGAGTGTTCCCATTTCTTCACATTCTCTCCAGCATTTGTATTCTTCTGTTTTTTTCATAGCTGCCAATCTTATGGGTGTAAGATGGTATCTCATTGTAGTTTTGATTTGCATTTTCCTGATAGCTAAAGATGTGGAACATTTTTTCATGTGCTTTTTAGCCATTTGTATTTCTTCTTTGGAGAAGTGTCTGTTTAAATCTTTTTCCCATTTTTTAAATGGGTTATTTATCTTTTTATTTTCAAGATATATGAGTTCTTTATATATACAAGTTATAAGTCTCTTATCAGATATATGGTTGCCAAATATTTTCTCCCATTGTGTAGGCTCCCTTTTTACTTTCTTGAAAAACTCCTTTGAGGTGCAGAAGGCTTTAATTTTGAGGAAGTCCCATTTATCTATTTGTTCATTTGCTGCTCGTGCTTTTGGTGTGATGTTCATGAAGTTCTTGTAGATGTTTCCCTACACTGCTTTCCAAGGTATTTATGGTCTTGGCTCTTATATTTAGGTCTTTGATCCATCTTGAGTTGATCTTTTTATAAGGTGTGAGATGGCAATCGTCTTTCATTCTTCTACATATGGATATCCAGTTCTCCAGGCACCATTTGTTGAATAAGTCATTCTCTCCCAGTTGAGAGGGTTTGGTGGCTTTATCGAATATTATATGGTGGTATTTATGAGGTTCTATATCAGAACTTTCAATTCAATTCCATTGGTCTGTGTGTCTCTCCTTATGCCAATATCATGCTGTTTTCACTACTGTAGCTTTGTAGTATGTTTTGAAGTCAGGTAGTGTGATTCCTCCAATTTCGTTTTTCTTTTTCAATATGTCTTTGGCTATTTGGGGCCTCTTTCCTTTCCAAATAAATTTCATAGTTAGTTTTTCTAGTTCCTTAAAGAAGGCTGTGTTGATTTTTATTGGAATTGCATTGAATGTGTAGATCAGTTTTGGTAGGATAGACATCTTAATAATATTTAGTCTTCCTATCCATGAACAGGGAATATTCTTCCATTTATTTAGGTCTTCTTTGATTTCCTTGAACAGTCTTGTATAGTTCTCGGTGTATAAGTTTTTTACATCTTTAGTTAAATTTATTCCTAAATACTTGATTTTTTTATTTACTACTGTGAATAGTATTTGTTTCTTGATTTCCTCCTGATCTTGCTCATTATTGGTGTACAGAAATGCTACTGATTTTTGCTGTGACTTTACTAAACTCATTTATGAGTTCTAGAAGCTTTGTTGTAGGCCTCTCAGGGTTTTCTATGTATAGGATCATGTCATCTGCAAATAATGAAATTTTGACTTCTTCCTTTCCAATCTGAATGCCTTTTATATCTGGTTCTTGCCTCAGTGCTCGAGCAGGTACTTCTAAGACAATGTTAAATAGAAGGGGAGACAGTGGGCATCCTTGTCTTGTTCCTGACTTTAGAGGGAAGGATTTTAGGATTTCTGCATTGTAAATGATGTTGGCTGTAGGTTTTTCATATATACTCTTTATCATGTTCAAAAAATTTCCTTGTATTCTGATCTTTTGGAGTGTTTTTATCAAGAAAGTGTGCTGGGGTTTGTTAAATGCTTTTTCTGCATCTATAGATATAATCATGTGTTTTTTTTTCCTTCAATCTGTTTATATGGTGTATTACATTGATTGATTTTCTTATGTTGAACCATCCTCTCATACCTGGAACAAATCCCACTTGGTCGTGGTGTATAATTCATTTAATGTGTTGTTGAATACGATTAGCAAGTATTTTGTTAAGTATTTTTGCATCTAGGTTCATTAGAGAAATTGGTCTGTAATTTTCCTTTCTTGTGGTGTCTTTGTTTGGCTTTGGTACTAGGGTAATGTTGGCATCATAGAAGGAGTTAGGCAATGTTCCTTCTGTTTCGATTTTTTGGAAGAATTTCAGCATGATTGGTGTTAGTTCTTCCTGGAATGTTTTCTAGAATTCACCTGTGAAGCCGTCTGGCCCTGGGCTCATTTTAGTTGGAAGGTTTTTAATGACTGATTCTATCTCTTTATTTGTGATTGGTTTGTTGAGATCATCAATTTCTTTCGTCAATATGGGCTGCTTATATGTTTCTAGGAATTTGTCCATTTGCTCTGAATTGTCATTTTTTTGGAATATAGTTTTTCCAAGTATCCTCTTATGATAGTCTATTTCTGTGGGGTCAGTGGTGATATCTCCTTTCTCATTTCTTATTTTGTGTATTTGCATCTTCTCTCTTTTCTTCTTTGTTAGTCTCGCTAAAGGTTTGTCAATTTTATTGATCTTCTCAGAAAACCAGCTCTTAGTCTTGTTTATCTTTTCAAGTGCTTTCTTATTTTCTATTTCATTTAGTTCTGCTCTTATCTTTGTTATTTCCTTCCTTCTTCTTCCTGTTGGATTACTTTGTTGTTTTTTTCCTAATTCCTCCAAATGTGCAGTTAGTTCTTCAATTTTTGCTCTTTCTTCTTTTTTGATGTATGAATTTATGGCTATAAATTTCCCTCTCAGTACTGCTTTTGCTGCATCTCATAAATTTTGGTATGTTGTGGTATCATTATCATTTGTTTCAAGGTAGTCATTGATTTCTTTTGAGATTTCCTCTTTGACCCACTTTTTCTAAGAGTATGCTGTTTAATTTCCATATCTTCATGTGAAATATGGGTCTCTGGCCCTTGCAGATTTCCATCTTCACTCCACTGTGGTCAGAGACATTATTTTGTATGATTTTGATCTTTCTGAATTCATTAAGCCTTTCTTTGTGGCCTAGCATTTGGTCTATCTTGGAGAATGATCCATGTGCACTTGAGAGAAATGCATATCCTACTGTGTTTGGGTGTAATGATCTGTATATGTCTATTAGGTCCAGCTCCTCTAATATACTGTTCAAATATTTCATTTCTTAGTGATTCTCTTTTGAGATGTTCTGTCCAGAGTTGATAGTGGTGTATTAAAATCCCCCACTATAACTGTAAATGCATCTATTCTTTCACTTAGTTTTTCCAGCGTTTGCCTCACATATTTAGAGGCGCCCTTGTTAGGAGCATAAATATTTATGATTGTTCGATCTTCTTGACAGATTGTCCCTTTCACTAATATGTAGTATCCTTCTTTGTCTCTCACAATTGTTTCACATTTAAAGTCTATTTTGTTTGATATTAATATAGCTACTCCTGCCTTTTTTTGGTTATTGTTTGCTTGTAAGATTGTTTTCCAACCATTCACTTTCAGCCTCCGTGAGTCTCTGGGTCTAAGATGTGTCTCTTGTAGACAGCATATAGATGGGTCATATTTCCTTATCCAATGTCCCAGTCTGAATCTTTTGATAGGTGAGTTTAATCCGTTGACATTCACGCTTATTACTTTCAAGGAATTATTTATGTTAGCCATATTTTGATTGGAATTGTGTTTGTCATATTTTGTTTGTTTTTTCTTCTCTTTTTGTCTTTTTTGTTACTCTTACACTCTCCTCCAACTTTGCCTGTCCTGTTTTTTCCTTTCTTCCTGCAGAACTCCCTTTAGAATTCCTTGAAGGAAAGGTTTCTTGTTGGCCTACTCTTTCAGTTTCTGTTTATCTGTGAATATTTTGAAATCTCCATCATTTTTGAATGCTAGTTTAGCTGGATAGAGTATTCTTGGTTGGAAATTTTTTTTCTTTTAGTACCTTGACTATATCATACCACTGCCTTCTTGCCTCCATGGTTTCAGATGAGAAATCAGCACTTAATCTTATGGAGCTTCCCTTGTATGTGATGGTTTTCTTTTCTCTTGCTGCTTTTAGAATTTTCTCTTTGTCTTGAGCATTAGATAATTTGACAAGTATATGTCTTGGGGTGGGCCTGTTGGCGTTTATGACGATTGGGGTGTGCTGTACTTCTTGGATATGTACATCTGTCTCTTTCAGTAGATTTGGGAAGTTTTCAGCCATTATTTCCTGCAACACTCCTTCACACTCCTTTCCCTTCTCTTCTCCTTCTGGGATGCCTATAATACGTATGTTTGAGCGTTTTGCATTGTCATTCAGGGCCCTAAGTCCTAGCTGGATTTTTTCTATCTTTTTATCGATCAATTCTACTATCTGTTTGATTTCTGATGTACTGTCTTCCACATCACTAATTCTCTGCTCTGCCTCTTCTAATCTGCTGATATTTGCTGCGAGTGTATTTTGGATTTCTTGAACTATGGTGTTCATTCCCATCATATCTGTTATCTTTTTGCATATGTCTGCAATTTCCCCTCCAAGTGTTGTCTTCATGTTGTTAACCTCTTCCTTTACTTCATTAAATTTGTCGGTGATATATGTTCTGAGATCTTTAATTACTTGTGCGAAGTTCTGCTCCCCCTTCCTGGTTTTTAGTTTGTTCATTGGATTCAGCCATGTTTTCCTGATTACTGGTTTGGTTTGTAGATTTTTGTTGCTGTCTGGTCATCATTTTATCTTGACAGGTTTAATCAGTTCCTTAGCTTCTTTGTCTAGTCTTGGGAATTAATTAGCTGTTGTTTTTGCGTAAGTGTTATATTTTCTCTTTGTCACTTTGTTCTTCTTATTCTAATTTCTTATTGTCACCTGAGTTCCCTTTGAAGGAAAGTATTAGTGCCAGGGAAAGGCAATTGTGTAAGCAAGGAAAAAGTGTAAAGTAGTATTGGTGATAAATGTTGACAGAGCAACAATATGAGATCTGGGAGGATGGATATTAGATTCATGTAAATTGTGTAGAGTTATAGCAGTAGGTAGAGTACCTATAATGAGGTAGTCGACTGAATATGGGAGGAATATGGTATGAATAAAAAAGCTAGTGTGTTTGTGAGAGAGGGAAAGAGAAAAGAAAGGCAATAGTTTCAAGAGTGGATAAAAGACAGAAAACAAAACAAAGGTATTAGAAATTAAGAGTTAGACACTTTGGGGATCAAAGAAAGGGAGGTGGAATATAAGAGAGACAGAAGATGATGGAGGATATCAAGATGTATGGGAAAGGGGATAGTGTAGGTAGCCAAAATCAATTCGCACAGAAATGAGGCAATGGAGGATGAGGATACCCAGTAAATGTGAGGTGTTCCCTGCAGCACCTATTGTATAATTAAGATAAAATAAAATAAGAATAAAATGAGAGACAAGAGAGAAAAAAAAAGAGAAGAAAGAAAAAAGAAAAAGGGGGTGGGTAAATGGAGGGGAACAAGTAAGGAAACAAAAAAAAGATATAGAACAACCACAACAGCAACAACAAAAAACCCCCCTAAATAACTGAAAAAAAAAAAAAAAGACTTTGGGGGATACGATGGGAGAAAAGACTAGGAGATAATGCAATGTTAGCAATCAGGACAATAAAAATAAAAAAAATAAAATAAAAATCAAAAAAATGAAACAAAACAAAAAGAAAAGAAAAAACACAAACCTTGAGGGCTAGGACATTCAAGGACCTCAGATGGACCTCAGGGTGTGATGAATTCAGGGATGGAAAGTCTGTGACATTGAAGACTCAAGAGGTGTGAGTCTCTGGGGTGTGGGTCACCAGGGTTTAGAGGATTCAGACCTGGCAACCTCAAATCTGGTTAACAGGGAGCCTGGGAGCACTGCAGTGCAACATAGCCTTCAGGGATCCCCGCAGCTGGGTGCCAGCCCTATAGGAAAGGTCACATCCACAAAGTCTGACCTATGTGTCTGAACTCCGCAATTCCCCCACTCACTTGGGTCTCTTCTGTCGCTCTATCACCAATTTGACTTCAGGACACCTCCCACCCTCTAAGCCCCCGGAACGGCCACCTGGGGGTGCCTCTACACTGCAGCCAATTTAATGACGCAGATCAGTAGCCAGACCAGGGGGTGGGGCTGCAGCCGGAAATGCCGATAACAGAGTCCAAAACCAAAATTCCCACGCTTCACAAAATATTCCCCTAATCAGCTTCTAGACATTTCCTACCCTGCCAGTCCCTGAAACAGCCTCCTGGTGATGTCTCTTTATTGTGAGCAATTTAAGGCTGCTGCAGATTGGCAGCCGGTCTTGGAGGGCGGGGCTTTAGCAGGAAGCTCTATTATTTGTGTCCACAATCAAAAATTCCCCGCCTCGCAATGAAACTCCTGTTTGTCTCCCTAAATCGGTCTGTGAAGGCCTCCTGCCCTGTTAGCCCCCCAATAGCCCGCTCAGGGCTTATGAATTCCCCAGTACCACAGAGCCTCCAGGAATTGCTGCCGCAGTGCCGATGCCACAGCTTCGCCCACTCCAGGAGGGAGCGTTCCACGCGCAGCCCCCACCTCCGTGTAATAGAGCCTCAATTTTATCTTATACACGAATTTTCTCTGCTACCTTCCCACCAAATCGATGTCCAGATACCTCCTGCCCTGCAAAATCCAGAAATAGCCTGGTCCCAAAGATTTTCCAACGCTGCCCAGCTGCTTCTTTGCAGAGAGATTATCAGGTGTGCTCACTCAGCCACCATCTTGCCCCGCCCCCTCACAATTTTCTCTTTATTCAGTTTTATTTAACCTACTGTTTTGACATTTACTTCTGTCAAATTTTATTAAGAAATATGAAAATCAATTTAAATTCCAGAACTACCATGAGAGTTGAAAGAGAGTGAATGGTAGTTTGGGAATAAGGAAAATTAATAAGTAAAGAGTTTTAGTTTAGCTCACAAACACCGGTAAGTAAACTGTGTGTGTGTTGGGTAAGTCATTCTTTGACTCTCAATTTATTTTTCAATTTTTTTTCACTTTTTTCATTATGTTGAATAAAATTGATTAATAATAAACATTCATTTTAATTCTGCATCTTCTTCCTCTCAGGTAACCTTAAAAAATGACAAACCTGCTGGGAGTGTCCAACTGTAATTTTGAGTTTTTGAAGAATCTTTTTCATCTTTCATTTCAACCCAAATCTTTACCCAAACAAATGCTTTTAAAATATTCAATTTCTAGATCCTAAAAATCCCCTTTATTCCCACTATATTTTGATTTTAATATAAATATGGCATTTTAAAATTTCAACTCTATCTTTACATCCCTGCCATAATATTACTTAAATTAATATTATGCTAATTTACTTAAATTACTTAAATTAACATTTTTAAAAATCTATATAATTGATTTTTTAAAAGTTTTATGTATATATTTTCACTTTATTCCCCCCCTCCCATTGTTGTTTTTGCTCACTGCCTGCTCTCTATGACTATTCATTGTGTGTTCTTCCATGTCTGTCTTTTTTCTTCTTGACTTTCTCTTTAGCAGGCACCTGGGATCTTTGGTGTAGGAGAGAGGCACTCAATTGCTTGAGCCACCCCAACTCCTGGTTTGCTGCATCTCTCACTCTCTCTCCTCTGAAACTCCCTTTGTTGCATCATCCTGCTGTGACAACTCTCTGTGGTATGAACCACTTGCTCTCCGCAGTGCAGGCACCATGTCTTGGTGGCATCAGCCAGCTTGCCTTCACCAGGAGGTCTCAAGAATTGAACCCAGGGCCTTCCATATGGTGAACAAGAGCTCAATCATTTGAGCCACATCCGTTTCCCTGGATTGATTTTTAAGCAATGAACTTCTGACTAAAACATACTATTTGAGAGATCGTATGATAAGGAAAATAATAAACTGTCACTTTGGGGAAAATGGAATATTATTACCCAATTTTCACATAATTGAGAAGCTTTATATAGCAGAGGGGCTAGAGAGTTAGTTTACTATCCCATCTTAAAATTATTTTATAAAGATTTCCTATAAACATGGAAATATATGCCAATATAGAAAGAAGTTCCAGAAGCCAATTCATATTTTATATATATAATTGTAATTATATACATGTATTTGAGGCAGGATAGCTTAAGAAAAGGGAAGACAAGTCTGAGACCTGCAAGTAAATATGGCCTTGTGACACGTGGCATTAAAACCCCACTTGATATCCACTGAGGGAAAGACTGCCGTCTATAATAAAACTGGAAAGATCCTGTAAGATTCCTCCACAAGATCTCATCTGGAACAAGATTGGAATGAGATCCTGTCTGGGGTCTAGGAGAAACCCTGGATACCCTCAAAAGGCCTCACCATTTGACCCCTGTGAACTAACATGTGGGCTAGCCAATTAGAACAGCTAATAGCTAGACCCCCTCCCCCAACATTAGGGAGGGGAGGAGTAAATAATACCTTATTAAAGTTAACCCCATAAGCCAAAACACTCTCCCTGCCTAAAGGAACCCACATCTACAGGTTTAGTGGCATAAATCTCTTCATTTCTCCCATTTTCTCAATAAACTGCTGGCCTAACTGGCCTATTCTTAAATTTGTTTATGTAACAAAGCTAAGAACCTAGAGAAATCTATCATTCCCTGACCTGATATTCTTTCAAATAAGAATTGAAAGTGAAATGTTTCATTTTCCTTTGAATAATTAAAGTATCTACAAATATCAGTTATTCCTAGCTTCCTTTGAAAACTACCAAAGACTTTGATATAATGCTTCCTCTTTCACAGAGGTTTACCACCAAATTCCATTGAAAAATAAAAGAAGAAAAAAATGTACTACCGATGTTAAACAATTTGAAGGTCATAATAATTTCTGAAGGTCAATTTGTTGAACCACAGTTCAGTGCTTTTCCTATATGCTGGGGTGACCTGAGTGTTTTACTGCAGCCTATTTCAATCAGAAGTTAGCTTGTGAATAATCAAGAAATACTTCACAAATACTTCTAAGTTCCACTTTCTTAATCCAAAGGTGTGATAGGGTGCAGTCAACCATGGTGATTCGACTTGGAACAAGTTATTATCAGATAAAAAACATGATGGTTGGCTGAAAGGTGCTGAGGCTTTAAAGACTTTAAATGTTCTACCAAATTCAATGTGCACTTTTCCATTTGTCTATTTTCTCAAAATAGATCATTTGCCATCTATAGGATAGCCTTTTATGTCCAAGTTGACAAAACAAACTAAGGAAATAAGAGGAAATATTTCTGTAAATCTGTATTTTGTACCATGCCGTACAATTAGCCATGTATTAGATTTTAACCTTTTTTCTACTAAAACTGTCAACAGACTAGTCTGACATAGAATAAGGCCATTTTAAGCTGACTGCCTGGCCTTTCTGCCTCAGGGAATTCGGGACCAATTTATGAACAATGAATCTAATGCAGTCTGGCAGAGAAATGGGATCGCAAAATTAAAGATTTGTAAAAAAAAAAAAAAGATTAGGAGTTAGCACAGTGTTGATGTTGAGATCCTGTATTTGCATATTAAAAGAGACTCTGTTCTTTTATTTTTCCCTAGAGAAGCTGAGCTTTTTTTATGATCACTTACATTGATATAAAGAACTCAGTGAGCTCATAGGCCCACCCAAATCCTTTATAGTTTATTCTAAGAGTTCAGATGTCATTTCTGCTATCAAGTAGCCACTGTGAACATACTTGAAGAGTATTCTGGGCATTAACATGCAAATGAGAGAATCAGGCCTAACTCTCTGCTATGGTAATTCTTTCCCAACTGCTTTTCTATGAAGGCTGTGAAGGACTAAAGCATTCACAACTGAGTTTGATTACCCTGACTGTGAGACTATAAAGTTCTACACAAATGTATAGTGCTTACTTTAAAAGCCTCCAGTTAATCTTGTTCTTTGGCCAATTGGATATATTCTAATGTTCAGAAAACATCAAATTAATGCCTAAATTAAAGCAGAGATAGCCTAAAGCAAGAAGATATTAGACCTTTGCTACAAAATTTGGCTACAAATTAGTTATGTGGTTAGTATTGCACACTAAAGAAAGACTTGATGGTTCACTACCAACAAGGTTTCATCTGGAATGTTGTACATTTCTCATGGAAAAAAATTTATTCTTTCCATTCTATAAGAATTTAGCATTTCAGAGTACCTAAAACTTAGTTTGCTGAGGTAATTTTATAGTATACTATGACCATCTGAGAAAATATGATTTTTGAAATGTGGTCCACTTAAAAGCCACTTAAAAGCTTGTTTTAATATATAATCATATTTACTGTGAATTTTAAAGACCTGGAATATATTTTCTCCTATGACACTAATTCCTAATCTTAGTTATACTTTTCATTATCCAGAAAGTGATATATAGTATATAGTGCCTACCAGTTCCTAATTTAGTCTTCAGTTTTGAGCAGAGAGAGAGAACACATTATTGCCTGTCAATAATGATTCTCATTCATTTCTAAGCTATGTTTGCTCTCAAGGTTCTGACATCATTAGTTCCTATAGCAGTTGGATATTATTTATAAATTCCAAAAATACATATAGATTATGTTTGTAAATTGGTTGATTCCTCTGGCATGATAACCCTTTGATTGTATTAGATTCAGTTGAGACATCTGATTAAATTATGTTAAGATTAGGACTATGAGCCAACCACATTGTGACAGTGCAAATCAGTGTCCAGTCCCAGCCCCAGCCCCACTGGGGATAAAACAGACACTCACATGGAAGTTAATACACAGAGAAGAACACAGAAGAAGAGAGACAGCTCATTAGACATGCAGAGGCCCCAGTGAGGCAGGCCAGTAAGACAGGGAATCAAGAGATGGATCTGGAACATGGCAGAGTCCACATGGACATCAGTAACCCCCAAGATGGCTGTTGGAAGACCCCCATCCCCAGGATTCTGTTATCCAGAACAAAGACTTCTTTTGGGAACAAGGAAAAGCCCCAGATATTCCCCAAGGACTTTACATTGGGTCTTCACTGGGGGATTGATATGTGAGGTAATCAATCAAAAACAGCAAACAGCTGAAACCCCTCCCCTGCCATTAGCAAAGGGGTGGAATAATTAATAGTTTATAAAGCAGACTGCGAAGCCTGAACACTCTCTTGCCCCACTCTCTTTCCTCTTGACCCATTCTTGCCCTCTGCATCCCACTCTCACCATTTTTCCTCTTCCATGTGGCTACTCAAGTAAAACCTGGGCATTTATAACCTATAATAGGAAATTGTAGTCTGTAAACCAGCCCTCTTTATCCCTTTTCACCCCCTTCCTCTCTACCTGGGACCCCTGCTCTCTAATTTTCTCCCATTTCTCTTTCCTCCCTAGCTGAATAAATTACTGGCCTAACTTACCCACTGTGCTCTTGAAATTCATTTCTCCAGCATAGTCAAAGAACCTAGACAAAATCCAGTACGACTGGGAAGAGAGGTGAGCCTGACAGTCTACAGCTGACCTAGTGAAGAGAACAGAGCAGCTAAGCCCAGAAAGAAATGAGCCCCAGGGAGAGAGGTGAGCCTTATACCAGCCTGCAGCTGAGATTGGAAGAAGCTGGGACCAAGGAGCCTTCAGAGGGAGAGGGAAGACTGAACCCTTGCAGATGTTGGCAGTCGTCTCGCTCCATCTTGCAACTGACTTTGGTGAGGGAAGTAATCTGTACTTTATGGCCTTGTAAATGTAAACTGCTACCCCAAATAAATGCTCTTTATAAAAATCAAGAGAGTCCTGGTACTTTGCTTCAGTACCCCTTTGGCTGACTAATACTTCCTAAGTAGAAAAAAGGGCAGAAAAAATGAAGAAGAGGAGGAAGAAAAGGAAGAGGGAAAAAAGTAGAATCACGGTTGAAAAAAAGGAGGTAATAAAGAAACAAAATGGAAAAATTAATCTCCCTGTTGTGTTAATATTCTTTTTTATTCTCTTTTATTATTTTTGAAACAGCACTTTTGATATATTATTACTCTGGCCATATTTGGATGTAATATCTTCACATGTTTACCACTATAGCCCCACTTTAGTACTCTGCTATAGTCAAGTCAGTCTTCATTACTTCTTTCCTGTTTTCTCCTTCTCTCCCTTTGTTTAAAAAAAGTTTTTGTTTTCCTGTAAGGTCAGAGGCAGGATTGAAGAACCATGATTAAGATAAGGAGTGACTCACAGATAAAAGATTATTTCTGTTTTCAAAAAGTTTATAAATTTGTAAAAACTAAATTATATATGTAGGTAGTAAATTTTATGAAAGGTAGACTTTGATAAAGTTATGGAAGAGGTACAAAGTGCAAAACGGGTAGATGAAAGTCATGCTGCTTACTTTTCCCAGTTAACTCTCAAAATTCAAACAATTCTAATTTACCATTTGTAGCCCATTTAATTTTATCAGGATTCAAATGGTTTCCCAAGGTACATTATTAGACTTCAGATCCAAGCAAAATGATCACTTGTTGTATTATGATAAGGTAGACAATAAAACTTACCTTTTGAATGTAGCATTCTAACTCTAAGCATGTTAACCATTGCAAATTCCTTATAATAAAATTATAAATTATTTTCCTGAAAAAATCAATTTAATTCAGTGATATTAAAAATAAATAGGTATTCAAAGTAAACATTTTCAAAGAAGATCATGTATTCAAAATATTGTGAATAATGATATGTTAATAATTTATCTTAATTTTGAGACTTTTCTAGAACACATATCTGAATGAAATTTAAATTAGAAGTGAAACCAATCACAATATTATTGCCCTTTCACTAGGTTGGGGCACATATTTTTCCAGCAATTAGAAAATGACCTGATTATATTTGCTTCCTTTTTGCTATACAAAATATATAAATGAAGGTTATCAATAGTCATTTAATAAAAATATAATCATGTTAATACATGTATATATTATATGCATAGATGTATAAGACCATTAAATTTAGGAACACAGGAATTTCTTACGCTAAAAACATATGTCAGCAGTTCTCAAACTTTGCTGCATATCAGAATTACTGTGGGACCTTTTAAAAATAGTGATGTTTACCTTATATCCCAAAACCATCTGATTTAATGATAGGGGGAACATGAAGATTTTTAAAAACATCCAGAGGATTTAAAGGTTCAGCAAAGAATGAAAACCATGCACTATGCAATTTTAAAAAATAAAATAAAATAATTGACCTTCTGTATCCAGTTCCATCTGTCATTTTAGCTAAATATCCCAGCACCGTGGTTTGGAACAGATATCAACTCTTGAATTTTTCTACTGACTTTTTCTTTGTATACTAAATCTGGAGATATTTAGTGATCTGATCTTATATATGGCTTCTAATTTTATGATGTCACATTTTCTCTTTCTTTTAATTTTATCTTGACTATGATAATTTCAACCTATGGTGATGGCTCTTTAGATTTCTAATCTCTACGGATGACATCCAATTTCACTTGCCAAATATTATTCACCAACATAGATGCTTTAATTAACCAACCAATTTTCCTGTCATTGTTTTATATCTATCATCATTGTAGTTCTCAACCCTTTTCACTTTCCACTTCATGAAATCTCCATTAAAATTGTGGCCTTCAATCTGCCTGGGGACTTGCAGATGAAAACTGCAATAATGCTTTCAATAAAAATTTTGAAAGCTTCATTTTATTTGTTATTCCCAAATTTAACGATTCAACACCAAAATATAGAAACAGCCTCATATACATTAGATCCATACTTCCGTTGCTAAATTTTCTCATAACCTAACAGAGAGGGTTTTAAACAAAATGATCAAGCTTTCTACTAATTAAGTATATTTTTCTTTATACCAATGAGTTTTGTTACAGAATATTTCTGTTGTACTCAACTATTAAATGGAAATTTTATATTTGCTACTAGTGCTTTCTTCTATTCTTGAACAAGTGGAATAGAGTGCCAATACAAGAAAAGCTTTGGAGGCCAATATGAGAGAAGCAGGGACTAAGCAAAATTCTCTTGAGGGTGAAACTGGCTATATGCCTCACCTTGTAAATAAAATAAATGATTCATTATTTCTAATTTACTAAGGATTGACTTCAGAAGTATTCACCTAAGTGAGTGTTTTTGATATTTTTATAAAACTGAAATAATCTGTTACCCAGGCTAGCATTATTCCCACCTATATGCTTAAATTAAATAGAGTTGTAAACAGCTTTTGTATAGCAAGAAATGTGAATTAAATTATGAGTGGGATTGTGTTTGTAGAATATAAGGCTCTCAGCAAAATTATGAATTTGCTTACTCAATTTCCTATTCATATCTTTCTCAGAGCCAGAATGCAAAATATAGAAAATAAAAAGATAATTTGCTAGGTAATTTGGAGGGTGGAAATTAAGTATAATGACAACCATGTAAGTTTTTTTTTAATTTCTAAAGTTTTGCACTATATTACATTACAACCTAAAATATAGCAATTGCTTTAAAATTTTATTCAAGCTTCTTAGGATCCCCTGAAATACATTTTAATTCACCTTCAAAACTGGTTTTATCCTCTGAGTTTTAAAAACTACATGACATAGATTCCACTCCTGTCTAGGCTTCCTAAATTTAGCCTTCTCTTCTACTAAATGATTAAAAATGATTTTAAATAACAAAGCTGCACCAAGTGATTCATCTTTTGTACATGCAAAGTATTTTCAAAGCTAAATTGCTTTTAGTAATAGTTAGGTTCAATTACAAATTAACTTTGATTTGTTGCTGTTCTTGTCTGTGGTATTTGAATGGAAAGAATAACCGTGGTCTATAAACTCTAGTTTTAAATCTACACATGATAATTTGTTAAGAAACATCTCTGAGTGACACAGGAAAATATAAAAAGAAACTTAAGAGTAATTTCTCCCAGGTAAGGCATCCTTAATTATTAATACAAAGGCTAAATTCAAAAAAATACTTTATATTTTAATATTTTCACAAGAGCGATTAAGATAAAAATATATTCCATATTTTATCTTTTTTATTTTAGAGCTAAAATAATGCTCTTTTTTAAAAAATTACAAAAGTTAAAGCAGTTTCATGGTCAGTAAATATTTTATTCACTTAACAGTTTAAATCATTTCACTACATATACTGTACTAGTTGACCTTTTCTTCTTCTCCTAGGAAAAGGAGAAATTAGGTTTTAAAGTATGGGTTGGAATAAAATGTTAGAATTTAGGTAACATCTTTACCACAGAAATGGAGACTTTCCTGAGGGAAATTCTTCAGTGAAGGTCATGAGGTTATTTCTGTTCCTCTGAACTTGTCTATGTCATTGTGATGGTTAAGTTCATATGTCGGCTTTGCTAGGTTAAGGTATCCAGCTGTTGTTTAGTCAGGCAAGCACTGACCTGATAGTTACTGTGGGGATATTTCCTGGATTTAAATCAGCAGTCAGTTGATTGCATCCATAGCTGATTAAATCTACAATTAACAAAGGAGTTTGCCTTCAGCCTTGAGAGTAGTCTCATGAAATCAGTTGAAGGCCTTAAAGGGAGAGCTGATGATTTCAGTAGTCAGAAAAAAGAATTTCAATTTCTATTTCAGCCAGCCAGCTGGGGAATTCATTGAAAACTTCATCAGATTTCTCAGCTTGCAGCCTGCCCTACAGAATTTGAGTTTGCCAATCCCCCAATCATGTGAACTAATTCCTTTAATTAATTAAGTAAGTAAGTACAAACATACATGCACACACATATATATGTTGTTCTGAATCTTAAAATCAATCTATCTATCTAATGTTTTTTGGTTCTGTTTCCCTGGAGAACCCTGACTAATACAGATTTGGTATTGAGAGTGATTCTTGAAAAAAATAATCTTAAGGATGAGATTTCTGATATAGTTCTATTGTTTTTGGAATTGGTTCTCTAATCTGAGTAGATTTAAAAATACTAATTACTCTATTCCCAATTAGCAAGATGTCACTGAGAGATCATGGCATGAATGTGCAATGAAGGAATGCAAAATAGCACCATGAATACTGCTATTCAAACGCTTATATGAGGCAAGGCTCTGAGTGATATTGTATTTGTTACTTTAACAGAGTTTTGTTGAGTAAAAGGAATAATCATATAGGCTGGCTGTTTCTAAATATGCTAGATACAGGTATTAAAGGAAGGGATAAGCTCAAGTCTTCAAATTCCTAATTCAAGTGCCACATAAAGGACATGAAAATTTCTGTGTGTTCCATGAAAGAAAATCATTTCTTATAGCTGCAGATTTGAAATTTTTGAAAAATAGACCCAGTGTCTCATTGTGTGAATGGCTGAATTACAACATAAATTGAATTTCAGAACAGACAGGGAGACTGGTGTTTAAGGGAGGGCATTGACTGGAAAGAAATGGTATCCTGAAATTGGAACAGGGACATATAGGTTCATAATGGTCATGTCAGGGAATTGAAGCGCTAGATTCTGGTGAGCCTTCTTTGCCAGATTTACCTGTAATAGTCTGCCCTGAAGAAACAGCCACCCAAACTGGAATCAGTCCTGAGGATTACCAATCCAGCATCTACTTGAGGAAATGAACCCTGTTGTGCCTGATAAACCTATAATTGCCTCCCCTGAGGCAATAAGCCTCATCTCTCTATCTGATAGTAAGCTTGTTTCACCAGATGAAACAGCAATGTAAGGCCTTGAGGTAGTTTGCTTGCAAGACACTGCCAATTCCTCTGATGACCCAACCTCACCACCACTCTCTACTTCCAGACCTATAGCTAGAATGAAGTCCACATGAGCCCCAAAAGTTGAGATACAAAGTATGTCCCATGAAGAGGAGAGCTATACTTGAAAAAAATTGCATGATTTTTCCAATTTATATAAACAGACATCAGGAAAATATATTTGGGAATGGATATTAAGGGCACAGGATAATGGAAGGAACATAAAATTGAATCAGGTTGAATATTTGTTCCACTAACCTGGAATTCTGGATTCAGTTTTGTAGCACGAGAGTTAGAAAAGGCTCTAACAGCTTGGTTGAGAGGTTGAATGATATTTGTGGATCAAAAGGAGGTCTACATTGCCTGATGTTGAAATGTCAGAACTGCCCTTTTATAATATAGATGAAGGGATCCAAAGGCTTAGAGAGATTCAATTGTTAAGAGTGTATTTATCATGTAAGACCTGCTTACCCACTCCAGGAGTGTCCAGAGGACATGCCTTTCACCTGGACTATGAGTAACACATTTGTAAGAGCAGCTTCTAATCTTCCCAGACTTCCCTAAAGGGTCCTTCATTTTTTACCAGGGTGACTGTGCATTGGGAAAAAGAAATGATTCATCATTTTGGGTATTATTGCATAGTTGGATGGAATTAACATTAATTCCAGGAGGCCAAAACATCACTATGGTCCTCCAGTCAGAGTAGGGATTTATGGAAATCAGATTATCAATGGTCATTGGTCATTGCTTAAGAAAATCAGCACATCCTCTGGGACCTTGTACACAGCTATTGTAGTGGCAAAGTTGTTGTTTTTCCCCTCAATTCCTGTTATTTTTATTTTTTCCAAATTAGAGAAATTGTGGGTTTGCAGAACAATCATGAATAAAATTTGGATTACTTGGATTGGTGTGGAACATTTATTATAATTGAGGATAGCATATTTGTATAATTGTACTATTAATTAAAGTCCATTATTTAACTTAGGGTTCACTGTTTGTGTAGTGAAGTTCCATGGTTCCTTTGAAATATATAATCTATTAACATATATATAAATGATTATTTCCCTTTTTAATCATATTCAGATATATGTATATGTTTCAGTGCTGGTAACTGCATTCACAATGTTGTTCCTCCATCAGCACCATCCATTACCAAAATATTTCTATCATTCCAAATAGGAAGCCTGTACATATTAACCCTTAACTTCCTATTCCCCAACCCCACCCCATCCCCTAGTAACCTATATCATAGATTCTACTATGAATTCGCTTATTCTAATTATCTTAAAGCATGAAGACCATAGAATGTTTGTTCCTATGTGTCTGGTTTATTTCACTCAACATGATGTCTGCATGGTTCATCCATGTTGTCACATGGATCAAGATTTAATCCCTTTTATTGGCTGAATAATATTCCATCACATTAAATATACCATATATCATATATCATTCATCACCTGATGAAACATGGGCTGGTTGCATCTTTTGGTAATTGTGACTAATGCCACTATGAACATCATTGTGCAAATATCTTTTGGAGACCCTGCTTTCAATTCTTTTGATTATATACCAAATATTGGGATTGCTGGGTCATATGGTAGTTCTATACCAGTTTCTGAGGAACTGCCAAACTGTCTTCCACAGCAGCTGCACCATTTTGGATTGCTATCAGAAAAGAATGAGTACCCCTACTTGTCTGCATCTGCTCCAAAAATGTTATTTCTGTTTTTTAATAGTAGTCATTCAAATGGATGTGAAATGGTATCTTATATTTTGGATTTGATTTGCTTTTTTTTCCCTGATAGCCAATGGTGTTGAGTTTCTTTTCATGTGCTTTCTGGTCATGTGCATATCTTCTTTGGAGACATGTCTATTCAGGTCATTTACCCATTTTTTAATTGGGTTGTTTGTTTTTTGGTTAGTTGAAAGATTTCTTTTTATATTCTGGATATTAATCCTTAATTATATATGCAGTTTCCAAATATTTTATCTCATTGTGTAGGTTGCCATTTTACGTTCATGATAAAGTCCTTCGAGGAACTATAGTTTTCTAGATGATGGGAAACCATTTATCCTTTTTTTTCTTTCTTTTGTTGCTTCTGCTTTCAGTGTAAAGTCTTAAGAAACTATTGCCTGACACAGGGTCCTGAGGAATCTTCCCTATATTTCCTTCTAGGAGTTTTGTAGTTTTGGGTCTTATATTTAGATCTTTGATCCATTTTGCATTGAATATTGTATATTGTTTGAAGTAAGGGTCCTTCTCCTTCTTCTTTTTTTTTTTTTTTCCCCAGCACCATTTGTTAAAGAGACTATTCTTTCCCAAAGGAAGTATCTTTTACACCTTGTCAAAAATCTTTTGGCCATAACAATGAGAGGGATTTCTGATTTCTTAATTTGACTCTGTTAATTTCTATATCTGTCCTTGTGCCAGTACCATGCTGTTTTGATTACTGTGGCTTTGTAATAATTTGTAAGAGAGGGAAATGTGAGGCCCCCATCTTCATTCTTTCTTTTCAAGATGGTTTTAGCTATTCAAGACTCCTTTACCTTCTATATCAATTTGATGACTGGTTTTCCCATTTTTGCAAAGAAATACTGGGAATTTTGAGTGGATTGCAATAAATCTATGAATTATTCGGGTAGTAATGACATATTAACAATATTTAGTCTTCAAATCCATAAACATGGAATTGCTTCCATTTATTTAGGTCTTCTAGAATTTCTTTTTGCAATTTTTGTAGTTTTCTGTATACAAGTCTTTTACATCTGTGATTAGATTTATTCTTCTGTATTTGATTCATTTAGTTGTTATTAGGAGTGGATTTTTTTTCTTGATTTCTTCCAATTGCTCATTGCTTATTCATTTTTGGTGTTAAGCTTCTACCCGGCCAGTTTGCTGAATTCATTTATTAACTCTTTTAACATTTTTGTGCACTTTTCAGGAATTTCTGTATATAAGATCATATCATCTGCAAATAGGGAAAGTTGTACTTCTTCCTTTCCAATTTGGATGACTTTTATTTCCTTTAATTGTCTAATTGCTCTAGAAAGAATTTCCAGTACAATATTCAGTAGCCTGGGTGACAGCAGGGATCATTGTTTTGTTCCTAAGTTTAGACAAAAAACAGTCTTTCACCACTAAATAGGATGGTAGCCATGGGTTTTTCATATATACTCTTTGGTGACCCAGGGTCCTCCCTAAGTCCTTAGCACATAGCTGCCTGTGTGACCTAGGTATAAGTTAAACAACCCTCCCCAAGAGAGGAGAGAATATGTAGATATTATTATAAACTATAATCTTCCCAAAGCCCTTGGTAAACATCCTTCCTATGAACATAGTGAAAACATCACCACACCCCATGTGTACACTTCACATGACCCTAGCAGGAATTCTGTTCTCATACCCTATGGAATGTCCTTGTTCTGACACCCCTTATAACACTACTCATTTTTCTGTGTCTTTCTGGAGCACTAACTCATTCATTCTTTGACCAGCCACTGTCAAAGATTTTCTCCTGTCCATAAGTCCCAATAAAGCTTATGTCTGACTAAATGCCAGGTGTGTTCTTTGGTCTTGTTATTACTGGATTTTGTTTAGGTTCTTGGCTATGCTGCAGAAATGAATTTTAAGAGCATATTGGGTGAGTTAGGTCAGTAATTTATTCAGGTAGGGAGAGAAGAGAAATGGGAGAAAATAACAGAGTAGGGGTCCCAGGTAGAGAGGAAGAGGCTGAAAAGTGATAAAAAAAAGGCTGATTGACAGGCTACAATTTCCTATTATAGGTTATACATGCCCAGGTTTTACTTATGTGGTGATCCAAGTGGAGGAGAAGACAACTGGAGTCCAGGTCCAGAGGCAAGAGTGAATGAGAGAGCAAGAGAGATCATTCGGGTCTTGTACCTGGCTTTTGAATTGTTAATTATCCCACCCCTTTGCTAATGGCAGGGGAGGGGTTCCAGTTGCTTACTGTTTGATTTCTTATTTCCCCCATCAATCTCCCAGGAAAGCACAATGATAAAGACATTAGGGAATATCCGGGCTTCTCCTGATTTCTGGAGAAGTCTTCTGAGTGGCAGAATCTTGGAAAGAGTCTTCCACCAGCCGTCTTGGGGTGGCTGATGTTCATGTGGACTTCTTGCCAGGGTCCAGATTCATCTATTAATTCCCTATCTTGCTAGCCTGCTTCACTGTGGCCTCACCAACTTGTGCCCTTCAGGAGTTAGGTTGTAACAATTAGCGAACCATGAGCCAATAGACTGCAGGACCACCTGCAGTAATGGACATGAGCTCAGGTAAAGGAGAATCTGTGGGGGAATTCCTAGATTGGCTTATAGCACCCATGTGGGGAGAGTGGCTGCCCTCCAGGACAGTGGGGACTGCCAAAAGACTATGGGGATGCCTAAAAATCTTTGGCATGTATGCTGGCTCTTCTACAGCAGAAAGCAGGGCAGCTGGACTTAAATGAGAAAAAGGGAGAATGCCAGATAGTGGCAGCTATAGTATGGACCCGGTTAGGAGACTTGTGGGTGGCTACTAAGGCAAATAAAGTAGCAAAATCCCGTGTGCTACTTAGAATGAAAGTTAAAGTTAGTAAGGGATAAGTCATAACACAAGCAGGGATGAAAGATTTCTTAACTGTTCACCTGCACGGAATTGATAATCAGTTATATTGAAAATCTGTGTAAACTAAAAGAGTTTAATGGAATGTTATTTTGACAATGTTTTAAGTTTTACTTTGATCAGAACTTTTATCATGGTGTTAGAAAAAACTTTCTGTTTTGAATCAATAGCTTACTTCCGAACTTCAAGTCTAAGTGTACTCCTAAAGAGTAATCCAGAATATATTTGTTAAATGTCTGTCAGTCTAAACTGCTAAATTAGCACTTAATAGCATTTATACTGCTCAAATATCCTAACTGGTTACTGGTTACTAATAATAGTGTTTCCAAGAACAAGCTTGCATATTACAGGCAGCACTGATTTCAGAGGAAATCTTAAAAGCAGTAAAAATCAGAGATGTGACATGATGGAGCTCTTAGACACAGGCATACGAAAGGAGTGAGAATTATGAGTCAAATTAGTGAGTTTTATGTTTCTGTTGGTGTGTCTTAAATCATTTTGTGTTAGTTTGTTCAGTGTATATTTTCAAACCTCCAGATGATAATATTAAATTAACAAATGAAAATTCTTAAAAGAGCTCTATTCAAATGGCCAAAAATTAAATAAGCACTTATATTGGTAAAGAGTATTCCTGAAGCTCCAATTGGAGAAGGCAAACAGGATAAAAATTCACATAAAATCTGAGTAAAGAAATGATTTAAGGGAAAGAAACTAAAAAGTTTAAAATGAATTTTTCCATAATCTTTCTATAGCCTATCCTACCCCAAGGGTCTTCTCCCAACCTTGACTAAATTCCAGTTAAACTTGTTTAGGAAACTGAGAGGATGGGCTGGGTGTGGAAAGGGAAGGGAGATATGAGTTTAGCCTAGAATTCAACCTACTAGGCCTGGAAATTAAAATAATAGGGACAGAGGGGATATTACAGAATAAACCTTGTTTTGTGTAGTCTGTCCTGTTATTCCCCAATTAAACTTTAATAGCTTTTGAGATAACAGTAATAATCCAAAGGCCAAATTTCAGTATGTAAAGAAAAAGTCCTTGAAAGCAATAGATTTTTCTAAATTATGATTAAACAAATTAAACAATTTTAATATATTCCAGAACTTGGCAGTCAAAATGTGTTTAAGGTTATATACAATTTTAGAATTTTATTATAGAAAAAAAAGAGGTTTAGCCTCTGGTGGGTAAAAGAATAAAAAGAACATCACTTGCATAATTTCATTTAGCTTATGTGTACTCTTCCTAGGTTTACAGGATACTAATAAAATAAATTAGCATTATATGTATTATATCTTTAAAATGATGAAAATTGTAAGTTTTTGGCTAATGAAATTATGATAAACCTCTTTTAAAAAATTGTTTTTACCTAAATTGAAATGAATTTACAGAACAGAGCAAGAGATATGAGGGTTAAATGGATACAGAAGAAGTAAAAGGTTTGTGAATTCATAGTCAATGTTTACTAATATTTGATAAGTTTGTTTAAAGGAATGTGCTTTGTCCTAAGATGAGATAGCTGGCTTTCATAAAATCAGGGTAGAAATATGTAAGACAAGGCTTGAAAGAATATAGAAAGTTTCAAAGGGTATTACAGAAGGTAGCGTTGTGTAAGGGAATGCATTTTGTGAAGGTGAAATTTGTCTTGAGATAAAGTAACTAGTTTATATGGTTATGGTTGATTATAGAAAATTTGCAAAAGCATTATCTAAACTGAAATATTTAAGTGGCTAATTCCAGGAAGCCAGTATTAAATAGAAACCTGATTTGCTATTGATAACAAAAACTAACTTCATAACAGGGAAACCTGTCAGAGACTACCTAAATTGGCATATTAAAGTGAGGGTGGGGGAAAATAATCTTGATTCCATTGGGAATCTTAGATTTTCATAAAATAGTGGAGAAAGTAATTTTTCCTGTATTGCTAAAGTAAAATATCTATTGATTAATGTGATCATGATCAAGGTGTAAAAGTAAAAAGTAAAGTACTAAAATAGTTAAGTTCATTTGATATGTTAAAAAATGCATTGGAAATATTTAGATAGTGTATGAAAATTAAAAGATAGATTTCAGTATTGCTACACTCTCTTGAACATTCAAACCAGGCACTCAGTATACTGCATGGTGCCTCTCTATTTGACTCTTGGCTAGGTTTGTCACTGACCCCTAAAATAAAGGTATCTACCACATCTCTGGTTATGTTCCTGAAATGGATGAAAAGTATGTTGCAGTTTTGGACTCCTGCAGCAGCTGGCGATGGCTCGATATGGTGCCTCCAAACTGGCTCTTGTTTCATAGTGCCAAAAGATACTATGCATAAGGCCCATGAGACACTGGAGCCTCCCTCCAAGAGCCAATGGTGCAGCAGCATGCTGGCTGTGTGGAGGACATACCAAGTGGAGCAATAATTACCAAAGTAATGTGAATAAAACCTAAGCAGACACAATTGGCATTCTGGCCTGTTCCCATAGTGAGACAACATGTATAGTATTGCAAACCTGGAGCTTAGCTCTATTAACCACAGCTCAAAGAGTAACTTGTGCATTGATTAGTGCATTGATTAGTATTCAGTGCTGTAACTATATACATGATGAATATGATACAATCTATTCCAGATCATATACAGAGGGATACTGAACATGTTAAAAGTCTTGGTGAACTTAATTCATTTTCTAAGTCATTAATGAATGTGCCTAGAAGATAAAAGAATGGCTCTCTCAAGTATTGTCTCTATTTTGCTTCCCGTATGCTTAACTTGTTTTTGCCTATATTGCCTTTGTGGGTTTATGTCTGGGTCAGTGCTTCTCCTCATACTTGCCCTAGCTGTCCTAGGCATAATCACCACTGCAGGAACTGGGGCTGGCAATTTCCTAGACAGCATTTGAAACTTAAAAGCTCAAGCCCATCAGTTTCAGGAAGACACAGCCTCTGGAGGCACCTGGCTTTTTTTAGTCCCATGGTGCAAATCCTGAACAAGGTATTAGTCCAGTTCCAATCACAGTAAGGGACCCACCTTCCCCCAAACTCAGTAGAACAGCCGGAGGGTTTCACACCTTCTCAGGCAGGGAAATTTTGCCCCTAACCAGCAGAAAGTAACTACGGAAGAATGAACATAGCTCTTCAGCTCCCTCTTAAGAATAAGGTATGAACACTCTGAGGGGGTCATTGAGACAGGTTAGTATAGGAAACAGGGTAAGCTGCTGGTGAGAACAGAGCCTGCCAAAGTCCCTGGTCATGAGGTCCAGTTTGAAAGTCCTACACATTGGACAGCATGAGACACTAGCTGGCATGGCAGAATATGATCCTTCGACAAGTTTGGAACACAACCTTCTCATTTAAGACTGAGATTCAATAAGACTCATAATTATATTTATATATTTTTCCCTTGCAAGGGAACAGATGAATAAGCCCAGGCCTTTATTAGAATATGCTGCATATAATGGTTTAGAATTGTTAATGGCTGAGTCTGTCACCCTAGATCACATTGCCCCTGTCTGCATGGAACAATAGGGAATCTGTGATGTGTGGTGGTTAAACCCTGAGTATTATAATTTTACTATCAAGGTTAAATACAGAGTAAAGCTTGCCCTGTGGTGATTCTACCCATTGGCCATTTTCTGTTTCAGGTGCTGCCGTACTTGTCACTGAAAAACACACAATGACTTTAGCTGTTGTCTTTTATACTGTTGCTGTAGAATGTGGATACAATGCTTGTCCAATGGTAAATGTAGGCCATACATGGGGGTGGATTCTGGGGATCCAGGACATCCTCTAAGTCCTTAGCATGTAGCTGCCTGTGTGACCTAGACATAAATGAAAGGTTAACAACCCTCCCCTGAGAGGAGAGAATGCATAGATGGTATTATAAACTATATTCTTCCCAAAATAGTAAATGTACTTGGTAAACATCCTTCCTGTGAACATAGTAAAAACATCACTACACCCTGTATGTATACTTTACATGACTCTACCAGGAACTCTGTTCTCATTTCCTACAGAATGTCCTTGTTATCTCTCTTGTGGAATTTACTTGTGCTAAGACCCCTTATATCATCTCTCACTTTCCCTGTTTCTTTGCAGAGTTTTAACTTCATTTATTCTTTGGTCACCATCAAAAATTCTCTCCTGTCCATAGGTCCTAATAAAACTTATGCCTGACTAAATGCGAGATGTGTGTCTTTGTCTTGTGGTCTCACCAACATGGGCCCTTCAGGAGTTGGGTTGTAACATGCCCTTTATCATGTTGATGAAGTTTCCTTCTATTCCTACTTTTTTATGTGCATTTATTCAGAATCAGTGCTGTATTTTGTCAACTGCCTTTTCTGCGTTGATTGAGGTGATCATGTGGTTTTTGTAGTGTATTCTGTGAATGTGTTGTATTACATTAAATGATTTTATGTTGAACCAACTTTGCATACCAGAAATAAATCCCATTATATCATGCTGTATAATTCTTTTAACATGCTCTTGAATTGATTTGCTCATATTTTGTTGTGGATTTTTGCATCTATATTCAGATACTGCTCAGTAGTATTCTTGCGGTATCTTTTTGTAAAAGGGTGATGTTGGCCTCATAGAATGAATTAGGAAGTTTTCCCTCCTCTTCAGTTTTTTGGAAGAGTTTGAACAAAATTGGAATTAATTCTTCTAGGAATGTTTCATAGAGTACACTGTTAAGCCATCTGGTCCTGGACTTTTCGTTGTTGGGAGGTTATTAATAACTGGTTCAGTCTCTTTTGTAGTTATTGGTTTATTGAGATCTTCTGTTTCTTCTTCTGTCAATGTAGGTAGTTTCTAAGAATTTGTCCATTTCATCTAGGTTGTCTAATTTATTGGCATATAGTTCTTCATAATATATTTTTATAATTCCATGTATTTCAGTTGGGTCATTAGTAATGACCCCCTTACTTTTCTGATTTTTGCTATTTGTATTCTCTCTTTTTTTTCCCCTTGTCATTCTTCCTAGAGGTTTGTTGGTTTTGTTGATCTTTTCAAAGAAGCAACTTTTGGTTTTGTTGATTGTCTTTATTTCTTTATTTTATTTTTTTCTATATTTATCGCCTCTCTAATATTTGGCATTTCCTTCCTTTTGCCTACTTTAGGTTTAGTTTGCTCTTGTTTTTCAAGGCTTTCCAGTTGTGGGGTTAGGTCTCCAATATGAAGTCTTTCATCTTTTTAATGTAAGAATTTAGAGCTATAAATTTTTGTCTTAGCACTGCCTTCACTGCATCCCTTAAATTTTGTTTTATTTTCATTTTCATATGCCACAAGATATTTCCTATTTTTGTTTCTTATTTCCTTTTTAACCCATTGGTTGTTTAAGAGAATGTTGTTTAATTTTCACATATTTGTGAATTTTCCATTTCTCCCTCTGTTATTGATTTCTAGTTTCATTCCACTGTGATCAGGAATATATATTGTATGATTTCAATATTTTAAAAAATTTATTGAGACATATTTTGTGACCCAATGTATGATCTTTGATGGAGAATGCCCCATTTGCACTCAAAAAGAATGGGTATTCTGTTTTCATTAGGTACATTGTTCTATATATGTCTGTTAGGTCTAGTTGTTTTAATGTGTCATTCAGGTCCTGGACTTCCTTCATGATTTTCTGAATAGATGTTTTTCCTTTAGTGACAATGCTGTGTTATATTGTCTTACTATTAACTATAACTATATTTCATCTGATACCAACTTAACTTCAATAACATGCACATATACTTTTATATACCATTCTTCCCCCCCACCTTTGCTTTATACTTGTTACCACTTCTATCTCTGTACATCATATGATCCAAACCATAAATTTATTGTTATTTTTTGTGCATTTAGCACATATAGGAATTAAGAAGTGGAATTATATACCAAGCAATACAATAGAATTATACTGGAATTTATAATTACCCAAATGATTACTTTTACCACTGGTCTTTATTTCTTTATGCTTCTTTGAACCACTATTAAGTGTCATTTCCTTTCAGTCTGAAAAACTGTTTATCGGTCAGGTCTAGTGAGGATGAACTCCCCTAGCTTTTGTCTATCTGAAAATGTCTTAATATCTCCCTCATTTTTGCGGGTCTTGACAGATACAAAATTCATGCTTGTCAGAAGTTTTCGTTCAGCACTTTAGATATTTCAGCCCACTGCCATATCGCCTTCATTTTTTCTGATGATAATTCAGTACTCAATGTAATTGGGATTCCTTGTTTTGTAACATGTTCCTTTCTTCTTGCAGCTTTTAGAACACTCTCCTTGTCCTTTGCATTTGATAGTATTATCAGTATCCGATGGGGTGTGCTTTTCTTCATGTTTATCCTATTTAGTGTTCTCTGATCTTGGGTGTGCATATTCATACTTTCTGCTAAGTTGGGAAGTTCTCTGACATTACTGCTTTGAATATTCCTTCCATCCCTTTCTCTCTTTCTTCCCCTTTTGGGACTCTCATAAAGTGTATATTAGTGCACTTGTTGGTATTCCATAGGTGTCTTAGATTATTTCAGTTTTTAATATTACTTTTTTCTTTCTGTTACTTGGCCTGGCCATTTAAAATGTCTTGTCTTCAAGTTCATTGATTATTTCTTCTTCCAGCTACAATATGTTCTTGAAACCTTCCTGGGTATTTTTTATTTCCGTTATTATGTTCTTCAACTTCTCTAACTCTGTTTGGTTCCTTTTTAAGATTTCTCTCTCTTTATGTAGATTCTCATTTTGTTCATTCATTATTTTTCTGAAATCCTTTAGTTTTTCTGCATGCTTCATTTCCTTGAGCATTTTTAAGATCATAATTTTAAAGGTTTTGTTCAGTTCATCCATATTCTTGTCTTCTTCATTGATGCTTTCTGGTTTTTTATCCTCTTCCTTTGGATGGACCATCATTTTCTGTTTCTTTTCTTCTTTTCTTTTCTTTTCTTTTCTTTTCTTTTCTTTTCTTTTCTTTTCTTTTCTTTTCTTTTCTTTTCTTTTCTTTTCTTTCTTTTGGCTTGTACTCTTTTGTTACACACTGTGCTTTTTAGTATTTTTAAAAGTTATCTCTGAGATTTAATCCCTAGGGTGTCTGTTTCCTGGCTTTGTAACTAGCTGGTGATAAGATACAAATTTTCTTGAGCTTCAGCCCTCCAAACAAGAAGGTCTGTGCAAGGCAAAAGCAGTGTGCAGGTTTTTTCCCTGTCTTGTCCTAGGCTTTTGTTTGTTACTTATTTTGGAGTTCCGTTGCTTACAGATGTTTAATTGTACCCTCTGTTTCCCAGCAACAGACTTCCCTCTCCAAGGTATTTGAAGCCAGCAGATCTTTGTCCTAGACTGTCTATCACTTTAGTTTTGTCCACTTGTTCCATTGTCTCATGGTACATCTTCCTCCCTCTCTTCCCTGGAGGTAGTATAGTTTTCTTCTGCCTCTGGAGTTTCAAAATAGTTGTTTCAGATAGTTCCTGCCAATTTAATCGCTGTTTTGGTGAAAGGACTGAGTCCTGGAACACTCTACTCCACCGTCTTTGACAGAAGCTCCTGTTATTGAAACAACAAGAAACAAGTGATTAAAGCCATCAAGGACACAATTCACCTTCGATGCCCTATCTGAGGTGTATATGAACTCTACAGTCTTATATTAAAATGTAGTCCACAGAGACTTTGATTGCCTCTCCCTTCCACGAAACATCATATTGGTCCATTATATTGATTGAATCATGGTGATTGGACATAGTGAGCAAGAAGTAGTAACCATTTTAGAAGTATTGGTAAAGTATTTGAGTGTCAGAGGGTGGGAGATAAAAAAAAATCAGAAGCCTTCTTCCTCATTTAAAGATCTTGGCTTCAAACGGTGTGGAGCACATTGAGCTATCCCTTCTAAGATGAAGGATAGGCTGTTACATCTGGCCCCTCTTATATCCAAAAAAGAGGTACAATGCCTAGTTGATTTCTTTGGATTTTGGAGGTAACATATTCTTCATGTTGGTATGCTACTTCATCCTATTTACCGAATAATGCAAAAAGCTCCTTGTATTGAGTGGGAATTCTATTAAGAGGAGGCTCTGCAATATATCCAGTCTGTGGTGTAACTTCTCTGTCAATTAGGTATTATCTGGCTGATCTAATGGTTTTGGAATGGTCAGTGGCAAATAGAGATGCTGTATGAAGATTTTGTCAGGCCAGAGTAAGAAATTAACAATTCAGATCGTTAAGATTTTGGAGAAATTCCAGCCATCCTTTGCAAATAACTGCATTCTTTATTAGAAACAGCTTTTGACTTGCTGTTGGAAAATGGTAGAGACCAAAAGCTTAATGATGGGCCACCAAGTTACCATGATGACTGAGTTGCCCATCATGAACTGGGTATTGTTTGACCCACTAATCTACAAAATTAGACATGCACAAGAGAATTCCATCATCAAATGAAAGTGGTATATATGAACTCAGGCTTGAGAAGGCCTGAAGGCACAAGTAAGTTACATGAGGAAGTGACATGTGCCCATGGCCTCCACTCTTGCCACATAACCTTTTCTTTCCCTGCCTTCAGCTATGGTATCTTGGGGAGTTCTTTTTCTAGTAGTTGAGTAGTTAGGTCATTGATTTTATCTCTTTCTTCTTTTTTAATGTAAGTATTGAGAGCTATAAATTTCCCTCTCAGCATTGCCTTTGCAGTGTCCCATAGGTTCTGATAGGTTGTGTTCTCATTTTCATTTGTCTCAAGATATTCATTGATTTCTCACAATTTCTTCTTTGCTGCACTGATTATTTTAAGAGTGTGTTGTTTAATAATCTCCATATATTTGTGAATTTTTCCTTTTTTCCATCACTTGTTATTTTCTCTTGCTGCTCTCAGAACTTTCTTTTTGTCTTTGACATTTGACATTGTGATTACTATGTGTCCTGGCATTGTTCTACTTGGATTTATTTAAATGGGAATACACTGTTCTTCTTGGACACAGATATCTATGTTCTTCAATAGGGTAGGGAAACTTTCTACTATTATTTATTCAAATAGTCCTTCTGCCCCTTTTCTCTTCTCTTCTGAGACACCCATTACACATATTTTTGCATGTCTCTTGTGGTCATTTAGTTCTCTGAGACCCTGTTCAGTTTATCTGTTCTTTTGTATGTTTGCTTTTGGAGTCCATGTCTTTAAGCTCACTGATCCTTTCTTTTGCCTCCTCAAACCTGCTGTTATTGCCTCCAGTGCATTTTTAATTTCATTTGTTGTGCCTTTCATTCCCATGAGAGTTGCTATTTATCTACATATGTAGCAGATAGAAAGAACAATATCTATCTTTACTTCAACCAGCTAGCTTCTACTGAGGAATTTGTTGAAACATTTCCTTGAATTAACAGCTTTCAGCCTGCCATATTGGATTTGGATTTGCTCTTTCAGCAAATTCTTATAATAATTTCACAATATTTGCTATATATAATATGTGTATACATATTTTATTATTTCTGTTTCCCTGGACTACCCTACTAATGCAATCATTATCTTCATAGTTTCAGAATCATTTAAGATCAATGAACTTGTGAGTAGAGGACAATTAATGTGGATATTCACAATAAATTTAACATCCATAGCTTAGTCCAGGCCCTACTTTATACTGCAGATACAAATGAAATTAATTTGTCATCATCAGCACTTCACAGATATCCATTTTTAACATGTTTAACAAATGCACTTCTCTTGCCAACTAGGCTTCATAGAACTTTAGAAACCTCAACTTGAACCATCATAGTCATTTCACTTCAATAAATCATTCCCATGACTTAGATTTGCCTTTCTAATGAAATGTCAATTCTGCAGTATTATACCTTAGTATACCATTCTTTGCCTCAACTTATATTCTTTTTTCCCTTTTGCTCCCTTGTTGCAAGGATAGGCTGTCTTAATTCATTGAAGTTCTAGTTCCTCCATTCTTTATTTCTCTTATTACATTATCCTAGGATAACTTCAATTCCCTTTCTATAATTCTTATACTTCATAACACTTTTAAAAAGCTACACTTAGTTTTTAAAAAAACATAAAATATGTATGTTTTTGATTACCAAATCTATAGTTATTTAAATTTAAACCAATAAAAACTCCCTTTCTCCTAATCCTAAAGAAGCTAAACTGTGATAAATAAAATCACCCAACATACAAATTGTTGCCAGTATATATCATGGTCTTCAGTATTACAAAGATGGAACTTCTGCACCACTTGTCAATCCTTTTGAGAGCTTTTTGGCTTTCCTTTTTCATTCTTCACGAAGTTTACAAAACTGGTGTTACTGAAGAATGACTACTATATCTTGTAAGTTGTGTATCTCCAATTTATAAAAGTGTTTAACCTGTTCTAGATGAATGCACAACTCTCCCATAACTGATGACTCTTATTAAGCCCTCAGTTCCACTATTAACATTAGCAATCTCAGCAGAGAAAATTGAGATTTTCCTGATATAATTTCTAACTGTAATTGAACACTTTTTTGTAGGCAGTACATTAAACATTTTGATATTATCTCATGTAATTCACATAGCAATTCTCACAAAACAGGTGCTATCATTCACATTTTGCATTTTGTGAAAATGATGACTCAAGAATTGAAGCAATCCTTCCAAGTTTAGCCAGCTACATCATGCCAGTGTCAAGATAGGAATAAACACATTTTTTAAATTTGGGTCTTTACTCAATCTTGATCCACGTTGTGAAGTGTGGATTTTCCTTCTTTTTCCATATAGAGAACTAACTGCTCCAGCACTGTGTATTGACTAACTTTACATTGAAATGTCTTAATTCCCCCACTGACATATAATGCTAAGTCACACTGTCTTAGTTAACTCTTTCATATGTACACAAATCTATTTTTAAGTTTTCCACTATTTTCCAATTATTTATTTGTATATTTTTACACCAACATCTTATTGTTGTAATTATTAGCACCTAATAATTTTTATTGATACATGGTAGAGTGGTTTCCCCAATATTACTAGATTCTTTGAAATTTCTTAGCTGTGCTTGACCGTTTTTCCTTCACTATAAATTTTGGACTAGTTTGTTAAGCTACATGAAAAGCCATTTTGACATTATTAATGAAATCGCTTTGGGTTCATAAGAAAATTTAGAGAAATTACTCCTTTAATAAGTAAGAACATGGCATACATCTAATCTATTTTTGCCTCTTATCCATTTCTGTCATATAGTTATGTACCTGTTTTTTAAATAATTTAAATGTCCTGGACATTCTTGGCCATTTCCATTTATATACTAATGATTGGATAAAAATTGTAAAGTGATTGCTGAGAGTTTATATTTTACATCTTTAGCATATTTCATGACAGGTTTGATATGATTTTTAGAATATATATTTCCAAGTGAATAAACAAATACTTTGATTAACAGTATACATTTATGGTTGCTAATGAATTTATGATATATTTTTATCTAATTAAAATGTTTAAAGCAAGAATTTGAGGATTTTAAAAAATCACCTCTGAAATTGTACCATGTTCAAATGGCTCAATAAAGAGAGGAAAGCATTACATTAATACATGTAACTCAGTCACGCTTATGAAAACTGAAACATAACTTTCAAATCATCTATATTCTATAGCTACTAGTTTGGATTTTATTTAACTCTTTCCAACATACAGATGGTATTTAAAATGACCATTAAATACATTGGACTATCAAGATGATTCAGATAAAGAGAGTGAATGAGATAGAGGCAGGGTTTTAAATTCCTGATCCAGCTTGGTCCATACTGTACTGCCTCCTCGATAGCAATTCTTTGTAGACCCCTAACATAGGAAGAATAAAATGTAGTGTCAATGCAAAGATTTAAAACTACTTTTTATTTATATAAATAAGCATAAAGACATAAAACAATGCAGGAAAATATATCTATACTTAAAAAAGCTCCAGAAACAATAGATAGTTTTCTTCATGAGTGTTTCAAAATGCATAAAAATTTAAAGGTTAATGGTCCTAAGCTGAAAGTTTATATGTACTTATCAAATAATTTCAAAAGCTTAAATAAATATGAAAAATTTTTTTCTAATGACTTCTATTAGTACTCATTTAGGATATGCTTATCTGTGGTGGTATTAGGAGTTATTGTATGCAACATATATTGATTCCTTTACATTCAGTTCCTCCAAACTGTATTAGAAATAAAATAACATGAAATTACATGCATTTACTTTCAATGTAACACCTTACAGTCCATTTGTTTTTGCTTTTTTATAATGTTATCCACAGAAATTAAAACCAACTTAAAGATATTTGAATATATTCTCTTTCTTTCACAGAACAATATTTAGAATGACCAGATTATGGAAATCATTTATTCTTTTTTCATCAAGAGGTAAGATAGAATAGAAAGGATGTATTTTAAACCTAAACTAATATACTTTTAAGAAAATTGACTAGGTAACATTGGAAAAAGTTTTTAGAAACTTTTTGCAATTCTGAATCAAGCCCCTATTTCATGCAAAATTTTAAAACAATTTGACTAAACTGAACAAAAACTAGTTTCCCAAATCAATAAGCATTCATAAAAAAAATCAAAATAATTATATCACTGGAATTTCTAACAAATACTCTAAAGACATTATATAACCTTTTTCTTACTGTTATCCCTTTATGATTAAATTTACACCAAATTTTAAGTTCTGAAATTTTATTCAAAATATATCAAGTAAGGAATTAAGGAGGGGACATCTTTAAATTTTTAAAAATCTTAAAAATAGATTTTTAAAATTTGGAAATAATGAATAAGATAAAGAGCATTTTAAGATAACCATTACATAATGTTAGCAGTATAAATTGATTAAATAACTTTGTTTTAAAATAGAGTATTTGTAAGTCTAAAATAGGTGAAATCCAACACACATATATCCCTCAAGGAAATATAGAAAAATAAATTAATGGTTTATTTCATTGGAATTTTTACTCTAATGTTATTTAATATTAACTGAAGCCTATTCTTATTTTTATATTGTTTTCAATTTATTTTGTAATTCTATTTTTCACAATAACAGCTTTGAGCAAGCTAAGATGAAGTAAGAACACCTAAACTAGATAAAGTTACAGGGGGTAATTAAATATGCATAAAGTAATTATTGCACTGAAACTTGTCCAGGTCATGTGGGACATCTTCTAGCACTAGGGATAAGGAAGAATATTATTTTTCTAAATTTGGAAACTACAAAAATCTCATGGATTTCAAGATTCAAATTAAATTTAATCATCAAAGATTCAACTTTAATTTATTCTTATTAAAACAGAATTTTAAATATGGAAGGACTTTAAAGATCATCTTGTGAAAATCATTTCTTTTATCTCAAAAAAAAAAAACAAAAAACTGAGATCAGGAGATGTAATGTAATTTGTAAAATGCCAGGTATTGAATGGCAGAGTGAGCACTAAAATTGCATCTATTGAATGAATAAAATAGACAAAGATTCTACTCTTAATTTTTATATCATTTAAACTTGCTTTGATTTTTTAAATTATCAGACTTCATTAACCAAAGAAGTAATGATGATTCAATATATATTCACAAGATAACATTAGTTAGCTAATGCAAATTCAGAGACCCACCATTTAAACACTTTAATATGTATGAAATATTGAATATCAAAGAAAGAAAAAATAGGAATTCTGCTTGCAGCAAAAGAAGACTATTACTAAACCAGCATTCTCAATCAACAAGAAAAGTCTGATTTAAACAAATATCTAATAAAAATTAGAAAGTTAAAATGCAGTGTGGACTTGAGCGTCCAATACACTAGAGGGAAGAAAAGGTATAATAGTGAACCCAATATTCCATGCCACTTTTTTTCTCATTTATTTAGTCCAAAGGAACAGCTGAAATATTGAAAAGCTGAGCAGAAAATGACTTCTCATGGACTTTAATTAGAGCAGACATCTTGGCATTCTTAAAGGACTTGGGTATAATCTTTGATATTTGGGATCTTCAGTGGAGGAAAAACACATATCAATAGCCCAGGATTTCATATGTAACTCCTGAAGTACTACATCGTAGATGTGAGGGTGAACTAGGATTAAAACAGTCTCCTCAGAGACTGAAAACCAACCTGAAATCAGCTCCAGTTGAGAGTAGATGAAGTTGGTTTATCTCTATGCTACCCTTTAAGCCAAAGCAAAAGTTTTCTGTAGAGGAAGATAACATTAACAGACCCAAAAATTATCTCCTCAATTTTTCATATAAGCTATACGAATTCAAACAAAGAAAAAACAGGCATGTGGAAAGAAAACTAAGGACTGACAGAACAAATAATAGACCTGTAGAAGAGGCAGGAAAGTTATTAGAAAGAAACTGTAAAGTAACTGTGATTAATGGTTCAAGAAATTAAGGATAAGATGGAGAATTTCATTATAAAATGAAAAAACATAAAAAACACAAATAAAAATCCTAGTGCTGAAGATATAATCACTGAAAATAATCAATGGATAGCTTTAATAACAAAGTAGATACAACATTAAAAAGATTCATTAACTGAAATTGAATAAAATCTTCAGACTGACACATGAAGAGAAAAAATGAAAAATACTGAAAAGTATCTAAGAGATCATAAGATCCAGTGAAATATCTAACATATTCTAATCAGAGTTCCAGAAGGAAAGAAGAGGGAAAAAATGAAGCAGAAGTGATATTTAGAAAGATAATAGCTGATAATTTTCAAAATTTAAACAATAGATATAAGAAATATCATTATCCCAAAAAGGATAAATTCAGAGGAATCAATATCTGGGTAATTGATTGTTAGTGTGCTTTAAATTAAAATTAAATTAAAATTTATAAAATATCATAAAAATATTTAAATGACATTAATTTCAAACAAGGAGCAATAGGAAGACTATTCAACAGAATAAATAGAAATCAGATAAGAGTGGAATGAAATATTTAATAGGATAAAAGAAATAGCTGCTAGTCAAGAATTCTTTATCTAGTGAAAATATCCTTCAACAATGAATATACAGCAACATTTAATGCAAAAAAGATACTGTCAGCAAATGTATGCTGAAGAGAGTTCTTTGGGAAGAAGGAAACTTGTCTCAGATTTAGCATGGACATGTAGAAAGAAAAGAGAAGATAGATGAATTTTCTAAATGAGAGTTGGCTATATAAAATAAAAACAATCTTGAGAAGTTTTATAAGCTTAGAATAAATATAGCACAAAATGCAAAACAGCCATAAACTGGAGGAAATGGTGTTTATATTCTTTGTGTTTTTTATAAAAGGTACAATCTACCAGGAAGATATAATGAATCTAAATGTGTATACATCTAATATCAGAGCATCAATGAGAAGCAGGAAAATTCACAAGTATAATAGGAGATTTTGTTATGCCTCTTGGTAACTGATAAACAGCTAAAAATTTTGAAAGAGAATAGAATATTTATTTAACATGATTAACAAAAAAGAAAAATACACCTCAAAAAAGAACAAAGATAGATAAGGAATTTCATTTGAAAAAATGTATTTGTAGTATGACTTAAATTTAAAAAATGGCAAATGTTTTTTATTTATCCAAGTTTTTCTTGGAAATTAGGATTAGAAAGTTAGATATTAAACTGTCATCCAAACTCTATGGAATAGGGCAAGTTCTCTGGAGAGCTCCTTTCCTATGTTTGTGTCTGAAGCCATAAAGAACAAACCCATGTGATTTTACCTATCTGCAAATACCGAGTCTTAAAAACCAATTCCACTCCCTGAAAGTACACCTTTTCCCTAAAAGCAGTCTTCTCAATGCTCCCTTTGCTTGGCTTTGGATGAGAGAGAAGTACTACTTCCCTGTGCTGCCTCACAACTGAGAAGGAAAAAACAGTAATTCAACTATCTTCAAATAAAATTCACTCTTTCAGCAGTCTATAGATTTCTTTCATATGTGAGTTGCAAGTAGGTGATAGACTAAAGTCAGCAATTCTGGTTTTTCACTCTTCAACCCCAGTAGTAATACATTTAATAATTCTCTTTGAAAGTGGGGGTGTTTGTCATGTTTGCAGTTTTCTAAGCTATAAACCAAAATTATGTAAAATTAGAAAATGTTTTATTTAACAAATTTCTTTATGCACATATATGTATGTAAAAAGGAATATAATTAGGGGATTAAGGGAATTATGAACTCATTTTTCTTTATCTTGATAATGCCTAATTCCAAATTATTATAAATTTTCAGAACTGGGGCCATTTTTTCATAATTATTATCATAGCAATTTTTTATATTGTAAAAGTATTAATTGTAATGGCTGCTGCTTCTCTCTAAAGAAATATAGGGATTAAAATTAACATGATAAGAGTATACAAAGTATGAGAGGTATATTTAGCTTCAGGTATGAGCATCAAAAGTATGAGGAGTATTCTGAATCAGGTATGGTGGAGCACAGTTGTTATTTGCCATGTTATGTACAACAATATAACATCTGATAAAATGCAAAAACAAATTCACAAACAGTAAAAATTTCTCAAACCCTCCTAAAGGAATCTAGAGAGTAAACAGAACAGGCACACTTTGGAGGGGAGTTTCAAAACTTGAAAGAAAAGAACATGGAGTGAGAGTTTTATAGGTTCTAAAGACAGGCTGCATTTGCAACACAGTACAGGGTGGTAGAGATTCAAACAAAATATGCCACCTTTCTGGCCTGAAGAAATAGAGGAAAGAAATTGAATCAATTGCAGCTACTGAAAGTGAGGCAAACATCATTGAAAAGAAAGGGAAATTCAAGTTCGCTATATAAATTCTGCCTAAATTATTCTGACTTCTGAATGACATGTGCACAATCCAATTGTGGCTAAGTTAAAAGATTTGAACTGAGATTTGAGGTGCTGCCCACTACAGGTATAGAAATATGGATTTGCCTAAATTAATTTCTTGCTGAAACCAAACCTGAATTGATCCCGATGCTGAAATTATAAGAAAATGACGTTAAGACAGATATTAAAAGTATGTTGAATGAGGGGAAGAAAAATATGCTCATAATGAATGAAAAAAATAGGGAATACCAGTAAAAACATAAGAAAAATAACAAAAAAAAGAAATTCTAAACATTAGAAATGTAACATCCAAACTAAAAAGTGACTGGAGAAACAATAGCATAATAAAGATTATAGAAAGGTCATAATTATGAATACAGATCAAGAAAAGTTATCCATCTTAAGGGAAAATGAAAAAAAAAATTGAAATGTATGAACAGTGCTACAAGAATTTGTGGGAAAAATATCAAAAAGTCAAACACATGTTAAAGCATAGCATAAAGATAATGAAGAAGAAAATGTATTTGACTAGCCAAAACCTTATTGAAGACGCTCTGTGAAACCAATAGGATAAAAACAAAGAAATTCATACCTTGTCACAGTATAGCCAAATATCTGAAAAGCAAGAGTAAACAGAAAATATGGAAATGAACTACAGCAAAACAGTGTATTTCATACATATATGTTTAAATGGGTACATTGGACATATTAAGATGTCAGTTCTACTTAACTTAATCTGTAAATTTTGAATATGCTCCTTACCAAAATTTTAACAGGGTTCTTCTCCTTTTTTTTTTTTTTTTTTTAACAGAAATGGACAATCTGTTCTAAGATTTACATGGAAAGTCACATGCAAAAATATTGCCAAAGCAATTTTTAAAAATACCAAAATTGGGGCTTGATTCAAAGATTTACTAACAAGAGACATTAATTAATAAGTGCGACCATTGAATTAGGTTAAAAAAAATCAATGGGACATGGTACATAGTGTAATAATAAAACAACCTTTTTATGGCTCACTGATTTTCCAAAAAGTTTTCAGGATAATTAATGTAGAAAGGAAAGTCCTTCATAAATTTTGACTAACATAATAGGATATCTCCATGGAAAAATTTCAATATCTACTTCTACCATGAAAGAGAATAGACCTCTAATGCCAGGTGTTAATAATGTTTGTGTTTGGGGAGGGATATAGGGGAACTCTGTATTTTCTGCATGATTTTTCTGCAAGCCTATAACTTCTATAACAATAATAATAAAAAGATAAATTAGATCATAGACTTAAATGTGAAAGCTATATTAGAATGGTAATATATATTTTTAAATCATTTTTTAATTTTTAAAAAAGGTTTAGATAACGTAAATGTTAAATATGTCCAATATCCTCCCCCTCCCACAATTTCCCACATTAACAATATCCTTCATTAGTTTGGTACATTTGTTACAATTAATGAATACAAATTGAAACATTGCTATTAACTGTGGACTACAGTTTACATTATAGTTTGCACTTTGCCCCTCACAATTTTGAAAGTTATGACAAAATATACAATGGCCTGCATCTGTTACTGCAATGTCAAGCAGGACAAATCCAACGTCCCAAAAATGCCCCCAAATTACACCTATTCTTCCCTCTCTTACCTTTCAGAACCCCTGGTGGCCACTTCCTTTACACCAATGATAAGAGTTCTCTCATTGCTAGAATAATGTCTATAGTAGAATAATAATGTCTACTTTAATCTATTGTTATTCCCCAATTTTGAGAATTTTGGGATGGGAATGCACACTTTGTTTCTAATAGAGAGGAGGCTTAGATCCCATGGAGCAGATGGGTGGAGCTAATTTGCTTGCAGTTGCAGACGCTCTCTGCTCTTTGGAATGGGTGTTGTCCATCATCTTCCCCTTGTTAGTTGTCCTGGGTGAGTCTAATGAACTGGAGAGTAGGTATTATAACTTGGCTGAAATGTGTAGAAAACCTATAAATGAGTTTAACTTTGTTACACTGGGGAGCATAAATTGCAAGGTAAGGCTCATTGACTGGGTGTCAAATTCCTGAGCTGTCTGCCTTGCTTATAGTTTCTGGATCACTCAGAAGCCCTGCTATTTGAGGCACTGTTTACTGTAGCAGTCAATGAGACCCTGATGAAACTTGCATAAGCATAACCTCTGGAATGACCTTCCAACTCACTTTGAAATCTCTTAGCCATAAAAACTTCTTATTTACCATTTTCCACTTTTAGTCAAGGTCTTTTCCCAGATGCACTCCTAGTTTCTCCTTAGTAATAATCCCTAAGTGCCAGGGAGGCTCATTACTGGGAGTCATGTCCCACACTGGGGCAAAGTAGTGTGTTTATATGCTGTGTTTGTCTTTGAAAGAGGCCATATTTGAGCAACAAGGAGGCTTTTAGGAATTAACTCTTAGGCAGTATGTAATAGTAGGCCAAGTGTCAATTTCACAAGAAAAGACCCATAAGTACAATCATCAATGTCAAGGGCCTGGCATAATGGTCTGTCTTTATTTGCTATGCACTGCTTTTGTACTTAGGGGATTCTTGTTGTCCTATTAGAGTGTATCAGAACTCCTCAGGATGGGAATTCAATATTCTTTCAGTTATTGTGTGGGTCTCCACTGATTAAGACAATGTCCCATGACCATTTGAACATATTCATATGTCTTAGAGACATGAACCCCCTTCCCATAAGACCCCACATCAATGACACCCTGCACCAGTGATCATTTGCTGCCTCTGCTGTGACCCTAAGATCCAAAACTTCTCCAAAATTGAAGCCAACAAAATAACTGAGTAAAATTAATCTGAAAATGAAATAATTTAATAAATAATTGTTCTTTGAAAATTGAAGCTTAGTGATTACAATGGGTTCCGAGGAGAGGAGGACAGAAGAATAGAATAGATGGAACACGGAGCATTTTTAGGTCATTAGAATTGTTCAGCCTGATCTTGCAATAACAGATTCAGGCCACTACAAATTTTGTCAAAATCTATAACAGTGTATGATCCAAAATGTAAACCATAATGTAAACCATTGACCATGGTTAGTAGCAATGCTTCAGTATTTGTGCATCAATTATAACAAATGTACCATCCACATGTAAAATGTTATTAATAACAGAGAAGGGATGGGGGATGGCAATGCGTATATGGGAATCACCCATATTCTCTATGTGACTTTTCTGTATTGTAAAGCTTCTTTGATGATAAAATGAAAAAAGTAAGACACTGGGCAATATATGGAAGAAAATATCACTGTACATACAAGACAACAGATCTTACAGTGATGAAAGACACAATATCTACATTTTTTAAAAAAATTATTTCAAATTGTCTTAATTTTTTTGTATTTTATTGGTTATATTTTAAATAATTATTTGGTTTCCTTATTAATTTTATTCAGTTATTTTGTTGACTTCATTTTTGGAGAGGATTTAGAATGGCTATATTTTTAAAAGACAAACCATACTAAGTGTTGATGAGGTCTTGGAACAATCAAAATCTCACAAATTGCCATGGGGAATGTAAGATGTCACAACCATTTTGGAAAACTGGCAGTTTCTTAAAAGATGCATCATCTCTAAGAATTTATCCAAGAATAATGAGAGTATGTGTGAACTAAAAGACATGTACATTAATATTCAGAATAGTTTTATTCACAATAGCCAAAAGCTAGAAAAAACCCAAGGGTCCATCAACAATGAAATGGATAAGCAAAGTATGGTGTGACAGAATACCACTTATTTAAAAAGAAATGAAATACTACTATACACTGCATGGATGAACCTTAATATCATTGTAATGCAAGAAAGATGTCAGAGATAATGAATATATATTGTACAATTCTATTTATATAAAAAATCTGACTAACACAAACCATACTATAATGACAAAAGCATATCCGTGGTTGCCTCTGGCCTGTGCAAGGAGAAGATGGATGGCAAATGGGCCAGAGAACCCTTTGGGGAGTGATGGATATGTTTAGTATAATGTTTAATGATTGTGGCTATGGATTCATGGATATCTAATTATGTGAAACCTCATCAAGTCAAACACTTTAAATGAATATGGTGCCTTGGATATATAACTCAATTCCTTTTTTTTTTTAAATACATGAGAAATGTGTCTTTAGAAATGTTTCTTGGGTATTCCAAGACTTGAGTAAAACATTTCTCTGGGTATGAAATAAGTGAGACTGAAAGCTTTTTAAGTCCAGCAGAAACATGGAGAGCAGCCATTGTAAAAGCCTAAGTAAACATGGTCAGCATGTGTGCAAACGTTTGCAAGGGATTCAGATTCTGTGTTAGATGAGGGGATATGGAAAGTCTGAGATCAGAACTAGTAAAGGCCTGGGACTAAAACAAAGAGGACACAGTATGAGGGTAAACTGGAAATGGAAGCAGATGGCTGGATTACCAATTTCACTGGTCAGCAGCAACACTCCACAAAATAATTCATGACAGTAATCTGGAGCCACGAGATCATGTAATCCACACTCTTCTCATTACATAAATGTACAATGGCTTGGTAACGTGTCATCTTGACAAGGCTGTACTGCATTTCCCAGAATTTCCTTCCTGTATATTTCTGGTTGGGGTAGGTCACGGATTATTCTTGGGATATTAAATAGGTAGAAGGGAAGCAGTAGGATTTTGAAGTGCAAATATATGTTGTTGCTGACCTGCTGATTCACATAATTAGCATGAAACAACAGCTAGGCCTGCAAATTGCTCTCTATTGCCCTAGATAATTCTTCAGCTTCTCTGACTACTGAGCTATATGTATTAATTTTTAGATCCATGGTGAAGAGCCCCAGCTTCTGCAGGACGCCTTCATCACCAAGGTGAGAAGAAGCAAGAAGAGACACCTGTGTCACCCCATCTTATAGGGTTCCTTGACTGCCTGCCCTATGGACTTCAAGCTGTATGAAGGAAATAGCCTTACAGAAGCTGCTTAATCAGTTCCCACAATTGTGTAAGCCAACTTTCTGAATACAAAATATAAATATTCTGAATATAAATATATATTCTGAATATAAAATATATATTTTATAATATTCATCTCTCTAATCTCCATATATGCACAAATGTGTACACTTACATATAAATAAACCTATACATATCCACATGCATATGTATATACACGTGATGCTTCTCTGGTTGAAACACTAATGCTTTGAAAAAGGAGAGAAGATAAGTAAAAAAAAATTGATTTGTCAAAAATATGTGTTTAAATTATGAATTGTCAGATTGGAAGACATTTGTTCCAACTTTCCCTATTAGGCAAAATAATTCCAATATTAGAAAATGAATAAAAATGTGTGCTGGTGTGTGCATTTGTGTGTGTACTCCTTTCTCATCTTCAATCGTTAAACAGCCCTTCCTCAGTCTATATTAGGTACCCTATTATATATTCTCATCATACTCTATACTTTTCCTTCACAATACTCATTGCAGTTGTTATTGTGTAACTATTCTTATCATCAATTTAATGTATTTTTTTTTCCTATCCTATGCTCGGGCAGTCCATCTAAAGTTAAAGGAGAAAAGATATCTTTCTTCATTGCTTAATATTTCAAAGTTGTATCATTTTTCCTGTCCCATGCTTAATTGAATTAGGGGGTTTTGATTGCTATTTTGCTGGTATTAACCACGAGAAACATGAAGAATCTAGTAGAGCAGAAATAATAAACAAAAGTAGAACAATGCATCTAATATGCTCTTTCTAGGAATTTTTCTTATTATATCAATCTTTAAAAAATAACTCAAAGTTAAGCTTGAGATAGAAGGAAACAACTTTGAAATCCACTGAAAAATTTTTTTAAAATTTTGAAATCAAGATTACTTTAATGGAGCAACACAACAATTTGGGGAAGGTGTGAAGAAAGGCAAAATTTTTGTAATGAAAGGAGAGCAAAGAGTCTTGAATTCTAGAATAGAAACTCAATATAATAGAAAAGGATATAATAAAACCCTTGGGATGGTTGAATGGGGAAATTCATGATGGAAATGCAGAGAAAGAATGCAACATGACAATGTTGTTAAATATATTGGAGACAAGGCAAAAGTCAATGGTACAATAGTCAAAAATTAGTCAATATTTGCATTAGTATATAACAAAAGGGATTATGTAAAATACTGTTCTAGAGGCAAGATAGTTTAAAAAAATGTGACACAAAGCTACAATGCATTATCCTATATTTTATGGTGTAATAATGAAGAATGTATTGAGCAAAATATGTTGGACAGTAAGTTTACCTTTGGACTCAGGGAGACCTGTGTTCCAGTTTAATCTGGAAATGTATCTTTCAGACTCTCTAAACCTCAATTTCCACACTTATAAAATAGAGTTATTAGTACTACATTGTAAACTAACTTTGAGGTCAAACAGATCTCAGTTTGAATTCTTAAACTGATATTGGCCCATGAAAATTTCTTCATTTCTTTGTTTCGCCAAATTAAAATTGGCCATAACACTCAGTTATAAAATTGAAGCATGGATTTATTGAGTTGGCAAAAGAAAAGCAACTAATATAATATCTGGCACATTGTAAGGATTCAATAAATGTTAGTTTTTTTCCTTCCTTTTTCTGTAATACCAAGAGAGCTAAAATATGACATAAAACAGTTGGCAAGAAATTAGGCTTGGAAAGAAATTTCCAAGTATAGAGAAGTTTATTTTCATATTTTAAAAGAATTGCACCTAATTTTTCAATTGTTGTATCTAAAATTACTATACTAATTTCCTTAAATATTGGGCGAAAATAGTTCAAAAGATGTACATTCTCTCTGTATAAACCATTGGTAATATCTCAAAGGAGATTCTATTTCCAGCAGTATGAGAGAAAATAACCTGATGGAATTTCTTACTATGAAATAACTTGACCCCTGATATTTTATAGCAAATATATTTTTAAAGCACTGCTGTCCAAAACTAATAAAAATAAGATAATGTGATAATATTGACACTTTGAAAATAGGTATATACAGAAACCAGAGTTGTGCTTAGGAAAAATCAGATTAGAAATGGAGAAAGTAAACCTGATGTTCTCCACAAGACAGACAAAAGATGAGCCTGATAATGCCTAATAGATTTGAGGGAGGGCTAAATGGCCTCGGCTTCGTAGCATCCCTTCAAATCTAGAAGGAAAATACACAAATTCTCACATCAGAAAAGTTATCACAATTAAGTTCCTTAAAGCTGCTATAGAGAGATTCAACAGAGCCCAAAACTTGGCACTGCTCAAAAAGACGAATAAAAGAGAAAAAGACCTCTGAAGACTGATTTTAAAAAATAAAACACAAATAATAGTAGAAATGGAAAAGAAGATATTCTAAAGATACAGCATGGATTAAAAAGTTAGTAAGGGAATATTGTGAAAACCTTAATGGCAATAAAGATTAAAATATTAGAATTGAATGGGTAAATAAATTGAAAGAGGTAAATTAATAAAATTGATTCCAAAGTAATGATGCTATGCATACTAACACTGTGGAAATTGAACCTGAGTTTAAATCTCCTTGTAAAGATTCTAGGCTCATATGGTTTTACAGGAAAGTTCAGTCAAGGTTCAAGTAATTTATAATTACAATTTTAACCATCTCTTATACAGAATAGAATAAAAGAGAGAAATGAACATTTAATAAATTCTGTATTACCTTGAACCCAAAATCAAACAAGCACCTTCAAAAGCAGCAAAAATCTGAGACAAAATATTAGTAGAAAAGTATACATATTAAAAAAAAAAGGAAAAGGATCTATCTTAAAAATGCAAGGGTGATTTTACATGAAATATCCATGAATATAATTCATCCCACTAGCATTTAAAATAAAAAACCTGTATTATCATTTCAGTAGATGAATAAAAATTATATACTAAAGTATATGACCCATTTAATGTATAATCTTCTAGCATTTTAGAGGTAGGAAGAAACTTTCCTTAACTTCCTAAACTCTATCAGAAATATTCAGCAAATGGAATTTTCTCTTTGTAAACACTTGAAGTATTCTGTTATATTAACAGCAAGAAAAAGAGTATAACAACTGGCTCTCTATTTAAAAATTACTCTAAAATCCTCACCCATGTAAGAATCAAAGAACTTGGAGAGGAAAAAAAGCAGCCTTTAATTATTAATGAATCACATGAATATTTAGATAGAAACCACCTATTATAACTATAGGAAAATTGTTATTATTAGAATTATGTAAGAATTTAGCAAGATTGCCGATGTAATCAGCATAAGCAATCACTTGTTCTTCTAGTTATCAACAAAAATAATTAATAAACTTATTGAAAGTTAACAACAATAAAACTATAAGATGTTAAGTGATATAATTATCAAAATATATGTAAGAACTTCACTGAGAATGTGTGCAACAAAATGAATAATGTTAAAAAATAAAGAAAGAAATATACAATATTCAAGGATAGTTATAGTCATTATAAAGATTAATCTTTTGAATCAGTATATTTAGAGCCCAATAAAATATTTTGGCTTTTTTTTTTTACTTAACAATAATGTGGAACAAAAAATGTAATGTAATCAATACATCAATCATACACTAAAATCTAATGCAATATGAACTAAATATTTTAATGTGAAAGACAAAATAATAAACCATTTCTAGAAATAGAGTAGGATATCTTTATATCATGTTAGAGAGGATATTTATGAAAGAAGAAAATAAATATGAGCTATAAATAAATTTATTAATTAAATATAAGAAATTATATTCATCAATAGATACCATAAACATAGTTAAAAAGTAAGACATAAATTTATGGAATATACTTCCTAATCTCTATAACTGAAGAATTTAGTACCCTAAATATTTGTAGGGCTGTATGGAGCATAAAGGCAGCTGCAATGGCATTTATAATGTTAGAACTCATAATCTGGGTATATATGTTAACCGGTCTTCGTTTTATTGTTAAGTTTTATAATATGATATGTTTATGTTTTGCAGCTTGCATTATCCATTTCTTATTTATTTTATGTATCAAATATTTCATAGTAATTGTTTTATTTATTGCATAACAATCTTTCCTTGCATTTTTCCAGAATTTGATGTTTCCCTAAATGCTATGGAATTTTCACAAGCAAGAACTAAAATTGAAACAAAATATGTAACTAACTAATAATGATTTTGAACATTTAGGGGATTTTAAATTTAGAACTTTAAATTCATACAAAATTTATTTCATCCACCCTTTTTTAAAAACTCAACCATTTCCTTTTCCATACTCTGTTTTGCAACTTCAGTTAAGATACTGAGATCCTATTTTCTTTTCAGTATGCCATGTTCAGCTGATGTCCAATCCTGCTGATGTCTCTGGGCTAATAGATACAACATTTGGCACATGGACATAAACATACACGAAGCCCACTGCCAGCACCAGCAGCTTGCACAATCTGTGCTTGGAAATTTACATTGATCATAATTATTGCTCCACCTGTATTAAATAAAGCTTGTCTATCCTTAGAAACAAAAGTGGCTTTCCAAAAGATCAGCAACAGATAGCACAGTAAGTAAATGTAAAGAAATGTGGAAGAACACAGCACTTTTCAGCATATAACTTAAAAGAGTGACATCACCTTGACTTTTTTTTAATATTGAAAAGACATGCTTATTAGCAGGGATTTTGTGTGTTTATCAAAATTTTATAATCTATAGCTTGGGTGGGTCTATAAAGAAAGGTCTATAATTAGCTCATGAATTGTTACTAGGATCCATTTGTTAGTCACACAATCAACATTTATTGAGCATCTATTTATTTCCAGTAGTCAGGGTGCTATGTATAGCAGATATGAAAATTGCTGGTGTGCCATTGAGAATTTTTCTTAACCTGGGAAAAACAAAAAAGAAATAAACAGCAACTACTCATTTTGTGTTTCTGAGTAAAGATTCAAAAATAACATAAGAAATATTCAAAAGTTGAAAAATTACTTATTGATTCAATATTCCAGTTAAATTAATGGATTTATTTAATGTTTCACAGTTAATTGTGAAAGACTATATTATAAAATATCAGTAGCCTCTTGAAGGCTCAATGCATATTTTCTCACACACAAAAAATAACTCATTGATTAGATTATCCTCTTTTAGAAGCACCAATATGTTAGAACATAATCCCTCTCTTTCTCCTATTTTATCTACATTTTCTGCCTTTGAAAGAGGCCCCAAAATAGTTAGTAAAATGTAGAACACAACAATGCAAAACCAGAAACAACAGCAACAGAAGTGAAATACTGTAAATACAGGAGTTATTAAATAAATGGTATAGTATATTAAACAATGTATCATTTAATAACAGCAAATGATAAGGCAGTTTGAAGACTGTGTTTCAGTTCCCCAACCTCTCCATTCTCTCTAGGACCTGTGCCTTCTGGGCCTTGGCTCTTGCATTGGTGTTTGCTCTCCCAGGAGCCCTCTTCTTCACTGTGTTTCCCCCACTCTCTGATCCCCTTGACTTGTCCAATATGAATTCATTATTCAAATCACTATAAATATGTCTTCTTCTGTGACCCCATTACTGAGCAAAGTCACCATCTACAATTCATAATGAGTTCAGTGCCTTTCCTTTTGATTCTCATAGTTCTCTATATTTATTACTATGGCAATTACATTGCAGTGTCTATATTATTAACTAGGTATGAAACTTTAAAACTATAAGCAGGTTGTTAATTTTCTTTCTGATTATCACTTTTATTTCTGATACATAATAGGCAGTTAATACTTATTGAATATATTTTCAAAATCATGCCTTAAGTTCTAAGTCTTGTGTGTAGTTCTTGACATGGGGTTTGCTATTTTAAAATTAGTTGTAGACTTTTTGATTGTCTTATCTTTACAATGCTCTGCAAGGAAAATGGACAGTTTTCATATATAAGAGTTATAGCTCCTAAAATATTCAGTCATAATAGATTAAAACAGAAACAGTGATATCCTTGGACTCTATGATCATAAGTACATTATTCCCAACTTTTCACAGAAATGAGCAGTCACATCAATAACTTATTTATATAATTGAGTAGCAGTAAAGTTCAATTTATGTAGTTTCACCAAGGTGGTGGAAGAGATTCAGGGGAGAAACTGTCTAAAAAAGTAACTTCAATGATCTAGCAGGAATTGTCAGGTAAGGGATAGACAGTAATACAGAAATTAAGAGATTGGCTATTGTTAAGCATGTCTACATTCATTTCCACACTGACTGTGACTTAGATCTCAATCTCTCTTCCTCGTAAGAGAAATCACTACCATCATTCACTCAAAAATTACTTAATATGATACAGAGTCACAAGTTCCCACATAAAGTTCATTTAAAATTTTGTCACTATTTACTATGCCAAATTGTAAGATGAGGTATGTTATCATCAAGGTCATGGAACTCTACAGAAGCTCTTGATGAGGCTTTGGCAAGTAGCTGGGATTGGAATTTTGTGGAGACTAATAGATACTATCACCTGCTCATAGATCATTTTTCATTTACCATTTCAGAATTAACTAGGAGATATGTTAATTTCTAGTCCATTTTGTCACAAAAAAATAATATAATTGATGGAGTAGAATGCTGCAAGAATGAAATCACTGTAAGTTGTGGTCTCTATATCTGGTTTTCATAGGCACAAATTTATGAACTTGGACATGAAAATGTTCTACAAGTCTCATAAAATGTCATAATTACATGTTATTTTTACATAGCCACAATAATAAAAATAAAATATGTCATCAAATTTAGGCCCTAACGTATCATTATTTTTCTCTCATACAATGAGATAAAAAGTTCATTAATTTCATTTACTTACAATGTATATTATAATCTATATGGCATAGAAGTGCTCCAAAATGTATTCACCAAATGCAATGAATATGCCACAATGATGAAAGTGGTTGCTGATGTGGGAGGAGTGGGTGTTGTAGGGTGTGGGATATAAGGGAACCTCTTATGTTTTTTAATGTAGCACTTTTTTGTGATCTATATATCTTTAAAAAAAAAAAGACAAAAATAAAAATTTTAAAAAGAAATTCCATTTACTGCCTTTCCATTTTAAACCCCTACTGCTAAAATTCAATCAAGCAACTGAAACAAGCAGTACCAGCATTATGTACATTATTACACTCTTCTGGGCAAAGGCTTTTTACTTTCAATAAAAAAATACAGCTAGAGGCACTTAGTTTGGCCAAGAATACAAGCTTTTCACATTGGTTAAATTTCTTAAAGATTAGATTTTTTTTAAGACAATTTGTGTTTTTGTTTAGATGAAAACACCCTTGGAATATAATTACTACTGATAATAAATGATCAGTTGAACAGAACTTTTTTTTTCTCTCCCCTTCCCCCCAGTTGTCTGCTCTCTGTGTCCATTCGCTGTGTGTTCTTCTGTGACTGCTTCTATCCTTATCAGCGGCACTGAGAGTCTGTGGTTTTTTTTGTTGCATCATCTTGTTGTGTCAGCTCTCTGTGTGTGTGGCGCCATTCTTGGACAGGCAGCACTGTCTTTCGCACTGGGAGGCTCTCCTTATGGTACACATTCCTTGTGCGTGGGGCTCCCCCACATGGGGGACACCCCTGCGTGGCATGGCACTTCTTGTGCACATCAGCACTGTGCATGGGCAGCTCCACATGGGTCAAGGAGGCCCCAGGTTTGAACTGCGGACCTCCCATGTGGTAGCTGGATGCCCGATCCATTGGGCCAAGTCTGCTTCCCCAGAACTTTTTTTTAAAATATTTTATATCAAATTCAAAAAAAAAAAAAAACAGAAAAAGGCAGCTCAACAAGCTACAGAAGAATTACTCCTAAAAGTTCTATCCAGGCACTTTTATCTTGTTTAATTCCAGTTACTAATTCAGTTGTTCCTCTAGTGTTCATAAAGATACACAGATGAACACAGATTAGTTACACGATATAATCAAGGTCTCCTTGTTTATGAAAAAAAGAGGAAAAAAGTGCTTAATCATATTCATATCTTACAAAGCTAAACCCCATAGTCTTTTATTTTAACCATTTTTATTAATATAGTACCAACTTTGCTTTTGTTACAAAAACATTACAGTGCTGTTGTTAACTATAGTCTATGAGTTACATTAGTTATATTGTCTCCATGTAAGAGAGCTTTTTAGTAAGAGAAAAAAGGAATAACTTATTTACCAAAATTTCGCAACTTTGTGTGAGACCTAATTCTTGGACTAGGTAATGCTTTTCCATTCTGAAAGAAACTGAAAAACTTATAAAATTTCAATGGTATACAAACAACAGCATGATTTACTGACATTCATTGTATAGGGAAGGACAGTAACAATTTAGGTCTCTCTAATAAGGCTCAGAAGATTTGACTGGAGAAAATTTTATTTGCCTCAAAGAATTGTCATTGTATAGAGAAGGACAGTAACAATTTAGGTCTCTCTAATAAGGCTCAGAAGATTTGACTGGAGAAAATTTTATTTGCCTCAAAGAATTGTAATGAATTTATTGAGGAATATAGTTGTTAATGACACTGAACTCTGTCCAACATGTTAAGTTATCCAGATGAAAAATGTTTGGAACTCTTGACTGCTACCATGGTTATCCTGACTTTGTTTCATTATATTTACCAGATATAACATTCTAAGCCATCTCTTCCATTTTTAGATGTAAATTACCCATGTAAACTTTGTAGTTGGCCATGAACTTCTCATTTATGGAGAAACAAGTTTGCAGTTATTTGTTACACAAACCTATTGAGAGCATGCTTGTCTGTTGGCTTGTGTGAACATTTTGCTGAACAGCTGCTCTGGCTTTAAAATTTGGACTTTCCAAGTGCTGCTTGAAATACCAACAGAAAATGTGAAAGGTAAGAGGAAAGCATGATTACTTAAATATCATCATTTATAACTTGAAATTTACATTTTTTTCATTCTACATTAAGGAAATGGTCAATTGAGTTAGAAACCAAAAATGAAAGCTATCTGGAAACATTTGACTCTCTAACATTTAAAATTTTATGAAAGGATAGCTAGGTAGCTAGCTAGATTGATCAACAGTAAAAATGGGAAAATACCAATGATTATAAACAGAAAGTATTAAAATATTAAAATAAAAGAATTAAAGCTCTAATAAGGTAAAATAAAATAGGTATAAATTAATAAGATACTTTGGAGGACATCAGTGTGAAAACATTGTCTATAAAAAAGGATGCTATTGGTTGTTTTGAATCACAAACTGTTTTATAACCTAAAAGATTCTTAAATAGGGTTTGTTTGGAAAAGTAGAGTTTGTCTAAAGAAAGTAGTTTAATGTGCACTCATATAGTGAAAATCCTCACAGCCATTAAAAGCAGTATTAGGGGTCATTTTTATTGGAATGAAAAATGTCCACACTTAATTGTTGAATGAATTAGTTACATAGAAGCATTTCTAATATGAAGCCATTTAGATAAATAACTCTCTGTGTGTGTGAGTATATGTGTGTGTAAGAAACATAGAGTATTAATCTGGTCTTTGGTGTAACAAAATGAGCCTCAAGTTTTAGTGGTTTATTGCAATATTTATTTCTTATTCTTGTTATATTTCAGTGGCTAGAAACTGGTTGCTATAGCTCCGTATTAGTTTTCTGTTGCTGCATAACAAATTACCACACATTTAGCAGCAAAATATCACACCCATTTATCATCCCACAGTTCTGTAGGTCAGAAATCCAGGTGGGTTAATTTGGGCTCTCTGTTTTGAGTTTCACAAGGCCATTGCCACGGAGCCAGTGAGTTTGGACTTTTATCTAAAGTCTCTGGGAAAAATCCACTTCCAAGCTTATTTGGGTTTTTGGCAAAATGTAATTCTTCGTACTGTAGGACAGAGGCCCTCATTTACTTACTGGGTTTTAGCCAGAGATCATTCTCATCTCCTAGAAACTTCTCTCCTAACTTGCCTTGTGTCTTTCTCCACCTCCACAGTGGAGAACCTCCCTTGCATTGAATCCCTCTTCTGCTTTGAATCTCTCTGAATTCCTCTTCTACTACCAGTGAGATAAAACAATATGCTTTCAAAGGGATCACGTGATTAGTATAATCCAGCCTGGGTAATTTCCCTGTCTTAAAGTCAATTAATCAGTAACCTTACTTGCATTTTCAAAATCCCTTTTACCATGTACTGTAATATAATCATGGAGTAGCATCAAGAAGCGTCATGGGTACCTTCTTAGAAATCTGCTTACCACAGGCTCTATTCTACTTCTTTTCTCATCCTAGGATCTGAAGGCCTAGGTTGAAAGAGAAACATCTTTATTGAACATTCTTTTTTTATGAACAGGAAAAGAGCAAGGAAGAAAATGAAAACACAGTGGACCAACAACTTTTTCTTAGACAAGATGTACATATTGTCCTTTCATATACGATTGACCAAAGTGAGTCACATGGACAAGCACAAAGCCAACGAGGCCATGATGCATACTTCCCCAAAAGAGGAATGGTGAGTAATATGGCAGCATGACTTTTAAAGAGGAAGGGAAGTAGATAAATCTTGAGAATAATAATCTAATAGAATAATACTTAGAAATCTGCTAATCAAAATAATATATTATTTAGTCTTGGATGGAGCAATTTGGCTTGTTTTATTATTTATTGCTGTACCATTTAAATTTTCAAAATTTATGTATTTTTTAATAATTGAGAGAAAAAATATTTTATTTTGAAAAACTACACAATTTAAACCATAAAATTATTTGTTTTTAAATCTGCTTTACAGATTATTAATATCAGTACTTTAAATACTGCATTACTGTTTCTAAAATAGTTTTAAATACATTTTTAAATTTAAACTTTGATCAACCCCAGATAAGGAATGTTATTTGTGTTTTATTCATAAGGGAAAATGAAACTTGGAGATTTTTAATGAAACTTCCAAAGCCAGAATTGGAGACTAGATCCCTTAACTATGAATTCTGTGCCCTTTGATGTGCCATGATAACTCTTACTTATATAAGAATTAATAGTATCAGCTAATATCTATGGCCACTGACTATGTGCCAGATAGTTGTACTGGCTATTCATGGCTCTCAGCAAATATGCATTTTCCCTATATTCTTTGATAATTCTTACAGTACATGATGACACATAGTTGATACTAAACAAGCAGAAGATATATTCAGATTAAGTGACAAGATTTGTCTTTCTACTTCACTTATAAGTTAAAAACAAAAGCAACAACAATATCAAAACACAAGCATAAAAGTGTTAGTAAGAAGCATGTAAAGGGGGCTATTGTGGTTTTTATAGAGGAGTTCATATGCTGATTATGCATTCTGACATGGCTGATGTACTACCTATCTTGATTACTACCTTTAATTACATTAAAGAAATCCACTTTAGCAAGAAATCCAAATTAGTTTACATTGCATTAAAGACTAAGGGTTCTTATCTATTTCAACAAGTAAGAGGCATCTCTGGGTGTTTCTTTTACATTAGATAGCCTCACAGTGTCTGAACCAAAATTTGCATGTAAGTTGTTGTTCTTCCTAATTATCATGATAATAATGATGATTTGATTAGAAAGCGTTGTCAATTTAATTCCCCAATTCTTGACACTTCCTAAACTATAAGGTTTGTTTAGAATGCATACATTTATTCTCACATTTTTCTCTTTAAAACTGGATTTAGTTATAGAGCTAAAACTGAGGAAGGAGTAAGCTGAGTACCTTGTCAAAAATGCGCATATGTGTTTGTGTGCATGTGCATTCCAGTGCATGTGTATGTCCACGTGAGTGTGTGATATTTTTTCTGGGCAAAGAGTGTCTCCGCCTACTTAATTTAATAAGTTAAGATGAATAGGAAGGGACTAGAAAGCAGACATTAAAGTAATTTAGGACCCAAAACATCAGGTATTCAAGGAACCAGATTTTATATGAAATGTTTCAGGAAATAGAAGTAGTTGACTGGCCAGTGTTGATTTACTGTGTTGTCAACAGAGCCAAATTGTCAGTTTAACTTAGTACTTAAGTCCTGACAAGATGCTTCACTTGATCTTAATCTCCTTCCTTTCACTCTATGCCTGCAGCTACCTTTACCATCATTATACCCTAGAAAACATTAATGTTCGAATTTCCATTGTGATATCCCTTTCTTTGCTGGAGAGAATCATTATTCTAATTGTGTTTATCATGTCTCCTACTGCTATTTATTCATTCATTCATTCAAAAATAATATGGAGTTAATATTGCACATGCTGTTATTAATGAACCCAAACCTGTGTCATGCCTGTGTACATGCCCAATTAAATACTGGAAATAAAATTTGTTTTGGTGAAAAAAATATATATATGGGGTTGATATCTCATGCACGATGCTATTCCCCTTCACCTCTGATAACACTCAGTCTCATCTCCATTCTTAGAAACTCTCAAGAATATTGATACACTGAATATATTAAGATCTTATGCTTTTTTCTTTCACCTACTTATTTCTAATGGTTAAGGAACTCAAAATGATTCACTTTTGGACTACAAAGTTTAAATTTCTCATAAATATTTTTCATTCAAGGATTTATGTTTATAGCAGTAGAAATTAAGAAAACATAAAGCAAACACACTTGAAATACCTAACAAAAATAACACTATTATTGAATTTCCACTTTTTTCTTCTTTGGAGAGCAATTAGTATACATTGGACAGCCATGAAAGCATCTGGCTCCTTGGCAATTCTAAAATACAACTGGCAACCCAGGGATATGGAACGGCTGTCAGATGGTTCCTATGCTATGGATGAGCTATCTGTCTCGATTCATCTGTAATTGCTCCTATCCTTTATAATGAAGGTATACAAGTTTCAGTATGAACTAAGTCCATGATTTACACACACATACACATGCAAACACCTCTTCTTTTTACCAATAATGTAAATTAATTCCATATGTCCATGATCTCAGTTATTTCCATAATTCAAACTTTTTTTTTTTGAAACAGAATGTCTTTATGAGCAGCTAGATTTTATTATATACCCATAGAAGGAGCACCCATATACAAGCTCCTACTTTTTGTGTATTTTCGAACAAGGACCCAATGTCTTTTGTTTGCCTCAGAGTAAGATTTTGATTATATTAGGCAATACTTTCCAAGTAATTCTATGTCTTATATTCCTCTAAGGACCATGGATTTGTTTTCTCTACTAAGTAATTTAGATTCCAAATCCCTGGACCAAGATGATCTTGACCTTCCTGCTTGTATGCCATGTGGAAAACACCACAGGAGCAGACTGCTGAACCAAAGTCAAACAAACAGAATTGGATTGTTGCCTCCTCATAAATCTGAACTTGCAGTCAGTGTGTAATTGCCAAGCCATAGTGAGTATTATACTGCCTGCATGGCAAGAAGCTGAGAAAAGAAAATGCTATGTTCTAACTATTATTCAAATATTTAATTCATTTGAAATTATATTTTTAAAGATGCTCTAAAATAAAGCACCTTATATAAAATACTGTAATTAAATATAATTTATGCTTCATTTTGCTATGGGGTTTAAAAAATCAGGTCTTTTTAACAAAATTTATCTTGGTTCTTTAATCTATCCTTGTTAATTTACTTCAGAAATCATTTCTGTGGTATTATAAAAATATTTTCTATTTACTGCTTAATCATAATTTTGCAGTGAGTAAAACATAACTTTTCTTTATTTGTTAAATATCTGGTATATGGATTGACACACAAGACATGACTTTGCCCATATTGAAACTGGAGTGTAATTTAATTTTAGCTGCAAAGGAAGATTTTTATAAATGTCTTCATTCTTACTAAATATTTCAATCAGTTTCTTGTAATAGTTTATGTATTTGGGGCAATAAAACTAGGATTTATCAAAACAAATTCAATATGTTTGCATATATTATATTGGACTATCCTTGTGGATGGTAAGACCTACTGCTCTGGATGGAGATGTTAAAAATTAGGTAACTATCAGATTACTTAGCTCATTGAGTCTCAGTTTCATAAAACATACATGTTTGGTAATTGGCTTAATTTGGAAACAGGTAACTCCATAATTTAATGGGTAAGCCATGTGAAACTCTGTATTTTGTTTTGGTCTAGTCACTGTTTTGTCTCCAGTATGTCAAATGGTGCCAGGTATATCAGTATTCAGTAAAAATGGTCTCAAAAAGGAAAGCCTATTAGGTAAATGCTGGCAGAAAATCTATTCATATATTTTTATACAAATTTAAATAATCCAGAGTAAGATTTTTCTAATATTTTATAGAGAATTTATTATGTGCCATACTTGAAATGTTAAGAAAAATTGAAGATAGCCTAAGAATAATGTGTAAATGAGAGACTGAATGAACAATGAAACAATTGTTGGCACAACAGAGGTTGCAGGAATTTTGAGCACATCATACTTTAATTATTAACAATTTGTTGTTGCAATTTCTCCTTTTAGAAATTACCTGAGATCATAGTAAAATTAACTATCAATGGTCATATTTTCCTGCTCATAATCCCTTATTGACCAAAGAAAGGTATCACTTGGGTGACATATGAGATAATTTTATAAGTGACATTCCAAGTACATTATCTTGTGACCTTCATTTAATTTCATAAGGATCCTTTAGCCTGCTTAAATCTCTGTTCCATATAAGTGATGAAGGTCTCCAAGTGATCATTCTGTTTAGTAAGTCATATTGTCTTAGCAGTTGTTAGGACTGCCTTCCTTGAAATGTTGAAAATAAGTCTAGGAATCTTTTTGTGAGAAACACATTGGATGGGCAGTTAATGAGAAGGATATTCTCTATTCTCTTATTTTAAACCAGGATGAGACATGTATTGAAGGTTGAATCAACCAAATTCTATTCAGGAAAATAGAAACTATTTTAGATATTTTAACACAGAACTCAATTACAGAACTGTTTGAAGTTTTGTTCCAAGACCAGTAAAAGCAAATAAAGAAAGTCATTGAATACATATGATTCAAATGCTCAGGAAACAACTAAAACTCATAGGGTTAGGAAAACAAAGGAAAATTTTTGGTATTATCAGACTTAGAAAAATGGAGGAAAAGCATCTTGGATCTGGTACACAAATTTCTAAGAAAATGCCAATGACCAGTTGCTTTTGGTACCTCAAATGACAGGAAGGGGAACTACAGAGTCTGGTTACCTAAACTTCCTAAAGAAAGGGCACAATTAAGCTGGTTCTGGGAGAGTGGAAAGAAACTGATCAATAGAACCAGTTATTTTTGCTGAGGATGAAGTTCTGTTGATGAGGGCAATGCCAAGAGTAAACAAGGAAAGAGGAAAACTTAAGTCTTTTTTTTCCACTTCTGCCCATGTATCTATTTCAATGGGCTAGTTCAAAAAATTTTTAGATTGCAGAGTTGAGCAAAATCACAAAGTAAATTATAGATGAATATATTTGGAGCTTAGAAACAATAGCTCAATAACTGACTCAATGTTGGAGCTATTCAATTAGTACTTTCTTCTATTGATCTTTATAACCAGGAAACAAGAAGAGCAAGATATAGATAATTAACTATATCTTCAAAGAAATAAACAGATGGAAAATTTGCCAAAAGCAGTGGTTTTGTAGAAAAAGGAGAGTTTATTTTTGTTCCAGTTTTCAGAAAAATCTGATAAAGTAAAATTCCACCAAGTTCAGAAGCGAATCTTGACAGTTCAATGCCACGCTTCTTGTTTGCAACATTGTCAAATTCCCTAGAACTTGAACAATAATGATAAATATGAATGAAGTTACTAAATGATAAAATCACTCTGGCCACATATATGGTAAATGAAATAACCATATGGCTAAAGAGTTATATAAGTGATGAGAGATTTATACCATTAATATACCTTAGAATTGCCTGTATCTATTGATGAGGAGAAGAAAAAACTTAAAATGCCAATCAAATAAACAAAAAATCATTCTCTATTGGGATTATAAAACTTGCCCTTGCCCTTATAGATCTGATACAAATAGATCTTAACTATCAAAAGTCACCCCACTCAGAGATGAATAATAAAAATGAAACAGCATAGCATATTTACCACAAATGGAGGAAAGAAATCAGAAAAAAACACATGGCAGATGAATGGTTATAAACAAAGTACTGGCATGAAAAAATAAAAATGGGGATTATGTTAATATGAATGTATAATAAAATTGTAAAGCAATATAATTTTAAAAACATTGTCAAGCAGAGATATGAGAACTCAGAATTTAGGGAAAAAGTTAAAAAATGTTTAATAAATAAAGGTACATTCGAAAGAAACAGATAAAAACCCATACTGCCAAACATGAAGTTTAAATGATAGCTAAGAGAAATGAGCAAAAAGAACAAGGTGAAGTGAAAATGTGAAAGAATTTAAAAAGAAACAATGACAAATATTGAATAGAGTCAACAAAATCAAAGTTGCACAAAACCAATTTTCCCAAAGATAAAAGTGGAATAATAAGAAGTTTAGGGAGACAGACTTGGCCCAGTGGTTAGGGCGTCCGTCTACCACATGGGAAGTCCGCAGTTCAAACCCCGGGCCTCCTTGACCCATGTGGAGCTGGCCCATGCGCAGTGCTGATGCACTCAGGGAGTACCGTGCCACGCAGGGGTGTCCCCCGCGTGGGGGAGCCCCACACGCAAGGAGTGCACCCGTGGGGAGAGCTGCCCAGCGCGAAAGAGAGAGCAGCCTGCCCAGGAATGGCGCCACCCACACTTCCCGTGCTGCTGACAACAACAGAAGTGGACAAAGAAACAAGACGCAGCAAATAGACACAGAGAACAGATAACCGGTGCGGGGAGGGGGGAGGCAATTAAATGAATAAATAAATCTTAAAAAAAAAATAAGTTTAAATAAGTATTTGAAAACATATTTCAGAAAAAAAAAAGATGATTTGGATTTACAGATTCAAAGAATACACTATAGGCCATGTAAATTTGGCTTAAATGGTCACACTAGCATACAGGCTCATAAAGTTACTTAATTTCAAAGAAGTCTGAGTGGTTATACAAGTAAGAATATCAAGTTATTTGAAGAGGAAACAAATAGGCTAGCTTATTGTTCTTTATAGCAATACTCAATACTAGGAAAAATTCTTTAAAATACTCAAATAGGAAAGTATACCCCAAGTATTTTGTGCTCAAACCATCTTTAATTCAAACATAACATCAACAAATATTTTGCACATATTAGAATAAATAATTGTTACCATGAGACTTTTATGAATAAAATAAACAATAAATGAAAAAAATATATACCTCTAAGGGACTCAAGGTAAGCATGGATTTTATTTTATTGCAAAACTAAGGCTAAAATCAAATGGGTAAGTCCTCATGGCAAAGAAAAATTACATATTTAACCAAATAAGTTGGAAAAGGAAGAGGAAAAAGTTACAAATTAATATACTGGTTATCTCCTCTTTTATAAGTAGAGTGAAGATAGATCAAACAATGAAATTTTAAATATATTTCACAATGCAAACAATAGTTAGAAATAATATAATCAGGACAACCTGCAAGATGGCAACAGAATAAGGAGCTCCTAGAGTCAACTCTTGCTACAGGGAAGTTAGTAAACACCCAGAGCAATCTGGAGGTAGCTGAAGTACCTGTTTGGGGGCTCCAGGAGACCAGAAGAGCATCCTGCAATCCTTGAAGGCATGGAAGGAGGAGACTGCTCATTTGCAGAGAAGATTCATAAGCAGAGCTCTCCACACCAGAAGCAGGTGCCCATCCTCCACTGGAGGTACAAGCCACCTTGGGAGCTGCTCTGTGGCTGGAACTGAAAACTCCACTTCCCAAAAATGGGGGAAGAAGAGATAGTTGGTAACAACTTCAGCTACTGGTGAGTAAATTCAGTGGGCTAAAGTATAACCCTAAGAAAAGCTAAAGTTTGAACCTGTCCAAGTCAGAGAGAGGCTGATAGCTGCCATCTTAACTCTGCATCTGGCCTGAGGGCAAGAGGGTAGACTGAAAATCACAGTGCTGGCAGGGATCAGCTTCTTTCCATCCAGGTCAGATTACAGCTCTAGCCTAAGCCCCAACCCCACCAATGGCAGGATGGAGGCTGGGGGGACCTGCACCAGCCTCTCCAGGAAATTATCAACCAAATCATGGAGGCCAATGATTATCCTATTCTGGCAGCACAAGCCACCCCAGGAGCTAATCTGGGCCTGGAATGTGAGCTCCATTTCCCAAACAGGGGACAAAGGCAATTGGCCATCAATTTCAGCTACGCTTAGTAAATTTGGCTGGCTAAAGTACAACCTAAGAACAGCTAAAGTTTGAAACTATCCAAATCAAAAAGAGGCTGGTGGCCACCATTTTGACTCTGTCACCAGCATGAGGGGAAGTCCCATGAACCAAAAATCACAGTGGCAGTAGGAACTGGTTTCTTTCACCCATATCAGTATGCAGCTCTAGCCTAGGTTTCAGCCTCACAATTGCCTGGGGGGAGGCTGGCAGGCCCTGCTCCAGCCTATCCAGGTAACTGCAGGTACCTTTGACTGGCACAGACTGAAAATCAGAAGGCTACCGGGGCAACCACAGTCATCTTGGACCCGCACTGCATAGATTGCTGCCCACACCTGCAGCTCCATCCCTGACCCAGGTAGGGGAGAAAGGGATGAGAAGCTTCATCAGTTTCTCATGCCTGCATTACATCGATTATTCCACACAGCTGTAATTCTACCCTACCCCTGCCAAAGGAAAAGTTGGGAGAAGCTTCATCAGTCCTTGGGGCAATGAGGTGAGCTTGAGCCTCCACAGTTTATAACACCAACAACACCCTTGACTCCTATTGTGCAACCAACAAGGGAGAAAGGGCAGGAAGCCCTAAATTAAAAAGAAAAACTGCACCCAGAATAAATACTCTAGTAAGCCAGATGTGACGATACCAGCAAAAAATTACCATCCACACCAAGAAATAGGAAGATATGGACTAGTTAAAGGAACAAGATAAACCTCCAGAAAGGGGGAGTTAGGACAGCTAGTCATAGATGTTCAAACAAATACCCTTAATAAATTAAATGAGATGACTAAGGAGATTAAGGATGTTAAGAAGACATTGGATGAGCCCAAGGAAGAATTTGAAAGCACACTTAGAAATATAGCAGATCTTATGGGAATGAAAGGCACAATAAATGAAATTTAAAAAAAAATATTTGAATCATATAATGGCAGATTTGAGGAGGCAGAAGAAAGGATTGGTGAGCTTGAAGAAATGACCTTTGAAAGTGAACATACAAAGGAATGGATGAAGAAAAGAATGCGAAAAAAATTGAACAAGGTTTCAGGGAGATAAATGACAGCAAAAGACATGGAAACATACATGTCATGGGTGTCCCAGAAGGAGAAGAGAAGAAGAAAGGATAGAAGGAATATTTGATGAAATAATGGTAGAAAATTTCCCAACCCTCTTGAAGGACATAGATATCCCTGTCCAAGAAGCACAACGTAATCTCATCTGAAAAAGTCTGAATAGACCAACTCTGAGACACATAGTAATCAGAATGTCAAATGTCAAAGACAAAAAGAGAATTCTGAGAATAACAAGAGAAAAGCAAGGCATAACATATAAGGGATACCCAATAAGATTAAGTGCTGGTTTCTCACCAGAAACCATGGAGGCAAGAAGACAGTGGTTTGATATATTTAGATATTACTAGAGAAAAGCTTCCAGTCAAGAATTTTATATCCGGCAAGATTGTCTTTCAAAAATGAGGACAAGTTTAGAATATTCACAGATAAACAGAAACTGAGAGAGTTTCTAACAAAGAAATGAGATATTCAGGAAATAATAAAGGGTGTGCTAAAGCCTGAAAAGAAAAGACAGGAGAGAAAGGCCTGGAAGTGAGTCCAGAAATGAAGATTATATCAATAAAATAACCAAAAGTGTCAAAAGACTGGTGAAAATAAAATATGACAGATAAAACTCAAATAGTCAGGAATAAATTTAACCAATGATGGAAAGCACTTGTATCCTGAAAACTGCTGCTCAATTTTAAAAGAAATTTTAAAAAGGTCTAAATAACTAGAAGAACATTTCATGCTCAAGGATTGGAAAACTAAATGTCATTAAGATATAAATTCTACTCAAATTGATATAGTTTCAATGCAATCCTGATAAAAAATTCCACCAGCATTTTTAAAAATAAATTGAAAATAGTGATTATTGAATTTGTTTGGAAGGGTAAGGGGTCCTTAATAGCCAGGAACATTTTAAAATGAAAAGTGAACTCTCATCTCTAAACTTTAAATCATAAAACCTAGCTATAGTGGTAAAAACAGCATGGTACTGGCATAAAGACCAACACATAGACCAATGGAACAAAACTGATGGTTCAGAAACAGACCCTCACATGTATGGTCAAGTGATTTTTGACTAGCCTGTGAGACCCACATACCTCTGGCAGAACAATCCATTCAACAAATGGTGCTGAGAGAACTGGATATCCATAGCCAAAAGAAGGAAACAGGATCCCTATCTCATGCCTTATCAAAAAATTAACTTAATATGGATTTTTAAAGAAACTAAAAATAAAAGTAAGAATCACAAAGATTCTAGAAGAAATTGTAGGGAAAAGCCTTTAAGACTTGGTGGTAGGTGGTAGATTCTTAAAGGAGAAAAGAGGAGGCCTGAGATGGATTACTGATGCTTATTGTATGTAAAAGCTTTAATAAGCTTTACTATAAAAGTGTGGAAATGTACAGAGTGGATGGTAACACATTATAGTGAGTAACAGGTAGTTTATAAATGAGGAGGATGGGAAATGGATTTGGCCCAGTGGTTAGGGCATCCGTCTACCACATGGGAGGTCCGCGGTTCAAACCCCGGGCCTCCTTGACCTGTGTGGAGCTGGCCCATGTGCAGCGCTGATGCGCGCAAGGAGTGCCGTGCCACACAGGGGTTTCCCCTGGGTAAGGGAGCCCCACGCACAAGGAGTGCCCCCATAAGGAGAGCTGCCTGGCATGAAAGAAAAGTATAGCCTGCCCAGGAATGGCGCTGCCCACACTTCCCATGCCGCTGACGACAACAGAAAAGGACAAAGAAACAAGACGCATCAAACAGACACAGAGAACAGACAACCAGGGGAGGGGAAGGAATTAAATAAAATAAGTCTTTAAAAAATAAAAAATAAAAAAAATAAATGAGGAGGTGGCTGAAAATAGTAGTCTAGGTATGTAAATGCCAATAGACAGAATGCTAGAGAATAATCTAGGAAATGAATAGCACAGGAACCCAAGAGGTGCGTGAGAATTGTGGTTCATGGTACAGATGCAAGAGTATTCTTTGTGAGCTAGAGCAAATATACATCACTAGTGCACGGTGGTGGGAAAGTGGAGAAGCATGGGAAAGATACAATGGAGTGACCTATGGACTGGGGTTAGCAGTAAGAATATAGTATTCTTGCATCTATGCCAAAGATGTACTGTGTTGATAATGGGGCAATATGGAAAATGTGAGCCTAATGTACACTATAGATGTGGTAACAATCAGATGATATTATCTTATCAGTAAGAAATGTCCCACCACAGTGTGGTGTGTTGATCAAGTGGTGTTGATTGGGAATTTTGCATGTGCACGATTGTTTTAAAAGTTTGCAACTTCTGTCATAAAAAATATATTTACAAAATAATAATAGGGTGTGTTGAGGGAAAAACACACCAAATGTAAGATAAGGACTATAGTTAGTAGTAAAATTTTGACAATATTCTTTCATAATTTGTAACAAACATCTCACAACAGTGCAAGATGTTGGCGGAGGGTTGATGCATGGAACCCCTGTATGATATTAGGCATGTATGCTTTGTAAGTTCACAACTTTTACTGTACACTTATTGTTTATGTATGTTCATATATAAATGATATAAAGATAATAATAATAATAGGGTGAGTTGAGGAAAAGTACTCTGGTTAGTAGTAATATTTTGACTGTGCTCTTTAATCATTAGTGAAAAATGTTCACAACTATTACTACACACTTATTGTTTATGTATGTTTATGTATGAGTGATATACTTCAATAAATTTAAAAAATAATAATATAATCATCTAAAATAGAATAAAGGAGCCAAAGGAGGAAAAAGTAGAGAGAAATTGAGATATGGTAATTTTCATTTTTGTTAATAAAGGACATTTAATAGGTACTGGGAAAGAAATAAATGATTCAGGTATGCAAAGTTATAGCTCTAGAGATAAATACAGAAAATAGAATATGAAGATTCAAATTATCAAAATATTTAAATGCATATATCCTATCAAACGTAAATGCTCTAGTAAACTATTTTGAGTGCCAGGGAAGAATAAAGAATGAGAAAGTATGACAGGCCAAGGAATACAGAGAGCTGACTTATTAAAAATGCTAATATACTTAAAAATTATTGAAGGATTAGATTAGATAAGGATACTTAAAACTAGTAAATGCTAAAAATTCACCACATACTGTTTTAAGTACTCTATGTTGTCGCAGTGTGGGCTTGCCCGGAGGGCCGCTGCAGGGGCGGTGTGGGCTCGGGCGGAGGGCTGCAACACAAGGAGGGGCCTTCCGAGAAGGCGCTCCGGGGCCGGCAAGGTGCGGAGGACGCGCGGTAGGAAGAAGACTACCGAGGAGACCAGGATCTGTGCGCAAGTCTGATTTATTCAGGAAGTACAGCGATTAATATAGGGCGAAGACGGGGGAGGGGCAGGGGGCGTGGCTGGGGGCGGCAGACGGCTGATAGATTCATGCAGGGGTGCATCACTGGTTGCGGCAGAAGACGGGGTAGCCAGGGTTCTCGGCGGCAGCGAGGAGGGGCTGTCATGGCGCGGTGGTGGCCCTCGGGGGAGAGGTGGGGTTAGGCCACCGAGGGGGAAGCAGGTGCAGCTGGGCAGAGGGGCGGGCAGTACGCCCGAACCCCAAGCGGAGGGCCTTAACGCCCGTTCCCGCCACCCGGGTCCGACTCACACCGGCGCCTGGAGACGAGCCGACCCTTGCTGTCGCCGCGCTCCCACACGGTGCCACCCTACACTATGTCATTAACCTTCATAGAAAAAAAATGCAAACTAACAAAAACAAAGCATAATAAATAAAAAACTAGCAATGGAAAAAAAAACTTTTGTGAGGTGTTATTTTATTCCCATTTTACAAATTAAGAATCTGTGGTACAGGGGGAGCAGGGGAGAGGATGTGGGTCAAGCATTTGGGCACCTGCCTTCCGTGTGGGAGGTCTTCAGTTTCATTCCCAGTACCTCATAAAGAAAAAGCAGACAGACAGTGAACAAAAACAGCTGGCAGATGGTAAGCTGAGACAATGAACACAAACAACAAGCAAAATCAGTGAGAAAACACAATGAGTAAACAGATGAGGAAGCCATGTGTTTCAGAGTATCTATGGTACAATGAGTTTAAGTTAAATGGCCCAAAGTCACAAAGCAAATAAACTGATATGTTTCCTAATTGATATAATTATTTTAATGCAATTAACTGAATGTTAATATTTCTATGATTTTTCATATAAACAAGGTTTTTTGACAGGGAAATGTAATCTTGGAGATTACAGCAATAAAATTGTGGAGAATTGAGCTTGATTTCAATTAGTAGTTGATCTTTACAACAAAATATATGCATAATATATATTAAAATGAATCCATATTTGAACAAATTATGTGATATAATATGGACATTTTCTTTGTCCATAAAGTGCAATAACTTTCGTAATTATGGTTATCACTGGAAGAAGACAAAAAAGTAAGTCTTAAAGAAGCACCATTTATAGATATCATAATTATTTCCTTTATGATACTTTCATTATATGAAAATAAATACTGAGGAATAAAAACTATGTTGCAGAAGGCAGAGAACATACTATTTTCTCAAGTGTCTTGGATCTTTCAAAAGGAAAACCACAATAAATGAGAAATAGAGGGGGAGGGAAAAAACTTATCATTAGATCAAAAATTAATAAAACTAAAAAGTAACAAAATACAAAAAAGTGACAATAAGTGCTGAGATCAGTTCAGAGATAGGTTGACTCAAAGGGAAGGCAACACAGACTTTATGAAATAAAAGGACAGAGAGAAAGACATAAGACAGGAGATAAAGATGGGACTAGGGGACTCCTAGCTTCTGGAACTGAGAGCCTCGACCCTAGTTTCCACATAGTATTTATTGGAAATTACCAAATAGCTGTTTGCTATCCGAACCGCAACATCATCTACAATAATAGGGAACAACTGCAACACCTACAATAGAACAGATGTAGCATTTACAATAAGGAACAGGTCATACAAAGTTCAAACACAATCTAAACTCTTTTCCCACATTTCCCCCTTTTTGTTTTTGCTAGGTCTATACAAATGATGTTTCACTGATTAACAAAGCTTCCTGCATGATATTTTCACTTTTAGGTTTAACAATACTCATTAAATTTTTTCTCAATACATTCAGCCCCAGGATTTTTCAAACTTGAAACAAGAGATTTACATATACATTCAACAGTGTACATTTATGTATCACTTTCAGTTCATCAAATCACTTAAGTACATAATACGTTACATTATTAAATTTCTGATTAGTATTCAAGCATTTTATACATAATCCATAACTGCAACAACAAACAATAAGACTTTCTACTAGCAGACATTTAATAAATAGATGTTCATTTCTCATGGGCTTGAGATTCCCAACCAACAAAGTTATGTAGGCTAGCATTAGGGTTAGCCACATCTCCCTCTTTTTTTCATTTTTTAAAGCAGCCTGCTGGAGGTCCTCCAACTCCCATGAAGGACCTTTCCCAATTAACACATCTCAGTGAAGGATAAAAGATTTTTAGCATTCCAACAATATTACAAATGCCATTAACATGAGAAAGCATTGTACTTTATTAATTACAGCAGAAAGTATAGTTTTGTGTTACCCAACCAAACAACATTCAGTAATTTGATAGAGTAGCAGGGACTTTACAGCTTATCCCAATTGTTTGCCTATTCCAGGCCCTTAAAATACCATTGTCTCTGATGTTTCTTAGTAGGGCCACTGCCACAGGTTTCTTCTATGCAGCAGGATTCATTGCCATCAGGCCAGGGCAGAAAGCCTTGATGAATTGTGAAAGTCCATTGTTGACCTTTTCACACAGTTTTTGTACTTTTTGTGTTCATTCAGGCTTCTTTTACTTTTACAAAACAAATTATCTCACTGAATGCTACCACAATACTTTTACAACTTGCTATATGCATACTAGTTCTGTCCCACATTATCTCCATTTCTGATTTTATAAAACTAACCATTTTAAGACAAAATACACCTTATTACCTGTCAGTTAGCATTCCCACAAACTTTTTACCTTTTTCAATATTTGCCTAACTTCTAAATCTTTCATTTTATCCTTCCTTTCTCATTTTTCTCATTCTTTCTTCCTTTTTCTTTTTCTTTTTCACTTCCTTTCTCTTTCTTTTTTCCTTCCTTTCTCTCTTCCTTTTTCTTTCTTTTTCACACACACTGAAACAATTACAACACCACACTTCCTTTTATAATTCAACATTATTTCTTTTCCAGTTCCTCCTCTCAATTTCTTTCTTAATCTCTTTCTGTTCCCAAGCCAGACTTGCTTTATGATGCCATGCTTGAACAAGTTCTGTAGTTTAGATACTTTGATGTAAAGCCATTCTAGTCTAGTCAGGCAGTTTCCAGTATCTGTGTCTCCATTTGCATGACTGGAGGTTCTGGGTTCCACAGGAAATTTGTCATCTCTTGGCATCCATGGCATGGCTCCTTCCATTGAGCTGGTACCCACACATGATATTCTCCATCTCCTGGGGAAATACAAGCAAACCCTCAAAGACTTCAGATGCTTTCCAAACCACTCAGGGCTCTGTGCCGTTACACCAAACTTTAGTTTCACTTGAGGTGATCCTTCTTCCCTTCGGGTCCCAGTTTGGTCTCCATTGCTGAGCTTTCCTTTAGGTTCCCCATTGGGCACCAGTTGCTGAAATCATCTCAGTGATAGGTTGACTCAAAGGAAGGGCAATGCAGAACTTTACAAAAAAAAAAAAAAAAAAAAAAGGAAAAAAGGACAGAGAGAGACATAAGAGAGGAAATAAAAATGGGACCAGGGGACACACAGCTTCTGGAACTGAGAGCTTGGACCCTAGTTTCCACATCATATTTATTGGGAACTACCAAACAGCTATTTGCTATCAGAACTGCAACATCATCTATAATAATAGGGAATAACTGCAACATCTATAATAGAATGGGTGTAACATTTACAATAAGGAACAGGTCATACAAAGTTTAAACACAATCTAAACTCTTTTTCCCACAAATAAGAACCTATATCTGAGACCATATTAAAAAAAATAAATCATTTTTCTTCACAAATGTCATGTCCTTCATGTATATGTTTATGAAGTAAAATAAATTGAGTCTCCAATTCAACATGTCAGAATATATGGAATAAAACTTAAGAAAAATAATTAATAAAGATTAAAGGGAAAAATAATGAATGAGGAAATAAACTAATGCAAAGAGGTAGCAGTAGGTAAAATTTAAAATTTGTTCATTGTGAGGAAAAAGTAAAAGGAATATCCAAATGGAGGGTTAGATCAAGAATGTAGCCTTCTGCTGAGACCAGCTCAGCAATAGGTCTGCATGAAGGGAAGGTGATGCAGAACTGAAGAAATAAAAGGACAAAAAGAAAGATACAAAAGAAGAAACCAAGATGGGACCAGGGGACTTCACAGCTTTTGAAACTGAGAGCTTCAACCCTAGTTTCCACATTGTATTTATTTAAAAGAGAACGAGCAGCTGTTTGCTATAGGGAGCAATGTGCAACATCTTCTACAATAGCAGGAAGCAACTGAAACATTTACAATAACAGGAAACAACTGCAACATCTACAATAAGGTAACATCTACAATAACAGGAAGCAACAAATAGGTAAGCCAATTTCCCATAACAGCCTTCTGATGTTAGTTGGAATCTAAAGGGAATGAGCTGGAGTTGGCTTAGAAAGGATAGTGTGAGCTGATTATTTCATTTTCAGGAATAGTGGGTACCAGTTGTTAAAAACAGTGGCTATTAAAAAAATTATGAAAATTCACACACAAAAAAGGCATCTAAGTTGCCATAAAGGGACTATCGGTTGTTTACAGGATCTCTGCATGTAGCTCTGTGACCCAATGTGGATGACCCTGTCAGGATGTGGAGCCCCACCTGCCCAGCTAAGGCACTGAAGCCTCAGGTAAGGCTGGGTGGAGGCCCTCCTTTCCAGGGAGTTTGGTCAGGGGAAAGAGCCTGGTTTGAGGAAGAATGAGCTTGGTGGGACAGAATTCCAGCTCACAGAAGCTTTACAGTTATTGAAGTTTAGTGTTAATGGGTTCGTGTAAGCTGGCATGGAATAGGAAACTTAAATATTTGTGCTGAGGCCAAGGAACTGATTTACTAAGGGTTCTCCGTACCTGCCCAGGAGAACAAGTCAAGAGACAGAACTTCTTCACTAGGACTTCTAAGACCCTGGATCCAATGACCACTGACATTGTTAAATATGACTGTGTGCTTTACCCAGATTGAATGGAGACATGTAGACACTGCTCAGTGAGCCCTGTATGGGGATATGATGCTAGAAAACCATGGGAATCTGGTGTTCCTGAGCTTATATTATCAAAACTAAAACTGATCACACATTGGAGCAAGGGGGTGAAGACTGGATGGAGGGAAGGAAGTTCCATCAGGTACATATGCAGGAGTCTTTGTTTGAAACAAAGGTGCCAATCCTGAAACAAAATACTCTGAAGAATCTGTTCTGAGAGAGCAAACAAAAAATGTCAAGATGAGAAGACTGGTTGACAGGACTGAAGCAACACAGAAAAGAACTATAAATGTGAGAAAAGTAGAAAAGTCTTCAGATTTCATGCCTCATTTATTTACCACCAGAAAAATCACACAGATGAGAATTCCCAAAATGTAAAACATGTGGGATAGCTTTTATGTAAAGCTCATCCCTTTTACATAATCTTAAAATCCATATGGGCAAAAACAAAACCCCATAAATATCATGGATGTGGGAATTCTTCACGAAGCATTCCAACTTTATTTATGGTAAAAGAAAGCTTTCAGATCATCGGAGAATTATTATGGGTCTGAAAGCCTACAGATTTTATGACTATAAAAATGCCTAGAATCCAATCCTTATCACATCATGAGAGAATATACAGGGGAGAGGTCTTTTAAATGTAAAGGGTTCAGAAAAGCTTTCAGGATTAAATCAATCATTTTGGAACGTTAGAAAATCCATCGTGCGAAGAAATTCCATTAGTATAATGACTGTGATAAATCCTTTAGCTCACCTCTTATTATTCAGCAGTGAATGTATACAAAAGTGTAGTAAAAAAAAAAAGCATAGTAAATGTGAAAAATGCTTCAGGCATAATGCAGTGTTTGGACATCAAAAAAACAAAAACAAAAACAAAAATACCATCATGGAAAAGAAAACTTACCTGTGTAATTACTATGGGGAAATGTCTATGAAAAGACGAATGCTTATTGGACATCAGGGAAATCAAAAGGAATGAAATCTTTACCACAGAAAGGAATGGGGAAAAGCCTTCAGGCATAAGTCAGATTGTATTAAATATCAGAGAAACCATACCTTATAAATATAATGAATATAGTAAGACCTGTCCCCAAAGTTCTGCCTGTTTTAATTTGCCAAAGGGGTGCTGATGCAAAGTACCAGAAATGTGTTGGCTTTTATAAAAGGCATTCATTTTGGGTAAAAGCTCACAGTTCCAAGGCCATGAAAAGTCCAACTCAAAGCAATATGAGAGATGTTTTTCCTCCAAAGTCAACTGCTGTATGCTGAAGAAAGATGGCGGGCAATCTCTGCCTGGTCTCTGCATCCCCTGCCCCCCACCATCCTCTTCTTTCAGTATGCTCCACATTCTTCCCAATTTCAGCTGCAAACTATCAGGCATTAGGCTTATCTTCTCTTGAGCTGCTCCATGGACCCAGCCTTTTGGGGGTTTTGTGTTTAAACAATCCTCATTTTCACACTGCAGAATCAAAATATGCCAGCTCCCTTTTCCCTTTGTCTGAATAAGAGTCCATTTATATCAGACCGAGCGAGGGGGCAGGGAATCAAAGTGAATCACACCCCACTGATGTTAAATGGGTCTTTCACCTTAAAGAATGGATTAGTTTAAAACATAATCTTTTGCTTTTAAGGGTTCACAAAATTCAAAGTTACAAAATTACTGTTACAAAGTCCTTAAAGCATACAAGCAAAGTCAAAACAAATAAAATGTCCACCAAAATAGTGTTGTAAATCATTCAGGAATAGTTTACTCTTAAGACCATTAAAAAGTACACTCAAAAAATTACACACAACAAAAATATACTATTCACTAATATAACTTATGCATGATAGCTATAATAATATTGTAATATTTTTATAGCAAAGAAGATATTATATCAACTTGAAGGAACAATAGGTGGGTATGAAGAGGTATGAGATTTTTCCTTTTGGAGTAAGGAAAACATTCTAAAATTGATTGAGATGATGACAACCCAACTCTATGATGAAAATGTGATCCACTGAGTATACACTTTGAATGGATTGTACAAAGCATGGGACTGTATAACAAAGAGAATCCAGTGGAGATGATTAAACTAGGGTTAACAGAACAAATATGAGAATGTTCTCTCATGAACTATTAATAAATGTATAATACAAATACAGGGTGTTAATAATCAGGTGGATTGGGGGAAAATACATCAAGTGTAAGATATGGGCTATAGTTAGTAGTAATATTTTGATGAATTTTTTAAAGTTTGTAACAAATATTTCACAACAATGCAAGGTGTTGGTTGTGAGATATTGTATGGGAGCTCTGTATGATGATATGCATGTATGTTTTTTAAGTTCACAAATTTTACTATATAGTTATTGTCTATGTTTGTATATATGTTCATGTATGAATGATATACTTCAATAAAATTTTATTAAAAATACTGTGTTTTGGGGAGTGGATGTGGCTCAACAAATAGAACGCCCACCTACCATATAGGAGGTCAAAGGGTTCGATACCCAGGGCCTCCTCACTCATGTGGTGAGCTGGCCCACACTCAGTGTTGTGTGTATGGAGTGCCAGCCCATGTAGGGATGTCCCTGCACAAGGGCCCCCCATGCAAGGAGTGGCCCCTGCACAAGGAGAGCCACCCCACATGAAACCACAGCCTGCCACACACATGGAGAGCTGACACAGCAAGGTGATGCAACAAAAATAAAGAGACACAGATCCCCAGTGCTGCCTGTTGAGAATACAAGCAGACACAGAAGAACACACAGCAAATGGACACAGAGAGCAGACAATAGGGGGGAGGGAGGGGGAAAGAAACAAATAAATAAATCTTAAAAAAAATACCGTGTTTCTGTAACAGATTTACTCACTTATGAGAATGTTAATTAATTTAAAGCATGATTTTTATGCTAGTAAAATAATAAAGAAATAATTATAGAATACTATGTTGCAGTTGAAAAAAAAAGTATGGTCATAGAACAATACTTGTGATATCATGTTAAGCTCAAAAGTAATTTTTGGAAAATCCATATATTATGGTCTCATTAATATTTAAAAATGAAACTATCTTCATGAACGCACATACATACTTATCATATGCATCCAAAACCATCTGAAAAAAAAAAGACAATATATAAAAGGTTATCGATGAAAAACCAAAATCAAAGGTAATAGACACTAATATTAATCATTCCCTAATTATTTTACTCTTCACTATTATATATTTTGCTATATATTTATTATATTTTTATAGGGAAATACTCTATAATGGTGTGATACTGCACATGTCATCCCCACTCCATATTCAGTAATATCCTATTTGTACCCTTAGATTATCCCTGAGAGGAATATGTACATCACGGTAATGGTCAAATGCTACAAATAACACCCTGGTTTATTGTGATTTTCAAGGCTTAAGAAAGTGATGGAAAATATGTTAATGGTACATACTAAATTTAAAATTGCACTGTATTTGTGTATATTACATTGAAAACAGAACAAATAATGAGAAATATTCGTCTGGTATTCAAAATCTATCCTGTAATTTAGCAAATAATTCATATCATTGATGAACAAATGAGGCTCCAACAAACATCTTCTTTGATTCATTTTCATCTTAATAACATCAATTAAAATATAAATATTAACCACTATCCATGTCAGAACAACACTTGCTCATTAATGGCATGAATGCCTTTTTTGCTGAATCAGATAGCAATGAAGCATTTATACATAGCTGGATTTTGGTTGAACTGCAACCATTGACTGTGGATACCAGAATTTGACAAAAATCAGTAAAAGAATTCTGTGAATATCAATTGGCTATATGGAATTTACAATAAAGAATATTGTATGTTTTACTACATTTTGTGAAGTATATGCTGCACATCCATTATATAAGCAAAATTCAATATAAGCTCATGTAAGAATATATAAACATTTTTTTTCCCCTGGAGACTCTGTTATTAAACATTTACTAGCACCCCATTTGTAAATGATTATTTCCTCTATAAAAAGGAAATCCAGACAAAATAAAAATCTACCCTTCTCTGGGGTAGTGAACAGCAGTAGAGTTAAGAAATTTTAAAGTTTCCATTTACTATAGCATCAAAATCATAAACACTTAAGAAAAAATTAACAAAAATTACCCAAAAACTCTGCAATAAAAATTATAAAATGCTGATTTGAGATATGAAACAAAACCTAAATAAGTAGAAAAAAAATACCACAAGCATGAATTGAACAAATTAGCCATGACCCATCTGACTCGTGGAAGAGTAAATCCCTATTAAGTACACTTAATTAATTTTTAAAAATATCTTTGCTTATTTCTTTTCCTATTTACACATTAGAATGCCTTTTTCCTAGTTCAAAATATAAACGTGCTGAATATAATTAACACCACTGAATTGTATATCTGAAAGTGGATAAAATAGGTTTATATGTGTTACCAGTATAAAAATAAAAATAAAAATCATAGAACTGACTGTACTACACAAAGAATGAACTCTAATGTAAATTATGGACTATATAGTATAATTACAATAATATTGCTTCATCAATTGTAACAAAGTTGCCACAATCACAGAATATTAATAATTGGGAAAACTGCATATGCATATATGGGAAGTCTGTACTTTACACATGTTTTTCTCTGTAAATCAACAACTGCTGTAAGGTAAAAAAAAAAAAAAGGTAAAAATAACTAGACCATAAAAAATAAAAACATGTTCATTTTATTGTGATCATGTTGCAGTTTTAAGTTAACTTAAGGAAAGAATATTAATATCTATCCATAAATATCTTCATAAAAGCCATCATTGTCTAATTTTAATTCATTGTAAATAAATTCAGTTAAACTCTGAAAGTTAAGTAGTTGCAACAGTAACATCCTGAGTTCTAGTAGGCACTAAAGCATTTAAAAATGTGAATAATTATTAAGTCTCAAGTAAATAAATACAACACAAATTTAACCTTATATAAACACAAAATAGGGCAGTGGCCAGAATTTGTCTATATTTTCTAAGATGTTCATCTAAGTTGATTGATTAAAGCCAACCACTAAATATTGAATAATCAACATGTTTGAAAATGATACCTGATGTAGGATTTCCAATATCAGGCATTAGTAGACTGTTTTTCATAACATTATTATCTTTTAATTTACAGTGATTTTATTGGATAAAGCATTTTCATATCCCTTATTACATTTGATTTTTAAAATAGTCTTCAGATTCTGGTAGGGATAAAAACATCATTTCCATTGTATAGGTAAAATAATGAGGCTCAAAAAAGTTTGTTTCTGAGACAAAATGTTAATAAGTATCTAAATTAGAACATGAATTTAGGTTCTTTTGACTCCTAGTTCAAAGTTACAAAATTCACTATTCAATGTTTCAGGGTTTGAATCTCCATATAATTTTCATTATACTCATCAACTATTGTCACAATTTGCGTGTGTTTTGTTTTCGGAGATTTTTTGTTTGCAAAAAGCAATAAAATCAATATTAATGAGAAAATATTTGCTCAAGAAAGACAAAAGCAAACAGAATATTAAGTATTATTATTATTTTATAAGAATTTTGGCCTACCATCATATGTTCTCTTTTTTTGTGAAAATATGAAGATCTGCTCTAACATGAGTTCTAAGGTATGTCCTTCACTTAATCACAAATGTGACGAGTAGATAATTTTGGGAAGATGGCATTGGATTAGTAAGACAAGGCTCACCTTTCACAAAAATAATGGAGAAAGAACCAAAAGCTGCACAAGGGAACTACTTTTGAGGACAGCAAACCAAGACAGTGCTTCACAAGTCCCAGGAGAGTGAGGAACTGAGAGACAAAGAATCTGAAACAATAAACTGGGGGATACCAAACCTCCAAGCTTCCACGAAGGTCCCCCCTCATCCACACTTTAGATATTAATCGGGGATAAAACCCCTAGCTCATTGTAGCTAACAGAGGGGAACAGATATCTTCCTCTTTGTCAGCTATTGCAAGAGAAAAGGGAGGGGGAGTATGGGGACTTTTCTTCAGTGAATTCAGCCAGCAGAGCCTGCTTTGCATCTTTGGCTCCTGCCAGACCAAAAGAAAGGAAAACTGAGAAAGATACACCTCCATGTAAGCTTGTCAATGAGTGCCATCTGCTAGCTGGACTGGAAAATGCATGAACAAAAACTGCTTTTAGGACTCTCTTTAATCCACACCTGGGAGGAAATCTGCACCCCATTAATGAGTCCCTGGCATGATTTTGATAACTTAAATTGATAACTGGGCAAGTTTATACAGTTAGGATAAGTTGAACCAAATATCAAAGAAAAGTTGTGAAAAAGTAATAACAATAGGCAAGAGAGAGAAATTGGCAATCAGAGTAAATTTATCAACATATGCAGATGCAGGATATCAGCAAAAAATTGTAAGCCATACTAGAAAATAGGAAGAGATGGCCCAGCCAAAGGAACGAAATAAATATCCTGAAGAAATACAATGTTTAAGAGAATTAAACAATAATAATTACACAGCTTTCCTAAATTTAATGAAATGAAAGAAAATATAACTAATGAGATGAAGGCTATTAAGAAGGCACTAGGTGAACATAAAGAACAATTTGAAAGTCTGCAAAGAAAAGTAACAGACCTTATGGATATGAAAGGCATAAGGATGAGATTAAAAATACATTAGAAGCACATAAAAGCAGATTTGAATTGCTTGAAGACAGAATTAATGTTTTTAAAGACAGAAAATTTGAACTGGAAAAGACAGGAAAACAGAAAGAGAAAAGAATGGAAAAAATGGAACAGGCTCCCAGGGAATTGAATGATAATGTGAAAAGTACAAACATATGTACTATTGGTGTCCCAGAAAGGGAAAGGAATGGAAAACGGGCTGAAAGAATATTTGAGGAAATAATGACTGAAAACTTTCCTACCCTTATGAAAGACATAAATATCAATAATCCAAGGACAAGGCACACCAAAGAGAAAAATCCAAATAAACCTACACCATGATACTGTTATTCAGAATGACAAATACCAGAATAAAGAGAAAATTCTGAAAGCAGCAAGAGAAAAGCAAAGCATCATATACAAGGGAAGCTCAATAAGGTGAAGTGCCAATCTCTTAACAGAAACCACAGAGGAGAGAAGAAAGTTGCATGAAGTATTTAAGGCATTGAAAGAGAAAAAAAATACCAGTCAAGAATTCCGTATCTGAGACAGCCTAAGTAATACAACCCCAGGTACCGGGTGCTCCTGAGGGCTATGGAAACACATAGGTTCTACAGTCATGGCAGATGGCTCTGGTATTCAGTGCCTTGCCATTGGCCTACTTTGGAATTTATGCTCTTGAGTGAGATGGAGTTGGACTCAGATGTGACTTCTCTACACATGCCTCTTCTGTCACTTTTCCTGAACCTGTGGTGTTACTGGGGTAGTTGTATGCTCAGGAGACTTGAATCTCTGGACTATCCATGTGCCAGCTGGGCCCCGAGCCTCAGCAGAGGCTTTCCAGTTTGTCGGACTTACCCAGTTCAGCTAATGGGGAAATGGGGATGGTCAACCACTCTACCAGGAACCCTAGAGAGTCTACAATGCAAGCAGGAGAATGGTATCCATCAGCCATGTGGGATCTAAGCCACCTCTTGATTTAGAGGTGGAGTGGACATCACCATCCCATGGTCCTCAGAATGGAGGAATAAAATATGGATTAGAGTGGACTTACTGGTATTCTACTGTATAACTATTGTGACTCTAGCAATGGAAGAAATTGTATCATTGATGTGGAGATGGTGGCCATGGGAGCTGTTGAGGGCAGGGAGAGGGAAGAAGAGGTGTAATATGGGGACATTTTCAGGACTTGGCATTGTCCTGAATGACATTGCAGGGACAAATGCAGAATATTATATATCCTGCCATAACCCACTGAGTGGACTGGGGGAGAGTGCAAACTACATTGTAATCCATGAAGTGTAGTAGTGCTCCAGAATGCATACATCAAATGCAATGAATGTGCCACACTGATAAAAGAGGTTGTTGATGTAGGTGGAGTGGGGGTGGGGTGGGGAGTAGGGTATATGGGAACCTCTTTTATTTTTTAATGTAACATTTTGTGTAATCTATGTATCTTTTTTAAAAAAATAAGAATTTTGCTGAAAAAAAAAAAAAAGAAATCTGTAAGGGGCAAAGCTGTCCTTCAGAAATGAAGGGCAGCTCAAAGTCTTCACAAACAAATTGATAGACTATATTACCAAAAACCAGAATTGCAAGAGATACTAAAGGGAATGCTATAGTCTGACAGGAAGAAACAAGGGTGAGAAACTTGGAGAAGAGTCTAGAAATGAAGATTATTAGAAAAGATAAATGGTAAAAAGATAGACAATAGTATAATAGGAAAACAGAAAGCCAAAGGTCAAAATGGATGAAGTAAGAAACTCATTTACAGTAATAACAATGAATATTAATGTCTTGAACTCCCCAATGAAAAGCCATAGACTGATAGAATGGATAAAAAATATGAGCCTTCTATATTTTGCTTACAAGAGACACATCTCAGATGTAAGACACCATCCAGATATAAGTGAAAGGTTGGTAAAAGATATCCCATGCAAATAATAACCAAAAAAAAAAAAGAAAAGGTCTGGAGTAGCTCTACAAATATAAGACAAAATAGATTTTAAATGCAAAATGTTATAAATGATGAAGAAGATCACTATATATTAAATAAAAGGAATAATTTAACAAGAAAAAATAATTATACTAAATATTCATGCACCTAACATTATTGCCCCAAGATACATGAAACACACACTGGCAAAGCTGAAGGAGAAATACATGTCTCTTCAATAACAGTTGGACACTTTGATACACCACTCTCAGTATTGGACAGAACATCTGGACAGAGAATCAATAAAGAAACAGAGAGCTTTAATAATATGATAAGTGAATTAGATCTAAAAGACATCCATAGAGCATTGCACCCCTAAACAGCAAGATATACATTCTTTCCAAGTTCTCATGAATCCTTCTCAAAGATAGACCATTTGTTGGGTCACAAGACAAGTCTCAAAAATTTTAAAAAGATTGAAATTATACAAAACACTTTCTCTGATCATAATGGAATGAACCTAGAAATCAATAATGGACAGAAAGAGGGAAACTTCATATACATGGAGATGAAACAACACACTCTTAAATAATCAGTGGGTCAAAGAAAAAATTTCCAGAAAATTCAGCAAATTTCTTGAGATAAATGAAAATGAGAACATAATATATCAAAACCTATGTGACATTCACAGGCAATGTTGAGAGGGAAATTTATAGTCCTCAATGCTTACTGTAAAAAAGAAGAAAGAGCTAAAATTGAAGATATAACTGAACACCTGGAAGAACTAGAAAAAGAACAGCAAACTAATCCCAAACCAAGCTGAAGTAAAGAAATTAATATAGCAAAGAGTAGAAATAAATGAAATAAAAAACAATAAAAATATTAGAATGAATCAACAAAACCAAAAATTGGTTCCTTGAGAAGATCAACAAAATTAACAAACACTTAGCTAGATTGACAAAGAATAAAAAATGGAAGACACAAATAAAATAAAAAATGAGATAGGGGAAATTACCACTGACCCTGTAGAAATAAGAGGGACCATATGAGAATACTATGAACAATTGTATGTCAAAAACTAGAAAAAGTAGATGAGATGGAAAACACAAAAACCACCTATGCTGACCCTAGAAGAAATAGACAACCTCAACAAACCAATCACAAGTGAAGAGATTGAAACAGTCATCAAAAACCCCCAAACATGAAAAACCCAGGACTAGAAAGCTTCACAGGTGAGATCTACCAATTTTTAAAGATGACCTAATACTGATCTTGTTCAAGCACTTCCAAAAGATTAGATAGGAAAGAAAGCTATGAAACTCATTCTATGAAGCCAACACTACACTAATATCAAACCATATAAAGATATTATGAAAAAAGAAAATTACAGACCAATATTTCTAATGAAGATAGATGCAAAACTCCTCAACAAAATACTTGCAAACCAAATCCAAAGAACATTCAAAGAATTATACACCACAATCAAGTGTATTTTATCCCATGTTTACAAAGTTGATTCAACACAAGAAAATCAATTAGTGTAATAAACCACATTGATGAATTGAAATCACATAGTCCTCAACTGATGCAAAAAAAAAAAAAGCATTTGACAAAATAAAGCACTCTTTCTTTATAAAAATACTCCAAAAGATAGGAATAAAAGGAAGATTTCTCAATATGGTAAAGTGCATATGTGAAAATCATACAGCCAGCATTGCCCTTAATTTTGAAAGACTGAAATCTTTCCTGCTGAGATCAGGAACAAGACAAGGATGCCCACTATGACTTTCATTATTCAATATTATGCTAGAAGTTCTAGCTTAAGCAATTAAGCTAGACAAAGAAATAAAAGGCATCCAAATAAGAAAGAAATTCACTGATGACATGATCCTATATCTAGAAAATCCTGAAAAATCTACAACAAAGCTACTCAACTTAATAGACTAGTTCAGCAAAGTGGTAATTAAAAGATTAATATGGAAAAATCAAGAGCATTTCTATACACTACTGATGATCAATCTGAGGAGGAAATCAGAAAAAAATTCCATTTGTAACAGTGAATAAATCAATCACATTTTAGCAATTAACTTAACCAAGGACATAAAGGACCTGTATTCAAAAAACTACAAAACATAGCTAGAAGAAACTGAAGAAGCCTTAAATAAATGGAAGGACATTCCATGTTCATGGATTGGAAGACTAAATATCATTAAGATGTCAGTTCTTTCCAAATTGATTTACAGATTCAACACAAACCTAATAAAAATCCCAACAGCCTGTTCTGCAGAAATCAAAAAGCCAATTATAAAATTTATTTGTAAGGGTAAGAGGCCACAATTAGCCAACAATATCTTTAAAAACAAGAAAAAAGTTGAAGGACTCTCACTTTCTGACATTAAAGTATATGACATAGATACAGTGGTAGTAAAAATAGCATGATACTGGCATAAGGACGGACAGATGACCAGTAGAACTAAATCAAGAACTCAGAAATTGACCTTCACATCTGCAATCAAATGATTTTTGACAAGGCTGCTAAGCCCACCCACCTAGCTGAGCCAGAACAACCTATTCAACAAATAGCGCTAGAAGAAATGGATAGTCATATTCAAAAGAAAGAAAGAAGACCCCTATCTCACACCTTATATGAAATTTTAACTCAAAATGGATCAAGAACTTAAATATAAAAACAACAACTATAAAACTCTTAGAAGAAAATATAGGAAAACATCTTCAAGATCTTGTGGTAGGCAATGGTTTCTTGAACCTTATACCCAAAGCACAAGTAACAGAAGAAAATATAGATAAATGGGACTTTCTCAAAGTTCAACACTTTTGCAACTCGCAGTTCTTTGTCAAAAGGCGAAAAGGCAGCTGACTCAATGGGAGAAAATATTTGGTAGTCTCATATCTGGTAAGTGTTTAATATCCATGATATATAAGGAAATCATACAACTCAAAAATAAAAAGACAAACTCTCTGATTTAAAAATGGGCATAAGACTTAAAAAAGCAACTTTCCAAAGAAAAATACAAATGACAAACATGAAAAAATGTTCAAGATCACTAGCAATTAAGAAAATGCAAATCAAAACGATAATGAAATATCGTTTCATACCTATTAGACTGGCTGCTATTAAAAAGTCAGAAAACTAAGTATTGGAGAGGAAGGATATGGAGATATAGGAATGCTTATTAACTGTTGGTGGGAACGTAGAGTGGTACAGCCACTATGGAGGACTATTTGGCAGTTCCTAAGGAAGTTGAATATAGACTTGCCATGGGACCCAGCAATACCATTGCTGGGTATATACCCAAAAGAGCTCAGAGCAGTAACATGAATAAACATCTGCACACTGATGTTCATAGCAGCCTTATTCACAATAGCCAAAAGTTAGAAACAACCCAGATGTCCATCAACTGATAAATGGATAAACAAATTTTTGAGTATATGCAAGATGGAATATTATTAGTAGTAACAAGAAATCAAATCATGAAAAATATAACAATATATATGAAACTGGAGGACGTTATGTTGAGTGAGGCAAACCAGACACAAAGGACAAATACTGTATGATTGCCCTATTATGAATTAAATATATTATGTGAACTATGAATATGGGTAGAATTGCATATATAAGACCATTTTTCTTTGAAACTGAAAAAAATTAATAAAAGACAAAATTTTTTAAAAAAATTATAAGTGGAACAGACCAGACACAGAGTACTACATATTGTATGATTCCATTTATATAACATGTAAATATAAATCAATTTATAAAGATGAAATTAGATTAGTGGTTATGTAGGTCTGAGGAAAGAATGCTAACAAGAGTAGAGTATTTCCTTTTGGAGTAATGAAATTGTAAAATTTTTGAGATGATGAATGGACAACACTGTAATTATACTAAAAACCATTGTTCATATGCTTTAGATTGATCATATGGTATGTGAATATATCTCAGCAAAACTGCTTTGTAAACAGATAACTGTGCAAGAATAGCCAGAACCAGCAGCTATGTACAGTGGAGGAAACAGAGAGATTGAAAGGTGAAGAATTTTCTTGTTTGTTTATCTGGTTATTATTATTATTATTTAAACAATGAAAATGCCCTAATAATAAACGAAGTGATGAGTGCACAACTATGTGATAATACCAAATACTAGTGATTATATACTTTGGATGAATTGTATGCTTTATTAATATGTATCAATAAAATTGATTTGTTAAAAAAAAAAGTGATGAGCAGTATGAGATCAAATGAACTCCCCATTACAGAAAAACAGAGCAAGATAAATGGAAGGAAGTCTGAGAAAGTGTCTTTGCCCAGTAAAAGAGAACGGAGAGAAAAAGAAAAGAGAGAGAGAGTGTATGTGGCATGGATAACTTTGCCTCCTCCAACTGTTAACTGGCTTTCCTTAAATTTAACTGCAAGTTAGATTCAGCTAGTCACTAGATCTGCCTCAGGAAACATTTTCCTGAAAATCAGTAAACCTTAAAATCAGTAAAACTCTAATTATCTGACTGTTCCCTCCTTGCATAAACAGTGCCAACATCTGCTTCTTTGATGGTAATCAAAGCATTCTCTAAGGGTCATGCTCCCCTCATGTGCCTTCCCCATCTGCACAGACTTGTGCTATAAAAGACCCGTCTTGTTTTGTCCTAAGTGAAGATAATCGAGCTTAGAACTGTTATCTCTCCTCCCACCACTAAAATTGAGGACCCCACGTAAGCTCCCTAATAAAAGTTCATTTATTCGCCCAGCTGGACTTGGAGTTGTTCTTTGGTCTGAAGCATCCCTTTCAGTTCAGAGGGAAGCCACCCTTCTATATAGCTCCTGGCTATACTCAGAACAGAGAGAGGGAGGGAGGGAGATAGGTGACTATGGCCTCTTAATTTCACTACCATGTCCATATGTCTTGTGATTGTTGCCTCTTTTGAAATCTCCATCCTAGAAAATGTGGCCTTAATACCTTATCCAAACTTTCAACTTTCATTCACCTTGGCAAGGTAGTGATAAAGGAGAGGCTCATTCCTATTGCACACTGGAAATGCAAATATTGGAATCGATTACTTTATTATTTCTGCTTTCTGTCTGCTCATATCTCTCTCAGTATCTTCATCACTTTGCTATTACCTTTTTCCCATTCTGTTTAGATCCGAGTTGAGCTATAATAGGGAAGAAGTGGTTGGGTCGATTAGTCACTGGTGAGTAATGTGTGTTACTGTTGGTAGAGTTTTCACATTAATCCACCATTTGGTATGCTAGACTTCCCTTTGTCCAGCCTAAGGATGGCAGCCATGGAACAAGTGACAAAGCCAAATGCAATTTGCTGTGCAAGGCCTAAAGCGATGAAGGCACTCAGACTGATTATTATGCATGTGTGCCTACTTGAAAGAGAGTTATAGTTTTGGCAGCCTCTGGTTGTATTAGTTAACGTTCTCAAATACAGTTCTAAAGAGAAGGATACATAGCATCCATGGAAAAGATGAACTGCCTTAAAAGGAAGAAAAACTAGGCCAGGAGGTTAGAAATAGAAGAGCACAGAAGGAAAGCAATGATGGAGTTTCTAAGGGGAAATGGAGAAAGGCACAAAGGAATGTAAGATATATCTATATCTATATCTATATCTATATCTATATCTATCTATATCTATATCTATATATAAATATGCACACACAGACTCATGCACATGCACACATACATACCTATTATTGATGAAGTTTTCTCTTGCATCATAAATAAAATCACAGCCAGCCAGGGAAATAGTGCTTACAGTCATCATCACCATTGATGGTTTGCCTGATTGACTGGACTGCCAGGGTATCTAACAACAAACAAGGGAATTGATAACATGAGAAGTTGTATAAATGTGCAATTTGACTGGAATAATAAACAATAAATACATGTTCCTATTACACCTATAATCCAGTGGTTAGAAGAGTGGTAAATTTGAGGAAAATTTTCATAACACGCACAGCCTGAACACCCATCCTAATCCATATAACAGCCTCTTCTCATGTTGCCCAGCAGTATTTTCGATAAACTCCTCAGGCAATCATGAAGCATACTCCTGATCAAGAATGACTGTTTTTAAATTGATATTTTATTAATATATGAAAACTGAAATATGAATTTGCCAAATTGCTGGTATTCAGTGATCATTATGACAAGAAACAACATGAAAATCATTTTCCTCCTTTGCATTTCTCTTAATATTTATGTATGGTGAATAAAAAACCAGATATATTCATCCAAATACAATGATGTTGTCATAAGAACATACTGGTGCCCAGGAAATCTCTTCCACAACAATTTGGTATCATAAGCCTATTGAAACTGTCTTATTTTCTTTAAGGAAAAAATATTGATTTGCTAATCAAAATCTGAATAAGTAAGGTAAATATAAATGAATCATAACTTTTACTTCATAAGAACTTTGGAATGCACCATTGAATTGATCATCTACGAATGTGTATTTAAATAATGATATGAAACACTGCATTTATTTGAACAGGGGAGAATTTTAAATTGAGTCACTTTTTCAAAGTCAAAGGGAGAGCCATATACTCATTTAAATTAAATGTCTGGAGATCAATGATGTCCTATTGAAACAAACTCAAGCATAACAAAAGATTAATAACCAAGAAAAATAATTTACCCATCCACTTATTAACAGGAATTTATTAAACCCTTAATAAGCATAGATCACTAAGTAAAATTATATTCTAATTTCTATTAAATTTCATAATATCTGCCTTCAAAAGTTTATATTTTAGTAAAGGAAATAGTCATATTTTCAAATTACATGTATTAGGCAGTTCTTTCTAGGGAAACAGCAATGACAGGAAATGTATGTAAATACTATGAGACTTTTTATAAGAATTGTCTTATTTGACTGAGGGGATGAGCAAGTCCAAACTCAAAAGAACAGGTTCCAAACTGGGAATGCTGATGAAGGTTTTCAATGAATTCCTTAGGAGAAGCTGACTGAAAAAGGTGGAAATTGTCTCTTCTGACTGCTAAAATAATCTCTTCTCCTTTTAAAGACTTCAAGTAAATGGATGAGATGTCCCTCATTGTTTTTTTTTTTTAAGATTTATTTATTTATTTCTCTCCCCTCACCCCCACCCCCACCCCAGTTGTCTGTTCTCTGTGTCTATTTACTACGTCTTCTTCGTCTGCTTCTGTTGTTGTCATCGGCATGGAAATCTGTGTTTCTTTTTGTTGCGCCATCTTATTGTGTCAGCTCTCCGTGTGGGCGGCGCCATTCTTAGGCAGGCTTCACTTTCTTTCGTGCTGGGTGGCTCTCCTTATGGGGCGCACTCTTTGCATGTGGGGCTCCCCTACATGGGGGACACCCCTATGTAGTACGGCACTCCTTGCGTGCATCAGTACTGCTGCTTGGACCAGTTCCACATGGGTCAAGGAGGCCCAGGGTTTGAACAGCGGACCTCCTGTGTGGTAGACGGATGCTCTAACCACTGGGTCAAGTCCGCTGGCCCCTCATTGTTGAAGTCAGTCTCCTCCTCAGTGGATTATAGATGTAATCAGTCATAGATGCAATCAACTGACTGGTGACTTAGGTTCACAAAATATCTTCACAGTAACAATCAGGCCACTACTTGATTGACCAAACAACTGGACATTATAAACTGGCCAATTTGGCCAGTTTAACTTTGCATTATTACTCTAATTTATAATGTAAAACAGATGAAAATTATATTTATATATAATATAAAATAGATGAAAATTTATGTAAAAAATAATACGAGTGTTTATTATATATATGCCTTTGGTGAATAACAAGAGACTACGAATAAAGAAAATAAATTTTGTTTCTTATTACAGAGGCAAAAAGTAAACACTTAAAATTTATAAGACTATACAATTTATATTACTTATAATTAATTACACAATTGATGCATCTGAAAGTTACTGCCAGGATTTCTTTTGAAATAAATTCACACCATTGACACATATAAATATTTACATTAATAATAAAGACAAAACATGCCTAGTGCAAAATTGCTAATCTAGGAATTCAATTTCAAAAAGCAATATCATTATTTAGTCTGGTTTTGCAGCAGCAGATGGGAATTTTAAAGAAATGGATGTCTAGTTGGCTCTGACTCTAGGAACTCTCAGACATCTTTATCTTAAAACAAAGTAGCTCCAAAATACTTTATTTGTAGAACATGTTTTGAAAAATCTGCAATCATCTAATTTTTCTTTGATTTTGCAATCTTGAAGGACCCTCAAATGTACTTACTTATCATATTCAGCATCTTTCATTTCAGCCCTACCTGTTTCTTTTCCCTGGTCTAAATTTGCATAAACACATCAAGGGAATGTTCATTAGAGTCATATATTTTTTTGAGAAGATAAAAACCTCTATTTTATATTCAAAAAATGAAAAATGTCCACAGAAACTTGATTTTTTCCTAAAATGAAGATAATTGGCTGTGTTGCTATATTTTCAAGTTAAATAATACTGATGATATTGCAACTTTGAGTGATATTTCAAACTACTTCCATAAATTTCTTTTTTTTTTGAGGTACTGGAGGCTGGGGATGAGCCCAAGACCTTGTACGTGGGGAGCCAGCACTTAACCACTGAGCCAAATTGGTTCCCCTGAATTGGTTTACTTGAGTTGGTTTGTTTGCTTGTTGTTTGTGTTTTTGTTTTTAAGATGCACCAGGAACCAAACATGTGACCTCCCACGTGGAAAGCAGATGCTCAACCACCTGAGCCACATTTGTTCCTCCCATAAATTTCAATATAAATAATAGTATCACTGTAAAGAGACCTCAAAATCAATTAATGCATAAGAGGTAATCTTGAAATGTATATAAAGAAAGAACATTTTTACTATGATCAGGGCAGATAGCTCAGGAGTTTGGTGCCTCACCAGTGGGCCCTATTTTGGAATTTATGCTCCTCAGGGAGACAGAATTGAACTCAGTTGTGGTTTCCCTACACATGGCTCTTCTGTTCTTCTGTTTGAACATATAATTAGTACTAGAGTTGGTAGCTTTATGTCCAAGAGACTTAAATTGGGCTGTCCATGTGCGAGCTGGGCCCTGAATCTCAACAGGGTTGCAACACCTACTCTCCAGTTCATTGGATTTATCCAGGACAACTAACAAGGTGGTGATGAAGGACAGCTACAATTCCAAGGAATCGAGAGAGTCTACAACTGCAAAAAAGAAACCCCCATCCATCGGCCCCAATGGATCACAGTACCCTCTCAATTAGAGGTAGAGTGGACATCATTATCCCAGAATCCTCAGGATTGAGGAATGAACTATGGATTAAAGTAGACTTACTGGTATTCTATTATAGACTTATTGTGATTCTAGCAATGAAAGAAATTATATCATTGATGTGGAGACAGCAGCCACTGGAAGTTTTGAGGGAAGGGAGAGGGAAAAATAGGTATAATGTGGGGGCATTTTCAGGACTTGGGAATTTTCCTGAATGACATAGCAATGACAGATACAGAACTTTATTTTATTTTTTTTAAAGATTTATTTATTTTTATTTATCTCCCCTTCCCTCCTCCCTGGTTTTCTGCTTTCTGTGTTCATTCCTTGTGTGTTCTTCTTTGTCCACTTGCATTCTTGTCAGTGGCCCTGGGAATATGTGTCTCTTTTTTGTTGTGCCATCTTGCTGTGTCAGCTCTCTGTGTGTAGTGCCACTCCTGGGCAGGCTGCACTTTTTTCGTGTGGGGCAGCTCTCCTTGCTGGCTGCACTCCTTGCGCATGGGGCTCCCCTACACAGGGGACACCCCTGCATGGCACAGCACTCCTTGTGCGCATCAACACTGTGCATGGACTAGCTCACCACATGGGCAAGGAGGTCCTGCATTTGAACCTGGGGCCTCCCATCTGGTAGGCAGATATTGTATAATTGAGCCAAATCATCTTCCCCAGACCTTTATATATTTTGCCAAAACCTATAGAATTGTGTGGGAGAAAGTGTAAACTACAATGTAAACTATAAATTCACACTAGTGGCAATGCTCCAAAATATGTTCATCAATTGTAACACATGTACCATACTAATGAAGGACATTTTTAATGTTGGAAAATGTGGGAAAGATTGAGAGGGAGGCATACAGAAATCCCAAAAATTTTTTATGTAACATCTAGGTAATCTACTTATCTTTAAAAAAACAAAAACAAAAAAATTACATTAAAAAAAGAACATTTTTTAAAAGTGGAAATTGGACCAGAAAGATAAAACTCAAAGGAAATAATGAGTTCATTTATCTCAGACACACATGCTAGCTAAAGTAGTCTCAAGAAAAAGGAGACGTTGTTGAGGTGGAAACTACTACTGTCAGCAAAATTAACATAAACTTTGAAATTGATAACATAGCTGAAAATTTCAAACTCAGCATTCTCCCAATGCTGAGTTTTATTGGTAAGAATTATAAATAAACTATTATGTCATGTATATTAAAATCAAAGTTTTTGCATGGTCTTCCAGAGTTAGACAGAAATCTTTCATTTTCAATGAAAACATTCTTGAATTAGATGCCAATGGCTCAAATCCAACAGAGATGAAGGAGAGAATTTAAACTGTCATGGATTTTAAGAGAATCACAGAAAACTTTGCTGATCTTCCTAGGTAGATAGCATTTATTTAGGTCCCTAAATCCCCAAGGTCTGTACTCTTGAACCAGATTTCTAATATAACTCTGACTCTTTTCTCCTGTTTCTTTTCTCTGACTTTTTTTTTTCTTTCTTTCTCTTTCTGGCTTTAATTTATCCCGCACACAATCTCTGGATTGATCTCCCTTAGGTCCTTTCAATCTACTTGAGCTCAGAAAAACAACTACTGCCATTTGCTCTCCTAAGCAGATTTAAACTTATCTCCTTGCTTCTTTTGATTCCTTGCAATTTGACTATGCTCCACATACACAAGACTATTCCCCACTTCTCCTAATTATGAACCTTTCTCTGGAGTCAGCATCATCCCTTATATATATACCATGTACTTGCCTATTATCAGAACATTGCTCAGTTTGCTTCCTTCTGAAATATCATAGCCTCTCCCTCTTCACCTGAAATCATTTCTATCCTTTCTTTGTCAAATAAAATCCTGGTTTTTTGACACTCACATGTTTATTTTTTCTTTGGCCTCTACTAATTAATCCCAGCTATAAACTCATATAGAGGTATTGTTTGTTCCAAGTAATTTATAATTTAAGTATTTATTGTTTTTTGCTGTTCATTTATTTTCAGGGACATCAATAAGATAACAAGCTACTTGAACAAATGAATCACAACTTAAATTTTTATACTATAAGAAGAATGGTAAGTGGAGGGATAGATGTATCTTGCCTCATTTAATATAAGGAGCATTCTGAAGAGTCATGTGAATTTATATATTGTACAAAGAAGGAAAATAAGATAAAAATAAATGAAGGACATTTTCTTTGCTCCAAACAAAAAATACAAAAACAAACAAATGAAAATGCTCTCAAATTGATTGTAGTAATGAATGCACAATGCTGTGATTATACTAAGGGCAATTGATAGTTCACATTGGATGGATTGTCTGATGTGTGACTAAAACTATTTTAAAAGAGCAGATAAATGAGAGAATTGAGAATAAAGACAGTTAAGAACAGGAGGCAAAATGGAGTATGAATTTAATACATGGAATAAATACTAAAATGTACAATCCTATTGCAGGAGAAAAGCAACACATTTACTCTAAAAATAATGATGAAACTTAATCATTTGATTCAGTTTGTGTTATTTAAGACAAAATAATTACTGAATGAAATACAGAAATGTGTACAAGGAACCCAAGGGAAATTCAACTTGAATTTTGATGAAATAGAAATCTGCATAATCTAGGAAATAATATTATCAATAAATACTGACATGATATCTATGATTTGTTGCAACAGCTTAATTAGGCATGCTTTTTTCATAATTAGTTCACTAAAAGTAATCGTGGGCAGGATGAAAATATTGATCTTGGACAATATGACAGCGTCAATGTATGTGATTTTGGATGAAACATTTTATCAAAGAATAAATCCTAAAATATCTAATTTGATCAGTGTACATTGATCCATAAATATATTCTTCATAAGTTTTAAAACTTTTCTCAATTTTAATCTTGGCTTTCTTAAGGGTGCAATTGGTCACATTTATTTAGTTACATGCCATCCTTACAACATATATATGTGTTATTTCTTGGAATTTCCTGTGTAATCTAAACTCATGTCTTACATGAAGTATCCACTGGTATATATATATCACCGAAATTTAAGGTTTCACAAACCCCTAATGCTATGTTGTGTTTTGTTTGGTGTTGGATGGGTTTCCACTCTTTGTCTTTCTGTGTTCCAGTTTGCATATTTTTTTTGATGCTATATTCTGATTATGTCATGTTATGTTTGATCTGCTTTTAATAAAATATATAAGATCCACTCAGTTCTTTTTTGTATAAAATATAATCTGTTGATATTTTTCATCTTTTAAATTTGTGTTGTTATCCTTTTTTCTCTGTTTTCTACAACAGTTAAGTCATAGATACTTGAAATCCTTATCTACCAACTTCAATATTCACATTTCTGTGCCTGTTCTTACAGAATATTGTATCTCTTCATTACTTATAACTTGTTCCTGATATTTCATATAACTAGCAACTGTATATTTTATGCCATAATTTAAGGGTGAGACACTGATTTATGCTACCTTCTTCTAAAATGAGTGATGAATTTTATCTACAGGGACATTAATTACTGGATCATCTCCATCCTGTTGGGACTTTGTATAATGCCTTGATAATCTTGCTGTATCTCAGGGAATTTTCCCCCTTAATAGTAAGCACAGCCCTTTCTCCTAGGAAATAGCTCTTATTCCTAGGGTATATCTTTTACTCCTAGTGCATGGATTTTAATCCTATGATATGATCCATATTTCTAGAGCAGGGCCTTTCTGATTTCTCATTTGAAAGCCCTTGGTTCTCAGCAAGCTATCTAGTCTTTGATAGGGCTTGGAATCCAGTATCTCCCCAGAACTATGTATCCATTTAAATATATCCTGACTAATTGTAGCTATTCTCTGCTAGGTATGCTGGAAATTTACTCACTGGTTTCAAAACCTAGCAAGCATCTAAAGATGAAGGAATGATTTCATATAACTTTTTGTAACTCCTTCTCTGCAGCCATCTCCTCTTTGGAGCCTTGGTCCTAAAACCCAAGCAATGATGGCAGCAATGAAAATAATTTTGTTTTGTTTCTACGCAGTCATGCTGCTATTTCTACTTGAGTGCTATGTACCTTCACTATGATTTGGGAAATGATCCCAGGATACTAGCCTGATAGCTCATCCAATTTGCTTCTGTTGTCTTAAGGACTCTCAACCTGCGTTGTTAATTGCCCAATGACTGCTAGCATTTCCAGTGTTTTTTTAGGAGGTACTGGGGATTGAACCTGGAAACTCATACAATGGAAACAAGCACTATGAGAAGAAGAAAAAAAAAAGTAACCAGGAAGATAGACTTGACATAAACATTTATTATTTATCAAGTATTCCCACATTTTCCGACATTACTTGCTGTGGGATTTAGGCTATTCTGGCAAAGTGATATGAACAGAAATGGCACATATAAAGTCTCTGTAACAATCTCATAACCACTCTTCCCCTGCTGTGACAACAAAATTCCTGAGTCACAAGGTAGAGAACAGTTGTTAAGAAAAGCAATAAGCCACAATTGAACTTAAATACATTGTCTTACTAGATACAGGAAGGTATGACTAAAAGAAAGAAGAATATTGCATTTTCAATAAAGTAAATAGACACAGTAAAATAATACTGGGAGTAGTGCAGCACCATACTTAAGTCTTCCTGAGTATCCCCCCCAAAAAAGAGTGAGTAGTATGTTAAAGCAATTAATTAATTAAAACACCAAAAGCATTTTCTACAAAAACAGGTGAAGAAATATCTTTACAAATACCAAATATCATTGAGCTGTGCCAATCCAACAGAAACAACTTCCATTTGTGACAGGAAGTAGAAAGGTGGCAAAAGGATTTCTCATAGTCCTGATGATGATGAACACAGAATTGTTAAAAAAGATTCATTTAGAAAGCAATAAGGCACTTTGGAGTAAAAGTCCAGGGTAACAAAATGAGAAAAATATGGGACCTCAGAGGAAGTGTTGTTAGTTCTGTTTCAATGGTGAGTTCAAGAGGTACTCAGGCATGCTGAGATTGTCTGGGTGTCTTGAAAACTTGAAATCCAGCAACCAAAACTCTCTTCAAGGTCAAAGTCAATGTTAAAAAGAAACTATTGTGGATAGATTCCAAAATAAGAATGAAAAAGAGAGAAAAAATATTCAGGAAACAGTATAGGGCAGAAACAATAGAGACAGTTCTCAGACAGTACACAGAAAGCTAACTTTTTAGTGCTTCACAGTACAGAAGCTCTTGAGTCACCTCACCATAGATGGGAAGGTAAATCTGAGAATCAAGAAAATTTATCTCATATAAGCATTCACACCACAGTAAAGATGTGGATGAATGTTTTACAAAAATATTTGAGGTAAAAAGAAAGTTAGAGTGCAATATAATTTTTCATACAATGAATATATACCAAAAGAACAAATGATTTCACAAAAAGGATTTTATTTTAAATAGCATAACTGTAGCTTAATATTTCAAAATTTCAAAAAATTAAATTAGGATATGAAACAAAGCATAAATCAACAAGAAAATAAGGAAAAATTAGAATATGGCAATAAAGGAAAGTTTGAAAATAGTAGAGGAAAGTTTTAGAAATAAATTTAAAATAATTTCACATACATTTGGGGAGCATATATTCCAAAGTAAGGCTCACTGACAGGGTGCCAAATTCCTGACCTTGTCTGTCCTGACTATAGTATCTAGATGTCTCTAGAGTCCTCAGAAGCCCTCTATTTGAAGCAAAGTTTACTGTGGCAGTCAAGGAGATCCTGCTGAGATGTGCATAAGCATAAACTCTGGAACAGTTTATTCACATATGGGTTGAACCCTGAATCTCAGCAGAGTTGCAACAATTACTCTCCCGTTCATTGGAATCACTAAGGAAAACTAAGAAAAGGATGATGATGGACAATGTCCATTCCAGGAAACAGAGTATCTACAAGTGCAAGCAAGACAGTTCCATCATCTACCACGATGAGTTCTATATCCCCTCTCAATCAGAAACAGTGTGAGCATCACCATCCCCAAATCCTCAAGATTGAGGAATGAACAAACATAAGGAACAAATGCAACTATGGACTAAAGTAGACGTTATTATTCTAGCAATGGAAGAACATGTATCATTGATATAAAGGCAGTGGTCACCAGAGCTTCTGAGGGGAAGAAGAGGGAAGAATAGATGTAACATGGGGTATTTTCGGGACATTGAAATAGATCTGCATGACATTGCAATGATGGATACAGGCCATTATACATTTCGTCAAAACCTATAAAATTGTGTTGTGCAAAGTGTAATCTAAAACTTAAAAAAAAAATTAAAAATAATTTCAGAAATGAAGGTAGTACCAAATAGGCAATGGGAACTAACAGGTACATAATACAGTAAGATGTATGAACAATTGAAAAGAGGAAGATGAGAACAAAAATCAAGTAAAAGTGAACAATACATAAATTACAGAGGAAGTGATAGAAAAATAAGATTAAACCACATAAATGAAAAAGAGCAAGAATTAAGAACAAATAATAACTATGATTTAATAAAACTTCACCCCTAAGAAAAAGAATTATAGTTACACATTGAAAAGGAAAATGATATTTATAAGAAAATTGTCTCAAGCAGCAAAACTCAAAATATATTGTGGTAAAATTATCTAACTTACATCCAAATGATTTCACAAGTGAATTAACTTAAAGATTAAAAAAATAATTCTGGTATTAATTAAACATGAACAAAGAAAAAGTGAAGTGAGTATATTATTATTATGAAGTGAGTATAATATTGATTACACAACATGTAAAAAAAATGACTTAAAAGGATACTATAAACCAATTTTACATGTGAATAAAAAACCTTTAATTTGTGAATTTAATATAATTCCCACTAAAGTGATATTCCCTGCTCCCCAGAACTAGAAAAAAATTAATTATTAAGTTCATCTGAAATAACAAACAAGCAAGTACAGTCAGAGAAACCATGAAAAGTAATACCAAAGGTATGTGTTAGTCCTACTTTTCATGAAATATATTATGTAACCTCTATAATTAAGAGTATGATATTGGAAGATGAATGGAACAGAATAGAAAATTCAGAAATAAATACATGTACAAATGAAAATTTAGTATACTATAAAGTTATCATCATAATTCAGTGAATATAAAATGCAAAAATAGACTTTATAACAACTTCTTGTTTTATGAATAAAAATTAAAATTACATTCACTGTCATAAAGTATTAGAATAAAACATATTTGAACTCTTACGAATCTGAAAGTAGGAAATCATTCTGTGGCTCAAAATTTAAAAGTAATTAAGGACTAAATTAATAATTGTACTATGTAAATTGTTAATAAAATAAAAAATAAAATAGAATAAGAAAAGAAACAAAGGAAAAAGGGAACTATTTTCAATTAAAAATATTTAAAGGCCATGAGTATATGAATTAAATAGAATTTACAATACAGTAAATTTGCCTCATAGATCTAGTCAGAAAAAGATGTACCTCAGAGACATTGTGGGTTCAGTTCCAGATCACCGCAGTAAAGCAAATATCACAAGAGAGTCACATACTTTCTTTTGTTTTCAAGTGCATATAAATATTATCCTTATATTATACTGTAGTCTATTAAGTGTGCAATAGAATTATGTCTAAAATATCTATGTAGCTTAATTAACAAAATACTGTTAAAAGATGCTGAGCACCATCTGAGACTTCAACAATTCATAATCTTTTTGCTGGTGGAGGGTTTTGCCTTGATGTTGATGGCTGCTGATGTTTAAGATGAAAGTTGGGGAGACTGTGGAAATTGCTTAAAATAAGACAACAATGATGTTTTCCACACCAATTGATTCTTCCTTTCATGAAAAAATTTTGCAGCATGTGATGCTGTTGAGAAGCATTTTACCCACAGTAGAAATTTTTCAAAATTGAAGTCAATTGAGAGTTCGACAAGATTGCAGTGGAGTAGATTGTCAGGGCTCATCTCTGTTACAAAAGCAACAAAGGAAAGGCAATAGCTTTCTGAAGCACCTGCTTTGGGGATCTGCAAATGAGGGGATTGCCACATATCATCAGGAAAGAAGTGGATATAGCAAAGGTGGTGCTGAAAGTATAATTTATAGTCCTCAATGCTTATATTAAAAAGGAAAAAAGAACTAAAATCAAAGATCTAACTACACACTTGGAGTAATTAGAAAAAGAACAACAAACCAATCCCAGAGCAAGCAGAGAGAAAGAAATAATAAAGGTTAGAGCAGAAATAGATGAAGTAGAGGAAAAAAATAGAGATCAAGAAAACTAAAAATTTTTTCTTAGATTAACAAAGAAAAAAAGAGAGAAGATGAAAACAAATAAAATCATATGTGAGAAGGGTGACATTAATACTGACCCAGAAGAAATAAAGTAGACCATAAGAAGATACTGTGAACAGCTGTATGCCTACATACTAGACAACATTGATGAAATGGAAAAATATATGGAAATACAAACATACCATGCTGACACTAGAAGAAATAGAAGGCCTCAACAAACCAATCACAAGTGAAGAAATTGAAACAGTCATCAAAAACCTCCCCAAAATGAAAAGTCCAAGACCAGATATCTTTGCAGGTGAATTCTACCAGTCACTTAAGGAAGATCTAACACCAGCCTTTCTCAAACTCTTTCAAAAATATGTAAAGAACATTACCAAACTCACTCTATGAGATGATACCACTTAATACCAAAGCCAAATAAAGATACCACAATAAAAAAAAATTACAGATCAATTTCTTTAATGAATATGGATGTAAAAATCCTCAACAATATACTTGCAATCCAAATCTATAAACATATCAAAATAATTATGGATCGTAATCAAGTGGGCTTTGTATCAGGTATGCAAGGGTGGTTCAACACAAGAAAATCAATGACTGTAATACACCACATTAATAAATTGAAGAAGAAAAATCACATGATCACTTCAATTGATGCAGAAAAAGCTTTTGATAAAATACAATCTTCTTTCTTCATAAATCCTTCCAAATAGGAATAGATGGAAACTTTCCCAATATGATGAAGTGCATATATGAAAAACTCTTAGCTAACATTGTATTAATGGTGAATGTACAACAATGGTTTTGTAAGTAGATGAGGATTGTGGTTAATATATAATATATATGTATATATACATGTATTTATATATACATGTTTATATATTAACATGTATATGTATATGCTAATACATAAATACAGGAATATTCTTCTACTACAGGGTGTTAAGAATGTGGTGACATATGAGAAAATAACTAATGTAATTATTGAACTATAGTTAATACAACATTGACATTTTATTGTAGCTAAAACAAAGATGGTACTTTATTAATTCTTAAGGTAAAAAGAAGAAGGCAAGGTTTGGTTTTGAGAGATATGAATATAGTTAAGCACTTTTTTCTCTTCTTCATTTTTTTCATTATAAGGGTTTGTTGACCATGTCATTTAACTAGTCTGTGTTCATCTATGTATCTTTCTGAACCATAAAGGAACAACTGAGTTAGCAGTCGGAATTATATGAGACAAAAGTGTCTGAAAAAAATCACTTTTTAGGAGTAATGATTACATAAATTGTTGAGCTAACTTTTATTTTTATTTCTGTGAATTTGAAATGAAGCATTAAAAAAGTAACTTAATCTCTTTTACAAAAAGAAAAAAATTCCTAGACCATAAGAGTAAATGCACCAATATAATCAGATGTCTAGACTTCAGCAAAAATTACAAACCGTGCTAAGAAACAGGAAGAGATGGCCTAGCCAGAGGAACAAATTAAAAGTCCTGATGAGACAGGATTTGAAAAAACTAATATATAATGTTCAAAAAAATCTCCATAATAAATAAAAGGAGTTGGAGAAAAGTATTTCTAAAGAGACAAAGGATATTGAGAAGACATTGGTTAAGCATCGAAGAATTTGAAAGACTGCAAATAAAAGTAACATCTCATGGGAATGAAAGACACAATGAATGAGATTAAAAATACATTAGAATCATTAAAAGGATTGTAGGAAGCAGATATCAGATTAGGCAGTCAAGGCTCAGCTCTTCACAAAAAGAAGACAAAAAGAGCCAAAAGCTGCCCAAGGGACCTTTTTGGAGGTCAGTAGACCAGGGTAGTGCATTACAACTCCCAGGAGGTTGAGGGACAGAGAGGTGAAGAACCTGAAACAAAAATACTCTTAGTTACTAAAACTACCTGTCACTGGGAAGAGCTTCCCTTTGACCCATGCAAGATATTAAGTTGGAATAAATCCCCTTGCTAATACTGAGAGGGGAGCAGATGTCTTCCTCCCTGTCAGCTGTAACAAAGTAAAAGGGACAGGGAGTAGGGGGAGGGGCTTTACATCACTGAATTCCACCAGAGAAGTAAGTTTAGAATTATGGCTCCACCCACCAACACAAAGGAAAACTGAGAGCTACAGCTTTGTGGAAAGGTGTGCCAATGAGTGCCACCTGATGGCTGGTCTGGAAATTGAATGGACACAAACTGCATTTAATTTCTCCATTCTCTAACTTCTGGGAGAAAATCTGTGTGCCATTAGTGACTCCCTGACATGATATTGGTAACTCAAGTTGACCAATTTTGAAGGCTTAGAATAAGTTGAACCAAATATCAAAGAAGAACTGTGAAAAAATAATAACAATAGACAAGCGGGAGAAATTGACCATCAGAATAAATTCGCCAACATATTCATAAACATCAGCAAAAAATTACAAGCCATAATAGAAAACAGGAAAAGATGGCCAGCCAAAGACAGAAACCAAATATTCTGAAGAGATACAGATTTAAGCCAATTAATCAATATTAATCACACAACTCTCCTAAATCAATTTAAATAATTGAAAGAAAATATGATTAAAGAGATAAAGGATATTAGAAGACATTGGGGGGAGCATAAAGAAAAATTTGAAAGTCTGCAAAGGAAAGTAGTGGTCTTTATGGGAACGAAAGACACAAAGTATGAGATTAAAAAATACATTAAAGTCACATAAGAGCAGATTTGAATTGTCCATAGACAGAATTAGTGACTTTAAAAATAGAACAACTGAACTGGAAAAGACAGGAGAACAGAAAGAGAAGAGAATGGAAGAAGAGGACAGAGTCTTGGGGAATTGAATGACAATATGAAATACACATTAATGTGTATTATCAGTTCCAAAGAAGAAGAAGAAAATGGAAAAGGGTCAGAACAACAGAACGCCAAGGAGCAAAATGGATGAAGTAAGTAACTGATTTACAGTAATAACACTGCATGTTAATACCTTAAATTCTCCAATCAAAAGACATAGACTGATAGAATGGATTAAGGTTGGGAAAAGATATTCCATGCAAGTATAATAGTAAGCAAAAAAGAGCTAGAGTAGTGGCATTAACATTGGACAATATCGATTTTATGCAAAACTGTTATAAGTGATGAAGAAAGTCATTATATATTAATAAAAGGGGCAAGTCAACAAGAAGAAATAACTATACTAATTAATTATGTACCTAACTTTGGTGCCCAAGGTACATGAGACACACACTGGCAAAGCTGAAGGGAGAAATAGATGTCTCTACCATAATAGTTGGATACTTCAATACACCACTCATAGTATTGGATAAACATCTGGACAGAGTATCAATGAACAGAGTGTTTGAATAATATGATAAGTGAACCAGACCTAACAAACATCTACAAAGCATAGCACCCCAAAACAGCAAGACATACATTCTTTTCAAGTGCTTGCTATTCCTTCTCTAAGATATACCGTATGATAGCTCACAAAACAAGTTTCAATAAATTTACCAAGATTGAAATGATAAAAAAAACCCTTCCTCTGATCATAACAGAAAGAGCCGGAAATCAATAATGGATGGAAAAGGGGAATATTCATAAATATATGAAAAGTAAACAATACATTCTTAAATAATCAGTGGGTCAAAGAAGAAATTGCAAAAGAATTCAGCAAATATCTTGAGATGAATGAAAATGAGAACACAGCATATCAGAATCTATGAGACACCGCAAGGTATTGCTGAGAGAAAATTTTATAGCCCTCAATGCTTATACTGAAAAGAAAAGAGAGCTAAAATTGAAGACCTACCTGCACACCTGGAGGGATGAGGAAAAGATCAGTAAACCAATCCCAAACCAAGCCAAAGGAAAGAAATAATAAATATCAGAGAAGAAATAAATGAAATTGACAACAATAAAACAATAGAATAAAAAACCCAAAAGTTGGTTTTTTGAGAAGATCAAGAAAATTGGCAAGCCCTTAGGTAAACTGACAAAGAAAAAAAGAGACAAACCACAAATAAATAAAATCAGAAATAAGAGGGGGTCATTACCATTGACCACACAGAAATAAGAGAGAGCATAAGAGGGTACAATGAACAATGGTATGCCAAAAATCTAGCCAATGTAGATGAAATGGACAAAGTTCTAGAAACACATGAACCAACTATACTGACCATAGAAGAAAGAAGACCTCAACAAACCAATCAAAAGTAGAGAGATTGAATAGTCCACGAAAACCTCCCAAAGATGAAAAGCCCAGAATCAGATGGCTTCAGAGGTAAATTCCATGAATCATTCAAAGATGACCAAATACCTATCTTGCTCAAGCTCTTCCAAAATATTGAATATCTGCCAAAGTCGTTCTATTAAGCCAATATCACACTAATACTGAACCCAAATAAAGATTCTATGAAAAAAGAAAATTACAGACCAATATCTCTAATGAATATAGATGCAAAAAATGCTCAACAAAACGCTTGCATACAGAATTGAAAAGCACATTACAAGACTTATACATCATTATCAAATGGGTCTTATCTGAAGAACACAAGGGAGTTTCAACCACAAGAAAATCAATTGTTTCTAATAAACCATGCTGATAAACTGAAGAAGAAAAATCACATGATGCTCCTGATTGATGCAAAAGAGTTATTTGACAAAATACAGCATGTTTCTTGATTAAAAAAACAACACTCAAAAATATAAATAGAAGCTTTCTCAATATGGCAAAGTACATATATGAAACATACAGCCGGCATTGTACTCAATGGTGAAAGACTGAAACCTTTCCCCCTAAGATCAGGAACAAGACAAGGATGTCCATTGCCACCTTTATTATTCAATATTGCACCAGAAATTCTAGCTAGAGAAATTAGGCTATACAAAGAAATAAAAGGCATCCAAATAGGAAAGGAATAAGTAATATTTTCACTATAGATTGATGACTCAATCTTATATCTAGAAAATACTGAAAAATACACAAGATGATTACTAGAATAAATAGACAAGTTCACAAAGTAATGGGATTCAAGATTAACACCCAGAAATCCATAACATTTTTACACACTACTGTTATGCAATCTGAGGAGGAAAGCAGAAAAAAAATTCCATTTGTAATAGCAACTAAAACAATTAAATATTTAAAAATAAACTTAACCAAGGACATAAGGGATCTGTATTTAGAATACTACAAATCATTGTTAAAGTAACCAAAGAAGACTTAGAAAAATGGAAGGACATTTCATGTTCATGGATTGGAAGACTAAATATCATTAAGATGTCAATTCTACCCAAATTGATGAACAGATCCAACACAATCCCAATGACAATCCCAATGCCTTTTTTTGCATAAATCAAAAAGCCAATTATTAAACTTATTTGTAAGGTAAAGGACTCCAAACAGCAAAAATGTCTTAAAAAAGAATGATGTTGGAGGACTCTCACTTCCTGACTGTAAACCTATAACTTAGCTAAAGGGTAAAAACAGCATGATTCTGGCATAAGGACACACAAGTTGACCAATGGAACTGAATCAAGAACTCAGAAATTGATACATTTATAGTCAAGTGATTTTTGTCAATGCTGTTAGACCATTCAGCTGGGGCAGAACAGCCTATTCAATCAATGGTGCTGTGAGAACTGGATAGCCATATCCAAAGAAGACTTCTCTCTCACACCTTTTATAAAAATTAACTCAAAATGGAAAAAGGGCTTAAATATATTTAAAGAAACCAACCGTAAAACTCCTTGAAGAAAATGTTGGAAAACATCTTCAAATCTTGTGGTAGTTGATAGTTTCTTAAACCTTAAACCTAAAGCACAAGCAACAAAAGAAAACTTAAATGGTATCTCCTTAAAACTCAGCATTTTTTGCATATCAAAGGACTTCGTCAAAAGGGTGAAAAGGCAGCAGACTCAATAGGAGAAAATATTTGGCAATCACATATCTGATAAGGGTTAATATCCATGTTACCTAAGCAGCTCATATAACTCAACAATAAAAAGAAAAACTCTCCAATTAAAAAATGGGCAAAAGACTTAAAAAGACAACTGTCCAAAGAAGAAATACAAATGGCAAACAAACATATGAAAAACATCACTAGCGATTAGGGAAATGCAAATCAAAGCTACAATGAAATATCATTTCATGCCTTTTAGACTGGCTACTATTAAAAAGCCAGAAAACTGTAAATGTTGGAGAGGATGTGGAGAGAAAGGAATCCTTATTAACTGTTGATGGGAATGTAGAATGGTACAGCCACTGTGGAGGACTGTTGGCAGTTCCTAAGGAAGTTGAATATAGACTTGCCGTGGGACCTGGCAATACCACTGCTGGGTATATACCACAAAGAACTAGAGCAGTGACATGAATAAACATCTACACAATGATGTTTATACCAGTATTGTTCACAATAGCCAAAAGTTAGAAAAAATCCAGTGTCCATCAACTAATGAATAGATAAACAAATTGTGGAATACACAAGATGGAATATTATGCAGCAGTAAGAAGAAAAGAAGTCATGAAAAATATAACAACATGTATGAAAATGTAGGACATTATGTTAAGTGAAGCAAACCAGACACAAATGGACAAATAATGTATGATTGCCCTATTATGAACTAAATATATTATGTGAAATAGAAATATATTATGTCAAATAGATACATATATATAGATAAAATTGCAAATATCTATATATATCTTTCTTTTTGAAGCTGAACAAATGTAGGTTAATACTACCAAATGTTAAAATCAGACAAAAAAATTATACTGTGACAAAGACTAGACACAAAGTATTACACATTATAAATCAATTTATAAAGATGAAATTAAATTATTGGTTATGTATGGCTGAGGACGGAATGTTAAGGGGTGTGGAGTCTTTTTTTGGAGTAATGAAATTGTTCTAAAATTTTTGAGATGAATATAAAATATGATTATACTAAAAGATGTTAATTATACACTTTGGATTGATCATTTGTTATGTGAATATATCTTAATAAAACAGCTTAATAAACAAATAATTGTTCAGGAATTGGCAGAAATAGCAGCTATGTACAGCAGGGGAAACAGAGAGATTGAGAGGTCAGGAATTTTCTTGTTTGTTAGTTTGTCTGTTTTTTAATTGTTATTTTTATTGAAATAATGAAGATACTCTAATAATGATTGACGTATGAATCACAACTATGTGATTATACCAAATAGCATTGATTGAACATTTTGGATGAATTGTATGCTTTATTAGTATGTATCAAAAAAATTGATTTGTTTAAAAAAATACGTTAGTGAGTGCAGATGTAGCTTAAGTAGTTGAGTGCCTGCTTCTGATGTACAAGGTCCCAGGTTTGATCCCTAGTGCCTCCAAAAAACTAAACAAACAAATACATGAAAAAAAAACACAAAACGTCTCATTGGGAAGTGAATATGACCTATTGTTTCAGCACCTGCCTCCCATGTATGAGGTCCTGAATTCAATCCCCAGTACCTCCTAAAAAACTACATTAGTAGCAAACCACAGCCAATTTGAAATGGCTGAGCCATAAAACAATGAATTAGAAGACAGAGCTTCTGAGCCTGAAAAGGCAGAAGAAGAGACAGAGAAAAGAATGATAAAAATTGAACTGGGTCTCACAGTACTGAATGACACCGTGAAGCACACCAACATGCACATTATAGGTGTCATGGACAATGAAGAGAACAGAAAACTGGCGGAAAGAAAAATTAAGGGAAAAATGGTCCCAAATTTCCCAACTCTTATAAGTCATAAATATTCAAATATAAATATGGCAACATACTCCAAACAGAATAAATCTGAATAGATCTTCTTTAAGACACAAACTATTTAGAATTTTGAGTGTCGAAGATAAAGAAAGAATTCTGTAGGCAGTAAGAGAAATGTAATCCATCACAAACAATGGAAGTCCAATAGCACTTAGTGCAGATTTCTCCTCAGAAATCACAGAGGTGAGAAGGCAGTGGTATGACATGTTTAAATTACCAAAAGAAAAAAAAGAGCCAGACTAGAAACTTTATCCAGCAAAACTGTCTTTCAAGAATGACAGTGAGTTTAAATTTTCCACAGATAAACAGAAACTGAGGGAATTCAAGAGGGTAGACCTACAAAAATATTAAATTGAGTGCTGCAGCCTGCAAGGAAAAGACAGGCGTGAGGGGCTTAGAGAGCAGAGTAGATATGAAGAGTATTAGTCAGGATAACTAAAAGGGTAAAAAGAAAGACAATAGGAGATAATAGGAAAGCCAAAGGTAAAAATGGTCAAAATAAGTAATGTTTTTACAGTAATAACATTGAATTTTACTGGATTGAACTCCTCAATCGAAGGCACAAACTTATAGGATGGATAAAAAAATATAAGGCATCTAAATACTGTCTACAAAAGACTTGCCTGAGATGCAAAGACAGAAATGGGCTGCAAGGGAAAGACTGAAAAAAGATATTCCATGCAAACAGTAACCAAAAACTAGCTAGAGTAGCTATACTAATATCAGACAAAATAGATTTTAAATGTTATAAGAAATGGAGAAAGATAGGGAATATTAATAAGAAGTGGTAATTTACCAAGAAGAAATAATAATAATATATATTTTTGCACATAATCCAGAGTCTCCCAAAACATATGAAGCCAATATTGCCAGAAGTGAAGAGAGAAATGGACATTTCTACAATAATAGTTGGAAACATCAATATAACACTCCCATCTTGGGATAGAACATCTGGACATAGGATCAATAAGAAACAGATAACTTAAATAATACTATAAACAAACTAGACTGAACAGACATATACAAAATACTGCACCCCAACACATCAGGATGTACATTTTTCTCAAGTGCTCACAGATCTTTATTCAGGATGGGTCACAAAACAGGTCTCAATAAATTTAAAAATATTGAAATTATAAAAGCACTTTCTCTTATCATAATGGAATGAGACCGTAAGTCAATAACTGGCATGGATTTGGCCAATTCACAAATATGAAGTTTAAACAACACAATCTTAAACAATCAGTAGGTCAAAGAAGAAATTGCAAAAGAAATTAGTAAATATCTCAAGACAAATGAAAACAAGAACACAACATATCAAAACATACAGGATGCAGCTAAAGCTGTGCTGAGAGGGAAATTTATAGCCTGAAATGCTTACATTAAAAAAAGAATAAAGAGTTTAAATCAAAGACCTAACCACACATCTGAGAAAACTAATAAAGAACAGAAAAATAACACTAAAGTAAGAAGAAGGAATGAAACGACAAGGATTAGAACAAAAATAAATGAAATTGAGAACAATAAAACAATAGAGAATAAACAAAATTGAACACTGTTTCTTCAAGAAGATCAACAAAATCAACAAAACATTAGCTAGACTTATGAAAAATGAGAGAAAAATGCAAATAAATAAATCAGAAATGAGAGAAGGGACATTCCTACTGATCCCATGGAAATAAGAAAGATCATAATAATGAACAGCTGTATGCCAACAAATTAGACAAATTTCATGAAATGGACAGCATTCTAGAGAAAAAATTAAATACATTGCCTTGAATAGTAGAAGACCTAAACAAACAAATCGCAAGTAAAGAAATTGAATCAGTCATCAAAAACCTCCCAAAAATGAAAAGCTGAGGTCTAGATGGCTTTACATTCACATATTCAATTCTATGAATATTATCAAGAAAAATTAATAGAAATCATGCTCAAATTCTTCCAAAAATTTGAAGGTGAGGGGACACTACCTAAATCATTCTATGAAGCCAATATCACACTAATAACAAAGCCAGATAAAGATCCTACACAAAAAGAAAAGAAAATCACAGACCAATCCCATGTATGCAAAGGTGGTTAATTGAAAGAAAGTCAAATAATGTGATACACCACATTAGCAAACTGAAGGAGAAAAATCACATGATCTCTACTGATGCAGGAAAGGCATATGACAAAGTGCAGCATCCATTCTTGATAAAAACACTCTGAAAGATAAAAATAAAAGAAAATTTCCTCAACATGATACAGGACATAACTGTAAAACCTTCAGTCAACATCATAGTCACAGTTGAAAGGCTGAAAGCTTTCCCTCTAAGATCAGGAACAAGACAAGGATGCCCTCTGGCATCACTTTTATTCAATAGTGGGTTATTAGTTCCAGCTAGAGCAATTAAGAAAGAAACAGAAGCATCCAAATTGGAAAGGAAGAAGTAAAACTTTCACTATTTGCAGATTCTATAATCCTATACTTAAAAAACCATAAAAAAAAACCAAAACAAAACAGAGAAAGTGCTAGAGATAATAAATGATTTCAGCAAATTGGTGGAATACAAGATCAACATGCAAAAATCAGTAGTGTTCCTATACACTAGAAATGAACAATCTGAGATGGAAATCAGGAAACAAATTCAACTTATAATAGCAAATAAAAGAACCAATTATCTATGAATAAATTTAACCAAGGATGTAAAGATCTGTAGACAGAAAATGATAATACATTGCTAAATGAAATTAAAGAAGACGTAAGCAAATGGAAGAATATTCCATGTTCATGGACTGGAAGACTAAATACTGTTAAGATGTCAATTGTACCCAAATTGGTTTATGATTCAATGCAATCCAGTCAAGATTCAACAGCTTATTTGCAGAATTGGAAACGTCAATTACCAAATTTATTTGGAAGTGAAAAGGGACCCTGAATAGCCAGAAATATCTCAAAAAGGAAGAATGAAGTTGGTTGACTCATGCTTTCTGACTTTAAAGCATATTACAAAACTACAGTGGTCAAGATAACTTGCTGTTGGCATAAAGACTGACATATAGATTAATGGAGTTAAACTGAGAGTTCAGCAATAGATCCTGAGATCTATGATCAACTGATTTTTGACAAGGATACCAAGTTCAGTCAACAGGGACAGGACAATGTCCTAAACAAATGGTGTTGAAAATAACTGGATATCCATATCCAAATGAATGAAAGAAAATCCCTATCTTACACCTCATACAAAAATTAACTCTTAAAAAAGCCAGGACCAAAAATCTCCTAGAAGAAAATGTGCGAAAGCATCTTGAAGATCTTGTGATAGGAAGTGGTTTCTTAGACCATACATCCAAAGCATGAGCAATGAAAGAAAAAATAGATAAATAGGACCTTCTCAAAATTAAATGTTTTTGTACTTCAAAGGACTTTGTCATGAAAGTAAAAGGGCAGACTACTCATTGGGAGAAAATGTTTGGAAACCACATCCAATAAGCATGTAACATATATGAGATATAAAGAGATCCTACAACTAAATGATCCAATTAAAAAATGGGCAAGAGACATAAATAGACATTTTTAAAAGAGAAAATACAAATGGCAAATAAAAACACACGAAAAGACATTCAATATCACTAGTTATTTGGGAAATGCAGATCAAAAGTATAGTGAGATATCATTTCACACCTATTTGAATGACCACTATTAAAAAGAAGTAGAAAACTGAAAGTGTTAGAGTATTGGAGAAATAGGGACTCTCATTTTCTGTTGGTGGAAATGTAAACTGGAGCAGCCACTGTGGAAGATTGTTTGGCAGTTTCTCAGGAAGTTCAATATACAGTTGCCGTATAATCTGGCAGTCGCACTTTTAGGTATATATTCAGAAGACCTGAAAGCAGGGACATGAATAGACATTTGCATGCTCGTGTTCATAGCAACATTATTCACAATTGTCAAAAGATGGAAACAACACAAGTGTCCAACAACAGATGAATGAATAAAAAAAATGTGGTATATACAAATGGTAGAATATTATTCAGCTGTAAGAAGAAATGAACATATGAAGCATATGACAGCATGGAAGAACCTTGAGAACATTTACATTGAGTGAAACAAGCCAGACACAGTGTATGATTGCACTAATATGAACTAAATGTAATGAGCAATGTCATGGAGTAAATATTTAATAACTAGAATATTGGTCACCAGAAGATAGAATGAGGATAGAGCTTGGGAAGAAGAGGTTTAATTTATGCAGAATTTATAATAAGGTTGATTATAAATGTTTGGAATTGTATAGAGGTGATGATAGAACATTACTGTGAATGTAATTAGCTGTGCCAATAGGGAGGTATGACTGTGACTGAAAGGGGAAGTTTAGGGTTGTGCATCTCACTGGAAGGAAAACTAAAGGATGAAACACAGGATTGTATAGAATAGTGAACCCTTTTGCAGACAATAAGTGTGGTTAATAGTACAAGAATGTTCTTCCATGAATCAGAACAAATGTACATTAAAATTATAAGATGTTAAGAATCAGATGGGATTTGTGCTAAAACGTACTTAAAGCAAACTATGCACTATAATGAATAGCAATATGAATATTTTTGCATTAATTTTTTAAAGAATTTTCTTAAATGATATAAACCAGACACAAATTAGGGCATGTTATTTGACTCCATGTATAGAAATTATAAATATAAATAAAATTATAGAGTTGGAATTAGATTAGTGGATATGCATGGCAGAGGAAGGATAGAGTGATTGAGAGATGCCTGCTAATGGGTGGGGTATTTTTCTTTTTGGAGTAATGAAAGTGCTCTAATATTGATTGTGGTGATGAATGCACAACTCTGTGACTAAAATTTTTTTTAAATTTCTTAAAAAACTGGAGTCAGTCTTCTCAAACTCTGCTACTCCTTTATCAACTAAGTTTATGTAATCTTCTAATTCCTTTTTTTTGTCATTTCAAGATTGTTCATAGCAGCTTCACTATGAGTAGATTCCATCTCAAGAAACCACTTTCTTTGCTCATCCATAAGAAGCAACTCCTCTTTCATTAAAGTTTTATCATGATTGGTGCAATTCAGTCACATCTTCAGCCTCCACTTTTAATTCTAGTTCTCTTACTATTCCCACCATGTCTGTAGTTATTAATACTTCCTCTACTGAAGACTTGAACCCTTAAAGGTCATCCTTGAGGCTTATAATGAACTTCTTCCAAACCCCTGTTAATATTTTACCTCCCATACATTATAAATATTTTTAATGTACATAGAATGAAGGAGTCCTTTCCAGAAAGTTTCACTTTACTTTTTCCAGATACATCAGGAGATCCACTATCTGTTGTAGCTCTAGTCTTACAAAATGCATTTCTTAAATAATAAAACATCTTTGATCCATGAACTACAGAATAAATGTGCTAAGCAAGCATGAAAACAACATTCATCTCATTGCACATCTTCATAAGATCTCCTGGGTGACAAGGTACGTTGTCAATGAGCAGTGATATTTTGAATGGGATATTTTGTTCTGAGTAATAGGTCTCAACACAAGGGTTCTAATATTCAGTGACCATGTTGTATACAGATGCTGTCATCCAGGCTTTGTTGTGACATTTTTAGAGCACAGGCAGAGTATATTTAGCATAATGCTTAAGGGCTCTAATTTTTGGAATGGTAAATGAGCATTGTCTTCAACTTAAAGTTACCAGCTACATTAGCTTTTAAAAAGTGAGTCAGCTTGTTCTTTGAAGCTTTAAATCCAGGCATTGATTTCTCTCTAGCTATGAAAGTCCTAAATGGCATCTTCTTCCAAGAGAAGGCTGCTTCATCTACATTGAAAATCTATTGTTTAATGTAGCCACATTTATCAACGGTTTTTGCTAGATCTTCTGGATAACTTTCTGTAGCTTCTATATCAGTACTTACTTTACCTTGCACTTTTATGTTATAGAGACAGCTTCTTCCTTAAACCTCATGAACCAGCTCTGCTAGCTTCCATCTTTTCTTTTTCAGCTTCCTGATCTCTCTCAGCCTTCACAGAATTGAAAAGAGTTAAAGTTTTTCCCTGGATTAGGCTTTGGCTTATGGGAATGCTGTGGCTGGTTTGATCTATTTATTACACTAAAACAATTTCCATATCAAGAATTAGGCTATTATGCTTTCTAATAATCTGTCTGTTCACTGGAGTGGCATTTTTCATTTCCTTCAAGAACTTTTTCTTTGTATGGACAATTTGACTGTTTGGCAAATGAAACCTAGCTTTCAGCCTATCTTGGTTTTGACATATCTTTGTCAATAAGTTTAATCATTTCTAGTTTTTTATTTAAATTGAGAGATGTGTGGCTCTTCCTTTCACTTGAACAATTAGAGGCCATTGTAGGGTTGTTCAATATTGTTGTGTCTCAGGGAATTGGGAGCTGAAGAGAGGGAGAGAGATGGGGAATGGGTTGTGAGTGGAGCAGTGAGAAGACACACATTTATACATTAAGTTTGCTGTCTTATGTGGATGATTCATGGTACCAGCACCCAGAATTATAATAGCAACATCAAAGATCACTGATCACAGATCATCACAACAGATGTCATAATAATAATAATAAAATTTGAAATACTGTGAAAATTACCAAAATGTGACACAGAGACAGGAAGTGAGCACATACTGTTGAAAAAATGCTGCCAATAGACTTGCTGCATGAAGGCTGCCATAAAACTTCAATTTGCACAATATTTAAGGAGTGCAATAAAGGGAAGTGCAGTAAAATTAGGTATTCAGATATACCAGAGGATAAAAGAAATGCAAAGTCATCTTAAACTTTCAGTAATGCAAATTTTAGTATTCATATTGGTTTTGGAATCATTATCATTATTTTTCATAATAAAAAAAAAGATCAGTCTCAATAAGAATAATAAGAATGAAGATGAGACATAATAATGTCTTCTGATATGATATAATAGGATGCTTACAACTCTGACCATGAAGTATTCATACCAGAAAATAGGACATGAATTGGATCAATTTTCTAAATTTAACTGTTTGTTTATAGGAATTAAAAGGCTGTGCAGACACTCTTAAATTAAACAAGGAATGCAATAAACAAAATTTAGAATATGTAAACTTATATAGGACAAATATCCTGGCTTTCTTCATCAAATAAGGTTTAAGAATTTTAAAAGGAGGGGAAGCTTATAGATTAAAAACAATTGACACTGTGGTGATAAAAGGCAATATGTTTGTTCACTTGATTTACTGATTCAAATGGTCGATAATTTAAAACTACCACAGGAGAAAATGTTAATATTCTGTATTTTATAACTGTAAAGAATTAAAGTTAATTACCTTAGGAGTGATAATAATCCTGGGTTCATTTTCTATGTGTTTTTTATACATACATACTGAAGGATCAATGGATGCAATAATGTGATACTGAGAATTTGACTAAAAATTATTTATTGTAAGGTGGGGGTGGTGGAGAGTAGGAGGAGGTTTAAGAGAAAACTAAATTGATTCTCTTGAAATTTGGTATTGGCTCCACGGAGGTTCATTATGCTATTCTTTCTTTCTTTCTCTTTTATATATTTGTACTTTTCCATAAAAAAGTTTCTGTTTTTGTTTTTAAGTAGTACCAGCACAAATATCACAGACACTATTGTATCCAGGTGAAAGGAAATTGTAACACTTGTTATTTACAAGACTGTGAATAAAAAAGAGCCAGGAAAGAGAATGTAACATCATTTGGGCTCCTTATATCTTTTGGGTTTTTGTTCATCTTTTTGTGCTTTGTATTGTTTAAACCCACTGTCCAATATAACTATATTTTATAATTTTTAAATGAATTTGACTGGGAATTTAGATATTTGTTGACTAAAAAAAAGTCAGAATATTTTGTGATAAAGGAAGCATTCTTTTAAAGATAAGGCATTAAATGCCAGGTAGTTTTTAAAGTATATTTCCTATTTACTCTCCACTAGGGAGAAATGTGACCTCATTCCATGTTCTAAATAACACAACAGTGCCCTAGCGATTAGTGATTCAGTTCAGATGGGAGAAAAAGGCATAGCTCTGTACTTTTAACAACCTGCTCAGCCTTAAACCTGTTATCAGGGAATTTAAAGGCAGAAGCATTGAAAATGTCAATTGATTAAGCAGAGTGGGTAATAAATTAAAGGAAAAAGTTCCTATATTGATGTTAGTGATACAGTGGTGGCAATTTCCTGACAATATTTAATTTTAAGGTTGATTAAGGTATAATTTACATGTAAAAGTTCTCATTCATTTTAAGTGTACAGTTCATTGGGTTGTGGGAGAGTCATTTAACTGCCACAACAATCAATGGTTACAACACTTCCATCACCACAAAATGTTCCCTTGTGCCCCTTTGTGTTCATTCCCTATCCCCACCCTGACTGCTAGGCAACTGCTGATCTGCTTTCTGTCACTGTAACTTCACCTTTCCTAAAAAATCTTATAACATTTTTAGAGTCAGACAGTGTTTAGTCTTTTGTCACTGGCTTCTTTTACATGACTACAGACAGAGTAATACTGAAAAACTTAGCAGTATATTCAAGAGTGACTCATAGATATAATAGAGATAACACTGAAAAGTAGGGTAGAGGACCTGAATTCTATCTCTGCCACCACCACGAGTGTGAACTAAAGTTTATCTCTTAATATCTCTGATTATTCAATAAGATGAGGAGAATGACACCTTTCTGCCCTCCTCAAGTTTGCTGTGTAGATCTAATGAGAGATTATAATAAAATGCTACCTAAATTGCAACATATTCCAGATACAAATTCAGGAGAACTGGCTGTCAGAAATAAAATAATTTATTTTTTAAAAACAGTTATTAAACATGAGTATATATATCTTAAAATATAAATTAAAAATTCTACTTGTTTCAGTGTGAGGAAGTTAAAGTAAAATATAAGGACACTGCAAATAGATTTTGCAAAGGTTAAATAAAGTAGAAAAAAATGAGTTAAAATTACACGTTGAACAAACAATATTGGCCCTATTATAGCTCCTTATATATACATCCAAATTTATGAAAGATAAATGTTTTTTCTCATCTCCAGAAGGTAGTATTTGCATTCCGTTACATTCAGGACATATAAATAAAAAATAAACACATAGCCTTAGAAATAAACTTCAGTCTTTTAATTTTCATTATCATTTTCTCAACACTTATCAAAACTATTCCATACAGGGCATATCATTTAACAAAAATAGAGAGGGAAAATATGTAGTGCATATAATCCCTGTCCTCAAGTTTATTCTATTTTCCCTGCGAATATTGGAGAAGATTTTTTAAAAATGAAATTAAGGACAAGGAAAGAATATTCTTCAAACAAAAATAAGACCACAAAGATGTGACATGATATTTCTAACCTCTGAGTAAAAAGTATATACTTTTCTGCTAGTAGTTTTGTTTGTTTGTTTTACTTGATGTTAATAAAAGATGACCAGATAAGTTACCTCTCTATTCCTACATTCATGATAACACTTTATTGGACTTCTTTCTTGGTATGTCTTTGGTCCTGAAGTTCTCAAATCTCTCTCTATACTCTAGAGTAAAGAAGTATAAGTGAAATTCCAGAGACTTGAATATTTGATACCAAAGAGGAGGCTGAGAAGGAAAGCCCTCGCCTGTAATGCAGGAAAGCTTGTGATTCAAGAGACAGCATAAAGGATGATGATACTTGGAAAGGGAAGTAGACGGGGCTACATGATAAGTGAGCTGCTCTGGGTAGGTCAAATTTTGCCCGTTGAAGGAAAATCCAAGTGGAATAACTAGAAGATCTACTCAGTGTGGGAAATTTAGTAGACTATGGGCAGAACACCTGACTTTTTCACACCCCATATTGCCTTTTTATGTTAGGTAAGTGTTATGGAATTGATATTAAGAGGAGATTGAAACATAGGTCCATGTGCTCTTACCAGTCTATACAAAGTCAGATTCAAGCCAGATGTCTGAGATAGATCCATTAACAATGGTCCAAGGACAGAGAAGTTGATCCATGGAATTATTTTCAATAATGAAAGAATAAAAGTGATTCACCCCAACTTGGTTAATCTAACTATTCAGGAAAAAGGACAAATACACAAAAAGTTAAACTTCAAGTTAGTATTTAGTTAAGTGGGTGTGAAATATGACATACACTGAACAAGAGCTTTATTAGTGATGAAGGAGAAAGAGCGATACTGAGAGCTGGGTATTGGAAAATCCATGACCATTTCAGGGGGAACAAATTAATGTGCATGATGGCAAAATTGTAAATTTATATTAGTGATTAGAAAATTTAAGTTCTAAAAATTATAAAATGTGCTCAAGATTAGTAGTAACAAGTCACAGAATCACTATCAGGTCTTCCTTTTCTGAATGAGTTTCTTACTGGTTTAACAAAGTTACATTCCTAAAATAATTTATATTCATTTTAAGAATATATATATTCCTAAATAATTTATGCTCATTTAGTTTATTTGTTCAGGAATATTTATTAAATGCCATATGATGTGCAATGTTCTCTTCCAACTGCTGGAGGTAATGCATTTTAAAAAAAAAAGCAATGAACAAAAACATAGTCCCTTCCTTCACAGAACATGCATACTAAAAGGAGGGGAGTTTCAAGACAGAATATAAACAAATATGATAAGTATATGATATAACATCATATATTGCTATGAGAAAATTTTAAAAGGTGAACAGATACAAAGGAAGAGAGTACCATAATTTTGCACACAGCGGTTAGGGAAGGTATCTCTGGAGAGTTAACCTTTAAGAGCAATCTAAATGAAATAGTCAGGTGGCGCTAATTATCCATACAAAGTCTCCAAGTTGGGAACATGTGAAGTATGAGAAATGAATGGCAAAGGCATTAGTGTAACTACAGTAGAATGACCAAGGGAAAGCAATTGGATTTGTCTATACATAAGTCCATTTTAGGATACATTTTAAATAAATTAAATACATTTAAAATAAAATAAGTTCTTATTATTTCCAGAGTCTCTGAATAGTCCTTTCTATATCTGTAAAATTTCTCTTTATATTTTAAGATCCTGGTCACTTTTCTGTGGTACCTTCCTGAACATATCAAGGAGAAAGTGTAGCCTTATTTCTTTCTACTTGCATAGCAAATGCACAAAAATTCTGTGTGAGATAGTGTTTATCACACTGTACTCTAAAATTTTTGACACAGTTGTCTTCTCTGAGATCGTACAGTTCAGTTATGTCATTGCTCAATGCACATAACTGAATCTCAACAATATCGGTGGCCTTTAAAATCTATATTGAAAGACACATTACGAAATAATGAATGAATACATGATTAACTCTATTAACTGTTCTTGCATAACATACCAGTCGGAAACTTAGTGACCTTCCAATAAATTTGATAGCAGAGAGCAAAGGGAAAAAATGCTGAGACACAAATGACCAAAGCTCATTCAAGAAATAGGAAACTCAAATAATTCTATACATATTATGAAATTCAATTTATTGTTAAAATTTGGTCACAAGGAACACTTCCCAATGGGATGGCACTACCAGCAAATGCTACAAAGTATTAAAAGAAGAAAGACCATTCTACAAACAAACAAACACACACACACACATACACACACACACAAACTTCCAGAAAATAAAAGAGGAAAAAATAACTCTCAACTTTTTCTATGAGTCCAACACTATGGTGATACTGATACCAGACAAAAATATTATAAGGGAAGAAATCTAAGGACAAATATCCCTCATGAACATGATTGCAAATATCCTTTAAAAACATTAGCACAGTAAGTACCGCATATATAAACAGGATAATATACCACGATCAAGTGAAGATTATCCTGAGAATGCAAGACTAATTCAAAATTTAAAAATCAAACGATATAATTAACTTATAGCAACATTTTAAAGGGGAAAAATAAGTTCTTTTCAAAAGATACTTAAAAAAGATTTTACAAAACTCGGGTATCCATTTATGACAAAATTTCTGCACATCATAGAAATAAAAGCCAAATGTCTCACCCTTACAAAGGATATCTTTTAATAACTATAGCTAACATCATAACTTATATTTAACAGTTGAACAACTAGAATGTCAATTTTCACTGCTTCTAACCAACAGCATGCCTCATACTAGTGCAAAAAGCAAGGGATAAAGTACGGGCCACAAAGACTGTAAAGTAAGAAATTAAACTTGATTTATTCAAGAAGCTGTGATTTTCTACATAGAAAATCTCAAAAAATCTACCAAAATCAGTGAGTTTTGCAGGTTTCAGGAAACAATACCACCATACTAAAATTAATTGTCTTTATATATGTTAGCAATGTAAAATTGGAAATTGAAATTGAAAATCATCATTTGCAATAGCACTAAAAAAGAAAAGAACATTAAATGGTTAGGTCTAAATATAGAAAACACCCAGCAAGATTCATATGCTAAAAACTACAAGACATTTTTTAGAAATATGAAAGAAAACATAAATGAATAATGAGATATATCATGTTCATCAAATAGAAGACTTAATATTGTCAAGATATAAATTCTTCTCAAATTGACATGTAGAATGAACAAAATCCCATATAAAATCCTAGCAGACTACTTTGAAGAAATATACAAGCTGATTCTAAATTTTATATGGAAAAACAAAAGACCTAAAAATGTCAAACAACTTTAAAAAGAAAAGAGGTTTGAAAGATTCACCCTCGGTATGTTTTTAAGATTGTCTATAAAGCTATAGTAATCAAGATAATGTGGCTTGGTGAAAGCATAATCACATATCAGTGGAACAGAATTGACCCATAATTCAGACATAGATCCATATGTATATGAGCAAATAATTTTTGACAAAGTTGGCAAGGTAATTCAATAGATAAATTAGTCATTACAACAAATGGTGCTGAAACAAATGCACATGCATATGCAAAAATATATTATGAATGTAAATGTGAAAGTATAACCTAAAATCTAAAACTTCTTGAATGAAAACATAGAACATCTATGTGATTTTGATACAGACAATGATTTGTTAAGATACAATAATCATATATCATAATAGAAGAAACAATTAGACTTCCTTAAATAAATAAATAAATAAATAAAAACAAAGTCCAAGCTTCTGCTCTTTAAAAGACGGTGTTAACCTAAAGAAAAGGCAAGCCAAAGTGCTAGAGAAAATATTTGCAAAATACATATATAATAAAGTATTGGTAACCAGAATATATAAAGACTCTGGAAAAGTCATAATAAAAAGACAAATAAACCAAGGAAAATGGGCAAAAGAAAAGAAAAGATATTTTACTATAGAATTTTTATGGATTTAAAATAAGCACATTTAAAGATTCTCATTCTCATTAGTCGTTAGAAAAATGCAAATAAAACAGCAAGGAGATACCACTACACATATATTTGAATGGAAAAAAAAAAAAATTACAGAGAAACAAAGACCTGACAACAGCACATGCTGACAAGGAGGCAAAGCAACTGAAACTCTAAAACATCATTGTTTGGAATGTGAAATGGTATCCCCAATTTGGAAAACAGTTTGATAGTTTCTTATAAAATTACGCATATACTTACATATAAGATACAAGTGAAATTGAGTCAAATATTCACACATAAACCTGCATACAAATGTTTATAACAGTTTTATTCATAATTTCCAAACCTGGAAGCAACCTAACAATGGAATACTCCTCAGCATAAAAAGAATGAGCTAGTGAGTCACATTATGACATGGATAAATCTCAAAAGCAATATACCAAGTAAAAGAAATGAGACTCAAAAAACTACATGGTAAATGATTCTAAATGACAGTTCAGAAAAGACCAAAATATAGGGTCAGAAATCAGATCAATAGCTGTCAGGGGCTAAAGTAGTTGAGGGTGAGTGTGAGGGTGATCAAATGGACAGAGGAAAACTCTTTGTGATCATGAAAATATTCTATATCAGCATTATGGTGGTAGTTATGTGACTACATAAATTTGCCAAACTATATAGAGACCTGCACACCTAAATCTGAAAAATTATAAAAGAAATTATTAGCTTATGACAATAATCACTTATCATTGATCATGTCCTTTCATTTTGTCTGGAAGTTTCTTCTGGGAGGGGCTGGGCTAGCTTGATCTAGTCTGGACTACCTCATGTGTCTCTGGTCATCTTGGTGGGGTGGGCTGGGCTGACCTAGAATATTTTTCCTGGGATGGCCTTCTATAGAGTGTTTTCTCATCTGTAGCAAAGTGATTCACATGATACTCCCAGTATTTTCAGAGTGAATAGACTTGAATCTGGCAGACCATTGGTATTGTTCCATTTCCCTGACCACAGTAAATTGCAAGGCTAATAAAGACTCAAGAGGAGATAATATACACTGCCTTTTTAAAGAAAAATTGAATATTTTTGTAATCTCCCACAGTGAATGAATAGATTTAATATCACCTTATGTTTTATCATTTAACCTTTAAGTGATTTCTGTCATTTTCTTCATATACAAATATACAAAAAATGCAATCTTCACAAGTTATAATTTAAACGCTATACAAAAAAAATGTACCTTTTTTTCAAATGTTTCAGATTATCCAGAAACTAAACATAGTATCAATAACTACTGTGATTTAGTCCAAATCCAGAGCTTTTAGTTTTCTGTCAGGTTTCCAAAAAAGAATAAGATATATTTGCACAAAATACATTAGTTTGTGGATGAATCATTTTAGCAGAAACCTTTCAAAGAGAAGAGTGAAAAAATAAAAAACAAAAATTTAACAATAATGACAGCAAATAATTTTATGAAAGGCAGTGAGCTGGGAGAGTGCATGTAGAAACAGTTTCATTAGGTAAAAACAAACAGACAAATATATATATGTATATTTACATATATCTCATTAGATTTAGAGTAAAACAGACTTTGTCATGTGTTAGGAGTTAAGAGTTTAGCAAACTGAGAATAAGAGTACATTCTTCCAGATTTCCCAGTATTCCCAACACTTTAGATGCCACAAGGAATTAGGGTCCAACTACAAAGTTAGAGGGAAGAGTCCATGCAGTACACCCTCATTTCTGACACCAGGTTTGATAGTTCAAAGAAAACTCACAGAAATCACGGAAACCTATTATAGTCATAGCTACATTTATTACAGGAAAGGATACAAATTAGAACCAGCTAACGGAAGTGTCATATAGGGTGTGATCAGGTAGAATTCTACACATGAAACTTCCATTATTTTAGGATTCATTACCCTCTCAGTATGATATTAACATTTAACAATGGAACAGAATATTGCCAAATTGGGATGCTCACCCTAGCTTGGGTCTCCAGAGATTTTATTGGGACTTAATTGTGTAGGCAAAATTGATTGATTAATTGGCCACATGGTTGAATTCAAACTGCAACCACTACCCATCATCCCACCTCTAGGTCAAGCTGATATCATGTGGCTCAAAAGGCCCACCAAGAGTCACCTTGTTAGCATAAAGTATCAAGTGTAGTCTGAGCAAAGATAACATAGACAATCCTATCACTTGCAAAATTCAAAGTTTCTAGCAGTCACCTCCCAGGAACTGGGACAAAGATCAGACTCTCTTTAGAAAATACTAAATTCTTTACTTCACAGCAGTAAGAGGCAGTGCCATGTATGATTTGAATGGCCAGGGAAAAAGTAATTCCTACAACAATCCCTATTTATGTGTGAGGAAACTGAGAAACTAACAAGTTAATTAGCTTTCCAAGCTAACTTCTACTGTGATAAAGCAGCATTTGAACTATGGTAGTCTAGATTCTTAACAGGCTAAAAGCCTGTTTTTGCCTGAAAAAGTTATTTGAGAATATTGTTCCAGGAAACAATAGTATGGGATTGGAGAGGGAAGAGCACTGTGAAACAAGGTAGGACAAGCCAATACAGTGTATTATTGAATGAGCTACTTTTGTAGGTAGCTGGTATTGATAAACCAGGCCTGTTATCTCCTGGGATATAGAGTGAGGCATTTGATCAACCAGCTCCCAGCTCTCATCCGTAAAGGGTGCCCTAAGGGCATTAAATCTGCTGTATGTTTGTGTGTCTGATGAGTGAGTCCCAATTATTTCCCTTTGGCATCACAATCTGCAGTGGTACATGACTAAAGAAGGCAAGGCCAGGTTACATTTAAGCAAAACTGAAGCCTGTGTTCATCTGGTCAACTTTACAGTGGCTAGAATAGGAGGTAAGGACCAGAAATGGGCATAGGCAGTGTTCAAAAAAGGCTCTAAATTGCCTTTAAATTTAGAGTGTAAAAAAAGGTGATCAAAAATGATAGCTATCACAAATTTTCATGAGATTCATTTAAAATAAGTCATGGTATAAAAATATACATTGAATACATAAATCATGTTGATTATTAAATGTAAATAAAGGTACATAGTTATTTTCTCACAGTCTTTTCTAAATCTCTTATTCAATATGCAGATAATTAGGAAGTAAAACTAATCATGAAACATAGTATCTTCCTTATGAGAACTATAAATCAAAGACAGCAGAGCCCTTCTTATTAGAAAGAAAGGAAAAAGAAGCATGTTTTACCTGCAGGCTAAGTGGTTGCACTCCAGAAATGCAGAAGAGTATAGCTTATCTCCAGTTAGAGATAAGAGGTATTTTAATATCCAAAGGCTTATTGTTGTTTATTAGTTTCCAAAATGCAATTGATAAAGATTACTATAAAATGAAAGAAAATTGACTGCTTCCCCCTCCTGTATACAAAATTATAGTGAAATATATATATATATAAATAATATATATAATATATATATATATAAATATATAGTGAAATATATATACAAGGTAACTCTTTCTCCCAGTATACACACATATTTTATGTCATAAAAATATCAGGTAAAGAGGCCAGACTTCACAGACTTCATGTCCTTCAGACTGCACTGAAAGTTTTAGAGCAGTTTTCTTCAATAACTCAAACTGATTCCACAGTGTACCTAAAGTTTCTTCAACCTCAAGGGGCATAAAAACTTCCCTGGGTGCAAAATTCTTCTTTGGAGAAGAATAATCTTAACTTGGGTTTACTTACCCTGAACTCTGGCTAGTGAATGAAAGGAGAAAGAGAAAAGGATGACATGATTTCTTCTTAGTTTAAAATGAGACCTAAAAGGATAGAATCCAGTGCTTTAAAATGCTGCCCTCCTGCTTGATTGATGTAGCCTGCAAAATAAAATACTGAAGAGGAGGAAAAATATCAAAAAGATAATCAAACTATTCAGCATGAACACTTTTGTTTTAAAAAGGACAACTAACAATACATGAGGATGGCTTGATTAAATATATCAATCTACAAGCTAAAAGCCCCAGCTGTGGTCCTTGTACTGACTGCCAAAAGGCATTCAAAAGTATCAAATGACATTATGTTTTCAATATTAGTGTAATCTGGACTTAGTCCTAGCTATTTTCCATTGAGAAAGGTTTACATATATCCCATAGACCTTTTCTTTTTCATAATTGCCTTTCTAGATTGTTCTTCAGAGGAGGATATATTCTTGGTGATAATCAGTTTCTAAGAGGAACAGATTATTTCCATTCTTTCAAATTTCACATTGAGAGACCTATTAAAAAAAGAGAGAAAGAGAGAGGGAGAGAGACAGAGAGGGTTTTAGAAATATGTTCTGTGTTGCTTTCAAATTAAGCTTCAGTTTGAACCATAGTCTGACCTTACTCCATTTGTAAATAGTCATTAGCAAAAAGTGAAATTGATAGGAAGGTCCTGTTCTATAATGAGTCTCATGGTTAGGGTTTTAAAATGTTTCAATAAGTTTGCTTAATATTCACATGCAATATTTATATTTTTCTGCTTTGAATTGCATGAATGTGCTATAAGGTTTTAGCTGTAAATAGGGCATTTGAATTTTGAACACAAAGAGAATATCTTTAGCTGTCATAAAGACATTTGTGGGAATACATGATGTTATTGCTTACAAAGTTTAAATGATTATTTCAAAACATAATAATTATATTTTAAACATTTTTTATAATAAAAGATCTCAATCCTATAAAAAATAAGAATGGTTTCATAAACCCCTAGGTAGCCACTATCCAGGCTCAACAATGATGGATTTGCAATCAATCTTTTCATATATATATACTCCAGCAACTTTACCACTGTGTTAGGCTGAAAGAAATTCCATTTGTCTGTTACATTGTGAATAAATTTTAAGTCCATAATATAATTTTAAATATCACCTCTTTCATGGGTTTTGAGAATCCTAATCAAATTTAAAGAATTTTCCCAAAATACATGAGGGCATTTGAAGAATTTAATGAATATAAATATATAGAATAGCTTCTGGCATATAATAAAACTTGAAAATATTTTTAAGTAGAACAAAGACCAAAACATAAATGAAAATATTTAAAATATATTACTAATATAAAATCATCATATTATTAACATAGCAAAAGAAAATCATGGTATTTGGTTGACTATTTTAAAGAATTCACAAGGTAGGTTGTTTTATCAAAGAATGGGAGAGTCATCAAATTCATATCACACTTTTGCCTCAAAGGTGGTAGCCTAAGAAGACAGGGCAACACTTCCTTTTTGAATCTAACAAATAGAAATAATGCATTAAATATATTGAGCATAGACATACAGTTTGGGGTTTATGAGTCAATTTTGGGACAGAATATAAAGCAGTAAGACGTGTCTTTGATGAAGCTCTCTCTATTTATATATATGTGTGTGTGTTTATATATAAAGAAACTAGAAAAAACAATCTAGAAAAAGGATACATGTTGAAAGAAGCTGCTGCATCCTAGAAGCAGAACAAAATTCTTCACCCCAGCATAGACATATTCTGGAACTATCCAGAAGTAAGCTACCAGCCCAGAGTCATGACAGGAAATAATAATTACTTTTAAAAATACTTGGAATACCAGGTGTTCCAACTAAACATACAGAGAATTAAACCAAAAAAAAGAAATTAATGTAAGTCTGATTTTGAAAAGTGAACTCCAAAAGAACTTATCTGAAACAAGCTCAAAAGTAATCTGTAAGAAAATTTACTTAATTCAAGGCACAGGTATAACAGCCATTTAGGGGGGAGGCTTCTTACTGATTTGGCAATTATAGATAAAAATTACAAAACACATGAGAAAAACCATGAGACATGAGACAACACAAATAATGAGAAACTGATAGAATTCATAGCTGAAATTTAAAGATTACAGGACTTTAATGCTTAAAACTTACAAGGCAAAAAGAAATAAAATATATGAAATAATAAATACATGAAATTTAAGACGTCCTTTATTGTTTAATTTCCATTTTATTATTTTTCTAGACCACTTTTTATTCAGTCTTTATTTATTTTTTAGAGGTACTTAGATTACATAAATGATACATGAAAAATGTAGGGGATTCCCCTATGCTCCACTCCCTAATCCTCCCACACTTTCCCACATTAACAATATCCTTCAATAGTGTGGTACATTTGTTACAATTGATGAAGATGTATTGGAGCATTGCCACTAAGTGTGGATTATAGTTTACATTATAGTTTAAATTCTCTTCTGCACAATTTTGTAAATTATGGCAAAATATATAATGGCTTATATCTGTCATTGCAACATCATTCAGGACAATTCCAATGTCCTAAAAATTCTCCCAAATTATACCTATTTTTCACCTCTCCCTCTCCTCAGAACCTCCAGTGGTCACTGCCTCCACATCAATGATAAAAATTCTTTAATTGCTAGAATAAACTATAAGACTATAGTAGAACAACAGTAAGTCTACTCTAGTTCATTTTTCATTCCCCAATCCCAAGGATTCTGGGATGGTGATGTCCACTCCAGCCTAATTGAGAGGGGACTTAGGTCTCATGGGGCACATGGATGGGACTATCTTGCTTGCAGCTGTAGACTCTCTCTGTTCCTTAGGATGGTTGTTGTCCATCATCATTTCCTTTTTAGATATCCTGGGAGAATCCAATGAACTGGAGAGTAGGTGTGGCAGCTCTGTTGAGATTCAGGGCCAATTCCATCCTGGGGAGTTCTTCCACATTCTCTAATGGTACAGCAAGAATCCTCTGAGTACAGGGTCAGTGATGAGTGAAAGAGGACAGACCATTAATAAGAGGCCCTTGAAATTGATGATTATACTTATGAACATTTTCTTTTGAAATAGAAATTAGCCTAGTATTACCAGGTTGCCTATGAATTACTTCCTGAGAGTCTCCTTGTTGCAAAAATGTGGCCTTTCTGTAAGTCAAACACCATTCAAATGCATTACCTATACCTCTACCCCCAGGCATGGGACATGACTCCTGGGAATGAGCCTCCCTGGTATTGAGGGATTACTACCAAGCATCAACTAGCAATGCAACTGGAAAAAGACCTTGACCAATAGGGGGAAACAGTAAAGACAAATGAGTTTATATGGCTAAAAGACTTCAAAATGAGTTGGGGAGTTCATTCCAGAGGTTATGTTTATGCATTTCTCATCAGAATCTCATTGACAACCACAGTAAATATTGCCTCAGATAGTAGGGCTTCTGTGGGCTCCAGAGATATCCAGACACTATGTCAGGGCAGACAGCTCAGGAGTTTGGCACCCTGCCAGTGGCCCTACTTTGGAATTTATGTTCCCCAGTGTGACAGAGATGGACTCAGTTGTGGTTTTCCTACACGTGGATTTTATGCTCTTTATATTTGAACCTACAATTAGTACTAGAGTTGATAGGTTTATGCCCAAGAGACTTAAATCTTTGGCCTGTCCATATTTAGTCTTTAAGGACTTAGCTCCTTAGCATGGGTTTTGTTCATGGGCAACACCTGCAGGTTGAATTCACAGTGGGAGCTTTCAGTCCTTCTGGCTTCAAAAGAAGGATTCCTGACAACCTTGTTGTGAATGGCACAACTTTTTGTCATCTTATCATCTTAGAATCATCTGAGAGCCAAAAGCTTCTGTTTATTTATTTTCACTGGCTCTGCCACTTTCCATTGAAATTGGTATCATTTTTTTTAAAACCTTGTTTTTTTCTTAGGAATTCATTTATAATCCACTCCACTAGAAAATGACACAAATGCAAATGTCTTCATATGAACTGTTCTTTATTATGGGCTTTCAGGGCATATTAAAAGCTTTTAAGTTTCTTAAAAGCTCTATTGTTTAACGAAGTCTGTGAGGCTGTCACATCAGTAACTTAGAAGAACTTTTGTCTTTTTGAAAGGGTGGATAAGGCACTACTTTAAATTTTTAAGATGTCTTAAGAGAACTCAAGTCTTAGAGGTACAATCTAAATTTGAAAATTTCCTTTATAGCAGTTTGTACTGTGAGTATGGTTTGTGGTTTTTTTGTTGGTTCGTTTGTTTTCCCAGCTGAAGGTAGAGGGATTGAGAGAGAGTTTCATTTTAAATTTCAATAACAATTTGAATAACTATTTTGAAACTATTTAAAAGTTTATTCTTTAGGTAATCTCTGTCCTCTGTTATTTTTCATATGGAGAAGAAAACTTAGATATTCTGCCTGGAAATCACCTTAGCTAAATCATCAAGTTTCAGTGCATTTTCTATTTTCTTCATTACTGAAGGTGATAGTAGTTTCCACCAATACATATTTCCAGCAGCTCAATATTTTCTTTACATTACTTTAAGCTCTCTGACAGATAACTTCAGGCCATTTGGGCTTCCAAATCACTTTCCTTGAGGGCCTCAATGTGAGTCTCCTCAAGACCTACCTTAGTCCTTGGCTGTTGTTACACATACCATGCAATGGTTTGGCTTAACAATGAGAATTTATCATCTTACAATTCCTAAGGTTGGATTTCTTGTTTCCTCCCAGAGTCAGTAGCATTCTGGCAGGTTTGGCAGTCCTTGGGGTTCCTTGACTTTCCTGTTTATGGTGATGTTTTCTCTTTTCTCTCTTGGGTTTCATTGGCTTCTTACTTCTGCCTCTCTGTGTGGCTTTCTCTTTATAAATCCTCCACTAATAGGATAAAAACCCAACCTCATTCAGTTGGATCACATCTGTAGAAGTTTGATTTGTTTATGAATTCCAAAAATAGATATTGGATCATGTTTGTAGATTGTTCACTTTTACTTGATTAAATTATGATTAGGACTTTGATTGGGCCATGTCAGTAGGGCACTAAAGCATGGGGACTCACAGATAAAAGACATGACAAAGGACAGAGTTGGGAGTTTTGGATGCTGGAACCCCAGGAAGTAAACACACAGAAGAACATGGAGGAATAGAGATGGTTCCTTAGACAAAGCAGAGAGCCTCAATGTCTACAGCTGATCTTGTGGAAAAAACAGAGCAATTGAACCTGGAGAGAAATGAGTCCTGGGAGATAGATGAGACTTACCCCAGTCTACACCTGATATTGGAAAAAGCTGGGACCATGGAGCCTTAAGAAAAAGAGGAAGGCTGAAAGTTGGCAGCCATCTTACTCCAACAGGTGGCAAGACTTTGGTGAGGGAAGTAACTTATGCTTTATGGCCTGGTAAATGTAAGCTTCTACCCCAAATAAATACCCTTTATAAAAGCCAACAGATTTCTGGTATTTTACATCAGTACCCCTTTGGATCACTAATACAACATCTTAAACAAAAGTAACACCTTAAAAAGTTCTTATTTGTATGGAGTATACACTCACAGGAATATGAAGATGAAAAGCATATTTTTTCTGGAGCACATAATTCAATTTACTACAGTTCTTTATAGATTCTGCCTTCTGCCTGAGCACAAAACCTATCCCAAATGTTTTATGTATTTGTTAGGGCAGCATTCTAATTCCAAGCAGAAAATTTTGTATTAATGTGTAACAAACCAACTAAAAACTTAAAGGAACTTAAAACAAGAACAACGTTTTATTATCTTTCACAATTTCTTTGAATCAAGAAATGCGGAATGTTTCAGCTGAGTTTTGTGCCATTTGGTTGCAACAAACTGGGAGGTGAAACTCAGACAGAGAAGCAGAGCCTGAAGCAGCTGGAGGAATAACTGGACATCACTTTCACTACATATAATCTCAGGCCTCTCTCAAGAGCTCTCTGCAAGAGAAAAATAAAATAAATAGAATTCCTCTTGAAAGTACATAGTGAATAGTATTTATTTGCAGACAACATGATATAGACAGATGACAATTTAAAGAATCTACAAAATATCTAGGAATTCATTTTTTTGTAAATTATATTCTTGAGCTATTAATCATCCCCAAATTGTTCCACAGATTTAAGACAATCTCAATCAAAATTCCAGGAGGCATATTTAAGAGATTGGTAAACTGATGTTAAAATTTATCAGGAAAGGCAAAGGATATATAATACCTTAAACAAATTTGAAGAATTGAAAGGTGAAGGACTTATATTACCTTATTATGAAAGTTTAATATTAAGTTGTAATGACAATATGTTATTAACATAAGCCTAGACATGCAGATAAATAGAACAGAGAACAGCTGGAAACAAGCACACATACACACACATAATCAACTGATTTTCAATGAACACAGAATAATTCAATGGGTATAGTATATTCTTTCAACAAATGGTGCTGTAATAACTGGATATGCATAGTGAATAAAAATTTACTTTACTCTTAACTAACCCTATAATACAACAGTAAAGTGAAATAGAAAATGTACTTCAATGCAAAATTATAAAACTATAAAATTTCTATAAGAAAATAGAGAAAATATTCACAGACAAAGATTTCTTAGAAACAACACAAATTTGCTAAGTATAATTTGAAAATCACAAATTGGGCTTCATCAAATTCAAAGTTAAATTATTTTGAGAAAATGAAAATATAATGCAGACATTGAAATGTCAGAAAACATTCTCAATATACACGTTTGATAAATGACTTGTTTTCAGATTATATAACAAAATCTTACTATACAATAATAAGAAGAAAATATTCCAATAAAAAAAAGTTGGGCAAAAATTTAATAGACACTTTATAAGAGAAGGCATATAGATTAAAAATAAGGCCATGAAATAGCACACAAAATTAGTAGTCATCAATAAAATGCAAATTAAAACTATAATGTAATTTCCTACACTTTTAGCATTAATAACTCTATAAAGACTAATAGTAACAATTGTTAGCAAGGATGTAAAGAAACTGGAAGCCACATTTATTGCTGCTAAGGGTTTGAAATGATGAAATGTTTTTGAGAACTGTTTGACAATTTCTTTCAAATTTAAACACACTCTCAAAGTGTGATCTAGTAGTTCATTTCCTAAGTTCTTATCCAAGAGAGTGAAATATATGTCCAAAATAGATTTTTTAAAAACTTAAATTGGCTCTATTTATATTAGTTTCAAATTGGAAATGACTCAAAAGTTCATCAATGAGTGAATAGATATACAAGCTTTTTTAAATCCACACAATAAAATGTTAGCTATAAGAAGTAATAAATAGGCAGTGGACTTAGCCCAGTGGATAGGGTGTCCATCTACCACATGGGAGGTCTGAGGTTCAAACCCTGGACCTCCTTTACCCATGTGCAGCTGGCCTAGGTGCAATGCTGATACGCACAAGGAGTGCCCTGCCATGCAGGGGTGTCCCCCATGTAGGGGAGCCCCATGCGCAAGGAGTGTACCCCGTAAGGAGAGCCACCCAGCATGAAAGAAAGTGCAGCCTCCTCAGGAATGGCGCCACACACACAGAGACTGACACAACAAGATGACGCAACAAAAAGAAACACAGATTCCTGTGCCACTGAAAACAACAGAAGTGGACAAAGAAGATGCAACAAATAGACACAGAGAACAGACAACCAGGGTGGGGAGGAGGGGAGAGAAATAAATAAAAAGAAATAAATCTTTAAAAAAAAGTTAAAAAAAAAGAAGTAACAAATACATGAAAGATAACACAATGACTGAATCTCAAGAACATTATGCTGAGCCAAAGGAGCTAGGCATTAAAGAGTACATATTATAAAGTTCCATTTACATTTATATCCTAGAACAAAAATACAAATCAATATTAACCAAAATCAGATGGTGGTTGCACATGGTCAATGTTAGACAGGTGATTAATAGTAAAGTGTCAAGAGGAACTTTTATGGAGTGATAAGAATATTTAATATAAGTAGTATTAATTCTATGGATATATCTATTTTCCAGACAAATTGAACTGTACATTGAAAGTGGGTACATTTTATTGCATGCAAATTGTACTCTCATAAAGTTTAATTCAAAATGTTTAGAAAAAAGTAGAACAAGAATTTAAAAATAATTTCTGTCTCATGGTTTTAGAAGAAAAGGATATAGTTATAAAGCATGTTTGAATAGAAGTGATGAGAACCTTCCAGATAAATGATATGAAGCCACAAATTGAAACAGCAAGTTAATTTCAAAATCATATAAATCAACTTACATTAATATTTCTATTCCATGACATACTTATATGTAGCACTTTCATATTTGCCTTTTCTCTGCAAGCTTTATTATAATCAACTCTATTCACTGAACAAACATACAAAACTCATTTATAAAATGAGGTTATTTCCATGACCTACAATAAATATGCCTCTTTTTATGCTTATTCACAAAACACCTGCACTACTTTCAGTGCTGTGTTAGGACTATGACTTTAACTTATACATATTTCTATTCTCATTTCTTAGCACAAGACCTGGATTATTATTAATATTCAATAAACCTTTCTTTAAGCCAATAAAATATATTGTAACTTTATTTAAACAGTTTTTCCTCATGTAGTCATGGATTATACAAAACCAGATTGAGTGACTTATTACCCTGTTGATATCACAAAAGTAACAAAAATAACATTATTGCAGATTTAACTAGAATAAACATTTTATAGCTAAAGTTAATTTATGTGATGATTATTAGAAGCTATATTTCATAATAAAACATCTGACAAATATCATACATATTCTTCTAAAAACACATTTTTCAAACAGTCCATAATGTAATATTGAAAAGAGACTTAATAAATGTTTTCAGAGGTAACTTTATTCACAAATATTATTTATTATAAAAAAATTGTTCCCAGAATGAAAAAGAAATACAGGAGAATATGGATGAGTGGTTATGTTTTTGAAAGAAACCACTGTTCAAAATTACTTAGGTTGATACATTTTTATGCCCTGCCTCATAAAGAACCCCAAGTAGTAGTTTAAGAGGCTGTCTCAGTACATCCTATCTATTAATTGGTCTTACACTTTGCTTCTTGCCTTGCTCCTAGGTTTTTCCTTATGCCATCTTGAATCTGATATCTACTATGTTTTCCACTTTTCAGATTATTAGTATTTGCCTTTCTAACATGAAGATTACATATGCTGTTTTTTTACTCCTTGGATCTATTTGAGAATACACTCTCCATAGTGGCTATAGGGCTTTTCTTTGTACATCACATTTTATCTCTGTGGGAATATTGCAAACTAAGTTAATTTGAAAATAAGAATGCTGATGACAAAATGCTGACATAAATACATGGGTTAATTAATGTTGAAATAACATGGAAGAGAGCTCAAAATATTTTATTCACAGAATGAAAGATGGTGGCCCTTACTTTAGCAAGAATAGTGCATAATGTTCAATTTTAACATGCAATAAAAGCTATAAATCATGTAATTTCTGAAAATATAGTGCAAAAATCTGTATTAAAGTTTGATAAATTAATTTTGTTGAAAAATAAAGAACTGTAGTTACCTATAAAGCAACATAGAACTTAAAATAATTTAAATTTTGATACCTATTACCTGCACTTGCGTATCAAGTCACTCAATAAACAAACCAATTTTTATCACAATTCATAATAAAGCCTCTATGAAGAAGTCAGTGGGATGACAAGGATGTACTTCACAGGTGATCATATTTCTAAATTCAAATGATCACTAAAATATCATCATTGAGATTTCCCTCTGGACATGATTAAATGATTGGTACCAGACTGGTCTGTAAAATTAGACGAAATATGTGAAGTAATAGGACCATAATACATAAGAGAAAAAAACAAAAGGTGTGCCAGAGTTTCTTCCTAGAAGCACCAATCTTTAATGTGGTACAAGGAGGAAGAGTCAAAATAAACCATGGTGGTCTTACAAAATGAAAATACTGGGTTTGGGGTTTAGGCTCTTGCTGTGACTAGAACTGCTGAGCAGGGTACTTAATCTTAGGAGAGATGGAAATCCATATGTATGCACAGAGATTTCCTAGAGTCTTTGAATACCAAGCTCTGCCTGTGCAATGCAAGAGTTTACAATGCTGGGCACATAATACACTGGAGAAAGTATACTAGATAAAGAAAAAAAATTACTAGGGAGCTATAACTGGATTAACTCTCAGGATTCAGACAGAACTGGGAGAATGATAGTTCTGAAAAGTATTATGAAAAGAACCCACTGAGTACCCAAGGTATCTAGCAGAGATTGAAAAAACAGCCGACCACTGAAAGTTGAGCTAATATATCTGGAGTTATGGTTACTCTACACCTGCCCGGCAAAAATCATTTAACTGATCTAAAAGAATCAAGCTGATCTGAAGATTAAACTGCTTGCTTCACAACCCCCTTTCAAAAAGAAATACAACAAAAGAATACAAATAAAAATCACACAATAGGTGGCGGACTTGGTCCAGTGGTTAGGGTGTCCGTCTACCACATGGGAGGTCTGCGGTTCAAACCCTGGGCCTCCTTGACCCATGTGCAGCTGGCCCATGCACTGTGCTGATGCGCACAAGGAGTGCCCTGCCATGCAGAGGTGTCCCCCACGTAGGGGAGCCCCATGCATGCGCAAGGAGTGCGCCCCGTAAGGAGAGCCACCCAGCGTGAAAGATAGTGCAGCCTGCCCAGGAATGGCGCCACACACACAGAGAGCTGACACAACAAGATGACGCAACAAAAAGAAACACAGATTCCTGTGCCACTGAAAACAACATAAGAGTCCATGGAGGAAAAAAAAATAGAGAAAGAATGACCACGGCAGAATAGTTGTCAATAGGTGCATGCAATCAATCCAGTCTCTCTTAGCTGGACCACTTAAATTCAAAATGAACAATTCTGAATTTACCCACCTTTCCTGTCTGGGACCCTGGGGTGGGATATCCTAATGGGTAAGAAACAGGAGGCAGAAGAGCCTCACAGGGAAAAAAAAGAAAAAGAAAAAGGAAAACTGAGCTGCTATAAAATTGGAAGAATCCCAGACCTGAAATGTAAGGAAATGAGCGTACTGTGAGGGAGAGAATTTAAACAAATCATCAGAACAGAGGATCAAATTCTGCAAAAGAAATAAATAAAGAAGATCAAGATTAATGAAGAAGGAACAGAGAAAAGGAAGCTTTCTCCTAGAAATGAAACAATTACACAAAATTTGCAAACTTAAAAATTGCACTGCAAATCCAGGGCAAGAATCAGATGAAAAACTGAGAAAATCTGAACAGCTAAACACAGGCTATTCTAAAGGTCCAGGATAAGTTGGAACAAGCATCAAAGAAAAGCCTTGGTACAAGGTCAACCAACAATAAAACCCTAAACAAGGGAGAGAAACTGAACTTCAGAGTTAACACATCAAAATATTCAGATGCTCAGACATCATGAAAAAATTGTAAACTGTGCTAAGAAACAGGAAAATATGGTTCAGTCAAGGGAAGAAATTGGAAATTCAGAGGAGATACAGAATTTGAGCAACTAATCAGAGAAGTTTGAACCGATCTCCTAATCAATTCAAAGAGATGAAGGAAAAGGTGGATATAGAGCTAAAGGATATTAAGAAGACAATATATGAGCACAAAGAAGAATTTGCTACTGATCACACAGAAATAAAAAAGCATCATGCGATGATACTATGAACACCCATATGCTGTCCAAACCAGCGGGGGCAGATTCCAGGGGCCTGTGGGAAGAAGTGGGGGCAGGGGATGAGAAAGAATGGAGGCAAGACAGGATTCTGATCAAGCCTCGTTTATTGGGGGTAAAACACAAGGATATATAGAGACGGAAGGGAACGTGTACATAGGTGATAGGCTGGTTTTGCGGGTGGCAGACGTCCAAGGAGGGGATTGGCTGAAAGTTCGTGCCGGGTCTGCAGAGTTTCGCGCCTTGCACATGCGTATTGCTGTGGTCACCTGAGTTACAGCGGGAAGGGGAGAACAAAGAAGCAGGGAGGAAGAAGAATAAGGAAATGACAGGGCAGATTTGTGAACTCCGCCATGTTGTGAGATCCGCCATGTTGTGAGATCTGCCATGTTGTGAGAGACTGTAAATAGATCTCACAGCGGGTGGCTCCCTACAATATGCCAACAAATTAGACAACCTAGATGAAATGGACAAATTCTTAGAAAGAAACAAACAACTTACACTGACTCTAAAAGTAATAGAAGGTCTCAAAGACCAATTACAAATAAAGAGATTGAATCAGTTTTCCAAAACATCCCAACAAAGAAAACCCAAGACGAGATTCTTTTACAGATGAATTCTACCAAACATTACAAGGGAACCTAATAACAATCCTGCTCAAAATCTTTCAAAAACCTCAATAAGAGGAATCACTACCTAACTCATTCTGTAAGACCAGCACCTCTCTTATAAGCAAAGCAGATAAAAATATTACAAGAAAATTGCAGACCAATTTCTCTAATGAATATAGAAACAAAAATCCTTAAAATATTACACATCAAATCAAATAACACATTAAAAGCATTGTCCACCAAGACCAAGTGGGATTTATCCCAGGTATAAAAGGGAGTTTCAACATAAGAAAATCAATTAACATGATACACCACCTTAACAAAGTTAAGAGAAAAAACACGTGATCATCTCATGTGACTTAGACAAGGCATTTGACAAAATCCAGCATCCTTCCTTGATGAAAATACTTAGTAAATTTGAAATAGATGGTAACTTCCTCAACCTGATAAATGGCATATATGAAAAACCTACAGATCACATCATACTCAACAGTGAAAGAATGAAAGGCTTCCCCTCTAAGATCTGGAATGTTAGACAATGATGTTCACTCTCACCACCGTTGGTCCACAGAGTACTGGAAGATCTAGGCCAGAGAAAGAAATAAAAGACATCAAATAGAAAAGAAAGTAAAATTTTCACTCTTTGCAAATGACACGATCCTATATTGAGAAAGTCCACAAAACCTGCAACGAAGCTGCTAGAGCTAATAAATGAGTTTAGCAAAGTGTCAGAGTTCAAGACCAACATTAAATCGCTAGTGTTTTTATAATCCAGTAATGAGCAATCTGAAGAGGAAATTTTAAAATTCCATTCACAATAGTAACTCAAAGATTAAAATATCTATGAATAAATTTAACTAAGAATGTTAAGGACTTATATATGGGAAACGATGAAACATTCCTAAAACAAATTAAAGATATAAATAAACAGAAGGACATTCCATGATCATGGATTGGAAGACTAAATATTATTAAGATGTCAACTCACCCAAAATGATTTACATATATACCCGATCTTAACCAAAATTCCAACAGCTTACTTTGTAGAAATAGAAAAACTAATTATAAGATTACTTTGGAAGTGTATAGAATCCCATATAGTGAAAACAATCTTGAAATGAAGAAAAATTTGAAGGACACCTCCTAACTAAAGCTTATTACAAGCTACAGTGGTCAGATAGACATATAGATCAATGAAATCAAATTGAGAGACCAGTAATGACCCACACATGTATGTCTTACTGATTTTTGAAAAAGCTGCCAAGTGAACTTAATTGGGAAGTAAGAGTCTTCAACAAATTGTTTTGGGAAAACTGGATATCCATATGCAAAACAACGAAAGATGTCTCCTATCTCACACCATATAAAAAATTGATTCAAATGGATCAAAGACCTAAATATAAGAAGCAAGACTATAAAGATCCTAGAAGAAAATGTAGGGTATCATCTTCAAGATGCTAAATAATGGTTTCTTAGACTTTACACCCAAAGCCAAAAAAAGAAAAGATAAAAATAAATAAATAGACCTCCTCAAAATTAAAAACTTTTGCACCTCAAAGGATTTCATTACAAAAGTAAAAAGATAACCTATTCAATGGGAAAAATATTTGGAAATCTCATACTTGATAAGGGTTTGTATCCAGAGTATATATACCCCACAACTGGAAAGTAAGTAGAGAAAACTCAATTTAAAAAAATGGGCAAAAGACTTAACTATACATTTCTCCAGAGAAGACATACAAATGACCAAAAAACACAAGAAAATGTGCCCAATATTATTAGTTATTAGGAAAATGCAAATCGAAAACATGATGCACTACCACTTCACATGCACTAAAATGGCTGCTATAAAAAAAAGAAAATTAGAAGTTTTAAAGAGATTTGGAAAAATATGTACTATCATTCATTGATTCTGGAAATGTAAAATGGTGCAGCCAGTGTGTAAGAGAGTTTGACAATTCCTCAAAAAGCTAAGTACAGAATTACTGTATGACCCAGAAATCCCTCTATAAGATATGTACCCAAAAGAAAGCAGAAATTCAAACAAATATTTGTTTACCAATGTTCATGGTGGCACTATTCACAACTGCCAAAAGATAGAAGCAACCCAAATTACCAATGAACTGATGAACAAATTGTGGCATATACATACAATGGGATATTATTTAGCTATAAAAAGAAATGAAGTCCTAAAAAATGAGACAAAATGAATGAACTTGAAGACATCGTGTTGGTAGGGAATCAAAAGGTCTGGTGGGCCTCCTCAAGTTCTGAAGAGCATATCTAAAACAGAAGAAAACTGTTCCAGTAATAGATCTGATGACAAGAAAGGATACCAGTTCTGAATAAGGGTTGGATGAATGCACTTCCCTCATGTCACACCTATGTCCATATGGGGCAGTCTGTACAACCAGCTGAAAAAAGAGGAAATTTTTTACCAATTGTTCAGCTAAGTATGTGAATACAGGCCAGAACTAGCCTTGAAAAGCAGTGGAGAGGATATGCCATTCCAATGGCCTAAACTTCCTGCGGTTCACTTGCCATGGACATTGTGGAAAGAAATGTGATCCAAAGTTAGATTATGGACTCACTGACATAGAAAATGGACTAATTGCTCAAGCACCTGGAAGAGAAAGTTTGGAAAATCTGGACAAAGGAGGATTAGGGTAGAGACATGTACATGGACATATGTAAGTTGTTATGAAGCATAAAGAGTTTTCTTTCACATGTTAAATCTTCACCAGCTAGAGTCCACTATGGAAGAGGCAATAAACAGGTAAAAAAGTTGACTCCAACTCTTGATGCCAGTCTATGTCAACAACCACCACAGTGCCAGCACAATGGGCTCTCTCAGTAAGAGAGGGAGGTTATGCATGGGCACAACAGCATGGACTCCCACTTACCAAGGTTGACTCAGATACTGACATTTCTGAGTGTCTAACTTAGCTGCAACTGATACAAATAGTAAGCCCCCCATTTGGTACCATTTTTCAAGGAGACAAACTGAGCAGTTACCAAATTGACATTAGCCTCCTTCCATCCCGGAAAGACCAATAATTGGTTTTCAGAAAAATAGATATGTAATTTGAAGTAGGTTTGCTGTTCTACCCTGCAGAGTTTCAGGCAGTACTAGTGTCTGAGGACTTACGAAGTACTTGATCCACTAATGTGGGATACCACATACCTTTGCATGGGACAAGAAGACATACATTGTAGCAAACAAGATGTAGGAAGCAGTTTATGGTAATTGCAACCATTTGTTGTTTAACTGATATGGACTCCTAGAGCATTGGAGTGGCCTGCTGAAGACAGAGTTGAAGCACCATCTATCTCAAGGTGATCAGTCTTCTTGAATGGCGTACCATCCTCCAAGACACAGCAAATTCTTGAATAAAATAACTTTATATAAAATTGTGTCCCTAATAGGAAAAATACATGGGTCTAGGAATTAAAAATTAGAAGCAGGATTGTTGCTGCTTCTGACACTGTGTGGCTCACTTAGGGTATTATGCTTCCCTTCACCACAACTCTGGAATCGACAGGGTTAGAAATCATGCTCACACTACTGCCATGAAACACAGCAAGAGACATATTGAATCAGAAACTACAATTGCCACTTAGCATTCCTTGTGTCCAGTGACTATATCCAAGATCAGGGGTCAATATCAAAACAAGAGTAATTTATCCTGATCACCAGGAATAAAAACGGATTCTGGTACACAATGGGATCAAGGAAGGATATGTATGGACCCCAAGTGATCCATTTGGCACTTGTTTGTCCAATTATAATTCATAATAGACAAGGACATTAATTCCTCCCAGGTTTGGCCAAGGCTCAATTCAACTCCTTCTCCTTCCTTTCCATAGGTGCTAATTCCTAATTAACATCTTGCTCCCCAAATTCTGTCTTATCTTCTATTTCCAGAGAATTTAAGATGCAACAAAGGTAAAATCCTCTACAATAAAAATCATGAGGCACCTGTTAAAAAAAACTTAACAAATTAATATAATGTAATTCCTGGTCTAGTTCAAGGACTGGAAGATTCAGTGTTGTTCAGGTTTCAATGCAGCCTAAATTGCTCTATAGATTCAGCTCAATTCCAATCAAAATCTCAGAAGAGCTTTTCCATAAAAATTGAAAAACTGATTTTTAAGTTCATATAGAATCCTGAAAAAAAGGCCAAAATTCCAAGACAAATGCTACCTAAGTTCAATACTTATTATGGCACCCTAGTGATCTTGACAGCATGACATTGGCATAAATATAGATCAATGGCACCAAGTCGAGTGTTGAAATAGACCCATTCTTAAACAGCAAATTGATTTTCTTCCAAATCACCAAGGCAATACATTGGGGAAAGTATACAAATAAATGGTACAGAAATAATTGACTATCCATATGGGGGGGAAAGAACCTAGAGCTTTATGTCATATCACATGCAAAATTATTCAAGATGAATTACAGCTTGAAAATATAAATGATATAACTATGTGACTTCTAGAAGAAAACATTGCAGGTAATCTTCATGACCAGAAAGAACAAACCATTAAAAACTTGGTTAAAGTTTACTTTTTTAAATTGGAAAACATGTGCTCATCTAAAAACATTTTATGAAAATAAAAGCAATTACTAAATTGGAAGAAAATATTTGCAATAGATATATCCCTATGAGTCAATATTAAAATCAGAAACCATTCAATTAAGAAAAACTATCTTATTGACAAGAAAAACTTGAAAAGGTACTTTACAAATTAAAATGTAGGAATGGTCAACAAGCTCATGAAAATCTACTAAACATTATGAATCACCAAAATATGGATACCAAATAAAAATATATCACTGCACACTTACCAAAAGATATAAAATAAAAAGTACTGAGAATACAAAATGCTGGTGAGAATAAGAAACAACCTATTATGCCTCGAAATTTTTTACATTGCTATAAAAATATATAACCACCTTGGAAATGAGTCTGGGTGTTTCTGGTAAGATAAACATGTACCTACTTTGTAATCTAAAAATTCTACCTCTAAGAATTTACTTAGGAGAAAGAATATCTATCTATCTATCTATCTATCTATCTATCTATCTATCTATCTATCTATATCTATATCTATATATATATATGTACAAAATTTGAACAAGAATGCTCATAGCTGCCTATAATGGTTAATTTCATGACTTAACATCACTAAGTTATGACATCCAGTTGTTTGATCAAGTACGTTCTGGCCTGATTATTACTATGAGGTTATTTTGTAGAGGGATTGGCATCCATAGTCAATTGATTGCATCCACAGCTGTTTGCATGCACAATCAACAAAGGGTAGTCTCTTATCCAATCAGTTAAGACTTTTAAAGCAAAACTAGGAAGAATCCTTGCCACTTCAGCAGATAGTCAGCTTCTCTTGGGGAATATAATTTACTCTTCAACTGAGCTTCCAGTTTATGTCCTGCCCTAGAATATTAAGATTTAACCATCCCATGGCTGGGTGAGCAAATTCTCTGGAGAACTCTAAATAATATGCTATTTTATTCTAATAGTAAAAACCTGGGAACCATCCAAATATTGAAATATACCAGAATGGGTAAAATACAAGTGTGGCATGTCTATGCAATAGAATAATACTCAGTAATGAAAATAAATAAACTACTGATACACACAACAAGGGTGAATCTCAAAAATGTTATGTTAAGGGAAAAAAGTCAGACATAAAAGACAACATATCTAATATGACAGTTTGAATTTGGTGAATCCCCAAAAAAGATTATGTTTCTGAACTAATCCGTACCTTTGAGTGTGAAACCCTTTGATTTCATTAGATTCCATTAAGGGACCTTTATTAGATCACTTTCTTAGATCGCTTTTGATTGGAATATGTCAGTGAGGTATGATTCACGCTGGGTCTCTGCCCTCTTACTGGAACCTTTTATAAGCGGAGACACAGAAAAAAGACATACAAAGAAAGGAAGCTGCCATTTTGATCCTGCCTTGTGAGAGAGAAACCCCAAGAGGCTGAGAGAGGCCCCAGAGTCTGGAATAAGCAGAACAGCTCTGAAAGAGGACCTTGAGGGACTGGGCCCATAGAGTAACTCATAGCTGAAGAGACAAGCCATATGACTTATCCCCCACAGCTGGGCTCCAGGAGATAGTGAACCTGGAAAGAAGGCAGAAACCTTGGCAAGAACTGGCTACCATCTTGCTCTGTCAAGTGGCAGGATTTCAGCATCACCAGTAGCTGAATTTAATGAGAAATCTCTGCTGATGCCTTGATTTGGACATTTCATGGCCTTGAAATTGTAAGTTTTTACCCCAAATAAAATTCCCATTATAAAAGCCAACTCATTTCTGGTACTTTACATTGACAGCCCTGTGGAAAACTAAGACAGTATATTATTCAGTTTATATGATGGTCTAGAATAAGTAAAATTATTTGATGGTAAAGGAAGCCAAAACTGTGGTTGCCTGGGGATGATGAGTATAAATTGACTGAGAAATGACATAAGGCATCTTGCCGATGAAAATGTTTTATACTAAAGTATATATCTAGGCTCTATAGGTAGATAACAATGGTGAAGACTCTGAACTTTACATTTAACATATGTGCTTCCACTTTATTTATGCATACATCATTAAAATGTCATAATGAAAGGAATTTCTAGACTGATATGGTATGTGTAGGATAACTAAGTTTCTGAAAGTTATGTTTGGAATTGTATAATAATTGGTTCTTCCACTTTCACAAAGCATCTTAGAATACTAATTTTTAAAAACATTTTTAAAGAAAAATTCAAAAATAAATTCTGTGTGTAAGTAAAAAGTCACCTTAACAATATTGAAATACTTTCACTCTTTGAACATGGTTAAGTAATTACCTTGCCAAAGTGCAAATTTTCATAGTTGTTTTTCAGTGTCCCTGGAGGCTCTCCTTCACTTTAAATGTCTAATTGAGGTAATAAGGAAAACAATTTTTTCAGTGCCATTTTCAGAGGCACTCCAATAAAATTCACAAGCACTCTCTTGATCAATAAGCTCAAAGGCTAGTTCATGATTTCTTATCAATAGCTTATCTACAAACAAGACTCATCCTGCCTCCCCCTTCTTCCTTCATTTAAAATAAATTTAGGCCAGCATTTGTATGAGAAAACAGTCATTATGATTTTCTTCCTTTTTCTCTTATTAAATATTGAGGAACACCAAATAATCTGGTCATTCTTTCAAAGTGTGTTTCTTCTGCCACTTTTAGTTTGTCATTTTGGCATACTTTTCTCGTTCACTCCTATCTTCAAAGCTTTGTTGATACTCTTTATTTAATTGCTTGGGAAATGAGAAACATTTTATATTACAAAGGAAATCTGTTTTGAAATTGTCTACTAGAGACGAAGCTTCAAAAGACTTAACATCCAACAAGTGTTCAAATACAAACAGGATAAAGAGTAGATTTTTCAAAATGATATTTCCTTCAATCTCATTTGTATCATTTATCTCTATGTCATTATTGACTACTACTAATGCATCTTTCTGTTGGCAAATGATAGACAGTTTTTTTCACTCTAGGTATATTGAGGGACTGACAGAACATTTAACAGGAATATTTAGTAAATCCGTTTTTCTTATAAAGACAACATTGTCTATATGAAAATTTAATGTTTTTAAATCTTGTCTCTAAAGTATTAATAAAAAGTAGTACTCAAGCAAGTTTAAAGTCTATACATTTGCTTCTAAAAATAGCTCAGAGAATACAATTCCATTTTTGTATGCTTAGTTACCTTGCTTTTTAAACTCAGATATCATAGCAACTTCAAAGACTCAAAGCAAAATACATAGTTTAACAGACAAAAAAAGATGCTATCTTACCCACAGTATGGAGTATCACCTAAGTGTCCACATGGATGTTTGTCACAAGTCAAACATTCATTGCTAAATAATTAAAACATGATGTTCTTTTGAGGAATTCAGTCCTTCGAGTTATTCTGAATATAAAAGAAGAAGTTTGGGATTATGAGAATCTCTTTAGAGAACTGTTACATGGAAAAATTATATGAATAGAATTTGTTAAGTTAATAGATTATTGGTTAGAAAACATACAATATCTATATAAAAAGTGTATTCTATATGCATTAAGGGTTCGTGAAAGTTAGTTTACTTACTATACTGAAATTCCATGTACTGAGGCCTATAAATTCAGGAGTTGTACATCAGCTACTCAACATTAATTTGATCAAATGACTATAATGGAGAAACTATCAGAAAATATACAGTGCTAACAGTAGCCATAAAAATGGTTGGGCTTCAATTCCGTGGAATTTATAGGTATGCTCTATATGTAATGTGATCTAGAGGGCATGAACCATAATATACATCGCTTGAAGACAGGAGTTTGGCCAAGTATACCCAGTCTTTCATGGGAGATGCCTTGTCCACTCAATAAAGAAGTTTATCTTGACTTAAGCATGTGCTCTGTAGCAGTTCTAGCAAAGGAGCTGATTTATAACCACATATTACTTTATTTTGTTAAGGTAAACAAAAATGTAAGCAAAGGAATATACTTCAGTAATACAGAAAAGAGAGTAACTAAATGAGTCTGAGGGGAATGAAAACTGCTTCACATAAATGATCATGATAACTGCTTTAGCGTATTATTTCTAGTAGAGCTTCCAGTTAATATGCAGATACACAGTTGCCACTCAAGAAGGTTTGCAAAGCAACATTATAAAAGCAATCTCTAATAATAGCAGTAATCAACAACCTTGGGGAGACAGGGCAAAAACATGTTTGAAAAACATGTTACAAAAACATGTTACAAAGAGTATTAAAAAATCTGAAATTGAAGCCTGGTTCTACTTCTGCTACTAACTATGTAGCAGAATAATATGTAGAACACATGTAATTCAGGGGTGAGTTAAGCTCAGCCTTATCATCTATAGCTACATAGTGAATACATTGAAGTAGATCATGTGCGTTTACTTTGTGCTCTAAAAACTTAGCAGATAGGCAACATATTTGGTTTTACCTGGAAGGAAGCCATGCTTCTTTAAAGAGAAAAGACACAGTATAAGGGACAACACCCGTCCATTTGTTACAAACAAAACTATTTTTATTGTATATTAACATTTTGTAATTTGTTGAAATAATTGAAAAGATCAGCACTAGAGACTTTTACTTAAGAAAATAACCATTTAGTGTAATTTTTTAGCAATTTTGTAGAAATGTAAAAGAGACACACAGGATCACGCATTGAGAGAGAGTAATGGAGAGTCACTCTTTTCATTTACAGAAAAATTTATTGGGTAAATACTTACGGATACCAAATAGGTAAAGTTGCAAGGAAAATCCCAGAAAGGTATCAAAGAGGTAAAATGCACAAGCAGAGTGAACAAGCAAAAGCTACCTACTTGATTAAATAGAAAATAAAAATTGTAGAAAAAATGAAAAGAGAAACATAAATAAAGATGAAAAGCATAGTTAAAATTTCTGTTTCTAATTGAGATGAAAGTATCATGAGATTTTTAAAAAATTTTAGAGCATACATTTTATAATCCAACATTTAGAACATCGTTCACAGACACAACAGATCTTTTAGAATATATACCTAGTGAAATCATAGTCATACCAAATTGGTAGGAAAGGCAGGCAAACTCCACTTGTTTAAGTTTTGAATATCCTTTCTGCTTCAATAAAAATTAAAATGAGCACTAGAGAAGAGGATAGAAATGTGTATAGTTTCTATGCAAAGTGCATATATCATTTCTAATTAATCCATCATCACAAATTTATGTTGCATTTAACTGCCTTACATTAATAATTATATTTACATATTAAAATCTAATGATATGCTGCCCCAAAATAATGACTATGTAAGTGAACAAATGTTTTTTTTCAGGGAGACATCTTGTTTTGAAAAAACAGACATGTGTATATTTGATTATGAAAAGGAGAACTTCGGGAAAGACCTGAAGGAACTTAGACTAGGCTAGCTGCTCTTCACAATGTGTGATAAGGAATTGGAGAATGAAGTACAAATTGACAAGAAAGGGAAATACAGCAATGTAGTGGATACTGGACTCCAAGTAGAAAACCATGGCAATTTCCCTCGTGATTAGAGGATCAGGGAATTATTATCAGAGGGATGCCTAGTATGCATTGTACATTGTTTACCCTGTTGTTGATGATATACCTGCTTTCCATATTCCTCCAATTGCTTCAATTAAGTCTAGAATAGAAAGTGCAATAACTTTAGTATCCAACTAGGAATAAGAAGTGGACAACAGAGACAGGACATGATAAACATAATGGGAAATGGACATGCAGTTGAAAAATTGCCAGAAATGAACTGAAGAGAAGGTCCCCAGGAATCTCAGAAAAAAGGAGAAAATCACCACTTCCCTTTAAAAACGAACTGGGAATATACTGGGTTCTTTTGTTGTGAATGACTTACCATAACTTTAGCAGCTTAAAACAATACGTTTAATAAGTCGGTTAGTGGGATACTTGGCCCAGCATGGCTGATCCATTCATGATCTTGCAAGGCTGAACTCAGGATGTCGACTAGAACTGCTGTCTCATGAAGCTCCAGGTCCTCTTCAGGGCTCATCCAGGCCATTGCCAGAATTCAGTTCCTCGCAGGCATAAGACTTATGTCACTAGTTTCTTGCTAAACCAGACAAGTGGCCATTCTCAGCTCCTATAGTATGCCTGATTTGAATCTCTGACTTCCTTTGGATCTGACCCTTAGACCCAGATTTAATAGGATCATATAATTAGGTCAGGCCCACCTATGTAATCTCCCTTGCTTAAACTCATCTGTGTCATATATCATAACCTAATCACTAAAGTGAATTCCCATCATATATCTAGGTTCAGTCCAAGAAGAGGGAATTATACAGGATGTGTTACTTGTTCCCTGTTACAGAGGAAAACTCACACATATTTTTATTGATGAAATTCAAATTTTTACTTGTGAACACTGAAATTTGAATTTCCTATAATTGTCATGTGTCACAAAATTTTTTCTTTTGCTTGTTTTCAATCATTTAAACATGTAAAAACCGTTCTTAGCTCACTGGCTATACAAAAAAAAAAAAAAAAAAAAAAAAGAAGCCGACTAGATTTGATCCATTGATCATAACATGTATATCCCTGTTGCAAAATTCTTAGGAAGTATCTCTTGGTCTTGCTCATAGCTAAGTCCTTATTTTTATCTCCTCACTCTCCTGAAAACTATATATGCATTTTAGTTTCTTATTTGTATTCACCACCTTTTGAACTCATGAACTCCTATTTTTCCAGAGTAACAGCTCTAAATGATTTTACATAACTCAATATACAAAAAGTAAATCCCTAAATATGTAGATAAAAAACATTCCTCATTTATTTTTTGCATCATTTTCTATCAAAGACAGAAATTAAATGACTGGAATTTACATATTGTTTGTTTGTTTTTGGTAGATAGTGCTTTTGTGCTAAATGAGACATCCATGATTTAGCTAACCAATTATATTTACATTATTTTGGGATTCTTAAAAATTTCTCAAAATGATTTATCCTCAGATAGCTACATGCTCTACAGAAGTGGCATTTTTAAAATTCGGAATAAAGACTTTCCAGAGATAAAATTATGGTATCCTCACTTGAACCCATATGGGTGGTTACATAAGCTACATACCCAGTGATTTTAAAAAGTAAGCACAAATGATTAATGAAAGTCTCTAGTATTTAAAACAGATGAAAGCACCAGAATAGTAGCCTTTGTTTTTCCCACGGAGTGTTTCTGATTAATTTTTTACAAACTAGTACTCAGTAAATACTTTTAAATAGAATTCTATGGGTTTCCAGCCAGCTTCTTAAAAAAAAAATATTTTAACCGTTTGACCCAAGACAGTGTTTCCTAGCCTACAAATGCCTCACCATTCTACTTTTACTTGCCTATTAGCTAGTGATGGGGAGAATTCCGATTTTGTGTAATTTCAAGTGAATGAAACAAAGACAATCCTGAGCAATAAGGGACGATAGAACCAAAGTCAAAATCAGCTGTTACCACCTCAGCATTGAATTAAGAGCTGGAAGAGAATTGAAATTCCAAGAGTGAAACAGTTCATGAACATCCTTGAATTGCAAATTCACAAGATAACTTCCCCTAATGTAGGAATTGAAAAGGGAAGTGGGCAAGAGTATAAGTGACAAGTCAACATCTAGAATGAATAAAATGGCCAATTCTGAGTCTCAAAGAAATCTTCTCATCTGTGTATAATACATAGAATCTCTTTAAGGTTAAATATGTATACACATACCCACACACAATCCTATGAGCTAGCTAATATTTTACAAGAGTGGTCATAGAATAAATGAATGAAACAGATATTGGATTGGAAATAAGGTAATTTAGCTTCTTATTTCTGTAGTTACAGAAAGTAAGCTTAAGGTACATGGCTCTGGTGAAGTGATTATTAGTTAACAGGATTGTCTTGATTGAAAAGCCTTCTTAAGATCCTAATTGGTGTTAGGAACACTGGGTAAAATGTCAGTCTAAAAGGATAACGATCTTACTTTTTTACCAATACTACATAACTCTTTAGTTGTGAGGGGATGAATAAATGCTACACAACAGGTGTTCCTATTGATTGGAAATTTTTAACGATCCCAAAGCCTTTGTTCTAGTGTGTCCCTTCAGTTGAAAGGAAATTCTTTATCTTTTTAAGCTTGAAAAATTGACAAGCTTAAAATATACAGTGAAATAATGGATCCATGAGATCTATTAATTACAATTTTGCACAATACTTTTGAGTATTTAAACTAAGTTATTATTGAAGTGCACTAATAAACTGATATGGAAACACCTTACTTGGTTTAAGAATGAACCAATAAGGTTTAAAAATTACATGTCAATAGTAGAAAAGAAATTTGAATAAATAAAGTAGTTCAACAATTTTGTCTAGAAGGCTGGAAGGAAAAATAAATATGCGCCAGCATTCAAAAATATATTTAAAAAAGGTCATTAAGCATCTTCAATTAGTATCCTTGTTGATATTAAATGTATTTTTCTCCCTAATGCAGGGGTTCTTAACCAGGGGTCCATGGACCCCCAGCAGATCTGTGGAAAGATTTTAGGAAGTCTGTGAACTTGAACTGAATTTTTTTTTTTAAAAGATTATTTTTTCAGGGATGTGTTGGTGTGGGTGTGATATATTTATTAAATAATACACAGTACTGTGTAGACTTAGGAAGGGGCCCATAGTTTTCACTTAACTGGCAAAAGGGTCCGTGGAACAAAAAAGATTAAGAACCACTGCCCTAATAGCTGAAAAATTGCAGGTAACATTGACTTGTGACTCTTTTGAAGTAGTATTCTGTATTTATTCAAAGGAAAGATTTGTAAAACTTGTGAAGATTTGTAAAACCCCATTTCCTGTAGAAAACAAGAGTGTTTAACTTTACCATTCTATTCAATTTACTGTAGTAAGCTGCTAAACTGTCTGATTACTGTTATTTACAGCATCCTGTAGTAAGAATAGTTTTCTTAGATTGTAGATTTACAAACTATTTCCTGAAGCCAAATCCAGCTGTTGCCCTGTTTTTGTGAATAAAGTTTTATGAAAACACAGCCATCACCATTGTTTTAGTATTGTCTACAGAGGCTTCTCCCGTACAACAGAAGAGTTGAGTTAGAGACTATATGGCCCCCAAAAGCCTAAAATATTTACTATCTTGCCCTTTATAGAAAAAAAATTCTGCCTTCTGGGTGTTTTAAATTATCAAATATTTCTGAATAAATATGCTTAGTAGTTCAAGTGTTGATAACTGAAAAAATATATACAAAAAAATAAATAAATAAAACTTTTGCCTTATCATGTGGTGTTCAAAGATTGCCTAACCAAAGAGAACATTTGGTAGCACTTTCATAATATTAATAAACTCTTGTCTTAGGTACAATAAGCAGCTGATTTATTGAAAGTGACTTGTGCAGTCAATATCTGGAATGAAACAGCTAGTTTCATCTTGTCCAATTTTCACATTACTCTTCATTTTCCCTGAGAACTACATAGCTGAAACACTTCCAGTAAAGCACTTCCTTGTAAAATGATCAGTTGTATCTGTCACCACATTGAAATACATTTTCTGTGCTTTACTACAGCCATCTGCATCCTTCATTTTCTTTTAATTCAGTCACTGGAGCCCTAATGATCACAGCCACTTCAGGAGATATCATCAATTACAGCGAGGAACTCATTCAGAAGTGAAAGATGAGTTCCATTCTCTGTTACTTAGAGGTCAGTGATCATTCCACAACCTCTTCCCAGTGAACAAATAGTACAGTAACTTTCATAGGCTTCTTCCATTTTTCTCAAGTCTGCTGCTATATGACTTTTTGTAGACTTTGGTTATAATAACTTCATATGTTTGATACTGGCAGCCCTAGGACAAGCCTGACCCAATCGTTTTGCTTCTGTACAGCCTGCTAAAATCAGTTATATATAATTTGATCTCTGAGTAGTAATGTTTAAAAGAATAGATATTGATATGATAGAGTTTTTAAAATTTCTAAAGCAAATATAACGAGTACAATTTATATACAAACAATTTTAAAGTAGTAATCATTTTTTCAACAGCACATTTTCTATTACTATCTTCAAAAATAAGCATTTTGAAAGATTCAATATAGGTTGGGTATTAGTGTAAAAATAACACAATATTCAAAATGTTAGATTTGTATGTCCTTGTAAAGCACCTTTAATAATTAAGAATACTAGTCAAATGTCAAATTTTGGACAAATAGGATTCATGTGGCTAATAGCTTCTCACGCTTTAATAGAAATTGATGAAATGACCTTAAAAATCTATTTATAAAATTTTATATAAACTCAAAAACCTGCATATGAATGTTTATGTCAGTTTTTTTCATGATCTCCAAAACCTGGAAGCAATTAAGATGTGCTTCAATAGGTAAAGGATAAACAAACTATGATACATCAATTACAATGGAATACTATTCAACAATTTTTAAAAATAGCTATCAAACCATGAAAAGAGGAATCTTAAATGCAGGTTGCTAAATGAAAGAAATCAACCTGAAAACTACATATTTTATCATTCCAATTATATAATATTCTGAAAAAAGCAAAATAAAGAGAGAGTAAAACAATTGCCAGTGATTTAAGGGTAAGGGGAGAGAGTGAAGTGTCTGTGGCACTGGGAATGTCATTCTCTGTGATACTATATTGGTGGATATATGACACTATGAATTTGTCAAAACCCACAGAAATTTTGAGTAAAACAAGCGAGTCTTATTGTATGTAAACGTAAAAAAATAATTTAGAAGTTTAGGAGATCCCAGGATGAAGTGGAAAACGTGACTAAACAATCTAACAGTAACTGTATTATAAATTGATGAAGCAAGCTCAGCAAGATGGATGGGGAGAAAAAGTGATAAACTAAATAACTTTGGAAATGCATGGAATTTGTAAAACTAAAGGCAAAAGGAATGGTACATAATTCCTGTATTTTGGATAATAATATTGTTTCCCATGGGGGGTATGTGTTAATTTTCCAACTCCTTCATATGTACACTAGACCTGAACAACTGAGTAAATAGATGACTGAGAGTAATGGCCAGGTTTCTCACTTCTGAAGTGGGAGTTTAGAAATAAGCAAGAGGAAGAGCCTAGAATGATCCATGTACAGCTGAGTTAAAATGGAGAAAACATTAGGAATTCATGTTTAATTTTATATAGATCATGGTAATAGATGTATTACATATGTGGATTAGTACACATGCCTATTATTTTTGCTCTATCAGTCCACTGGGCCTTGAAGCAATAAGAGCTTTAGGAAAGTCAAAGTGATTCACGAGAGAATGAGGAAAGTCAAAGGAGAGAGTCAAGGACTTATCTCAGAGTGGAAATACTTAAATGGTTATTAAGAAACAATAAATAGAAAAGATACTTATGGGTTCAAACAAAGATTTTAATGCAGTAATGTTGGGAGTTGGGTGGATGGGATGGGAATCATCTAATACTGAGGCACCCTAAACATATCTGATTTATTTAACTTAGTTTGGAGAAATTTAAAAAGATGGAGACAACAATGGCAATAATTTTGCCTCTAATTGTCTGGGGCAAAAGTCAAACATACTAACAAAAGATTGATGAAAAGGCCAGGGTCACTTGACCTGAACCACACCTGGGGCAATATGTATAAATGTGAATAAAATGGCCAGTGGTTGAAGAGGACACCTTTCTTTGGAATGTACAGGGTTTGGACAATCCAGGTTTACTGAGTTAATCTTTCATTCTATGAAGGTCTTTGCAATTTTTCTGTAAATCTAAACCATTATAAAAAAAATTATATTTAAAAATATTTATCAGATAAACACACAAACAGATATCGGTCAGAAATAAGATATTTCAAAAATATGAAAACAATTTGGCCTATGAGCAGAGAAGAAAGGTGAGCCTCAAAAGTTTTCAAAGAGAGCACAGTCACAAAAAGGCAGGGTAGGTAGTTCTACAAATTTTACCCTCCACTAGAAAAATGAAAGAACTGGGCAAAAGACTGGAATTAATTAGGTATTATCCCTGGAACCAGAATGGACATTTAGAACAACTACAGGAGTGTCAGAGGAAGTGAGAGGCTGCCAACAGGTCTACTTTTCTAAGTGAATACATGAACCAGTGACCAACTTCCATTGGCAGTGGCTAGAAAAATGACTGCAGTTTTTGCATTGTGGCTTGGATTCTAGAAGAAGCTGGTCGGGTCCAGGATTGGCAAAAGAAACCATCTCCTCTAAAATTTGTGATTGAGGGGAATCTCTTAGGGACAGGCACAGAAAGCCAGCTTAGTTTCTAGCTTCCCACCAATATCCACTTGAAGATAGAGAGCTAGTGCACCTTCTCTGGCTGTTTTTTTTTTTTCTTTTATTTTTTCTTTTTATTTTTTATCTGTCCATGCGTGGGTGTTTCCTAGTCTGGCAGACCACTGAGGGGACAGTATAGACTTTGGGCTTAATTTCTGCATTCCCTGAAACAGTGACTTCTGGCTTCAAATAGCATCAAACAGGAATTAAAGACCCAGTGCACTTCTTCATTGCTTGGGTTCAACTTTGGCGTTCTCATGTTTTTTTGTTTTTTGGTTTTTTTTGGTTTTTGTTTGTTTTCTTTTTTTAATCTGGTGGATTTCTGAGAGTCCAGAGTCTTTGATCCTCAGAAATAGAGTCATCTTGACTTGCATCAGTATCTAAAGGGATATAAAGAAGAGCCAGTGAATCTCTTACTTGGTATTTGTTTTTTTTAGTTGGTTGTCTGATTTTTTTTCTGTTTTAAATTTTTGGGTCTGGCAGATCCTTGAGAGATAAGCAAGGATTCTGGCCTGGGTTTGAGCTTCTAATGCAGCAGCTTCTGGCTTTCCACCACCACATAATGAGAAACCTGGAGAGGCAGTTCATTTAACTTTTTTTTTTTTCTTTTATTTCTTTTTTTCTTTCTTCTTTTTTTTTTTTTTTGGTGAGTGTTTTCTTTGTTTATTAGAACTTTTCCTTTTTTTCCCCCTTCTATTTATTTGCTTTCTGTTTTTCTCCCATTGTCTTTCTTTCTTTTTTTCTTCAGTGGGCTAAAGTATAATCTTAAGATCAGCTAAAGTTTGAGCCTGTCCAAGTCAGAAATAGGCCAGTAGCCACCATCTTAACACCACACCTGGCACAAGAGGAAGCTGGTCAAACTGAAAATCACAGTGATGGAGTGATGGTAGGGATCGATTTCTTTCCATCTAGATCTGATTGCTGTTCTAGCCTAGGCCCTAGCCCCACCTCTGGCAGGAGGAAGCTGGGGAAACCTGTGCCAGGCTAGCCAAGAAATTACCAGCCAAGCCACAGAGGTTGGTGCTTATCCTACTCTGGTGGACTCAAGCCGCCCCAGGAGCTATTCTTTGGCTGGGATTGGAAGATCCATTTCGCAAAAACTGGGGAGGAAGAGATGGTTGGCCACTGATTTCAGCTACTGATTAGTAGACTCCGTCGGCCTAGGTATTACCCTAAGAACAGTGATGGTGTGAATCTGTCCCAGTTGGAAAGAGGCCAGTAGCTGCTATTTTGACTCTGTCCCCTCTGAGGAGAAGCACAGATGACTGAAAATCACAGGGCTGGTAGGAACTGGTTTCTTTCACCCAGATCAGCCTATAGGCCTATGCTAGGCTTCAGCCCCACCTCTGGCAGGGAGGAGGCTGGCGGGCCTTGCACTAACCTATCCAGGTAACTGTAGGTAACTTTGGCTGGCACAGAGTGAATAATCGGATGTCTACTGGGGCACCTCCAGTCTTGTTGGACCTGCATTGCATAGATTGCTGCCCACACCTGCAGCTCCATCTCCTCCCATGCAGGGGAGAAAGGGGCATGAAGCTTCATCAGTTTGTCTGGGCAACTAAGGTCTAGGCTTGCATGACTTGGATTATTCCACACAACAGTGACTCTGTCCCCACTCTCTCCAAGGAGAAAGCTGGGAGAAGCTTCATTGGTCTCTCGGGCAATGAGGGCAGCTTGAGTCTCCACAGCTTATAGCACCAAGTAGATCCCTGGCTCCTGATGCACAACCAGCAAGGTAGAAAGGGTAGGGAGACCTAAATTAAAGAGAAAAACTGCACCCAGAATCAATACTCTAGTAAACCAGATGCCCAGACACCAAAAAAAAATTACAATCCACACCAAGAAACAGGAATATATGGCCCAGTTGAAGAAACAAGATAAGCCTCCAGATGACATAAAGGAGTTGAAATGATAATCATAGATGTTCAAACAAATACCCTTAATAAATTCAATAAGATGGTTAAAGAGATTAAAGATATTAAGAAGACACTGAATGAGCACAAAGAAAAATTTGAAAGCATACATATAAAAATAGCAGATCTTATGGGAATGAAACGTGCAATAAATGAAATTTTCAAAAACAGTGGAATCATATAACAGCAGATTTGAGGAGGTAGAAAAAAGGGCTGGCATGCTTGAAGAAATGGCCTCTGAAAGCAAATACACAATAGAACAGATGAAGAAAAGAATGGAAAAAATTGAACAAAGTCTCAGGGAATGAAATGACAGCAAAAGACATTCAAACATACATGTCATGGTTGTCCCAGAAGGAGAAGAGAAGGGAAAAGGGGCAGAAGGAATATTTGAAGAAATAATGGTAGAAAATTTCCCAACCCTATTAAAGGACATAGATATCCATGTCCAAGAAGCAGTGTACTCCTATCTGAAAAAATCTGAATAGACCAACTCTGAGATATATATATTGATTAGAATGTCAAATGCCAAAAGACAAAGAGAGAATTCTGAGAACAGCAAAAGAAAAGCAATGAATAACATATAAGGGATACCCAATAAGATTAAGTGCTGATTTCTCACCAGAAACCATGGAGACAAGAAGATAGAGGTATGATTTATTTAAAATACTACAAGAGAAAAACTTCCAGCCAAGAATTGTATATCCAGCAAGACTGTGTTTCAAACATGAGGGCATGATTAGAATATTCACAAATAAACAGAAATTGAGGGAATTTCAATTTCCCAAGAGACCAGATTTTCAGGAAATAGTAAAAGGAGTGCTAGAGCATGAAAAGAAAAGACAGGAGAGACAGGCCTGGAAGAGAGGCTAGAAATGAAGATTGTGTCAAGAAAAGTAACCAAAAGTGTCAAAAAGCGTGGTAAAAATAAAATATGACAGATGAAACTCAAATAGGAATAAACTTAACCAACAATGTAGCAGTTGTATTCAGAAAACTGCAACTCAATGTTAAAAGAAAAATTAAAAAAAATACCCAAATAACTGAAGAACATTCCATGTTCATGGATTAGAAGACAAAAATATCATTAAGATGTTAATTCTACTTAAATTGATATACAGATTCAATGTAATCCTGATAAAAATTCTACTAGAATTTTTAAAAAAATGAACGCATAACTTTAAAATTCATTTGGAAGGGAAAGCAGTCCTGACTAGCCAGAAACATCTTAAAAAGGAAAAGCAAACCCTCATCTCCAGACTTTAAATCATATTACCTAACTATAGTGGTAAAAATGGCATGGTACTGGCATAAGGACAGACACATAGACCAACAGAACCAAATTGATGGTTCGGGAAACAGATCCTCACATGCATCGTCAAGTGCTTTTTTACTAGCTTGTCAAACCCACACAGCTTGAGTAGAACAGTTCATTCAACAAATGGTGCTGAAAGAACTCGATATCCATAGTTGAAAGAAGGAAAGAGGACCCCTATCTCACACCTTATACAAAAAATAACTAAAAATGGATAAAAAACCTAAAAATACAAGCAAGAACCAAAAAGCTTCTAGAAGAAATTGTAGGGAAATATGTCCAAGACCTGGTGGTTGGTGATGGAATTTTAAAGGAGATAAGAGTAGGACTGAGATGGAATACTGATGTTTATTGTATGTAGAAGTTTTAATTAGCTTTACTGTAAAAGTGCGGTAATGTATAGAGTGGGTGGTAACACATTATAGTGAGTAATAGCTACTTTATAAATGAGAATGTAACTGAAAATGGTAATCTAGGTGTGTAAATGCCATAGATATTATGCTGGTGAGTAATCCATGAACTGAATATCACAGTAACCCAAGAGGTGGATGAGAGTTATGGTTCATGGTACAGATGCAAGAGTGTCCTTTGTTAGCTAGAGTAAATATATATCACTACTGCAGTGTGGTGGGAAAGTGAAGAAGCATGGGAAAAATACGAATGAAGTGACGTATGGACTTGCATTTATGCCAAAGATGTACTGTGTTGATAATGGGGCAGTATGGAAAATGTAAGCCAAATGTACATTATGGACATAGTAAAAATCAGATGATATTATCTTATCTATAACAAAAGTTCCATCACAGTGTGGTGTGTTGATAGGTGGATGTTGTTTGGGAATTCTGCACGTGTGCATGATTGTTTTATAAGTTTACAACTTCTGGGAAACGGATTTTGGCCCAGTGGTTAGGGCGTCCGTCTACCATATGGGAGGTCCGCGGTTCAAACCCCGGGCCTCCTTGACCCGTGTGGAGCTGGCCATGCACAGTGCTGATGCGCGCAAGGAGTGCCATGCCACGCAAGGGTGTCCCCCGCGTGGGGGAGCCCCACGCGCAAGGTGTGCACCCGTGAGGAGAGCCGCCCAGGAATGGAAAGCAACACAATCTTTCCTCAAAAAGTTAAATTTAGAATTATCATTTGTCTTAACAATCCCACTTTTAAGTATATACCCAAAAAACATGAAAATTAGGTGGTAAACAGATACTTTTACACCAATGTTTACAGCAGTATTATTCACAATGGCCAAACCTGGGAACAACCCAATGGCCATGTCCATGAACAAATGAATGGAAAAACATAATGGGTACATATATTTAAAGGAATATTATTTGTCCATAACAAACAACGATGGCATCAGGCATGCAGCAATATGGAAGAACCTTGGAAACATTATGCTGAGTTAAATAAGCAAGACCTAAAGCCAAAAATTTTAGGATAGCACATATAAGAGATGACTAGAAATATAAAATTTGCAGACATAGAAGGCAGTTTAGAAGTTATCTCAGGAGGGAGGATGGAAGATCAGGGAAAGCAGAGCATTTGTTTTATAAAATACATTTATTTAATGGGGGAGGAGCAAAATCCCCACATCCTGGAGTTCCTATGCTGGGATAAGAGGTAGAAGAAGAAAAATAATAATAAAGGAGACAGATTTGCTGTCAGGGAATGGTAAAGTCTATGAGGAAAAGTAAGGTGATGAGGAAGAATGTTTAATAAATTTTAATAAATTCTTCCTTTATTGCCGTCCAACACTTTTGCCTCTCCTCCTCCTATTTTGCCACATAATTATCCTTCCTTCTCATTCCCCTGCAAAAAAAAAAAAAAAAAGAAAGAAAAATTATACAAGCATCCAGAAAAGATAAAGCAACTAGTTTATGAAAGAAGTGAAATCTATTTATCTGAGTTGTCCACAGAAACATTAAATGGCAAACAAAAAAGGAATCACGTCTACAAAGTTCTGAGGGAAAGAAGATACCAATAATAATAATTATAATAACTTATTATTAATATTATATTTATTATTATATAATAAAAGAAATGCATACTTAAAACAGTGATTTTACTTATTCAAACTTTAGTAGTGCAAATGTTAAAAACAGTAATTCTAATACAACACTGTTGAGAATGAAAAGTTATAATGGTTTCTATCAATATTTTGATATAATAAATCAATTTTTAGGAATGCATTTTGAATAATTGAACAAGTACAGATAGACATAGGAAGAAAACTGTTAATCACAGTATTAAAGTGTTAAAAATGTAATAAACACAATAAATTCAAAATGATAGGGCATCTCCAAATTTACAGAAATTAGAAGTGAGAAACAATATATGTGTGTGTGTGAGAGAGAGAGGAAGGGAAGCTACAAAATTCTACAATCACATTTTTTTAGATAACTTTGAAAATGTGCAAAAATTGACACCAAAATATTAACAGTAGTTATTGGTAGAATAATAAGAAGTTATTTTTTACTTTAAAATTGAGTAACAACCTTCTCAAATTATGTAAACATGTATGTAACAATCATTCTCAAGTTATATAAAATGATGGGTTTGCATTACAAGGGCATGTGGGGAGTTTTGGAAGCTCAGAAGACCTCATCACCTTTTTAAGGAGACTACTGTAACCATTAATTAACTTGGTCATCTTGGGTTCTCAAAAGAAGTTTTCTGGTGGCTTATTTCTTCTCCTACTTTTATCTTTCTCTCTGCTTCTGTTACCTCTGAAATAACCTGTTTTGTTTCCTCTTCCATTGAGTGTCTCCACCTCTAAGCTTTTCCTCGATGTTGATCTATACAATATTATCCACATTGCCTGTAAATGGGTAATTTTGTCACCACACAAAACTATCTACTAAGAAAACGTAAGTCAATGGCCACATTAAGCTTAGCCATCAAATGGCAGCATTTAGCTGGTGTGCCATGGTATCATATTCTACTTTTTAAGAAAATTTGGATAAATTCAAAACCTTCATCTATGACTCCCACCACCCCCTTTCCCTTAATCTATTTTTATTGAATGATAACTTTCATATGTGGATATACATCAGTAAAAAGTATAAATTTAGAAACTAAAGAGGCCTAACCCCATACCCACATACATATCATCTCCAGAAACACTTTGCATTCTTGTGATCCATTTTTTAGGAATTAAGCTAGAACACTCTTGCAATATTACTTTTAACTGTAGTCCATGTCTCCCATTTCATGTATTTTTCCAGGCATCCCCCTATTTAAAAAACAAATAAACAAACAATTTTATTGATACTTACTAAAAAAACATCAAATCGATACATAATACACAATGAAATGGTGTTTGATATATTCAAAGAGTTGTGCTTTGATAACTACAATCATTATTAAAGCATTTCATTATAGCCATAGGAATAATAATGATAGAAAAATAATAGAGAAAGAAACCAGCAAGAAAATTACTCCCTTCTCCGACTCTGTTTCCTCTGCCTTACCTAGGTACTTTTCCATCTAATCTTCCACAAATACTAGTTTCTTTATCAAGCAGTTTTTTTGAGATATATTCACATACCTTATCATCTATGCAGAATGAATATTCAATGGCATTTTGAGCTCTTGAAAAGACCTTTGTGGTAAAATGTAAAATAAATGGGGAAATAGATTAAATAAATCAGTAAATTTTCAGAGAGTATAATTTAGGCTAGATTTAATAAAATCCATTATAAGAAAAGGATTGTATGGCGACAAACATTGGCCAGGTCAAAAATAATTTTAATATAATAGAAGTTAATTTTTAAAAATACTTAATTTTTATATTTCTCTTCTAAAATCAGACAATTCTGGAGGTTATTCTTAGCAAATCTCAGTCAGAGATTACAAACTGCCAAGGTATGCAAAGCCTCAAGCAATGATTTTCCCTAAGGATACCTGAAAGCCACAAACAAACTATAAGTTAAGGAACTCAGTAAACTATATAACCTGAAGGGCGATTGCAGTACCCCAAATATCCTCCATTCAAAACCAACTTATGTAATCACCTTCTTTTTCTTTAAAAAACCCTTGCCTGGAAGTGACAAGAAGGGACAATACTTGGAATGCTATCTGAATCTGTGCTGATTTGAAGGTTTTTTTTTTTTTAAGATTTATTTATTTATTTATTTCTCTCCCCTCCCCCCCCCCCCCCCCCCCCCCGCCACCACCCAGTTGTCTGCTCTCTGTGTCCATTCGCTGTGTGTTCTTCTATTCACGTCTATTCTTTTCAGAGGCCTGGATATCTGAGTCTCTTTTTGTTGCGTCATCTTGTTGTGTCAGCTCTCCGTGTGTACAACACCTTTCCTGGGCAGGTTGGATTTTCGTGCTGGGTGGCTCTCCTTGCTGGGTGCACTCCTTGGATATGGGGTTCCCCTACACAAGGGACACCCCTGCGTGGCACAGCACTCCTTGCGTGCATCAGCACTGCGCATGGGCCAGCTCCACACGGGTCAAGGAGGCCCAGGGTTTGAACTGCGGACCTCCCATGTGGTAGGCAGACGCTCTATCCATTGATCCAAGTCCACTTCCCTGATTTGAAGTTTTAAAACCCCCAAATAAACACCTTTATTGTCTGCAGCCTAGTTGGATATTTCTCAGTTGACAATTATAAACATTTAAAAAAGAAAGAAAATAATTCCATAACTACGTCAATTTGTCCTCTGTAGATTTTGCTCCATTCACCAAAGATCTTTTTCATTAATAATTTATTTGATATCATTAGCTAAAATTTCCCATGTACTACAGAAATCATAAAAATAAGAACTATAGAAATAGTGACTGTCTTAGGATTGGGTTAAAACATAAGTAGCAAATTTTATTTTTGGTTCAGACAATGAGTCCCCAGATATTCTGCTACCTCCAGAGTGATTGCTGGTAAAGAAACAAATTGGGTTAGAACTCCAGCTGACTATGTACTATATTCAGCACTTCCAGAGTGCAGGCTACATCTGTAATAAATGACTTTAATTTAAAAATGATTTCTAACAAAAATAATTTTACCATTCTGACCTTATATATTGTAGTTCCTTAGGATAACAATTATTTCTATTAATTTAAATCTTTTAACATGCTGGCATGAGCTTTATTTCCAGCATAACACAATATGAAGCATTTAAATTGGGCAAAGTCAGAGGTAACATATAAGATTTTCTTTCTCTTACTCTCTCATGTTTACTTGCACATGCAAATTTTGAATGGTTAAGTATAAATTTAGGAAAACATACAAATTTGATACTGCAGGACATAAATTCTCATTAACTCTTTCAAAAACACTGATTGTCACTTAGAGGCTGAATATTACAAAGGTGACTAACTGATGTATCCTGACCTCAGGGAGATATTGGTCCAAAAGAGAAGATAATGATGCTCATAAATAAATAATAAGTCTTAGAGAAGATAGAAAGTTACCTCAGTCCCAACATTATAAATAAAGAACAACAGAAAATCAGAGGAGGAAGAAAGCTCTTTCAGTTGATGTGATTAGAGAAGCCCACACTGAGAATATGATGCTTAAACTAATTTTCTAAGGTTTTATAGGAAGAACAAGAAAGAAATTCTGGATAACGATTTTAGCCAAAGCATGGAACTATGCAGGGACCTTGAAGCACACATAGGACAAAGCAAATAATTCAATTTGGAGTAAAAATGGATACAGACAATAATGAATGAAAAAAAGGTTCAACTTGGACCAGCAGAATATCTCTGTCTACATATAATAACAATAGTTAAAAATGCTTTTTGACCTAAATTAAGGGGGAAATGGAAAGGACAAATGAGATTATATGGCTATGAGTCTCTAAAAAAGAGCTGGGAGGTTATCAGAGGGGTTGCCCTTATGCACACCTGAGCAGAGTCTCAGAGACACATAAAGTAGATACAACCCCAGGTATTGGTTTTTCTGAGGGCTGCAGAGACCCACAGGTTTTATGGTCATGGCAGATGGAGTTCACTGCCATGTCAGTTGGCCCTTCTTTGGAGTTGGTGTTTATGTGTGATGGAGCTGGACTCAGATATGATCTCTTTTCATAAGCCTTTCCTGTTACTTTACCAGAATTGTAGTTGGTGCTGGGGTTTAAGATATACCAGAGGATCTGAATCTCCGGACTGACCGTATGATAGCCAGGCCCTGAGCCTCAACAGACTTCAGCTCCTACACTCTGGTTTATTGGACTTACCCCACTCAGCTAACATGGAGTTGAAGAATGTCAACCACCACACCATGGAGCCAAGAGTGCCTACAACTGAAAGCAGGAGGATTGCATCCAGTATCCATGTGGAATCTAAGCCCCCTCTTGACATAGATGTGGAATGGACACAACCAATCCAAGGTCCACAGGATGGAGGAATAGAATATGGATTAGAGTGGACTTACTGATAGTCTATTCATGAACTATTGTGGTTAGTAATCGAAGAAAATGTGGAATTAGTGTGGAAAAAGAGGCCATGGTGGCTGCTGGGTGTGGGGAATGGGAGGAAGAGATGAGATGTGGAGGCATTTTCGGGACTTGGAGTTGTCCTGGGTAGTGCTGCAGGGACAATTACTGGACACTGTATGTCCTCCCAAGGCCCACTGGGTGGACTGTGGGAGAGTGTGAGCTATGATGTGGACCATTGACCATGAGGTGCAGCGATGCTCAGAGATGTATCCATCAAATGCAATGAATGTGTCATGATGATGGAGGAGAATGTTGCTATGGGGGGAGTAGTGGGGTGAGGGGGGTGGGGGGGTACATGAGGACCTCATATTTTTTGTATGTAATATTAAAAAAAAATGAAAACAAAAAGAATGAATATATTTGGTGAAACACTAATAGTGACTCCTAGTGTAAACTGTGACCTATAGTTGATATTATAAGATATTGTTTCATCCGTTATACGGAAGTTACCACACTCATGCAAATTGTTATTAATAAGGAAACTGTGTGGGGGGGTTGTTTATGGGAACTTAGTGTTTTCTGCGTGATTTTTCTGTAAATCTACAACTACTCTATTTAACAACAAAAAATAGTTCACACTTTTGTGTGTATATGCTGGCAATATCTGCATAACAAAGCAAATTTTAGTGGCAAAACAAAAAGGATCTGCTTATTTTCATATTGATTTTGTTGTTACTGTTATCATACCTAAATAATGATTCCATAAACAATTGTCCAAATCTGTCCAACCAAATGTTTATTATAAGGCCTAATATTGCATCAACTCTTGAGAGAAGAAACATAAAAATACAATATTTGATAACGATAAGTTTCTGTATTTCGATAGAAACTTCCTGGAAGCCTTCACAACTTACACATTTCTAAGTGAGAGATCCATGGATTTTGTGCCCCGTGATCATTAAAAATGATTGCAAAGAGCATCAAACCCTTTTCAAGAATCCTTTTTTCCCACTTTATTTTGTGGCTGGACATGCTTTTTCTCATATAATTATCTATTTATTCATTCATTCCTATGTAGGAAGGGCCTACAGGCGGTAATGTGGATGGAAAAGTAGGCTATGGAATTATACCTAAGGGTGCATATTCAAACAAGTCTTTGCTTTGCTGTGCAAAGCATGTTTATTTTGTGTAACCTAGGTAGCTGATGGAGCTCAATAGGGAATTAAACCCACTCATTCACTGCTTAGGGTCACCATTGCTCATTCATTCAACACGTATGAACTGAATGTTGTGTTCCAGGGACTATTATAGTACTGAAGATACAGTAACAAATAAGAAAGATGGAATCTGTCTTCAAGGAGACTGGGAGAATTTGGAAGACAGAGAAAATTCAATGAGGAATTGCAGCTCTAAATGAATATCATATGATGGTACAAAAAATGCAACATCTGTCTTCACATAAAGAAATATTTTATCAACCCCAAACTCTAGAAAATTGTATACTACTGCATAATAATGTTTCCTATCATTCTTTCTCCGACTACATCAAAAGTATGAAGCCCCAGATTTGGAAAGATAGTAGTGGACCAAAAAAGACCACTGGTTAGTGAACCAGAGAGAATTTCATATTATAACAATGTTGAATAATAATCCACAAACTTGCCACTGGAAATTGCTTAGAATGCTGGAGTATGAGACTGACAACCAGAACTGGATCCAAAAAGCACTTCCCTACTATCTTAATTATATGAACTGGGAAATATATTGTAGTGGTTATCTATGTAAGTATAGAAAATAGTAAAATGTGTTAAATTGTTAATCACACCATTAAAGTTAATTAGGTAATATATTTGTGGGTATAGGGTAACAGCAATATAGCCATATGTTTGTATGGCATTGTATAAAGTTCTTTTACAATAGCAAAATATAATAAATTTTATAAAGATTTGTGACATAAGCAAGACAGTCAAATGGAAGAATTTATGCTTAGAGAGATTAAATACCTTTTCTTTTTCCTTGTTCAGCTTTTGTTTTTGTTTTTTGTCCAAGTTCTTTTGGCTAGTGATTAGCCGTTAGAGTCTTTGAATCCCTGTCTAGTGTAGTGTGTCCACTGGCCCATATAGGCAAATTAATTATTTGTTAAATTGATGTAATGTGTTATAGCCTAAAAACTTAGGGTGATATTGAATCAAAATATTCATTGTAATGAGTTAGCTGAGGTGCCCACTATTACTCATTTGGTGCTGTATCAGGACAACAGGTTAAACTAGATACAGATGAGGTATGCACAGAACCAGGGAGCAATGGCTCCACTAAAGCCTGTGCACTAAAGCACAAGCATACACCTGTTTTCAGATGTGAAGAGGTGGACTGGAGGGAATCCTCACTGGAAAATGTAGCAACTACTTAAAGAAGCTGGAGGACCCAGGCTACTAAGAAGCAGGTGGTGGGTATTGTAATTCAAATTGCATGCTAATTCTCATTGATCAGCCTATTTAAATGGTAATGAAGCATACATAGTGCTTCTGGCCAGAGAGTTTGAAACTCTGTGCTGAGAGTAACTGTCAGCAAGAAAAAATAACTGCTGCTTGCTTGAAAAGCTGTGGTTGCTTTCGGGCCCTTATGGTAATAGGGAATTCATTCTCAGCCCTGTGACCTGTGGGAAAAGAGATCCTCTTAAAACTTTTTAGGATATGGTATACTCAGTTGCTACTTCTACTGTGACCTTTAGCTTTCCTAGGCTGTGTTCCCCTGTAATTGAGAAATGAGAACAGGCACAGCTATACCGCCAATGTTGTAGTGCAGATGGATGACCAACATTACACATCATCCTTCGCAGAGCACAGAGGCAGTCTGATTGCTTTTCATGTTCTGAAAAATCGTAATTATAGCATGAGTACGCAGTTGTAAAGTATCGATTCAGGCAACAGAGTAAAATTAAAATGCAATTGTTTAGAGAATGAAATGCTGCTGTGTAAAAGGAGGTCATGGTCCAATAGGGAAAGAAAGATGTAAATACACTTAATAGATGGTAGCAAGTGATTCTTGCCTTAAGAAAAATTCATGAAAATGTGACAATGAAAATCAGAGGAGGGAGTAATTACTTCAGCCTGGATACTGGGGCATCCTCACTGAAGCTCTACATTTGAAATAAACACTGAAAACTGGGTAGACTTTGGTCTACCTAGTCATCATTATATATGTGTGTATGTTTGTGTGCATGTGTGGATGTTTGTGTGTTCATATTTTTGCTAGTAATTTCAGATTTTTATTGTTGTTTGTATTCAATAACTGTCATTCTCTGGACTCATGTCTGGTGTTTAGGAAATAACTGTTTTTTAAGAAGTGTTTACTGTCAGGCACTGCACTAAACACTAACTACATTTAACACATATAAAATCCAGCAATTAATCACATAAAAAAATATTGTACAAAATCTGACAAAAGGCCATATCAAGTTATCAAGCATATTTGGAAAAATAAAATGTTTGAATGATTTTTCTAAAAGAGAATCTAGAGCATGGCTTTGTTATTAGATGTGATGAAAAGAAATTTCTGGGAGGTTAGATTTTAACCTAGATAGCTTTAGGCTTGTGCCCAGCCTAAAAACCTCAAATCAGCTATTTAAGGTGGCAGGATCTTTTAACTAGTCTAATTATTAACCTAAAAATTTTCAGCTAGGTCTTCTTTTCTTATACCTACCTTAACAATATACTCTAGTTCCCTCCCCCTGCCTATCATAAATACTCTACCAAATATAAATATTTGAAATGACTTACTTAGACGCTGTGATAGATTGAATTATGTACCCTAATTTAGATAGGTCTCAATCTGAATTCCTGTGGGCATGAACCCAATGTTAATAGAATCTTTTGAAAATGATTAGTTTAGCTATGGCCTGGCTGAATGAGAGTGGTCTTAAACAGGATTACTGGAGGTTTTATAAAGAAAACCCAGAAGTCAGAAGCTAGAAAGGAAAGAACATCGCCATGTGATAGGAAAACCAAGGAACCCCAAAGATTGCCTGCAACCTGAGTTTTATAGTCTTTGGAGAGAAAGTCAGTCTACATTTTGGACACCTCCTAGCCTCAAAGCCAAGAGTCAATGAATTGCCATTTTGGGCCAATCTAGTGTGTGGTATTTGTGAAAGAAGCTCTGGCAAATTAAGACAGAAGCATAATTCTCTAGCTGTAAACTTAAAATAAAACTCTGGTCATGTGCTTACAAATATTCTGTCTGAGAAATTCTTTAACACATTCAAAGAAACAACAGAAAGCAAAAACCATATATGTCTTTATGTGGTTTGTCTTCTCACAAAAACACAAAAGGGTATATTTTTATTTAGCTCAACAACTTTTCTTAACAGTCTCTTTTGACTGTAAACGTCCGTCTTTTTATTTCTGTCTCATCACAACTGCTCCAAAGTCTTCTCAACAATTCCAGTAAAAAATTAAATGCCATTCCATGGGAACGCAGCTGGTGAGGATCTCCACTATCTCACCTGTCAGTTATCTGGCTTAGTTCTTTTTAATGGGAATCAGTTTAGCCCCTCTTGTGTCTTGCAGTTTTCCTGTTTGATAAAAACCTGAACTCTTCACAATAATAAGTGCCCAGGAACTGATTAACAAACAAGAGCTCTTTATCCTTGAATAATCATGCCATAAATTATTTAACATTTCTCTAGTTAGAACTTTTTGGTGATTTGCAAGGAGAGACATAAAGTATAATTTTAAGAAAAGTAATAGTAGAACTCCCATACAAATATAAAATGAACATGTATGTAAGATTTTATTCAACTCATTAATTAATTAGGGAATCAATAAGAAATGAAGACCAGTTTAAAGAACATTTGAGGGCAATTTATAGACAATTTAAGAAAGGATTTCTAAGATAAAATTCTTGTGTAAGAATCAAAACTGCTTAATGTCCTACAATAGTATAAACATAACCCTTTGTGTTACCTTTTATATGAAACAAAATTATTTTCATATCTGCCAGACAAGAATCTACAAGGTAAACTCTGTCTCTACAGAGTTGTAAAATAGCCCACTCAATGTGAAATAAATCAAAGGTTGAAGCTCAACAACACACTGAAATAAAACTCAGTAATATCTTCTGCCAATTAAAATTTTGACTTTTCTAACTTTTTCTAACTTTTCTTCCCATCCTCAGACACTTCCCTTTTTTCTCACCCTTCTGAATTAGTTGTTTCTTCTCTGACACCATGGAGGGCCTGTCATGGTTAATTTAGTTATTTCTTTAAAAGTTTCCACTAGCAAACCAGAGTTGTCAAGATGACCAAGTGTGTCAGCATGAAATCCTAATCTTCCATTCTAGAGTTTCTAGGGTCCTTTTGGAATCTAAGAAAAATAATGCTTTCCCTAGTTATTTTGTTTTCCTTCCTCCTCTCTGTGTTTTGCCTGACACAAGATTTTTATTTATATAAATTGAAATTATTGTAGGGCCATCTTCTTTCCCTCTGAAGATCTGAGAAACAAAGATACTGTATATCTTATTGATCACAGCAGTCTCATTGTCAGAAACCACATCATACTTAGAATAAAGTTTAGGACACAACTCTAACCTGAGAAATCAGTTCTATAAAGTAATCATATTTTGGTTGTGGTAGGATGGCAATGGAGAAGACAAATCTGTGACTGGGCATGGAAAACATGTTATTTTTCTTACTAGAAACTTGCTCATTGGGATTCTACTTTTAGAGGCTTTAGAATACCTGTTGTACTTATATACCCCAAATATGCCCTGGCATCTCTGTCTGAGCTCAATAATTTATTGTCTCTTCCTGAGTATGGCCACAAGACTTTCTTTTTACCCTGATGCTGATTAGTTACCAAAAAGAAATAGAATTCAAGGACACTTATGGTACACGAGGGATTATAACAATATTAGGTAAGTTTTTACAATAGATCCCCCAGAGACATGGTCCAGCCATCTCTGACTCTCAGATATGAGTTATTTTGACTTATATTAGATAGCATAAATATATTGTCCTTTAGCAATTATATGCACTCACTGAATCCTTACAGCAGGCTTTTCATATGTTTGCTATTAGGCACTTTCTATAACAATGAATACTGAGGATGAAAGAAATTAGATTGTTCAGCATTAGTATATGCTGAAATTAAGATTCAAATTTTCATTTGCTTTCCTTCAGAGGATGGATTAAAACTAATTTTGACTTCCATTAGTATTGCATTGCCTTATATCATAAAGGACTTTAAAATGCTACCTGAATTTGATCATAAGGCAAGGTACATTCTGGCTTTTGATGAGATATATAAAAGGAACAAAATTACAACTAAAAATTTCTTTCCTGATGATAACATATCTGCTCATTTTTAAAGCTAAAGTATAAAATGTATATAATAAATGTACAAACGTTCAAGATGATCTGATTTAACCTTTTATATGAAAGGTAACTTCAAATTTTAATTTTTCATATATATAGGTAATTTGGAACTGCTTCGGACAATACTGCATATGTCTTTTACTCAAAAAAACCCCACAACATTGTGCACCAGAAAGATAAGATCAGTTTAATAAATTTAAATGCCCTCTCCTTTCTAGAAACAAATCTTTGCCTATTTAGTAGATTATTGAGTATTTCTCAATAACAGAGCAGTAGTGTTGTTTTCTTGGTTTGTTTGTTTGGGTTTTGACTCACCTTTTCCAAATCTGAAGTTAATGATATGATACTCATATAAACATTATTAAGTTCTGGCAAGAGTAGGCCTGGGAGGTCCAGCTACTTTATAACTGTGACGCTGTTTAACACACATTCTCAGATCATCTCTGCTTTGAAGCAAATAAGGAAATGGATTAGATAATCTTGAAATTTTCTTTTAGTTCTAAAATGCAATGCTAATCATTTTTGAGCATTCACATATTAGGAATGATTCACAGGAACTGATAATGTTGAAAATTTTTACCTAAAGTAGTATATGGCTGTAAGTATTGGACTACCTATGCTAAATATTATGTGAGGGAAGGGCAAGATGGCATTGGATTAAGTATACACTCACCATTTCTCTCGCAAAAATTGGCTGAGTGGGGGCAAGATCCTGCCTGTGTGAGCTGTTTCGGAAACCTCCAGCGCAAGAGGCTTCAGGGAATTGATTTGGAGAGAGCTCAACAAAGAGACTAATTGCTCAAGATAAAATTGGTAATTTCTGACCCTTGAGGCTAGAACTGTGGGATGGCTAAGCCCCACCCTAAAGTCAAAAGCCAGAGTGAGCCCCAACTCTTGCAGGTCACCCAGAAGAGGAAGCATTCTCTGAGAGTGGGAGAGTTCAGGTGAAAGATGGAAAGGGGTTTCCTTTCTGTGGGTATGGGTGCCTGGACCCCCTATTTGAGCTTTGAGGAGCATACCAGCTGGCTTGAGGTGGCACAAGGAAGAGGGGAGAGGCAAATCTGCTGAGGCTGCCTGATTTACCTAACTACTGAGAAATAAAGAAAATTGACCTGTGAGAAGGTGGAGTCAGGTAATTAACTAGTCTGGTGATGAAAACTATCAGAATTCTACCTCCCCTAAGGGAGGTGCTTAATAAGCTTCCAAGAGCCTATTTAGGGCTCCCTGGGAGGAGGGGTGTTTTTGAAGAGGATTGAGAGTCATTTTTTTCTGCAGTGAGTTAAGTCAACAGGGTTCCTTTTGCATTTCAAAGTGAAACATCCTGTTGTCCTGGAAGAGAAAGGAATAAGAATAGAAAGGGGGCAAGGACAGACTCTTAATCAGCACTAATATATTCAGTTACAAAGAGCCGAACCTGCCCAAGGGAAAGTGACTAAATAGCTTTCAGGAGAGCTAACTGACCCAAAAAGAAAGTTCACCTCAGTGGAGGAGTTTCTGCCTTGTATATTCAAGGTCGATTCCCAGCTCCTCTTAGAGTAGTGACCCACGAGGATAGTAAACATCCAGCTGATACTTAAGAACTGGGAAAATATAGACATTACTCTTCTATTAGCTTCTCTTAGGCCTCTTATATTTCCTTAAAAAAAAAAAAAAAACAATTTTGCTTTTGTTTAAAATTTAACTTAGTTTACTGGCTACAACCGGCTTCAAAACTTAAAGTTCCATAGGGGCCTAAGAGGGAAGACTGTTTTTCCTTAGTTTTTGTTTGACTGCTTGCTTGTGGGTTTGTTTGTTTTTGTTTTTGTTTTCTTGTCTTTCTTTTCTCTTTCTCCCCCTTCCCCCTTTTTTAAATTAAGTGCTGCTGGTTTGTTTCCTGTTTGCTCTGTTTCCTGTTCCTTGATTTCCCCTTTTCTAAGTATACCAATTTTGCCTACCAATGCTATCTCTTTTCCTTCCTACATCTTTCTATCTTCCACTTCTCCTTGTTCTTACATTCCACCTCTTTTCTAAAAAGATTTATTTTATTTATTTCTCTCCCCCCCCACCCCAGTTGTCTGTTCTCTGTGTTCATTTGCTGTATGTTCTTCTTTTTGTCTACTTCTTTTGTCAGCAGCATGGGAATCTGTGTTTCTTTTTGTTGCATCATCTTGTTGTGCCAGCTCTCTGTGTGTGTGGCACCATTCCTGGGCAGGCTACACTTTCTTTCATGCTGGGCAGCTCTCCTTATGGGGCACACTCCTTGCTCATGGGGCTCTCCTATGTGGGGGGCACTCATGCATGGCACGGCAATCCTTGTGCACATCAGCACTGCACAGGGGCCAGATCCACATGGGTCAAGGAGGTCCAGGGTTTGAGCCACAGGCTTCCCATGTGGTAGACAGATGCCCTATCCACTTCCCTCCACCTCTTTCTCCAGTTGAAAATCTTTTTGTTTTTTTATTTCTAACTCTTCTGATTTCTTTCTTTTATTAACATTTTTTCTTTTTGTCTTTTAACTTTCCCTCTTTCTTCATCATTATGGCCTTTTAATTCATTCTGTATACTTTACTGTATTCTGTTTCCCATTTCATTGTACATACTCTACTTTTTTATTCCTATTCCACACTGCTTACATGAGTTAAGTATTCACTTCCTAGATCTTATACGTTTCTTCTTCTAACTTTTACTATTATTATTACTATTATCCTTTTTCTTTTCTTACCTTTTTTGCTTTTTATGGAACTAATCTTTTTCCTTCAAGGGAAAATAGGCACCAACAAAAAAATATAATAAGAAGAGAAAACTAAACACACACACACAAACAGCAACTAAATAAAACCCTGGAGTAGAGAGAGAGAGAAGCTAATCAATTGAATAAACCCATCAAGATAAAAAGATGACCAGATAGCAACAAAAAATTACAAACCATACCAAAAACAGGGAGACATGGTCCAGTCCAAAGAAAAAACTAAAAACCAGGAAGAAGAGCAGAACATCAAACAACTAATCAAACTATCCAAAGTAATATCATGGAAAAAATTAATGAGTGAAAGAAGAGATTAAGGATATTAGGAAGACACTGGGAGAATTTAATGAAAAAATTGTAAACATAGATAAAAAGATAATGGATATGATGGTGATGAATGGCACAATCCAAGAAATAACAAATATACTGGAAGCACATAACAGCAGATTAGAACAGGCAGAGGAAAGAATTAGCAATGTGGAAGACAGTACATCTGAAATCAGAGAGTAAGAACAGATAGATAAAAAGATAGAAATAATACAGAAGGGACTTAGGGATTTGAATGATAACACAAAAAAGACAAACATATGTAGTATAGGCATCACAGAGGGAGAAGGGAAAGGGGACAGAAGGAATGTTGGAGGAAATAATGGCTGAAAACTTCCTAACTCTATTGAGGGACACAGATAGACATGCCCAGAAAATGCAGCACACCCCAAACAGTATAAATCCCTACAGGCCTACTACAAGACATATACTTGTCAAATTGTCCAATGCTCAAGACAAAAGGAAAATACTGAAGGGAGCAAGGGAAAAGAGAACCATCATGCACAAGGGAAGCTCAATAAGTCTGAGTGCTGATTTCTCATCTCAAACCATGGAGACAAGAAGGCAGTGGTACAACATAGTTAAGGTACTAAAAGAAAAAAAAACTTGCAGCCAAGGATTCTCTATCCAGCAAAGCTGGCATTAAAAAATGATGGAGAGTTTAAAATATTCACAGATAAACAAAAACTAAGAGAGTATGCCAATATGAAGCCTGCCCTTCAAGAAATACTAAAAGGAGTTCTGAAGATTGAAAGGATAAAAACGGGAGAGATAGAAAGTTAGAGGAGAGTAAGAACAACTAAAAAGACAAAAAGAATAATAAAAAACAACTTATGACATACATAAATCCAAAGAAAATATGTCTAATGTAAGTAATTCTTTGGGAGTAGTAGCACTGAATGTTAATGCATTAAACTCGAGTCAAGAGACACAGATTGGCAGAATGGATAAGGAAATATGACCCATGTATATACTGTCTAAAAAAATCCCACTTTAGATGCAAGGATTCAAGAAGACTGCCAGTGGATGACTGGAAAACAATCTTATAAGAAAACAATAACCAAAAAAGGGCATAGTGGTTATATTAATATGAAGTAAAATAGACTTTAAATGAAAGATGGACATTATATATTAGTAAAAGGAGTAATCTTTCAAGAAGAAAAAATAATCATAAACACCTATACACCTAACCAGAGCACCTCAAATTCCATGAGGCAAACACTGGAAAAACTAAATGGAGAAATATATGCCTCTACAATTATAATGGGAGACTATAATACACCATTATTAACATTAAACAGAACATCTTGACAGAGAATCAGTAAAGAATCAGAGACTGAATAATACATTAAAGGAACTGGACCTAACAGACATACAGAACACTATACCCAAATACAGCAAGATATACATTCTTCTTGAATGCACATGAATCATTCTCCAAGATAGGCCACATGTTATGTCACAGAGAAAGTCTCAATGAACTCAGAAAGATTGAAATCATACAATGTAATTTGTCTGACCACAATGGAATAAACCTGGACATCTGAAAGTGCCAGAGAACCAGATTAAGCACAAAGATATGGAACTTAAACAACACACCCTTTTTTTTTTTTAAATTTCAACTACTTTATTTGAACATTGTTAGTGATTTGACATAGGTCTTTTCTTACACAGATAACTAAAGAGGCCTAGAGTTGCTATGACACCTGCTAAGGCAGCCACTACCACCATTGTTTTGAAAGCACCATCTTCAGCAGTCCCCAGTCCTTTAGAGGCTCCTCTGAATGTGGAGTCCTCTGACAACAGGAGGATGGGTCCTGGGACCCACTCTTAAACAAACAGTGGGGCAAGGAGGAAATTTCAAAAGAAATCAGGAACTGTCTTGAAATGAATGAATATGATAATACAACATATAAAAACTTATGGGATGCAGAAAAACCTGTACTGAGAGGAAAATTCATAGCCATAAAATTCAGAAAGAGCCAAACTTGAAGACATAAACTGACACCAAGAGAAATTAGAAAAAGAACAAAAAACTAACCCCAAAAGAAGTAGGAAAAAACCAATAACAATGGTTAGAGCAGAACTAAATGAAATAGAAAATATGACAGCACTAGAAAAAATAAACAAAATGAAAAGTCAGTTCTTTGAGAAGATCAATAAAATTGACAAGCCCTTAGCTAGATTAACAAAGAAAAAAGAGAGAGAAGATGCAAATACACAAAAGGGAATATCACCATGGACCCCACAGAAATAGAGTATCACAAGAGATACTTTGAAAAATTATATACCAACAAGAAGGAAGATTTAGAAGAAATGGACAAATTCCTATAAAAACAAAAGCAGGCTTCATGATGAAAGAAGAAATTGATGAACTAGGCAGACCAATCACAAGAAAAGAGATAGAATCAGTCATTAGAAACCTCTCTATTAAGAAGAGTCCAGGACAAGATGGTTTCACAGATGAATTCAGCCAAACATTACAGAAAAAACTAACACCAAACCTGCTTAAACTCTTTAAAAAAACTGAAGTAGAAGGAGCATTGCCTAACTCATTCTCTGATGTCAATATTACCCTAATAACAAAGCCAAGCAAAGACACCACAAAAAAGGAAAATTACAGAACAATCTGTCTAATGAACCCAGATGCTAAAATCTTCAACAAAATACTTGCTAATCATATTCAACAACACATCAAAAGAATTATACACCATACCCAAATAGGTTTCATCCTGGGTATGCAAGGATAGCTCAACACAAGAAAAACAATCAATGTAATACACCACATAAACAGATTGAAAGAAAAAAATCACATTATATCTATAGATATTGAAAAAGCATTTGACAAAATACAGCAAACTTTTCTGATAAAAACATTGCTAGAGATAGGAATAGAAGGAAAATTCCCAAACATGGTAAAGGGTATATGTGAAAATCCCACAGCTAACACCATATACAATGGTGAAATTCTAAAAGGTTTCCCTCTAAGATCAGGAATAAGACAAGGATGCCCATTATCACTGCTCCTATTTAGCACTGTGTTAGAAGTACTTGCTAGAGCACTGGGGCAAGAAAAAGATATAAAAACATACAAATTGGAAAGGAAGAAGTCAAAATTTCACTATTTGCAGATAACATGATCCTATAAAGTCCTGAAAAATCTACAACAAATCTCTAGAACTTATAAATGAGTTCAGTGAATTTGAAGATTATAAGATCAATGTGCAAAAACCAGTAGCATTTCTATACACCAATAATGAGCAATCTGGGGAAGAAATCAAGACAACAATACCCTTTACAATAGTAACTAAAAAAATCAATACTCAGGAAAAAATTTAACTAAAGATGTAAATGACTTATACACAGAAAACAGCACAACACTGTTAAAGGAAATCAAAGAAGACTTAAATAAATGGAAGAATATTCCCTCTTCATGGATAGGAAGACTAAATATCATTAAGATGTCTTTCCTACCCAAACTAATCTACAGATTTAATGCAATCTCAATAAAAATCAATACAGCATTTTTTACTAAATTGGAAAAACTATTAAATTTATTTGGAAGGGCATCAGGCTCCAAATAGCCAAAGACATATTGAAAAATAAAAATGAAATCAGAGGAATCACACTACCTGACTTTAAAACATACTACAAATCTACAGTGGTCAAACTGCATGGTATTGGCACAAGAATAGACATACTGATCAATGGAACTGAATTGAGTGTTCTGATATATATCCTCACATATACAGTCATCTAATATTTGACAAAGCCACCAAGCTAACACAACTGGGAGAGAATAGCCTTTTCAACAAATTGTGCTTGCAGAACTGGATATCCATATCCAAAAGACTGAGAGAGGAACACCAACTCACACCTTATACAAAAATCAACTCAAGGTGAATCAAAGATCTAAATATAAGAATAAAGACCATAAAGACCTTGGAAGATAATGTAGGGAAGCACCTACAGGACCTTGTAATAGGAAATAATGTCATGAACTTCAAACCCAAAGCACAAGTAGTGAAAGAAAAAATATACAAATGTGACCTCTTCAAAATTAAAATCTTTTGCGCCTAAAGGAGTTTGCCAAGAAAATGAAAAGATAGCCTACCCAATGGGAGGAAATATTTGGTAACCATATATATGATAGGAGACTAAAATCCAGCTATATAAAGAAATCCTATATCTTGAAAATATAAAGACAAATAACTGATTTTTAAAAATAGGCAAGTGATTTGAATAGACACTTCTCCAAAGAAGAAAGAGAAAATGGCTAAAAAGCACATGAAAAGATGCTCAATATCACTAGCAATTAGGAAAATGCAAATCAAAACTACAATGAGATATCATCTTACACCCATTAAACTGGCAGTCATTAGAAAACTCAGAGGACTACCAGCGCTGGAGAAGATGTGGAGGAATGGGAACCCTCATCCACTCCTGGTGGGAATGTAGAATGGTCCAGTAATTCTGGCAGATGCTTTGGCAGTTCCTCAGAAAACTAACTATAAATCTGCCATATGACCCAGCAATTCCACTGCTGCATGTACCCCTTGAAGAATTGAAAACAAGGACATGAACAGATATATGCGAACCAATGTTCACAGTGGCATTATTCTCTATTGCCAAAAGTTGGCATCAACCCAAATGCCTATCAACAGATGAATGGATAAACAGAATGTAGTAATATACATACAATGGAATGTTGTTCAGCAGTAAGAAGGAATATAGTACTAACACATGGGATAACATGGATGAATCTTGAGGACATATGTTGAGTGAAGCAAGCCAGGCATTGAAGGACAAATACTATATTACCTCTCTTATATGAATTAAGCAAATTGAACTGACTCAGAGCTAGAAAGTAGAAGATAGGTTTACAGGAAATAGAAAGGGCAAAGAAGTTTGTGAGCCAATGCCCACATGGGCAATATCTATGATAAGTTGGAAGTGAGTATTGTGCAGTGAAGGGATATAACAGGGGTGTAGGGATACTTTTGGCTTGGGCAGGTATGGGCTTGACAGGGGTCTAGAGTGGAAAGAATGGGTCTGATAGTCCATGGAACTGGGGGAAGGGTTAGGGGAAAGGGCAGATGAACACTGGGGATTGGTGGATATGTGGTTGAAACTACAATGTTGAAAAAACTCTTTTGTCAACATGACAAGGAAGGTTTAATGGTTTATGGTGTTCGATGGAGGTGGGAGGGGGAGGGAATATTTGGCACAGAGAAGACCTGGAGCAGGCTTCTAGGGAGTATGTGTGTGAGTGTTCATCTTGTCATAGTGTGCTCTATCAGTGGGTGAAGACCCATAAAATGAGTGGGAAGATGTTGTATTCCCATCCTGGGGAGGTCCGATATCTTCTCAAACAGAGTGGAGAGTGTCTCTGGAGAGCATTTGTGGTTCTTAATAGGGGAGGACAGACTAGCGCATCAAGCCCTCAGCATTGTTGCAAGTATCTATGAATCTTGTCCTTTAAGGAGCAAAGCCTGATGGTTGCTGTGGGCCCCAAGGGGAGGGGGAGGGAAGAACAGAATAGATGGAAGAGGTGGTAGTTGTGTGGTAATGAAGTGTTCAGCACAATCTTGTAATGATGGATATGGGCTATGTTAAATTTCACCAAAAATTTGTAAAAGCGTTTGATCTAAAATATAAACCATAATATAAACTACCGACAATGGTTAGTAGCTTGTTTCAGTATTTGTACATCAGTTGTAATAAATGTACCATCCACTTGTAAAAAGGTCATTAATACAGAAGGGGGAAAAAGAGAAGGATTTTGAGTACATGGGAGACCCCTGTATTCTGTATGTGACTTTACTTTGACCTAAAACTTCTTTGAAGATCTAATGAAAAAAAAGTATGACACTGAGGAAGAAATGGAAGAAATTGTCACTGTACAAACAGGACAACAGCTATTACAGTGATGAAAGGCAAAAAGTTAAAAAAATTTTTTTAATGTTTTTCATTTTTTGTTACCCTAATATTTTTTACTTTATTATAGTTTTGTTTTTTCTAGATTATTATGCATTTTATTTCCTATGTTTAAACCTATCATTATTGTCTCATTTTCCTATGACCTGAATTTGGTAATATACTTGGCTTCACTTTTGAAGAAGTTTTGGATCACAGAAGGGTTGCAGCTGTGGCAGGGGAGTAGCATTGGTGTGGGATATGAGTGCTATGAGATACATAAGAGGAAATTCACCTGAGCATACATATAGGGTATATAAATATGTTCAAATGTTCATGGGGCATTACCATAGTGGGTAGAGAGTCACACAACAACCGAAAAAGTGCTGAATTCCCATCCTGAGGAGCCCTGCCACATTCTCTATTGGAACAGCAACAATCCTCCAAGTAGAGGGGCAATGACCAGTGAAGAAGGATGGTCCATTGATGGATCCTTGATGTCGACAGCTATGCTTATGAGCCTTTTGTTCTTGAGATTGCAACTTAGCCTAGTGTTATAGGGTGCCTAAGAGTTACCGCCTGAGAGCCTCCATGTTGCTCAAATGTGGTCATTCCTCTAAGCAAAATTCAGCATATAAATGCATTACCTTCCCCCTAGCATGGGACATGACTCCCAGGGATGAGTCTTCCTGGTACCAAGGAATTACTACCAAGCACTGGCTGGGTGGTGATGCAACTGGAAAAATACATTGAATAAAAGGGAGAAATGGCAAAGATAAATGAATTTATATGGCTAAGAGACTTCAAAACGAGTTGGGAGGTCATCAGAAAGGTAATGCTTATGCATGTGTCAGCAGGATCTCATAGACAGCCAAAGTAGATAATACCCCAAATAGTGGGGCTCCTGAGGGCTGTGGAGATAACCCAGGTTCTATGGTCATAGCAGATAGCTCCAAAATTTGGTGCCTTGCCTTTGGGCCCTACTTTGGAGTTTGTGCTCATGAATGTGAAATATTTGGACTCAGGATGTGATTTTTCTCCAAATGCCTCTTCTATTGAATGTATAATTGGCCCTGGAGTTATTAGGTGTATGTCCAAGAGACTTGACTCTCTGGGCTGTCCATGTGCCAGCTAGGCCCTGAGCTTCAGTGGAGTTGCAACACCTACTCTCCAATTCATGGGACTCACCCAGGACAACTAACAAGGAGGTGAGAATGAACAACCACCACACCAAGGAGCCGAGAGAGTCTACAACTGCAAGCAAGAGAGTCCCATCCATTAGCCATATGGGATCAAAGTCCACTCTCAGTTAGAGGTGGAGAGTGTATATCACCATCCCAGAATCTTCAGGATTGGGGAATAAAATATGGACTAGAATGGCTTACAGGTATTCTACTATAGACTTATTATGATTGGAAGAAATTATATCATTGATGTAGAGACAGTGGCTGCTGGAGTTGCTAAAGACAGGGAGAGGAAAAAAGAGGTGTAATATTGGGGGACTGTCAGGACTTAAAAATTTCCTGAATGACATTGCAAAGACCTATACAGGACATTATATATCCTGCCATAACGTATAGAATGGAGTGTGAGAGAGGTGTAAACTACGATGTAAACTGTAATCCATGCTGTGTGGCAATGCTCCAAAATGTGTTCATCAGTTGCAATGAATATATCACACTAATGAAAGAAGCTGTTAATGTGGGGAGCAGAACATATGGGAATCCCCTAATTTTTTTTTAGCATTAATTTTTTTGAAGATACATAGATCACAAAAAATGTTACATTAAAAAGGTTTAGAGGTTCCCATGTATCCCACACACCCCCCATCCCACTCCTCCCACATCAACCTCTTTCATCGGTGTGGCACATTCATTGCATTTGGTGAATACATTTTGTAGTACTGCTGCACCACATGGATTATAGTTTACATCGTAGTTTACTCTCCTCCAGTACATTCAGTGGGTTATGGCAAGATATATAATGTCCAGCATCTGTTCCTGCAATACTATTTAGGACAACTCCATGTCCTGAAAATGCCCCATATTGCACCTCTTCTTCCCTCTCTCTGCCCTCAGTAACTACCATGGTCACTATCTCCACATCAGTGACACAATTTCTTCCATTACTAGTCACAATAGTTCTATAGTTGAATACCAGTAAGTCCACTCTAATCCATATTTTATTCCTCCATCCTGTGGACCCTGGGATGGTGATGTCCACTCCACCTCAATATCAAGAGGGGGTTTCCCTATATTTTTGAATGTAACATTTTATGTAATCTATGTATCTTTTAAAAATAAATTAAAAATATATTAAAAAAATATGAGCCCTGGGTTCATAATGAATGTATTAAATATATTATTATTGTTTTTGTTAGTATTATTTCACATTAGCATATGCAAATTTATGTTCTTGGTTGTTCAAATAATTAGAAATTCAATTAACTATATATAATGTTAAAGACTTTCACCAGTTTGTGTTAGTGTCATGGAAGAAATAGAGAACTAAAAAGAAGCTATATCAGAGAAAACTTACTTGGGACCTTGTTTTAAGATGTTGAAAAAATTGTTTATTCCAAGTGGGCATACCCATGTGTGCATGTGAGCTCTATTTTATATTTGTCTGTAATAGTCTACATAGCTTTTATGGTATGGAATAATAAGAAATTATTGTCTCAGAGAAGATTCCTGGGAACAACTTTAAACTATTTTGGATATTTAAGCGTTTTGCATGTTTGACCAGAATTAAAATTTTGGACTCAAAATTATTCAATACTAATCATTTTACTATATAGATATTAATATCCTTCTGTTTCTAGAAGACATCATTAGAACATGTGGCAGGAAGAGTTCAATTCATTCTTAGTACATGTATGCAATTATTTATTCATTTGTTTATTTGCTTATATATTTATTAACTATTTTAGTAGTCTTCTGCTATGTTTCAGAATGGGTGAATGGAGTTAACTAAATTAGTTTAGCAGTAATAAATGACTATATCACTGGAAGTCTTGCTCATTGTTGCTCAACAAAATTTGTTTTCACTTGGCAAGTATAGGATATTGTCAGGAAAAAAATATGAATAATCCAAAACAGAGATCAATATCTCTTTGAAGAGTTTGGAAATGATAGAGTGAAGTTATTAATCAGAATCTCTGAAATGAGCTACTTTAGGAAGCATTGGTGCCATTCACAGTAGTCTGGGGAATATGTATGATGGAAAGTTTTCCATCTTACTTTTCCCATCAAAGAAGAGAAATTGACATTATTTGGGATACAATCATGTGTTAGGTACATTCAGTGTTGCTGTTCCCCTAAGATAAAGACTTAATTAAATTTATGGTATTATAGAAAAATAGAGTTTTCACCTATAATATTGGTTATTAATTCATATCCTATACAATTGACTGTCAATCCAGGTGACAATGAAACATCATTTATATTAACATAACTGTACTATTTTTGATGATTTATTTTGTGTGACTTCTTAAATATAAAGTTATATGATGACATATGTGAATACATGATGAAGCCCTTCAATTATGCCTTTAAACAGATCCAAATTAAACATTTGTAAAGGTGGAAGAAAGTTCCACTTTTTTTTCCACTACATACCACAGGCATTAAGTAAGCAATTTGGGGTTTGAAATATCATTTTTATTAGAGGTATATAGCTCTCTGGATTTAAGAATGTCCCCTGCAATCTAATAATGTGAGCTGTAATTCATGATTACAAATGTTTTGATGTTCATACCATGGAATACTCTCTGCTCCCACCCCAGTGGAAGTGATGCTATGAAAATTTCAAGACTATGTTATGATGCCTTATAGCTTCTGACTTGTTTGTCAGAATTCTTGTTCCTAGAAGAGTGAACAACCATCTAAGAAGTCTGACTTCTTGAGACAGCCATTCTGAAGAAGCCTACTGCAGCACCCGAGTCAACAGCACTAGCTGAGACCAGTCTTTCAGCCTTCCCTGCCAAAGCACCAGACAGGTGAGCTAAGCCATCTTGGATTTTCCATACTACCCTATCTGCCAGCTAAATAACACCGAGCGATGTCTATCAACTCCACATGGAACAGAAGAATCATTTCCCCATCTTCTGCTGGAATTCCTATCCTGCAAATAAGGGAGCTATTTTAAGATTTTTTAAAAAGTTCAATTGTTTGAAGTAATTCGCTACATAGCAGTAAATAAGTGGGACATATCAAACATGGATCAGATAATTGCATACAGCTTCTCCTCAGAGTCAAGAATCTAATTCAAATATCCTATATTGAATATTCTGTGTAAAAGAATCTCATGGCAATCCAAAATTTAAAAAAATCAATAAGTAGTTAATAAATTACAGAAACTGCAAAATAGTCACTACCATTTATCAAGTGCTCTTGCCAAGCTTGGGACTATAAGTTTTATATGAATAACTCACAAATGAGTCACATTACCTAGGCAATGTGTATTGCTCAATGTCACAAAATTCAGGCATCATACAACATACAGAAAATTGAGGGCAAGATGTTTCTTCAGTTGTGGTACTTGCCATTGTACTTGAAAGTACCAGATAGCAGTCCTGATCTGTTTGGGTATTTTAGCAATGGTTAATGATGATATCCATGCTATATGGTACAATCACATTATCAATTATGAAGGCGATGTTGAAATATTCTTTAAGATTATATAACTACACAAATTATATTGTTGAAAGCTATATCTAAATATGATACATAACTATTTTATAGAGAAACTTTTATCATCATTACAAAGAGGAAAACAAAGGCATAAAAACCTTTTAGGTTTCAGTATCTAAGGTAATTTTTTCTATAGAAATATATAATGCACTTCTACAAAAGGTTTCTAAGGAATTTGGAGTTTGCATGGGAAAACAAATAATTTGGATTAAATCTAGGATTGAATATTTTGCAATAGGTAAATAAAGAAAATTTCTTAAGCATTCTATCACTTATGGTATATTTAAGCCCCTTACTCTTGGGTGAAATATAACATCAGTGCCAATACTAAATAGTATACTCTGTATTTATTTTAAAATTCCCACTTAAACACTATGCATCAGAAATTCAAAGATAAATGATATCCCTGAAGATGACACAGTCTAGATAGGAAGAAAGATGGGCATTCTAATAAGATAAGAAGTGCATGAAGACAATGTACAGTTTGCACAGAAAGGTGGATGATTAAATTTGCCATTTGAGCAAAAAAATGATGATTATGGATAGTCTATGAATTAGTTTTCTATTGCTGCCTTAACAAATTATCACAAATTTAGTGATTTAAAACAACAGAAATTTATAGGTCAGGAGTCTGGTTGGCTTTGGTGTTTTCTCTGCTCCTAGCTTATGATAGCCAAAGTAAAGGCAGCTGACTGGGTTCTTATCAGGTGGCCCTGGGATGGATCAGCTGCCAAGCTCATTTAGACAATTGACACAGTCCAGGTTTTGAGGTTGTAGGACTGAGGTCTCTGTTTCCTTGCTAGTTGTCAGCTGGGGCTGCCCTTAGCTCCTAGTGGCTTGCCTCCCTTTTGCTTTTGTCCTTGTAAAGGATATTTTCTCCTTTTAAGGGTTCATGTGATTAGATTGGTTCCACCAACATAATCCAGGAAATCTTCCCATCTTAAAGTCCGTAATCTTAATTAGATCTGTAAACTCCACTTGACCATGAAACACAATGTATTTACAGCATTCAGGGATTAAGCTACGGACATCTTAAGGGGACCATTCTGCTAGCACAGTTTATGAAATTATTATTTTATTATTATTTTTTTTTACTTTAGGGAGAAAGATCAAGGTAGACCTAGAAGCAAGAAATGAGGAAATCTAACTTTAGAGTAAAAGTATCTAGACTAATGAAAAGACCTAGAAAGCAATCTGAAATAATACTAACAAAAATAGTCTGAAGGAAAAGAAGTGGTTTTGTGCAGGTACAGGAATATTATACACTTTATTACATGAAAAATATACAAGAGTAGCATTAATATGTGTAGGTTATATTAGCTTGAGCTTAGTGCACCTCCAGCTTGGTGGGGTAGCCTCATGCACAAGTACTTTTCATAGACTACTAATGAAGAGAAAAACAAACAAAACAAAACAAAAAATAACTTCAACAAAAGAGAATGTCCCTTTTCCCCCAATTATTGCCTAGTATTTGTACCATGCTCTGCATGTGCAGTGCTGGAAAAGTTGCAGTCCCTGAAAGGGAGGGCCTTAAAGTCAATAACTCATCGAAATCTGAGAAAATACTGTTAAATTGACTTTATAAATAGAGGGTAGTGGATCCCAGGGAACTCTGAGTTATATATGCATGATCATATTTTTATCTTAACACATTCCTTCTTGCCCATCCTGGAATATTAAGAGGTATTTAATCTTATATAAAAGATATAGTTTATCCATGCATATGTATAGGGAGAGATGAATGGATAGGCAAATAATCACAATCATGATTATGGATGTAGATATGGAAAATGACCTGTTTGCCCCTCTGATAGGAAATTTGGAACTGGCTTCTCAAAAAACGGACAACCAGTGCCCATCAACTTTCACCATATGAATACCTGATGAATAAAAATTTACTTGAAATAACCACAAAATGTCTTTATAAAAGCATTAGTCAAGGAAGACTATGACTACCTGGAAAGGAGGTTTTGGAAATAACATCTCAGTTTCATGCTTACGATAAGAAACATTAGTTTGAGTTCTCTAAGTAGCAGATTCTAAAACAGGTATAGAAGTGCAAAAGATTTGTTGGAGGGAATGCTTATAAGGCAAAAAGGAGAGGGAGAGAAAAGAAGTAGGGATACAGACAGAGCATGAGGAAAGTCTGAATGCTGTGAAAGGGAATGGAAAGGAAGGAGGATGGGGATGGAAAAGTCTCAGATTGCAGCACAGCTTTAAGAAAGTTTTTCTGGGTTGATGGGAAGTCTTTGAGTCAATATCACCTGTCAGAGAAGTCTCACATTTAGCAGATATTGACCTTCCTTAGTAGTCCTCTATGCTCCATCATTGGCTGGGAGCAACACATAAGGAGCACTGCCTCAGCATGAGTGTGTAATGGATTCAGAGCACAGCAGGTAGGGCCATCTGCTACTTAAGTTCCCTGCAGCAGAACTGAGTGTAATATTTTTATGTCTGCAACAGTCCACCCCTTGTGTTGTCATGGACCTCTCTTCTCAAGGGGAAATATAGAAGATGGAGTTTAGTGAAAATAACTATCATCCCCTCCTTCTGCCTGCTGAGGTGAAAGCTGAGGGTAAGGGGAATTGCAGCCCCAAGATTAACTAAGCCCACTCAAAGCTGGCAGTTTTCCACAATCATGGTGGTATGAGACAGGAGAATATTCCTAGGTGTGGAATATGTTGTGTATTGATCCCAAAGAGACCTACCAAGGACTGTGAGTCTTTCATGTGCTAGAAAATGCCAATTTGTCTTTAACTTTAGAAGGTGTATCTCATCAGATCACCTAATACTAGACCCTGAAAACTTTGCTGAAGTGTCAGTTTCTGAATCTTCATAGGAAGAGTCACCAATATTTGAAATACCTATGTCTTACCAAGACTGCTAGTGTATGAGTAATGAGTCAGTGTGATATTCCGTGAGATCCCTGAGCAGTTCAGTTCAGGCTATATTATGACAGAGGATATGACAGAGGAGATAGTGCTAATGCATTCCTGAAGCAAAACTCCAGATGAATATTCTTTTCTTTTCCATATGAAAGGGAATTGTTTCTTATCTTTGTAAGAGTGGAAAATAACCCATTTGCTAAATCAATGGCTATAAACTTGAGATCTTATTAATTTGTTCCAGCAATGATGCCACATCCAACAAAAGAGCTGTTACTAGAGTAACTGAAGCAGACTATACCCATTCTCCAGATCCATTCAGGTGTCTGCAGGGATAGACTGGTAAATTAAATTGAGATATGATAGGGGTTATCTTTCTTATAACCCTTAGGTCTTTAATGGTAGTAGTAATCTCCACCATTTCTCTGAAGTTGTGATTTTGTTGTCATTGTTGTTGTTGTTTTTACTATCTTAGCTGGAGGGAGAACAGCTGTTTAAGAAGCTGCAACTTGACCTTCCCCAATAACATAGCTCTAACCTTGTAAGTCAAGAATCCAGTATGGGTATTATTCCAACTGCCAAGTAAATTCCAATAACACATTTGGGAACTAGAGAAACAACCATTGATGTATCCACAGAATCTGTGGACCCATTGTAAATTAGATTTTAGTTAATATTCCATTTATTTCCCATTGCTGCTAAGCCTTCACTCTAACAGAGGAACAATGATGGTGCTTTGGTCTTCTGGTATAAATATCAACCCACACTCTGTCCAGAAGTCTTCAAAATGCATAGGTATTCCCCTTCCCTCAGTGTAGAATCATATAACTGGGGGATTCATTATGGTGTATAATGTACTAAGGTGTTGCAGAATCCTTCCTCCTGGGACCCAACCACTTCTTCAGTCATTAGTTTCCAAACTTAAAAATTGTCTCAGGTCTGAAAACTTAGCAAGCAACCATGACTTTTTATGATTCTCCATTATTGCTTTTTTGTTTGTTTGCTTTGGTTGTAGATATCAAGCAGCACTCTTGTTAGCTGCCCATTTATTCTAGTCCTAAGAGCTCCCTGATATATCAATCATCTCTACAACTCCTTGTTCCTAAAGCTCCCGTGACTGCTCTCTGACCTTGCCAGTCTCCCTGGCTTCTGGGGTTTAAGTGCTGGTACCTGGTTATATTATTTTGAGGTACCATCCTTCCCTTTGATATGAATAAATCCAGCAGTGAGACCACCTTTCCTGCTATCAGCCTTGGCCTGTAGAGGAGAGCTACCACCAAATATCTCATGATGCTGCTGCCCCTCTCAGCACATCCTACTGGTCTTGGTGAATAGTTTGCCCTCTGGGCCCTCCTATGGAATTTATTCCTATGGTGGGTCCTCTGGTCTCACATAATATATCCAGTCCTAGATGCTCACTTGCATCAGCAGCTTTATTCCTTCCTCTGCTGTCTTTCCAAACAAATCAGACATTCCTGCTTTGTTTACTATAGTCATTTTTTCTCCTGATTTCTAAGAGTAACCCTGTCAGAGAGTTTTCCCCATCCTCTGGCATCCTTGACAGGGTGTTTAACTCACATCTTGGTGGTGGTTCCCAAGTGAAGGAATTCTTGTTTTTCAGACCTTTCATTCCAACTTTCTGTAAGGTACTCTCAAAATCCAATCACTGTGATACATCATTGACTCTTGTCAGAACATGCTACCTAATTTTTACAATTCTGTAGGCATATTTTTTTCCCTCCATTATTAGTCCCAGCACATCCTGGTAGGATTTATACCTAGTTAGCCAGGAAGCCAGGAGAAGTGGTGGAAGCTCTGAGTGGAGCACTACCTTGTAGGGATGAGGACACTGCATTGTCTTCCAACTAAGTGAAAGTACTAGATCTTACTGTGCAAGGGTAGACCATCACTGGAACCTCTGTAGATTCAAGGGCAATTGAAAAGTCAGCATCTTCTTGGGCAGCCTTTCAGATGTCCTAACCTGCGTTTCCAAATCCCAGGCTTTCTCAACCACGGTGTTGACCTTAGCACAAAATACATGCCTTGAAGGAACATTCAGATGTCTCTAGAGCTATGCAGCTGTAGTTATCAAATCACCAGTTTGTCTGTTGTATCTGTTCTTCCATTCCAGGTGATTAAGGCAAGCTTCCAAAGAAACCTCTGGAACTCACATGTACTATTAATTGCTTTTTAATAGCCCTCGGTTTCTCATTATCTTTTTGCAGGGCATCAATATAGTGTAAAATTTCATTGTCTTTTTGATGCTGCCCCTACCCCATATCTTTCATATGCCTTACAATGACATTTAATTCCCCTGGAACATATTCTCAGGTAACCACAGGTAAAGTATTTAACAATTAGGCTACCACTTTGTGCCAGAGATTCTCTGTGGTTCACCTATTTCTTTCCATGTTCTTTTTTTTATCCATGGGACAATGAGTGACTTTGTCCCCATGTCCCACCATATATTTTGGTCCACTCTTGGTACCATTTGTTTTAGTTCAGATCCTCTGTGAAAAGGTGCTAAGATGGAAATATTTTTGCAAGAGAATTATTGGGGAAACATATGTAAGAGGAAAATGGAAGGGAGGCAGAAGAGTGAGAAGGAAGTATGGTTGAGTAAGAACAGTCCAAGACTGCAGCATATCTCCAAGAAATATTTGTTCTGGCTAGTGGAGAACCCTAGAAACCAAAGTCACCTGTCAGATGAGTTCCATACATTTTAGGAATGGGCCTGCCTATTTGTCCTTGATAGGAGCAGCATAAACATGATAGTAGATTCAGAGTGCAGTAATAGGGCTCATCATCAATTATGCTCCCTGAAGCAGATGTCTATTGCACATTTTCCTGGCTGTCACAGAAAAAAATGAAAATTCTGAGGACTTTTGAAGCTGGATCAGGTAGAATGTGGGATGGAAAACTAAGTGAAGGACCAACGTTAGCAAGTGCATGGCCATGTGAAGCAAATTTATAGTTTAGGAAGCACAAGTAAAGCCAGTTTTATTGAAATGTGACATTTGAGGGGAGTAAGCAGTGAAGTAGATGAAGTCAGAAGGCTGATCCCAGAGAGGACAACTACCATGCAAAAGGAGCTCTTGAACAATACTTACACCTAAAACATGTACCTGGGGAAAGATCTTTGTAAAACCTCATCTCGTCCATTTAATCATGAAGTGATATTTAATTAAACTCTCCTGGGTGCTCAATCCTCAGGCCCCCACATTTGTTTATATAGCCTTTGTTTTGTACAAAGTTGACCGGTTGAGGGACTGAAGGAAACTGAAATGTGGTCCACAGTCTTTTGGCCATGTAACATAGTGTGAGGCTATCTCCTTGGAGGGAGGAGAGCCAAAAGTGCCATTAACTTACTAAAGTTCTAGGATTGATCAAACCTGTGATTTTTTTTTTTTCTTTGTGGGAAGCACAATATTAGGATAATAGTAGATTGTTACCATCATGTCCTAAGTTTCTCTCCAAAGAAAATACTTCAGTTCAGAATTCCTTGCTCTTTTTTATTTTTGGGATTTTCAACTATAGGAGAAATTTCAGACTCATGGACAAGTGCTATATAGAGGACAGATCACCATTGAGATTTCAGATAGATCCACATAGAATGCAATAGGTACTAAGTTTTTTAAAAAGCTGTTGAAGTCTATTGTCCAGAGACACCTGTTTAGCTGGCACTTCAATAGTCATGGAATTCCTGGAATTTATCTTACTGAAAATATAGTACAATAATCTGTAATATATCATTTTGAGTGAGAAGATTTTCAGAATTTTCTGTTGCTAATACCTTTATGTGGCGTACTTTTCCCACCTTTACCAAGATAACTATGACTATGCAAAATCATGATATACTTTTATAACAGTATTCAATGGATTTGTCAAGGTAATAGAAGACAATAGTAAAAAATTAAACATTTTTTGTCTTCTATACTAACATTACCATTTAAGAATAAACATCAACTTCTCTTTCTCATTACTGTTGTTTTTATGCTGCTGTGCTAGGTAAATTATAGGCTACAAAATTTTATATGACATTATGATACTTAAATTCTAGCATTTTATCACAAAGGTAAGTGTAAATATTTTACCTCAAATATTTTGGTTTCCTTTTCTGTGTTACTCTGTTTTATTTTTCTAGCTGCTAAAGCAAATACCAGACAATGGCTGGCTTAAGCAATGGGAATTTATTGGTTAATAGTTTTGAGGATAGAGGAAGTCCAGTCAGGTTTCAGCAATGCTACACTTTTTCTTTGAAGACTATTACTTTCTGGGGCTTGCTGCTGGCAATCCTTGGTCCTTGGCTTTTCCATCATGTGGCAATGCACATGATGTCATTTTCTTCTTTCTATTACAAGTTTTGTTTACTCTTAGCTTCTGGTTGTTCCCTGTGGCTTCTACTTCCATGTCTAACTTCCTTTCTTCTAAAAACTGCAGCACTATTGGAAAAAGGCCCAACCTCATTCAGTTTGTGCACATCTGAACTAATAACATTTTCAAAGGTCTATTTAAAAATGGGTTCACACCCACAAGGCCAAGGGTTAGGACCTAGATATTCCTTTCATGGGGAACATGATTCAATTCCAAATACTCCTTTAAATGGGAAGAATATCCGTCCCTGTACTTTTGAAGTCAGCCATGACCAAGAGCCTTGTTTTGTCAATGGCATGTGCAATTCTAAACAAAGTAGAATATTTTTAAATATCAGCCCTTTATTTGAAATATCATGGTCCTCTAACTGTACTATAATAAGGCAATAAAACCGCTTCATCAGACTGGATTCCAGAGTAAAGATGTTGTGAAACAGGGTCTCAACTGGCACATAGCATGAAGTAAAAATAACTATTTGTTGTCAGCCTTTGAAATTTTTTGATCATTTGTTATAGCAAAACATAGCATGACCTGTTGAAATAAATGGACACAGAAGAGAAATACACATATATTGATAAATAAATAAGCTTCTGTTATTACCCTGGGTTTTTTTTTCTTTATTTTTTTAATGTTACATTATAAAAATATGAGGTCCCCATATGCCCCCCACCCCCCTCACCCTACTCCTTCCCCCATAACAACAATCTCCTCCATCATCATGAGACATTCATTGCACTTGGTGAATACATCTCTGAGCACTGCTGCACCTCATGGTCAATGGTCCACATCATAGCCCACACTCTCCCACAGTCCACCCAGTGGGCCTTGGGAGGACATACAAAGTCTGGTAACTGTCCCTGCAGCACCACCCAGGACAACTCCAAGTCCCGAAAATGCCCCCACATCTCATCTTTTCCTCCCACTCCCTACCCCCAGCAGCCACCATGGCCACTTTCTCCACATCAATATTATTGATATTATTGGACTTACCCCATTCAGCTAACATGGAGGTAAAGAAGGTCAACCACCACACCAGGGAGCCAAGAATGCCTACAACTGAAAGCAGAAGAATTGCATCCAGCATTCATGTGGAATCTAAGCCCCCTCTTGTTACAGATGTGGAGTGAACATAAACATTCCAAGGTCCACAGGATGGAGGAATAGAGTATGGATTAGAGTGGACTTAGTGATATTCTATTCATGAACTATTGTGATTAGTAATCAAAGAAAATTTTACCCTGGGTTTTTACAACTTCTTCTGTAGCACTGACCTTAAATAATTTGTCCTGATTACAAGTGTTTTGGAAAAACTTCTAGATTAGCTAATACTATGATGTTAATTGTAAAGCCAAAAATGGAGGAAAAAAAGTGGCCAGAACATTTTTCAAAATATGCATGATATGCAGGTCAACCATCCTGAAGAAAGACTACCTTCTAGTGATGTTAACATCTGTCTCCTACAAGTTTGGATGGAAGAGAACCTCATGACTCCTGATTCATTTCTATAGAATAAAAGCACTTATAAGGCATGACTGTACAATTAAAAAGGTTACTAGCAGAGAAATTTACTAAAATTCAAGTTTTCTACCAACCATCAATATGCACCTCTGTCTATAAAGTATCCTTTTTAATTCTGAAATATATATTATATTTCAAAAAAAACCCAAAACAACTGTATTCTCAATTTTGGCTACTTTGCATGCAACAAATCCAAAATTGTTGTCATAGAAGTATTAGATAGATCCTATAGACAATGACCATGATTGAGTTTGTAATTGGAATTTTAAAAAAACCAAAAAACTCAAAAGGAAATATAATAGAATAAAGGTAATATATGAGTACAAAAGAAAGAAATGAAAAAGAAGGGAGAGCAAGAATGAAAGAAAGAGATCACCAAATAAAATCTCTTAATTTTTCATGAAAATTGAGCAATCTTGGTTTGGATTCCCTCTTGACAGACTTGGACTAATTCAAGAAAACTGTGTCTTGATTGTAATGAATTTCTCCTCAAAATAATGGAAAGCACTTCTAAGTCTGATTCGCACTTCAAACTCTAAAATAACAGTTCTGTGCCAGTTATTTACAACATATGGGTAGCTAACAATTATTGCTTTTGACAAAGGGCCTGCATTTACTTCTGTTTTATTTAAGGAATTTGAGAGCAGAGGCCTTATCAGAACTGTCACCCTTATCACCCTCAAGCAAATGGCTAGTCTGACAGGATGGTACTGACTTCTAAGGATGCCCCGAAGGTGATGGCTAGGGGAGACTACAAACAAGATTCTCAGGTTTCTTGTTGCTGAACATGTTATTCTATATTTCAAAACATGAGCAGATTATTCTGAATAACTAATGGGTTGACGTCTCAAAAATGATGAGATTATCTTCATCCATCCAAAAAGGGGAAAAAGAAGGTGCTGATTTGTGTATTGCTTTTTCTCTTTCCACATTTTTGGCAGTTATTTGATTGATTTTTATAGAAAACCCTAGAGAACAAGCAAGTAAGTTCAGAAACATGCAATTGATAGTCATGATCCAGGGTGTAAATGAGCTGGAGCACACCGCCAATTGCTCACTGCAAAAGTTCTAGCAAAGAAATAAAAATTTACTCATGTATCTAGTAGAAGGTAAGGTGCACAAATAAGTTTCCTCCATAAGGAAAAGAATTTGTGAAATCATGCTAATTTTTGTTGTCAAAATAAATGTTTAACAAACAGTTTGTGAATGATAATGAATTAATATCCTTAAAGGAAAGATGGTGTTTTTTTCTCAAGATGGCTATCCTCTCCACCAAGTGTAGTATAGTAGAAAAAGAAATGCAAAGATCACCACACTAAGCAGATGGATCTATAGAACAAACTATGGAGTAACTGATATGAGTAATATAACATTACAGTTATAAATGTATCAATCAAATATATATATATATTTTAAGATTCATTTATTTATCTACCCTTCCCCCCCCACCCCGGTTGTCTGTTCTCTGTGTCTATTTGCTGTGTCTTCTTTGTCCACTTCTGTTGTTGTCAGCAGCAACGGAATCTGTGTTTTCTTTTTGTTGTGTCATTTTGTTGTGTCAGCTCTCCGTGTGTGTGGCACCATTCCTAGGCAGGCTGCACTTTCGCGCTGGATGGCTCTCCTTGTGGGGCACACTCTTTGTGCATGGGGCTCCCCTATGCGGGGGACACCCCTGCATGGCAGGGCATTCTTTGCGCACATCAGCCTTGTGCATGGGCCAACTGCACACGGGTCAAGGAGGACCAGGGTTTGAACCTCGGACCCTTCATGTGGTAGATGGATGCCCTAACCACTGGGCCAAGTCCGCCACCCATATTTTTTTTAACCACAGAAGGTCCATTAACAATTTCTCCTCTAAAACCATGTTGCTAATTATTCATATTATCTTTTGGATAATCTTCAGCATTATAAATTAAAGGATGTAGTAAGATTTCCCTGTCCACTATAATTTTCAAAATATAATTATCTGCATTTTTCTCACCTACCTATTTGAGACAGGGACAAAGTCATCCAAGAGAATTCACTTACTAATTAAAATGTTTCCTAAAAGTGTATTGGTGCTACCATTTCTGAATGTTACTGTGTGCAACATTGATGATTTGGGTCTTTTGGGTTCCTTTTATGTGATATTTCAATAAAGAGGTACTAGCATAGTTTTGAAAGCAAAAAGTTATCTTTCATTAGAAGTTTTTTTTTTCTTTCCTGAATTTCTGAATTTATTTATATATTCATTTTTCACCTATCACTCTTAAAATATGAACTGTCCTCACCCCTATTATATGAAAGAGAGGATTTATACATAAGGACTTTTAGTTACATTTTTAATTGATCTCTGTCTTTTCTAATACTGCACTCTCATATGAAGACTTCTGTAAATGAATGGCAAGTTTAACTTAGCAATTCAGTCAAAGTAAGTCTATCATAAATTTCATTATGCTATGACACCAACCAATAAATACAGCCCATATGAGACATTTCAAGTCACTTTCTAAAAGCTAGACTTTTCAACTCTATGGCCTTAAAATTGATGGCTTCAATTCTCCACTTGCCTTGTAACCCTGATAGAGCTGATACAAGCATGATGCTCCTTGAAAGTAGAAGTGCTATGCTTAAATTAAGCCCCGTGATGGTGCAGAACAAGTCATATATTTAGGTGAAACTGTTTCTCGGGTGAATAAGATATCTTGACATGTCAAATGGAATATGAAACCCAATTTCACAAGATTTTTTAGTGCCAAAAGAGATTTAAGTAGAACTATCATTTTTAGTCTTACCAGAAAGGATAAGTCCTTCTCTATAGATGTCGACATTCCTTGCTTCAAACATTTAATTTTATCATTCCTCATAAAAGTTATCATTCCTTAAAACTTCATGAAAGTAAAATTGCATTTCATCTTTGGTCTCTTTTCTGTTTTCACTTTTAGAAGTTTCTTTTCCCTTCCAATTATTCCACTGTTGCTCCCTCTACTCCACCTAGGAATCATTATATTGACTGGGTAGTTTTCATTTTCATCAAACTGCATTCATTTGAGGGAAAAATAGAGGTTTAAAACAATCTTTAACAAATATTAAGTGTGATAATAAATATTTTCACAATCTGTAATACATGTTTGAAGATAATCAGCTGACCTAAACTCAAAGTCATTTTCACTAAAAGCCGCATTCAAAATCCCAGGAGGTCTCTCAAAATCATGGCAAAATGTCAGCTGAAGATCAGCCAGGGGTGGGGGGAGGGGGGGGGAGGGATGTTCTAACGGTTATTCATAAACAAGAAATTTAAAATGAACTCGATATTTAATTTGTACTGTAATTATTCTGGAATCATTGTTTATTTCCTAAATAGCTGTGTTTCATGAGATATCAGATGGTAGTTCAAACCTTAGAATTCCCTTAATTTTCCATTTCCTCCAATAACTCCCAAGTGTCTCTAGCAACATGATATTTTTCATTCATTACATCCAACCATTGGCTCAGTTACCCAAAGCAAACCTCAGATGTTTCAGCTTATTTTTAATCAGAACAGCAATCATTCTTTCTCAGAAAATGCTCACTAATGAATTGCTGGTAATCAAATTAATATGTATGCCAACTATCAGATCATCCTTAAGTAGCTTCAAACGAACCCAATATTACTTGAAGGGGAGTATATATTTAAAAGTCTAAAGTTTACAGAAGAGTTAGATATCACAGTAAGGAGGTAAGAATAAAGACAGTACATGCTTTTGCTTACTTTTTCAAGGCTTCCTTCTTAATTAGCTGATATTAGAGACACCTGTTTTCCTGGATATAGCTCAAGAACCTCAGATCATTTTGGATCACTACCAATTTTGGCAACCAGGTTGTTGGCTAATTTTGTGCCACTGTACATCACTGAATGCTTTTTTATTTTTTGATTCATTTGCTAACTATAGTTACTATAGGTTCAAGATTATTTAGGGTATTGTACATGCATATTGAAGATGTGATAACAGGAAAGATTCCTAAAGGATCAAGAGAGAAAATAGGTGAGAACACTTAAGATGGTCCCAATGATAGTGTCAGTGAGCATCAGATAGAAGAAATTGTGCCCTTTTCTGCAGCTCAGTTAAAGTACGGTTTTCGTTGTTTTAGACTGCTGTTGCACCCTTGTAGAGTCTGCATTCATCCAAGGAGTATTTGAGAGAGAAGAAAATATCGAATAACATCCTTCTGAAACTCGACAACTCCTTATTGCTGCTTTCTCATTTAATCACCCAACTTTACCTTTAGATCAGCCATTGCCAGGAGACTCAAGATCAGATGAAAGCCTCTGTTAAGTTCAATATTCAACTTCTTTTGTTCTTTGTGATACATGTTGAGAAAATAGAAGAATACAGAAGACAGTTGGGTTGATTGCTTTGTTTGTTTACACCCCAGTGCCCTGAGAACCTATTCTTTCATAGTGGTTCTGAAGCACTTTTCATCCATCTCTCCTGTGGAACCCATTTAAGCATGAAGTGCCGCACTTGACTGGACTTCATGGGTAATTGAGTAGCCCAAGAGACCTGCTCCAGGGATGTGTGTTCTGTGATCACAATGCCATGTGCTTGTGTTATGCAGTGTTTCTGACTATTGTATATTTTAGCCAAAAGAATTGTTCAGGCTCACTTTCTCCTTTAACATTTTAAAGACCCCTGTCACAGTCAAATTTCATTCATTAGAAATCTCAGAATAGGAGGAGGAACAGATTTCACATGAAAATGAATATTGTCTTTATGATGAGAAATCATATAATAAAGTTACTGCTCTCAATACAGTCTTCATAGAGACTATGAACCCTTATGTCACTTTCCAATAGTCTATTTCAATTATATACTTTGCTTTTTATAACATTCCTCAATAGATTATTGTGTCATAAGCCTTAGCTACAGTTTATGGATTGTCTTTATAGCACCTAAAAAACTCGTCTTCCAACAATAACATCATATATCTTACAATGTGTATTTTTAAAGGTATAATGCTGAAGGCATATGCTAACATATCAGGAGACTGCGTGCTCACAAACTGTTGGGACTAGCTTGCACTTCCCCTTGCACTTTTTCTTGTCTCTATTATTTATGGCTACTTCAGCACATCTTTATTTCTACCATCTGCTCAGTATCTCAGTTACAGAGCTGAGATTATTTTAATTAGACTTTCATAGGTGATTCACTAGTGTCTTGAACAGTTGAAAAGCAATGCCTGAGCTAGTTTATAACAGATTTTGTTAACGTGGACCCTCTATGATTGTTGTTTAATTTCCCCCCCTGTTTTTTGAAATAGAATATATTTCTCCATTTCAGATAAATGTGAACCCAATTCCATTCTTGGCAATATAATATTCTGTCCTTGGGTTGGATTGCAATCATTATGTTATAAACTGTGTAAAATGACTAATGTTAAATAGCTATTCCCTGCCAACAATTTAAAGTGGTGGATATTGCTGAATACAAATTGAAAGCATGTAGCTCTTTCCAAAAAGAATGTGCAAACTCAGCTTGAACTGAATCCAAATGTAAACCACAGGAGAATTACAACCTTTATTTTAAAATTATGTGCACCACTTCTTACTTAAAATCAACTAATTAGCATTGCCATGATTTTCAAAATAACACATATTTAATTTGGGTAGATCATTGTAAATTGTCAATTATAATATTAGTTGAATCTCTTCATGGGCCATGAAGAGAACGTTGTGAGTGTACAGCTAAAATGAGAGGACTTAAACTGGATTATATTGTCAGTTTCAACATGCGCTGTGTGAGATAAGAGCATCTCATTGTCTGGGTACTTTTTATTTATGTGAAATTCATACAACAAAAAAATTTTCATTTTAAAGTGTACAATTCACTAGCATTTAGTGCATTCACAATGTTGTATAAACAATCTCTATCTAGTTACAAAATATCTTAGTACCCCCAAAGGAGATTCCATTCCCTTTCAGCAGGGTACTCTGCTTATCTACTCCATTCCCTGGCAACCACTAATCTGCTTTCTGTCTCTATGGATTTATCTTTCTGGATATTTCAGATAAATGGAATCATGCAACAGATTGCCATTTGCATCTGGCTTCTTTCACTTAGCGTAATGTTTTTGAGGTTTTTCTATCTTATATAACATGTATCCGTACTGACTGAGTAACATTCCATTCTATGAATATACCAAATGGTTTACCAGTTCATCAGTTTGATAAACTTCATGGTGGTTTCCACTTTTTGGTTACTATGAATAATGTTGCCATGGACATTGTTTTTGTGTAGACATATGTTTTCATTTCTCCTGGGTATTTACTTAGGAGTAGAATTGCTATGTCGTATGGTAATTATATATTTTAGTTCTTAAGAAGCTAAGGTAATTAATCTTTTAAAAACATAATTCATTTATAAAGCTCACATTGCAATTAAAAATCACTTTCATACATTTTATTTCACTTTATTATCATAAAGGCCCTTTTGTAGTAAGAGGCAAATAAAAATTATCCCTATTTTACAGACGCATAAAATAAGTCATAAATAATTTAAGAAATATACTCAGTGTTGTTCAAAAGTTTGACAAGAATATTTGTAAAAATGTGCTCTAATCTTAAATTCTATTGTTCAAAATTTTAGGTAATACATAAAATAGAACAGGCAAATCTTCTTTGTTTCCAGTGCTGGATAGCATCTCTAAGTAGTCCAGTCATGACTCCACCTGTCCCCATCCTTATGGCTTCTTCTTATTATATAAGAAAGAAAGAAAGAAAAATGCAGGCTATCTCTTAGGTCACCAGGGATTGAACCTGGGACCTCATACATGAGAAACCAGCACTCAATCACTGAGCCACATCAGGCTCTCTGAATTGGTTTTTCCATTTGTTTTGCTTCATTTTTTTTTTCAGGAGGCATCATAAATAGAACCCAGGACTTCCCATGTGGGAGGTGGGCACTCAACCACTGAGCCATATCAGTACCCCATGATTCACTCTTGCCAGGAAATTAATATGAAACTATACTTACGTTTTGCTACTTTTTTTTCTACTTAATCTCAACCCCATAAATTAAGACAACAACATATGATTAAATTGGATAATGAAACAAAAAAAGGACTGGGCAGGCTTCAGATTATAAGAACTAGGAATGGACCTGTCAATGGAAGATTAAAATTTATACGTCTCTCTTTCAAGTCAGTTTTGTATCAAGCACAAAGTATATTTAAATTTATGAGGGGAAGTGGATTTGGCTCAACTGATAGATCATCTGCCTACCACATGGGAGGTCCAAGGTTCAAACCCAGGGCCTCCTGACCCATGTGGTGAGATGGCCCACACGCAGTGCTGATGTGTACAAGGAATGCCCTGCAATGCAGGGGTGTCGCCTGTGTAGGAGAGCCCCATGCACAAGGATTGTGCCCCTCAAGGAGAGCCTCCCAGCATGAAAAATGTGCAGCCTGCCTAGGAGTGGCACTGCACACACAGAGCAGCAAGATGGCGCAACCAAAAAAACCAGACAGATTCCCAGTTCCTCTGAAAACAATGCAGGCGGACACAGAAGAACACAGAGTAAGTGGACACAGAGAGCAGACAATGGGGTGGGGGGAAAGGGGAGAGAAATTTTTAAAAAAATTTATGCTTATTGAAAAGAATTAGGATATAACATATGTGGTGCAGGAACATGAATGAATGGAAAAAGTGAAGGGACACAGGGAAGGTTTAATTCCTAGTTCTCATGGTATATTTCCACGCTTAAATCTTCACAATTCAATTCCTCTCTGAGTCTTTAGAGGAGACTGAAGTAGCAATTAAAGCTGGTCATGCCCAAAAGTCAAGGCAAATTTTGTATACAAGATGCTCCCTGTTACAGTGTTTGCATTGTCTAAATAACAGGCAATAAAATTTGTTAGTTGGAAATGACTCTGTGTTGTAAATGAACAGACATTTTAATCAGTACTTTCTGCTGAACAGTCTTTCAAGGGAAGTCCAGTTTTCATATTAAAAATGTTATCTTAAACCTCCAAGTATAACGGATTTGTAAGTATTTATTGAATAATGATAATGTGCTGAGAATTCTGCTAGTCCTATGTTGGAAACAAAAATAACATAAAAATGTCCTGAGATACAATCTAACCCAAGTTTTTAAAATGGAGAAGAAATTTTTTATCATTCTGAGTTTAAACTGATTATGTCAAAGTTGGAGACAATCATTTGGATATAAGGTACTCAAATGCAGCTTCATGGGAGAATTGAAACTAGAATTGAACCTCAAAGAATTTTGAGAATATGAAATGATAATGAAGACAAAGGGAAAACAATAAAGACAATATAGGTAGAAATATTTTGCTGGGCTAGAACAAAGGATTCATATGGGACCACAGTTGAAAGTAAACTTGAATGGGAATGTAGAAAACAGCTTAAGGAAGAACTTGCAAGCTATACCAAGTAGTTAAATTCACTGATGAAGTCATTGTAGCTTAATTAACAGAAAAAAATGAGATCGATTTTGGAAATATTAGTGACAGATGCAGTTACAAAACTGTATGGAAGAAAGAGAACAAAGTATATAGAATATGATTTGCTGGATTCTAAGGGTGAAGAGATGATAACCTAAATCAGGCAGTGGGAAAGGAGGGGAATAGGAAGAAAAGGAGAGTCAACACATATGTTGAGTGATATTCTCTTTATCACTTTCCTATTCTTTGCCTCATTAATTCATCTGTATGGGAATACATATTTCCATATTAGAGATGAGAAATTGAGGGGTCTTATGACTTGCACAAATAGGATGGAGAAGATGTGTCTTCAGATATTGTTGCCAATTTTCAAGTGCTTTCTGAAAGGAAATACTCATTACTTTGGCATTATCATCTGCTTTCTTCTCATTAATCATCTTTTGTTTCTACCCAGAGAGATCTTTTCTGCAATTCAGGATCTCATCTCTCTCTTTCCAGTCATTTCCCCAAAGATCTTTCCTTCAAATTAGTCTGATTCCTGACACTTTTAGATATTATTTTATTACAGTTATAATTTTATAACAGTGTCATTGAATTTTTTTTAACAAAAGACCTCTTTTCCTAACATTCATGTGCATTAATTTAACAACTTAAAATATATCTTTGAGGGATAGGTGATTGCAAATGTCAAATGCTTTCTTAAGTAATAATTTGAGATTAAATGAGAGGGAAAAACCCCCTCTAACTGCACTGAACTTCATTGGGGAGAAAAAAAATGTGCTAGTAACTTAAGCAATTTCTCTTTTCTTTTTTTTTTCCCCTTGAGATCTTTTCTCCTTATGTTCAACTATTCTGATAGACTCCAGCAATAAGAAGAAAACAGAGATGTTAAATTCTATAGCTCATAGGATCTCTCCATTGTGGAAATGATTTTTGCTTTCAAGAATCAATACCAAAAATGTTCTTGTGAAAACCCTATGTTTTAGCTATCAGAAAAGATGGTTTTTCTTCATTTTGTATTCTGTTCAAATTTTTTTCATGCTGTTCTAGTTGAAAGCTTGATAGTCTAATAAAGTTTGCTTGTCATTTAAAATCTGAGTAGACAACTAAAGAAAAACCCGTTCTATAGAAAAGCATTGTGAAAACGTACACATTATGAATGCCAAAAGAAATTATGACTTTCTATTGGTTATGTAAATAATACCACATTTATTTTAAAGTTCAGAATTTAATATCTAGACTTTCTTTTCAGATTTTAATACACTGGAATAAATTGTAGCCATAGGCTCTCAGGATCCAGAAACCCATTAAAATTAGGATATGTGAAAGAATTTCTCATGACTGAATTCCATTGTAGTCTTGTGGGACACTGCTAGCTAGAGTGATGCCATTTGAGAATATTTGAACTCAACAAAAATTAGTACAAAAAGTAATCTTCAATGTCTTTAGATAGAATTAGGCATTGACATTACCATGCCAAATAGATACAAATAAATACTAGACCTAAATTATTTTATTTGGTCAATTTTATATTATTTTTTCAAGGAATGGGGGAATTTCATAACCCCTTTTTCCTTTGTACATGGTTACTTATTTCCTTCCAGCTGGATAGTTTGCCACAAATTTCCTCTGCAGAAATTTTTTTACTAATAACCCTACTCTTAATCTGCCTTCAAGTATCTGTTTAATATCACTTCCTCCTAGGAAGATACTCCCACTCATTCTCAGATTGACTATTATTTGTCAAAATCATTGTGCTTTGCTAGATTATTAATGCCAGGAGGACAGAGAGCACATCAGCCTTTAGGACCATACCTGAACCATGGTAAGTTTTCAGTAAATATTTATTGAGTGAATTTATGAAGTAGCCAGCGTTGTATTATTGTTGTTGTTGTTATTTGGCTTCATCTCATCCCTGTAAATATTCATGAATGGAAGACTGTGGATATAAATGTCCATTTTATCAATCTGCTTTAAGAAGAGGGATATTTTTGCATTTGTCATCAGTAACCACCGTGAGCAGAAGAGCTGTCTTCATAATTACCTTTCCTTTCCCCTGACACAACTTTTCTCAGCACAATAAAGTATGTTATATTATTAAATACTGCCCAAGTATATAATATAGAATATGGATGTAATTGAATCAAGTTATGTGGATTAATTTGTTATATCATGACCAGAAGAATACTGAGCCTCTGATTTATTTAATTTGCCCTATTATAAATTTTCAGACAACAAGGCTGTATTTTTCCTTTCTTAAGATGTGTATCTTTCTCATTAAAATAAGAGAACATGTCCTTCATCTTTACCAGGTCTTATCATAAGTATTGCCAAAAATAGGGGCTAAATAATTGCAGAAACAATGAATATCTCTTATTTCATACAAAGCAGAGGGAATAAAGCAAATATCTGCCAGAAAATTCTTTACTGGATAGGAGTCCCTTTAGATCAGTTATCACTTAGACAATACTGCAAGAGGAGAAACCAAGGATAGGTTGACATGACATTATGGAAGAAATGGCATTAGTTTACTCTGCCACCCCAGCCGAGTGTGAAATCGTTTGGGCTCTAAGGCTCTAAGGGTCCCAGGAACCTCAGCACAGGTTCAATGCAGATCATATTTTTCACTCATTTCTATTATTCAACAATTCTTTATTGGACACTTATCTTTAACCAAGTGTGGCTTTGGTTATGAGGATGCAAGTGATAGTCACTGTTGTTAAAAGAACAGGTTGATCAAATATCCAATGAACAAATTGTTAAATATTACAAGTTATTATCATATGCAGTCCCTGTTTCTTAAAAAATACATGTATGTATTTTGATGCTCTTCTGAATTGCATTGTTTTCCTAGTCTTATCATGTCCTGTTCTGGCAAAGAATATATAAACAGCTACAACCTAGAGGGTGGGAGGCTTTGTCTTATGTAATTCTTTCTTCCTAGAGACCAACATAAGACTTGGTACTCAAAAGGAGTTCAGGACATGTAACTCCATAAGGAATGATTGTCCCTAGTCTTGCTTAACTAAATAATTCTCTGTGTGACATTGAGGAAACCACTTCACTCTCTAGACTCAGTTTCTCCATCTATTAGGTAAAATGGAGTCTACTTCATAGATTTTCTGAGGAATAAATAAAATAATTCATGGAAATTGCTTAGTACCATTCCTGGACCATAAAAAGCATAGAGCAAGTTTTGACTTGATTTACTATAATTAATGTTATTAATTTTTGATAATTATTAATAATTCCTAAATCAAAGGACTATTTTGAGGATTGAAATTAAACTGTGACTTTTTTTTTTTTTACTCTAATGTACCATGGATGAGGTAACTTATGAATCATACTTTGAGAACCCTGACTTGGTTGAACTCATCCTATAGTCCAAACCACCATTGGTAGTGAGGCCATTCAATGAGTTCATTAACTCAGTCAGATGACTGGGAAACTATCTGGTACCTGCCACCTCTGGAAATACAGCTACAAATATAATCCCTACTGGTGATGGCCTCAGAGTAGTCTCTCAACTGATATATATTTTCTAATTATAACATTTGTAGAAAAAAGATTTAGTCTCACATTTTATCATTATATATTACAACTTCAAAAATAGAAAAAAGATGGGACAGATAGATGACACAATTTTTCATTCTCAAAGAGAAGGGATATAATTTTGGTTGCAAATTTTGTGTAAATACATATGGGCTCTATGTAAAATTTTCTCAAGATAGAGGCAGCATTAGTTATAATTTAAACTTAACAAAATACATACAAAAATAGTGATAACTACCATTTATAGAGTATTTAATATGTGCTAGGCACAGCATGACTTGTTTAAACTGTATTATATCATTTAATCTTTTAGGCAATCCTTTTAAGCATATAATATTAGCTGTTATACAGATGAGGAAGCTGAGAGACCCAGAAAATATATAAAACTGCCCAAGATCAAATACATGATTAGTAAATGGTGGACCTGATATCCAAAAACCAGCTATCAGGGTCACCAAATCTCTGGTCTCACCTATGAACCTTGCAGTGGGTTCAATTGTGACCCCCAAAAGATATGTTCACCTCCAACCTCAGAAAGTGACCATTTAGCAAATAGGGTGTTTGAAGTTTTAATTAAGTTAAGCATCTAGAGAGGAGATCATTCTTAATATAGAGTGGGCCCTGCATTGAATGACTGGTATCTTTATAAAAGAAAGGGAAAAAAATTGAGACATGGAGACATGGTAAAGAAGGCCATGTGAAGACAAAGGCAGAGATTGGAGTGAGGCAGCTATAAGGCAAGGCAGGCAAAGGATTTCTTACAGTCACCAGAAGATAGGAGGGAGGCTTGCAATATATTCTCCAAAGACTTCAGAAGAAGTCAACCCTACCAACACCTTGATTTTAGACTTTTAGCCTTCAGAATTGAGAGATAAAACAAAAAATTACCATTGTTTTAAGCCACCAAGTTAGTGGTACTTTGTTAACTGTAGGCCTAAGAAACTAATATAGCTCTGCCCTGCCTCAAAAAAATAGATATTCCTAAATATACATCATTAAATATCTCTTTATATGATATCATTGAGATTCTTTTCTCTTTTTGAGAAATAATCTTCCTAAAAGCCTTGAGATATGTTAACCTGAAAAAGCAACGACATACATCAAACATATACACTCTTTAATTTGTAAATTGACTGATTTGTCAGATTTATTGTTTCTCTCAATGTATTTCAGTGGTTTTGTGTCAAAGTTTAAAACAAGATCAAATTCATGAAAACAACACGGCAGTTCTGACAGACATCTGTTTACTTCTCAGTTTGTTTCCCTGTTCTGATTCACTGGTCTGAGGAATTTTAGAATTAAGTAGTAAAGGAAGCAAATGTGAACAGCACACTAAACTCCCATCATATTAGAACTTCTTATCATTACATACTCTCAATGGCATCTTCAGGATGTAAATGAAATTATGCCAGAATCACTGCCTTTTAAAAAGACTCATTATGGAGGAGAATGATTGTTACTGCATGTTGAATACACCCAGGGGTAGATGAGCAATCAATGAGTTATTATCAGTGCATGCGAATGCCTCATTCATTAGACCAATGAAATAAAATGGAGAAAAACAAAAATAGCCGATGAAGCAAAAAGAGCCGTATAGATTAATGAAAAATATGGATAAATATAGTAACTTTTATCTGTTCAGAAATCTGACAGGCAAATTCATCATTTCTTCCATTGTTATTTTACATATTCCCAATAGAATGATAAACTTTGATTGAAAGGATCAAAATATCTGGATTTTAATGCTATTTGCATTTCACTCAACTGCTAAGGAGAAAAACATGAAAACAATGCAGTTTGTTGTCATGAACTTTGGTATGAAAAAATTTGTTGGGATGTCCCAATTCGTCATTGTCTTTTGAATTTGCTCATGAATATTTGTCGTGCAGATTTTGTTTTCTTTTTTTAACGTGGTCGTACTTATCAAAATTTTTATAGCTTCTATATTTTCAAACAGAAAGGCCTTTTCCATTAGATTAAATCTTTGATCCATCTATAATTTGTCTTGGCATGAAGTGTGAGCTATGTATTAATCTTAATTTTTTGTCCAGATGTCTATCCATTTGTTAGATCACAATATAATAGATGACTAAGTATTCCCACTGATCTAAAATGCCATGTTAATCACATACTAAATTATCATATGGAATTGTATCTATTTCTGAAATTTTTATTTTGGTTTTATTGGCTCCTTTGCTAACTTACATAGCAGTAATATACTCATTTAATTATTAGGAATTTATAATATTTTATACTTGAAATGTTGAAGGTCAATACATTGCTTTAAAAAAATCCTAACTATTCTACTTTAGTTGTTTTGCCACACAAACTTTAGAATTAGTTTTGTTTATTTAAAAAAAAGACTTGTCCTGTTAACCGCAGTCCATAAATACAAGACCATTCTCTCATGAACTATAACAAATGTATAATATTATTACAAGGTGCTTATAATTGGGTGGGTTGGGGAAAAATACACCAAATGTAAGATATGGGTTATGGTTAGTAGTAATATTTTGATGATGCTCTTTCTAGTTTGCAATGACTATTTCACAACAATGCAAAGTGTTGGTGGTTGGGTGAATTATGGGAGCCCTGTATGATGATAAGCATGTTTGCTTTTTAAGTTTGCAACTTTTATTATGCACTTATTGTTTATTTATATTCATGTATGAATGATATACTACAATAAAATTTTAATTAAAAAGATGGTATTTTTACTATAATGTTAAATTTATGAACTAATTTAAAAATAATTGGCAACTTTTTTTACTGAGACTTCCTTCCAGAGTATGTTTTATCTTTCATTTGTTCAGATGCCTTTTGCATCGGCCAGGATTTTTATAAAAATTTTGCTTACTGTAAGTCTTGCCCATTTCATCTTATGCATTGTCCTAGAAATATAATTTATTACATTGAAATGTGATTGGAATTTATTCCAGTATATTGTATATTATATCAATTTTTGTATATTAATTTTTCACACCAATATCATATAATATTTTTTTGTTGTAGTAGTTTTTCAGTTAATATTCTTGGGTCTTCCAGATATAATATTGTATCATTTTTAAGTGGTGCTAGATTTATCAACTCCTTTTAATATTTGCTTCCATTTTTTTTTCTTTTTTTAAGATTTTGTTGAACAGTAACCCAGTAAAATATTAAGGAATAGTGGGTAACAAGGAGGCTTTCAGGAGGTAACTCTTAGGCAATATATAATCCTAGATTAAGTTTCAGTTTCGTGAGAAAAGGTTCATAAGTACAACCATCAATATCAAGGGCCTAGTGCAATGGTCTATCCTCCTTCACTAGTCACTGGCCATGTACTTGGGTGATTCTTGCTGCTCTATTAGAGAATGTAGCAGGACTTCCCAGGATGGAAAGTCAGTATTCTTTGGTTATTTGTGTGGGTCTCCATGCACCAAGACAATGCCCCATGACCAGTTGATTATATGCATATGCCAAAGAGGCGTGTTCCAGGTGCACCCTTCCCTACAATATCCCATCACTGACACCTCACATCAGTGATTCTCCTTTGCCATACTTGTGACCCTTCTGTGATCCAAAGTCTCCCCAAAAACAAAGTTAAAAAATAAAAATATTAAGAAAATATAATAATATAACAAATAAAATATAAAAATATAAAGGTAAAAATTAAAATTAAAAAAATGAAATACAATAAAAGACTTTTTTCAGTGTTTTTTCCATCACCATGAGATGTTATCTTTTATGAACAGAGATAATTTCTTCTATATGTTCCCCTATTGTCTTTTTTCTTTTTTCTTTTGCTTTATTTTCAAAGAAGCTTTAGGTTAGAAAAAATGTCACATAGAAAATACAGGAGATATTTAAAATATAGGCTCAAATGTGGTCTCTCTCTAAGCCAAACTTAGCATGTAAATGCACTACATTCTTCCTGGAGTCATGGGACATGACTCCTGGAGATGAGCCTCCCTGACACTGAGGGATTATTACCAAGCACTAACCAGTGATGCATTTGGAAAAAGACCTCAACCAAAAGGGGCAGTTATTAAATACAAATGTGATTTTTTGGCTAAGAAACTTGAGAGTGAGTTGGGAGGTCATTTTAGAGGTTACATTTATCCACATCTCAGCAGGATGTTTAAACAGTGCCTTAAACAGTGGGGCTCCTGAGGCCTCTGGAGACATCTAGACACTATAGGAAGGACAGGCAATCTCAGGAATTTGGAATCCTGCCAGTGGGCTGTACTTTGGAATATATGCTCCCCAATGTATCAGAGTTAGACTCATTTACAATTTCCCTACAAGATTCATCTGCCCCTTTTATTTAAACCTATAATTAACACTATATTCATTAAACATATGTACAAGAGACTTAAATCTTCAGTTTGTTCACATGAGGGTTGATTCCTGAATCTCAGCAAGAGTTGCCACACTCACTTTCCAGTTCATTGGCCTGGCCCAGGACAACTATCCAAAGGATGATGATGGACAACATTCTCCCAAGAAACAGTGCCTACAACGGCAAGCAAGACAGTTCCATCCACCTGCCCCATAAAATCTAAGTCCCCTCTCAGTCAGAAACAGATTAGGCATTATTGTTCCCAAATCCTCAAGATTGAGAAATGAACAAACATGGCGGGGGGGGGGAGGGCATACAACTGTGGATTTAAGTAGACTTATGATTCTTCTAGCAATGGAAGAGCTACCAGAAGTTCTGAGGAGAGGAAAGGGAAGAATAGATGTAATGTGGTGTGCTCTGGGAACATTGGAAATGTCTGGAACAACATTGCAATGACAGATACAGGCCATTATACATTTTGTCGAAACCTATAATAAAATTGTGCTGTTCAAAGTGCAAACTATAATGTAAACTATAGTCCATCTTCAATATGTGTTCATCAATTGTAACAAATGTACCACACTAATGAAAGATTTTGTTAATGGGGGAAAGTGTGGGAGGGGGAGAAGGTAGAGCACATTGCGATCCCTATTTTTTTTATATAAACTTTATGCAATCTAAAGCTTTTTTAAAAATAAAAAATTAACTCAAAAAAGAAAAGAAAAAGGAATAGTGGATGTTGTTATTCATTGTTATATTAATAAGAATGGCTATAATATTTCCTCATCAAGCAAGATGGTGGATTGGAACTGAACTCAATATAATTTATCAAGTTCATTAACAATCCATAGATTTTACTCAATGTTTTTATCCAAAAAGATTTTTGTATTTTTACTTACAAAGGAGATGATATGTGATTTTTTCTTGTATATATCACTACAATAGAATATATTAATTAAGTTAGTAATGTAGAATCATTTGGCACAGAAACCTAATTTACTGCAATACCTCATCTTTTTGTTTTCTAATTAATAAACTTTTACAGTACCTTACCTGGAAATCAAAATGTTCCCTCTTTTTTCAATATAATTCAAATATTTTTTGAAAACAGTGAAATTTACCTTTTCAAAGTGGAATTATGGGAATGTTCATGAGAACACATCACCATTTTAGCTACACAGCAAGTTAATTACTAAAGAGAAGTGGGAAATACATGCTTCCACTTAATATTCACCATAATATATAACAAAAGAAGAGAATTTAATAGTTTAATAGTAGCATTAAAAAAAAAGCTCTGAAATTTCACTGAAAAACCTGAGTAAAGATATTTCTATCAAATTATCTAACCAATAAGTTAATGAGTTCAAAAGTTAACTTATCAGATAAACCTCTTTTCAGGTATATATAATATATATTATATGAGGTATATGTTACCTATAATTTGGAAACCCAGGGGATTATTAATTAATTTCCTATTGCAAAATCTATCAGGCAAACAAAAAAAAATTAAAAATCTATCAGGCAAGTAACCGGATGGCTAGTTGCTTTCATAGAATGCTTTGATCAGCCTTCCCTCTATAAGTTGACCAAAGAACAAACATGTTTCCTGGGAGAACATTAAGAGCCTACTGATAAAGGATCTCCTTAAGACCAGGCAACCATGAGAGAAGTAGCCAGCCACATTCCATTTCCCTTGTAGTCTTCCTACAAGGGAGGGTGGGGGGAGAAGATGTGGCCTCAACTTCAAATTATATTCAGAGATTTGACTATTATTCAAGTTTAAGAAATTTTAGTCTACTGACACTCTTTATTTTACCCTACAATGATCAGAAAATTTTTAGACTGTACAAGAGTTTGAATCTAAAAGTAGAGAAAAACAAGTTTCAGTGAGAAAATTTAGAGGGACAGTGAGTTTCTTCATATTTAAAAGGACAATGGACTTTATGATTATAGTTCATAAACTTTGCCTGTTCAACATTCTGGTTACAATTTCTGACATCTTGCACAATTTTGTCCATTTATTAGAGATTAGCATTTTAAAATACAACAATATACAAATAATGACACGTTGTTTCCATTATATACAACCAACTTTTAAGTTTTTCTCTATGGATTTTCCAGGTAGTCCTTCTACAAGCAATTGATACTCAGAATTTCCTTAGACCCCAACATCCACCTTCCAAGTGTGACACATGTTATGAAACAGTGTATTCTGGTCCTGATGATAAATTGATTTCTGGGGCATCATGCAGCAAATACAGATTTGGAGGCTAAAAGAGATCATGCACACTCTATACATGTTGAACTTCCTCAGATAAAGATAAGAAAGGGCTGGGAGTAACTGGTGACTGGATAGGATGTGATGCCTATAAATCATAATAAATTTTAGTTATTTCTATATAAAACACACTTGGATAATGAGCAATAAAAATCTGTGTTCTTTGCTACTATGTGAAGCTGCTACTGGTCTTCCAAGCCTCCAAAAATGAAAGACCATATAAGACCCACTGTGTGTTTTTGACAAGGAAAGCAGTGATCCTTAGGATTGGGAGTAGATTATTGAAGAGAAATTAATTCATTTCTTTTGGGGATAGGGTAACTCAGCTTATATGACACTTAGTTTGCTAGGTTATATAATGTATACTTCAGACTGATTGGCTTAAACAATAGGAATTTATTGTCTCACAGTTTTGGAAGCAATAAGTGCAAAATCAAATTGTTGGCAGTAGCATGTTCTCTCTGAAGTCTGTACATTCTGGCAGTGGCTTGCTGGCAATCCATAACTCACTCTCTGCTTCTGTCACATGGCTATCTGTTTCCCCACCAGTCTTTTCTTGCTATGTGCAAATTTTCCCTGCTTATAAAGAACTCTAGTCTTATTGGATTAAGGCCCACCCTGATTTAGTTTGGTCTCACCTTAACAACTAATAGCTAATTGTTTTCAAACACATAGTATGAATAACTAATGGACTTTTTCCTGTTTGCAATTGGTTCACATCCACAGTACCAGGGGTTAGGGTTTGTAAGTGTCTTGTGGAGGGCAGGATTCAATCCATTACAAAAACAATGACCAAGCACATGGTTTTTAGCTAGAAAGTGACACCAATGAAAATATCATTGTTAGAACATACAGTAAAATCCTGCATTGAAAATATTATAGATGGTGACTTAGAAAGAGCTGCTTACTGAATCATCCCATTTTCTAAAAATCTTTAGTTTTGTTGAATTCAACAGGGTATAGAACAGTTAAGGTACGATTATAGTTGATAGTTTGTATATTTCAAAACAAAGTGCCAAACAACACTCCCATACATTTTTAGTGGGAGTGTACCTGATGCTATAGCCTTGGGAAGCATTCTCACATGATATATCTTTCAGTGGACATCTTCTTTCACTAAGAAAATGCATTTCTTGGAACATATTCAAGAAAAAAAAGGAAAGCTTAAGAATATTTATTACATAGTTTCTGTAACAGCAAAAGATTAAAAATCTCATATGTCATTTAATGAACAAAGGCTGAATAAATTATGAAAATTCATGCAAGAGAATACTAACATATGGTCATGAGGGAAAAAAAGACTTCTCACTACGCACTGATATTGAACAAATTTTAAGATATTTTATCAAATCCAAATAAGGAAGGAACCATTTAATACAGTACTATGTGTTCAACAAAAAGGAAAAATATAAACATGCTTATACAGGTATAGGAAAGCATATAACTGCAAGGCATTAATTTTCCTGTTCAGAAGGATTATGAAGAACTTCTTGAAGTATATATCCAGTCAGCTACCTTTCATATTAAGAAGGAAAGGAAAAAATAGCAAAAATAACTTTTCTATATCTATGGACACTGCAGTCTTACGGGGTGATTATCTTAGCTCAATAGAACACACATTTGGTATCTATTGTAGTGTTTATGCATGAAAGAACTTGAGAGTAGGACTGTTTTATAGTTGGCTCTGACACTGGACCAATACTAATGGTTCAACATGACAATTGAGGTTGAAGTTCTCTGATTACTCTTTTGTCTCCTCAGTGATACCCAGATTGATAATCAAAGGAAAAATTAGTTTCTCCAGGAGATGTAAATGAGCAAGGATTCCTATGAAAGGAAGATTATTCTCACTTTGTTAAATTTGCGAATAGGTTCCTTGGGCATGATACAATATTATGAAGTCACTCCTTTTCCTAAAGCTGTTACCTTGCCACACAAAATGGACTTACCTGTTGAAATTACATTTGCTCCACTTTTCAGGTAAATGCATAGTTTGCAAACATATTGTTACAACATTCACTTCATGTTCCCCATGGAAAGACATGAGTCTTTACACTGGCCAATTTTCCGGTGATATGCAGCCCAATTCTTTGACTTATAGTATTTATAGACTTTTCTAAAACCATACAATGGTTAAATGTAATGTATGTTGAATTGGATGGACTGAACTTACCACCAGAATTCAGGGTGAACTACTCAAACTATAACTGAGGAGTCTTCATTTGTTTTTGTTTTCCTGTGGGGTTTTTGTTTTGTTTTGTTTTGTTTTAGGTAATTCTAGATTGACCTGACATTAAAAAAATAATATAGAGAGATCTCATGTAATCTTTACCTGTTTCTCCCGAAGGTAACATCTTGCAAAATTATAGAATGATATTGCAAGCAGAATATTGACATTGATACAATCAAGATACAAAGAGTTCCATTACCACAAGAATCCTTTGTGTCATCTTTCATAGCTACATACACCTCTATTCCCTACCACCATTCTTGACTACTGGAAACCACTAATATTTCTTCATTATATATATGCGTATTTTGCATGAAGATAAAATCTCATTTCTTTAGGAGAAATGTCCAAGAATACAATTGCTCGATTGTATGGTAATTGCATGTTTATTTATATAAGGGATTGCCAAAGAGTTTTTCAGAGTGGCTATATACATTTTAGATTCTCATCAGCTTTGTGTCAGTGATCCAGCTCTTCCTTATCCTTACCAGAATCACTATCTTTTATTATAGTCATTTTTATAGATATATACTGATATATCATTGTAGTTTTCATTTGCATTTCCTTCATAGTTATTGATATTGAACTTTTTTTCAGAAGGTTATTTGCCATCCACATATCCTCTTTGGCAAAATGTCTGTTCATGTCTTTTGTCCATTTTCTAACTGGATTGTCATTTATTGATATTTTTGTTTTGTTTTAACTATTGAGTTTTGAGCATTATTTATATATTCTAGATACTAATACATTATCAAATATGTAATTTGTAAGTATTTTTTCCTAATTTATAGCTTTTATTTTCATCCTCCTACATGTTTTCACTTTTTTGCCACTTTCAGCCACAGAACTTTATTTCTAAATCAATATTAAGTACTCAGAGATTAAAGCTCATAAAACAAAAACAAAACAAAACAAAAAGAACATAAACAGCTATGATTGCCTATGTTCTGCTAATTCTAGTGGACAAAGAGGAATTCTAACAATTGTCAGACAAATCACGTCCCTGAACTAGAAACAAGTTAGAGTCTTTTTGTTGTTACTGGTGTTTGGGTTTCTTAGAGGAATCTACCTGTGACTTTCTTTCCCTTTTAATTCTGGTGTTAACTATCAAACATTCCTTTTCCTAGAAGAAACTGACTAGTAATAAATACTCCAGTATGGGGTATTATCTAAAGTCTCTCCTTAACTACTGAGGTGCAATGCAAACTTTTAAGTATTTTTATCTTTTGTTCACTGTTCTAATCTCAAGTTTGGAACAGTGCCTGGTAATGGTGACTTAATGATTTATTGAATGATAAACACCTTTAAACTTCACCTCCACTTATTACTCTCTCATCTCAGAAACTTATGACATTGGTCAAAAACCCCAGTGGTTACTGGTTTGATGACTAATTCAGGCATGGTTAACAGGAGAATTCATTCATAAGACTTACGACAAAAGCACTTGGACATCCTAAAATCATTATCTGGACCAAGATAAGTTACATATATAAACTCTATCTCACAGCCTACCTCTGGAAAAAGCAAATTCACTTTAAAGAGGGAGATTAGTATCCATACCACACTACTTTTATGGCTATTCCTAGCTAGCACTTGTGATAAACTTTATTTCCAGCTTGTTTCACTTTTTCTTGGTCTTCTATTTTCTTAATGGCTGCTTGGATAGCCTTTCAGTTACCCCAGAACTCATGAGGTTCAACAGTATACAGGTTTTCATCTACTTCCAAGAGAATAAGGAACTAGTAGGTTGTTTTGATAATGTCTTCATCTGATATAACTTCTAGATGTTTCAGGAGTGCCCTACTACTATTTCCTTGAGCATATACCAGAATGATTTTGCTAATAAAACTTCAGGAGCAATCCTTTCATTCCAATAAAGAAAGCATCTCTCCAGAACATTCATTAAAGTTTAAGACTGTAGTAGTTGAAAACAGTCACTACACACTTTATACCTTCAGTCATTGCAGATTTATTGGTAGTAAAGTTGAGACTCATCAATATGAGGTAGAATCACATTGTAGCTTCTTCTTGAGAGCCTCACACATTCTTCACCATGATTCAAAGTCCTTTTCTCCCTACTGATACCAATCAAGGCTGCATAGTGATGCTCATTTAGACACCAGGAGCTTTCCACTGGAATCCACTCCTGTGAGCTCTTCCAGGATCAGCCAGTTTGTGTGGATGGACCAACTAATGATGGATGTGAAAATGAATTCAAAATCAAAGATAAGTGTTTTCAGTTGCTTCCCACAGTTCTGAGCTTTTTCTGTTCCTTTGCTGTTAAGTTTCTGGTCCACCCAGCCAGAAGAGCACCCTCTCCATGCCTTAACATAGTAAGTTTATACTTGGAAATACTGATGGATGATCTTCCCTGGTGTTTTCAAATGGGCGGCCAATGTTCAATGAAAGCAACACATCTGCAAAGAAGCCACCAGTAGTAGCAGCAACAGCAGCTTCCTGGGATGGCAGGGCAGCCAGTATCTTCTAGAGACTCCAAGTTTTCACTTTATAAGAAATTCAGTTTTTCCATTTTTCCCCTCATAGATCATGTGTTTGGTGTCAAGCATAAACATCTCCACATAAATCTTGATTTTGAAGGTTTTCTCTTATATTTTAATTATTATAGTTTTACATATGGTTCATCATCCATTTTGAGTTCATTTTTGTATAAATAGTATTTAAGTTCAGGTGTGTGTTTCTTTTTTTTTTTTTTTGGCCTATACATGTCCAATTGATCCAGCACCATTTGTTGAAATGGCTATCCTTCCTCCACCGAATCAATTTTGCACCTCTGTCACACCTCAGTTGGCCATATTTATGTAGGTCTATTTCTGACTCCTCTATTCTGTTCCATTGTTATATGTGTCTGTCCTTCCACAAAACCACATTGTCTTGCTTAATGTAACAGAAAAGTAAGACTTAATATTGGATAGAGTGATTTATCCCCACTTCATATCTCTTAATTGAGAGATTGATTTAGATATTCTAGGGACAGTACTTTCCTATATACATTTTAGAATAAATTTGTCTGTCTACCAAAAAAAAAAAATTGCCGAGATTAGACAGGATATGCCTTAAACCTATACATTGATTTGATGGGAATCTTTAATATGTTGACTCTTCCAGTCCAAAAACATGATATATCTCACCTCTAATTTGGATCTTCTTTGATTTCTTTCATAATCATTTTATAATATTCAATACAAAGATCATGTACTTATTTTGTTAAGTATATGCTTGTGCATGTCATTTTCTTTGGATCCATTTGAAAGGGTAATGAGAATAAATTCTTCTGTTCTTCTCTCAAGTCAGTGATTGCATCTTTCATCATTACCACTCTAATAACAGAAATAAAAATTTCATCCAGGATTTTTTTCATTCTGTAAATGTTTTTCAGTTTTATAATTTCCAAGTTATCTTTTTTTGTAATTTCTATATCTTTGCTGAGATTTTATATTTTTTGTTTGTTTAAAGATAGTTTACATTTGATTGTTGAAGCATTTTATGATGACTAATTTAAAATTCTTATCAGATTATTACAATATCTGATTCATCTTGTTATTGGTGTCAATTGGTTGCATTTTCTCATTCCACTTGGGATTTTCTGATTCTTGTTAAAATGGATAATTTTCACTATTACCCAGAAATTGGGGAATTCTGAGTCCAAGAAAAGTCCTTAATTTAGCAGATAGTTACCTTCTTAAGTTTAACATGCATGTCCTGGCCTACTTTTAAGTGCTGTGGTTAAAATAGTTAAGTTTTCAGAGGCATGTGCCATAATTTTGGTCTCTTGATTTATGTGGTACTCCTGGTGTTCCCACTGATCCCAGCTGGTGCTGCCTGAGAGGATAGAAGAGGTTTCTTCAGGTGGAGCCACCTGGTATTTTTTGGTGCAGAAGGAGAATCTCTAGCCTGAGGAGACAAAGAGGCTTCCCTGGCAGGATTACTGATATGTGTGGGAGATAGAAACTGGTTCCCAGGTCACTTCTTGTGATGTAGTCTCTGTACAGTTGCTCTCACTTCCTGTCAGCTTCCTCTACCTCTCTGCAAGTGGCAGGAGAGGCTCAGGACCAACAAGGAAGAAGAGTGCCTTCTCTGGGTGCTTATTGTTAGGGGTGCTACTGATTAACCACCTTTGTTGATTCTGCCAGGACTCATCAGATGATTCAGGCATGTTTACCATTAAATCTGAAGAAAGGATGAATTAATATGTGCTGCCTTCTGTCCCTAGGTTGGGTGTTAGGAAACACAGCCTTCTTTTGATAGGAGGATATAAGACATCCTGGTAATGTTTTGGTTTCCAGTCTTGGGGACCCAAACAAGTTTGCTTTCTTCCTGTCACCTTTTTGGAGATATCCTTTGGTTCCCTTGCATATTTCCAGGGTTTTTATTAATAGTTGTTCCTAGCCAAGAGGATCAAGAATAAGTAGGTATAACCATTTGTCCTGTAATGAAAGTTTGGTTAATGTTAATTCACATAGAAAGGTCTATTGGTTCTTTCTATAGATATTCCTCTTCTGGAATGTAGTTGCATGGAGTACAAAAAAAAAAAAAAACAAAAAACACAAAAAAATCAAGCAAACAAACAAAAAACCCCAAAGATACTGAACATTCTCTTAGTTTGCCACAACACTGTCATGTAAAGTATCAGAAATGGGTTGGCTTTTATAAAGATTTAATTGGGACATATGGCTCATCTCTGAAACCTTGATTTGCTCTGTGAGCACAGCTTCTTGAGGCTTCAAGATTCAGCTTTGGCTGCTAGTGATCTTTGAGTCCTCTCTCCCACATCACAAAGTAAAGATTCCAGTGACTTTTCTTTACCTATTCCTCTGTGTCTCCTTTTATATAAGGCCCAGCAAGAGGGCAGAGACCCAACTCAAGTCAGGCCTCAATGACATAGATCAATCACAATCATCTAACCAGGTGATGTAATTAAGTATCCTTAACAAAATCTAATACAATCAAAGGGTCTCTCTCACACACTCACACACACAGAGCAATGGATTAGATTAAAAACATAATCTCTTTTTGGGATTCACCAAATTCAAACTGTCACAGATATGGTGTTATTGGAATTCTTAACTGTAAAAGATCACTTTCTGGGAAATTCTAAAAAATTCAAGATTTTAGCTCTAGTAAATGTGGAACAGTCTCTCAAGGAAACAGATATACCTGTTTAGCCGAACCTGGGGCAGTTCCTTGATAAAGTAATAGAATTTGCCTGAAAAAATTTGCATTACTCTTTTTTTTTTAATTTTTAAAAAATTTCTCTCCCCTCCCCCAGTTGTCTTTTCTCTGTGTCCCTTTGCTGTGTGTTCTTCTTTGTCAGCTTCTATTTTTGTCAGCGGCATGGGAATCTGTGTTTCTTTTTTTTTTTAAGATTTATTTATTTATTTATTTCTCTCCCCCCACCCCAGCCCCAGTTGTCTGTTCTCTGTGTCTATTTGCTGCGTTGTCTTCTTTGTCTGCTTCTGTTGTTATCATGAGCATGTTTCTTTTTGTTACGTCATCTTGTTGTGTCAGCTCTCCGTGTGGGTGGTGCCATTCTTAGGCAGGTTGCACTTTCTTTTGCCCTGGGTGGCTCTCCTTATGGGGTGCACTCCTTGCGCGTGGGGCTCCCCTATGCGGGGACACCCTTGCGTGGCAGGGCACTCCTTGCGCACATCAGCACTGTGCATGGGCTAGCTCCACATGGGTCAAGGAGGCCTGGGGTTTGAACTGTGGATCTCCCATGTGGTAGATGGACGCCCTATCCACTGGGTCAAGTCCACTTCCTTTTAAATTTTTTTTTGTATTACTCTTATAAAAATATATATATACAGCTTATTTAGATTATTGGTCATATTTATGTTCTTTAACTTTTATTTTTTAATTCTTATGAATCATAAATTATTTAATAATATTTATCCTACATATAATACCTCAATGAAATGATAGCTTTTGTCTACACATTTTTCAGTCAGCTGGAATAGTCAATCAAGTGGTTAGTCAATTAGCTACCAGAAGTGTTAATTTCACTCTGATCCCAGATCTACACACACACACACACACACAAATTATTCAGTATAAATATGGGCAAAAGATATGCTTTGTTATATAACATTTTTCTTTGAGGCAGTTGATAATATTTAACTATTTTGCAAAGGAGTCAGGATTTTTTTCTCATAGTCACCTTTTCATCCTGTAATTTTTTTCTTTTAAAGATTTATTTATTTATTTAATTCCCCTCCCCTCCCCCGGTTGTCTGTTTTCTGTGTCTTTTTGCTGCGTCTTGTTTCTTTGTCCGCTTCTGTTGTCGTCAGCGGCACGGGAAGTGTGGGCGGCGCCATTCCTGGGCAGGCTGCTCCCTCCTTCGCGCTGGGCGGCTCTCCTTACGGGTGCACTCCTTGCGCGTGGGGCTCCCCTACGCGGGGGACACCCCTGTGTAGCACGGCACTCCTTGCGCGCATCAGCACTGCGCATGGGCCAGCTCCACATGGGTCAAGGAGGCCCGGGCCTTGAACTGGGGACCTCCCATGTGGTAGACGGATGCCCTAACCACTGGGCCAAAGTCCGTTTCCCTCATCCTGTAATTTTTATCTACATCAAGCAGACGGTGCTAGCATTGTTTTACATAACATATTGAAAAGTTTAAGTTACATGTGATAGAGATATGCAAAAGAGGCTGACAAAGTTTCCGAAGGAAGAAACTATAAAATAGGCTGGCTTCCTTCACAAAATAAGGAAAGATACCATGTATGATAATGGAAAAAATGTGCCAAGAAAAATTTAGTACTCTTTTTTACTTAAAAAGTGAGAAGTTTATATTAGAACTAAGATATTATAAAATTGGATTTAGGAAGCAATATTAAAAAATAATTAGAAAATGACCCTGTAAAATTGTTTAAATCATTTTGGCAAAACAGCCTATTCCCTTCATATTTAAATAACTCAATGACTACATATTCTGTATTTTACATTAACTTCCTTTTTTCTAGACAGCTTTAATCTAACATTTTCCATTATCATGACTCATTCTGTTCAGATGTTTAGCTCATAACTCTGCAGTAAAAGAGAAGTATATTTATATTTAATGATCAGCATCTATGTACCAAAGACTGAACTCAGCACTGTATTTTGTTATCCTCTCTGTGGTAGTTTGAAGCTGTGAGTACCCCCAGAAAAACATGCTCTTAAATTTAATCCATCCTTATGGGTATGAACCTATTGTAAGTACAATCTTTTGATGAGGTTACTTCAGTTAAGGTGTAGCCCACCTCAGTCATGATGGGTCCTAATCCTATTTGGAGTCCTTTCTAAGAGAATGAAATTCACACTAAGAGAGAAATCCAGGAAGCAAGGAAACTGAAATCAGTGAAACCCAGAAGAGAAGTGAGAGCCCAGGAGAAACGGTCATGTGCTTTGCCATGTGGCAGAGGACCCAAGAACAGCAATCTTCCAGAACAAAACATCACATTGATGTTGTCTTGGTTTGAACGTTTTCCAGCCTCAAACCATGGATGAATAAGTTCCCATTACCCAACACAACACATTTTATGGTATTTTCTTAAGCAGCCCAGGAAACTAAAAAACTACTCTGGTTCTCCTCCTCCTTTTTCTTTGAATATTACAGCTTACCAAAATAGATCTCATGGTTAAAATAATTACTTATAGAATTTAAAGCTAAAAGTAGAGAATTTCATGTGAAAATTTTGTTTTTATAGTTTCAAAACCATGATTTTCCCACTAAACAATGCCACTTTTCATACTATTTGACCATCAGATCACATCATTAACTATTCTCTTGGTCCTTGAAATTATTTTTTATGGCACAATTAGGTGTGAAATAATAAATAATTAAGAATTTATGAAATTGCCCTTTATATAAGTGTTGTGTACTAGTGATGGAGACTACTCTCAGCATACATTTACTTTTTAATTAGTTATTCACTTAACAGACATTACTAATGTCCTTCTAAATCAAAGATATCATATTCAAGGTATGTTGGGAAATATATTTAGCCCCAGTCCAACGGATTTCATTTTGTAATAATAGTAGGTTTATCAACAAACAATGATATTGTTTAAGGAGAGCTTTAATTAAGAGATATAAGAAATGCTAATTCAAACTCTGATAAAGAACCATTATTATTTTGGGGCAGAAAGATAATAGATGGCAGAGAAAGGCACGTAGAATGGGGTGTTAAATACGAATACACATAGAATATGGGAAAAGGGTCACCCAGAAAGATGGGGAAATATAAGTAATATTATATTATATGAGGTTATAGCTCCAGTTCACCTCTCTCATTTAGTCCCATGCTCCAGGCCATTGGCAATAAGCCACTTGCTATGTCTGGAATACATCAAGTAGTTTAAACTTTGATGTCTTTACTTATATTTTCCTATATCACTGAATGGCCCTTTCCCTATATACAAAGCAATCATACACGTGTAGATTTCCCATACAACAGCCCTTCATCAACACACCACATTGTGGTGGAATATTTGTTACAGATTATAAGACGATATCATTAGACTATTATCACAAACCATGGTGCCTATAGCATATATTTGGCACACTTTTTCTGTATCCCCGTCATTATCAATACAGTACCTCTTTGGCATTGATGCAAGAATATTATAGTATTTCTATTAACGACAGTCCATAGGTCACATGAATTATGTTTTTCCCATGCTGCTCCACACATCCCACCACTCTGCCATAGGGATGTACATCCACTCTAGGTCAAAGAAGGACACTCTTGTATCTGTACCATCAATCACAATTCACATTCTCCTTTGAGTTCCCTTTGAGTTCAGACCTTAAATTATTTCCAGGTTTCTTTCAATTGACATTTATATCCCTAGACTACTTTCTTTTTTTTCCTCCAAATTCTACTCAATTTATTCATTTTTTAAAAAATATTACATTCAAAAAATATGAGGTCCCCATTCACCCCCACTGCCCCCACCCCACACTCCCCCACCCCACACTCCCCCCACAGTAACACTCTCCCCCATCATCATGTCACATCCATTGCATCTGGTGAGTACATCTCTGAGCATTACTGCACCCCATGGCCTGTGGTCCACACCATAGCCCACACTCTCCCACGTTCCATCCAGTGGGCCATGGGAGGACATACAATGTCCAGCAATTGTCCCTGGAGCACCACCCAGGACAACTCCAAGTCCCGAAAATGCCTCCACATCTCATCTCTTCCTCCCACTCCCTGCACCCAGCAGCCACCATGGCCACTTTTTCCACAACAATGCCACATTTTCTTGATTATTAACCACAATAGTTCATGAATAGAATATCATTAAGTCCACTCTAATCCTTACTGTATCCTCCTTCCTGTGGACCTTGGCTTGGTTGTGTCCATTCCACATCTATGTCAAGAGGGGGCTTAGATTCCACATGGATACTGGATGCAATCCTCCTGCTTTCAGTTGTAGGCACTCTAGGCTCCATGGTGTGAAGGTTGACACTCTTCAACTCCATGTTAGCTGAGTGGGGTAAGTCCAATAAATCAGAGTGTAGAAGCTGAAGTCTGTTGAGGCTCAGGGCCTGGCTATCATATTGTCAGTCCAGAGATTCAGCTCCCCTAGATATATCTTAAGCCCCAGCACCAACTACAATTCCAGTAAAGCAGCATGAAAGGCTTGTGAAAAGAGATCCCATCTGAGTCCAGGTCCATCATGCAGAAACACCAGCTCCAAAGAAGGGCCAACTGACATGGCAGTGAACCCCATCTGCCATGACCATAGAACCTGTGGGTCTCTTTAGCCCTCAAAAGGACCAATACCTGGGATTATATCTACTTTATCTGTCTCTGAGACTCTGCTCAGGTGTGCATAAGGGCAATCCTTCTGACAACCTCCAGACTCTTTTTTGGAGACTCGTAGCCATATAAACTCATTTGTCCTTTCCATTTCTCCCTTACTTTAAGTCAACAGCATTTTTAACTCCTGTTATTATATGTAGATAGGGATATTCTTCTGGTCTGTGTTGAACCTTCAATTCAAGGTCATTTTCTAGTTACGTCATCAGCTGGTACTTGGTAGTGATCCCTCGGTGCCAGGGAGGCTCATCCCCGGGTGTCATGTCCCACGCTGGGGGAAGGCATTGCATTTACATGCTGAGTTTGTCTTCGAGAGTGGCCACATTTGAGTAACACAGAGGCTGTCAGGAGGGAACTCTTAGGCACAGTGCTACTCTAGACTTTGTTCTTATTTCAGGTGTATAGGCTCACAAGCATAGTCATTAGTATCAGGAGCTCACTGTTGGACCCTCATTCCTTTCTGGTCCCCTATGGACCATGACAGAGCACCCCCAGCTGTTGTTTTTAATTGTTTCCACTATGACTATATCCAAACATTTCCATGCACCCCAGACACATGCCTTGTATAACTCCCTGTCAACCATATGTCCCCTGTCAATAACATCCCATACCAGTATTCCTCCGCTGCCATTGTTGAACCACTCTGTGATCCAAAACTTCCTGAAAAGTGAAGCCCAATATAATGTCAGGTTCCCTTACTAGTAAAATGGAATAAAGCGATGAGTTTAAATGTTAGATATAGAATACATATTGATTTGGAAAAATTCTACATCCTATCTTTTTCTTTTCTTTTTTCCTAATTATTGAGCTTCTCTTCACAAGAGCCCTAGATCACAGTAATTCATATATACAATATACGGTACTCCCACATATCCATTATAAAACCTTTTCCCTTCCACAGCGATAATCTTTTAACTTATTCATATCATATTTACTGAAACTGATGTACAGATATTGAGACAATAGCTTTCAAACAAGTTGACATTTGTGTTTACATTGTGGTTCCCTAGACTACTTTCTAGCCACAATCCCATTTATAAACCAGCTGCTATTCACTATAATGTGTTACCGTAAACTTTACCTATTTCCACAGTTTTACAATCAAGTTAATTAAAACTATATACATTAAGCATTAGTAGTTCTTTTCAACTCTCCTAATAGCCTATTCTCTAGGTTTTAACTCCATGCATTTATTCTTCACATTTAGTTCATATTAATGAGACCATACAATATTTGTCCTTTTGTGTCTGGCTTACTTCACTTAGCATAATGCCTTCTAGATTCACCCATGTTATGAAATGTATGCTGATTTCATTTCTTCTTACTGCAACATGGTATTCCATCATATGTATATACCATATTCTGTTTAATTATTTATTGGTTGATGGACACTTGGGCTGTTTTCATCTTTTGGCTATGAAAATTGGTGTGCAGGTATCTGTTTGTGCCACAGTTTTAAGTTCTTCTGGGTATATTCCTAGTAGAAGAATTGCTGGATCATATGGCAGTTCTATATTTAGTTTCTTGAAGAATTGCCAAGTTGTCTTTCACAGAGGCTGCAGAACTTTACAATCCCACTAACAGTGAAGGAGTTTCCCTATTTCTCCCCATTTCTCTCCAGCACTTATCACTCTTTGTTTTTTAATAATGGCTACTTTATGTAGTATAAGATGATATCTCATTGTCGTTTTGATTTGCATTTCCCTAATAGCTAGTAATATAGAATATTTTTTTCATGTGCCTTTTGGCCATTTGTATTTCCTCTTTGGAGAAATGTCTGTTTCAATCTTGTGCCCATTTTTAAATTCAGTTGCTTGCTCTTTCATTGTTGAGTTATATGATCTCTTCATATACAATGGAAATCACACCCTTATCAGATATGTTGTTCCCAAACATTTTCTCCCATTGAGTGGGCTACCTTTTCTCCTTGATGAAGTCCTTTGAATCACAAAAGTTTGTTTGTGAAGCCCCATTTATCCATGTCTTCTTTCATCGTTCATGCTTTTGATGTAAGGTTTAAGAATGCACCTCCTATCCTCAAGTCTTGAAGATGTTTTCCTACATTTTTTTCTAGGACCTTTATGGTTCTTACTTTTGTATTTAAATCTTTGATTCATTTTGAGTTAATTTTTGTGTAAGGTGTGAGGTAGGGGTCCTTTTCCTTTCTTATAATTTCTGTATCGGTCAGCCAAAGGGGTGCTGATGCAAAATATCAGAAATTGGTGGGTTTTTATAAAGGTATTTATTTAGGGTAGGAGCTTACAGATACTAGGCTATAAAGCATAATTTACTTTCCTCACCAAAGTCTATTTCTGTATGTTAGAGCAAGACGACTGCTGAGGTCTGTTAGGGCTCAGGCTTTCAGGGTTCCTCTCTTCCCAGGTCCTGCTTCTCTCTGAGCTCAGGTCCTCTATTTTCTCCACAAGATCAGCTGCAGACTATGAGGTGAATGACTCTGTCTCTCTCCCCAGGGTTTCTACCATGTCTAAGGAGTCATCTCTGTTCCTCTGTGTTCCTCTCTTTGCTCAGGTCCTCTCTTCCCTGGGCTTCTTCTCTTTCCTCTGTGTTCTTACTTTCTGGAGCTCCAGCTTAATACTCCAGCATCAAACTCCATATCAAAACTCCAACATCAAAATCCCCAACTCTGTCCTTTGCCATGTCTTTTATCTATGAGTCCTCACCCACCAATGGGCAGGGACTTAACACCCTACTGATGTGGCCCAATCATAGCCCTAATCATAATTTAATCATGCCTGGGTAAAAACCAGTTTACAAACATAATCCAATATCTATTTTTGGAATTCATAACTATATTGAACTGCCACAGTATTGGATATCCTGTTCCCCCAGCACCACCAGATGGGTGGGTTTGACAGGCTTGTCAAAAATCACTTGACCATAGATGTGAAGGACTGTTTTTGAACTATCAGTTTGGTTCCATTGGTCTATGTGTCTATCTTTATGCTAATACAGTGCTGTTTTTCCAACTGCAGGTAGATAATATGATTAAAGTCTGGAAGTGTGAGTTTTCTGGATACAATTGCTTTAAATCCTTGGTTAAGTTTATTCCTAAATATTGATTCTTTTAATCGTTATTGTAAATGGAATTTTTTTCCTTATTTCCTCCTGAGATTGTGCACTATGATTGTATAGAAACATCACAGATTTTTAGGTATTAATCTTGTATCCTCACACTCTATCTACTGAGATAATTTATTAGTTCTAGCAGCTTTGTTGTAGGTTTTTCATAACTTTCTGGATATAGGGTTATATCATCTGTGAGTAGTAAAACTTTTATTTCTTCTTTTCTGATTTGGATACCTTTTATTTCTCTTTCTTGCCTGATTTCTCTAGCTAGACCCTCTACCACTATATTGAACAACAGTGGTGACAGTGGACCACTGTCTTGTTCCTGATCTCAACAGGAAAGCTTTCTGCCTTTCACCATTGAATACAATGTCAGCTGTGGGTGTTTATAATGGCCTTTATTATGTTGAGAAAGTTTCCTTCAATTCCTATCTTTTGTCATATTTTTATTGAGAAAAGATGCTATATTTTGTCAAATGCCTATTCTGCATCAGTTGATAAGATCTTGTGGTTTTTATTCTTTGGTTTATTAATGTATAATATGCTGACTAATTTTCTTGTGTTGAACCACCCTACATGCCTGGTATAAAACTCAGTTAATCAAGATGAATAATTCTTTTAATGTGTTGTTGGATTCATTTAGCAAGTATTTTCTTGAGGATATTTGCACCTCTGGTAATTAGGGAAATGGGTCCATAATTATCTTTTTTCTTAATATCTTTATCTGACTTTGGTATTAGGGTGATATTAGCTTCATAGAATGAGGTTAGTAGCATTCCTTCTTGTTCAATTTTTTGGAAGAGCTTAAGTAAGATTGGCATTAAATTGTCCTTGAATGCTTAGTAGAACCTACCTGTGAAATCATCTGGCCCTGGGCTTTCATTTGGGGAGTTGTTTGATGACTGCTTCAATCTGTTTACTTGTGATTGATTTGTTGAGGTCTTCTATTTCTTCTAGGGGCAGTGTAGGTTATTTGTACATTCCTAGGTATTTTTCCATTTTGCCTACATTGTCTAGTTTTTTGGCATACAGATGTTCATAGTAACCTTTTGTGGTCTCTTTTATTTCTGTGGGTAAGTAGCAATGTCCCTGTTTTCATTTTCATTTCATTTATTTTCATGTTCTCTTTTTTTCTTCATCAGTCTAGCTAAGGGTTTGTTGATTTTGTTAATCAGGAAAGAAACAATTTTTGGTTTTGTTAATTCTCTCTATTGTTTTTTTTGTTCCCAATTTCATTTATATCTGCTCTGATCTTTGTTATTTCGTTCCTTCTACTGGGAGTAGCTTGCTGTTCTTTTTCTAGTTCCTCCAGTTGTGTAGTTAGGTCTTTGAGTTTTAATATTTCTTCTTTTTTAATGTAGGCATTGAGGGTTAAAAATTTCCCTCTCAGCACTGCCTTTGCTGCATCCCATAGGTCCTGATGTTTTCTCATTTTCATTCATAGCTAGGTATTTATTGATTTCTCTTGAAATTTCTCTTTTGACCCACTGATTATTTAAGAGTGAGCTCTTTGATCTCCATATATTTTAAAAATTTCTTCTTTGTCTACCTCTTCGTGATTTTCTTTTGCTGTTCTTAGAATTCTCTCTTTGTCTTTGTCACTTGACATTCTGATTAGTATGCATCTTGGAATTGTTCTATTTGGATTTATTTGGATGAGAGTACACAATGCTTCTTGGACACAGATATCTTTGTCCTTCAATAAGGTTGGAAAATTTTCTACCATTATTTCTTTAGATAGTCCTTCTGCCTTTTCCTTTCTCTTTTCTTTCTGGGACACCCATGACACATATGCTTGCATTTCTCTTGCCGTACTTGGTCCCTAAGACCCTGTTCAAATTTTTCCATTCTTTCCTTCATCTGTTCTTTTGTATATTTGCTTTCAGTGACCATGTGTTCAAGTGCATTGATTCTTTTTTCTACCTCCTCAAATCTGCTGTTACATGCCACTAGTGTATTTTTATTTCACTTATTGCACCTTTCATTCCCATAAGATCTACTATTTTTCTATATATGCTTTCAAATTTTTCTTTGTGCTCATCAAATATCTTCATAATATCTTTAATCTCTTTAGCCATCTCATTGCTTTTATTAAGGAGATTTGTTTGAACATCTATGATTAGTTGTCTCAACTCCTTTATTTCATATGGAGACTTATCTTGTTCCTTTAACTGTGCCATATCTTCCTCTTTCTTGGTATGGAATGTAATTTTTTTGTTGGTGTCTTGGCATCTGGCATCTGGCTAGATGTATTTATTTTGGGTGCAGTTTCTCTCTTTAGTTTAGGGTTTTCTTGACTTTCTATCTTGCTGATTGTATCATAAAAGCCAAGGATGTAGTTGGTGCTGCAACCTGTGGAGGTTGAAGCTGCCTGCATTGCCCCAGGAATTAATGAAGCTTCTCCCATCTTTTCCTTTGCCAGGCATAGAAACAGACCCACAGCTGTGTGTAATAATCCAAGTTGTGCAGGACAAGATGGTCCATAGTTGCCCAGAGAAACTGATGAAGTCTCCATCCCCTTCCATCCCTACCTTGGACAGGGATGGAGCTGCAGGTGTGGGCAGTAATCTATGCCATTTGAGTCCAAAATGACTGCAGTTGCCCGGGTAGACTGACATAGCACTACCCTCCCCACTGCCAGGGGTGGGGATGGATCCTCTGGAGTGCCCAACACCCAAAAATCTAGTCCATGGGCTGAATACACCTGCGGTTGCCCTGAGAGACTAAGGGAGTACTGTCCCTTCTTTCCTTTAAGGGGTGGGAATGGAACCACTGATGCCCAACAGTTCTGTCCATGTAAGCCAAAAGTGGCTGCCTTTATCCAGAGATGGTAAGGAAACACTAACCCCTTAGATCCTATTGGGCAGGTGGGGGTTAGAATCATGGGTGTCTAACAGGTCAGTCCCTGTAATCTGGGAGTACCTGTCATTGCCTAGAGAGACTAGGAAACACCAGACTCCTATCTTATTAGGGGTTAGGGTGGACAAACAGGGGTCCAAAAGTTCATTCTGTGCAGGTCAAAAGTGCCTGCTTTTGCCCAGAGAGGCTGAGGAAACACAAACCTTCTCTTATCTTACTGAGTTGGTGGAGTTGGATCCACAGGTATGCAACAGTTCAGTCCATCCAGGCTGAAAGTGCTTGCTATTGCCTGGAAAGTCTGAGGAAACCTAACTTACCTCCTATCTTACTTAGAGGCAGGGATGGAGCTACAGGTGTCTGACTATTTGGTCTTTGTGGGCCCAAAGCACCTGCAATTACCCAGAGGGGTTGGGGACACAGTTCCTCTCTTGTCCTATTGTGGTTGGAGGTGGAGTCACCAGTGCCCAACAGTCAAGTTTGTGCAGGCCAAAAGTGCCAGCAATTGCCCTAAAAGGCTGAGGAAATACCAGCTGAATTTATTACTCAATAGCTGAAGTCAGTGGCCAACCGTGTCTTCATCCTCCATTTTTAGGAAATGGAGCCTTCAACTCCAGCCATGGAATAGGTCCTGAGGCTGCTTGTGCCACAGGCACCAGCCTCAGCAGCGTGGAGTGCTCTACTCATGAATCTTCTCTGCAGGTGGGCATTGTCTTCCCTTCTTACTTTCAAGACTGTTGCAAATTACTCTTCTGGTCTCCTGCGGATCCCAGACAGGTGCTGTAGATAGCTCTGGGTGATTACTAAGTACCCTGTAAGATGAGCTGACTCTTGGAGTGCCTGCCTCTGCTGCCATCTACCTCTTTTCCTATATTTTTTAGTCTATGAATATTTTATTAGTATTTTCCCAAGGAAATAATTAGTAATTATTTCCAGGTAAAACTTTGGAAAGATGCTGCAAGGTCCATTGGATACATCAAAAAAATTAATTTTTTGATTATCACAAGTGATTGGCTGGTTATGGCACATTGATCTCTGAAAAGTTTCTTGAGAAAAATGTGGCAGTTATTTATATTAGTGCTTTTTTAATGATGCTGCCTCAATAAATGCATTCCTTCTGGAGCAATGGTGTGGAATAAGCTTTTAAAGATATAGAAGTCCTTTTTACCTTGATAAATAGAATTAAGTCATGGATGGTTAGAGTTGAGAGGAGCCACAATGATCACATTGGACAGTCTTTCAATTTATAGGAGTAGAAATTGAAGTCAAGAATGTGATGAAATGGTTAGGAGCATGAACTATGATACCAGACTTTTTGATTTTATTCCAAACTAAATATATATAGCATTGAGTAAGTGACTTGATGGCTCTGTTCCTCAATTTCTTTTCTTTAAAAGGAATTATTAATGATAGTATCTAATTACTGAGGTAGTTTTAGGGTTGTCTGACAAAATACGAGATGCCCAGCTACATCTGAATTTAGATGAACAACAAATAATATCTTAATAAAGTATGTCCCAAATATTGTTTTGGGGATTGAATCATGTCTCCCACAAAAGACATGTTCAGGTTCAAATCCTTGGTGCTGTATATGTGAACCCTTAATAAATAGTATCTCCTGAAGATGTTACTTCAGTTAAGGCAAGGCCTAACTTAATCAGGTAGGCTTTTTTGTATGTTGGTTTTTTTTTTTTAGAGGTTTGTACTGGACTGTATTTATCTACATGAATAACAATAGGCATATCTTCCACAAAAATCTGTATTACTGGAATCCTTTGTAAGCAGACTGAAATTTAGACGGAAGAGAGGAAACCAGGAAGAATAATCAGAGGTTGGAAACCGGTAGGACCAGGAAGAGAAAGGAGATGATCCTGCCATGCACATTCCGTATAATGGAAAGCAAATCACCAAGGATTGCTGGCAGCTAACCCCAGAATGCCACAATCTTCTGGGAGAAAACACCACCTTGCTGATGTCTTGATTTTGACCTTCTCCTAGCTTCAAAACTGTGAGCCAATAAATTCCCATGCTTCACCCAACACATTGCATAAAGTATTTGTTTTAGGAGATGTGAAGCAAAACATAATCCGTGGGACATACTTATAATAAATATGTTTTTCTGAAATTTAAATGTAACTGGGCATCTTGTATTTTTATTTGCTAAATGGCAAAGTATGAGGATTAAGTGAAAAATTTTGTTTAAATTTATTTTATTTATTTTATTTATTTCTCTCCTCTTCTCCCTCTTTGCCTGTTCTCTGTGTCCATTCACTGTGTGTTCTTCTGTGTCAGCTTGCATTCTTGTCATATTCTGTTGTATTAATATTTCTCTGTTTCTACCCAAAAGGATGACTTAGAAGGAAATGTGAGGTAGTAAAACTTATTAATGAGAAAAATTACATGAAAAATCCCTAGTTTGTAAATATATATAGATAATACAGAGATGATGTTTCAGAATGAGAAAGTTCTAGTATGGAGGATGGTAAAGAAGAAATCTTGGGAGGTAGGAAAAGAGGTGTGTGCTCTGCCCACTTTTCCTCCAAATCTCCAACAGCCACGGAAAAATGACCCTATGCCAGTTAAAAGAAAGTGGAGTGACATTTGCCCAGGAAAACAATGGTGTGCTCATCTGTATTAACATGAGCTGAATTTCTGGGAAATCTTGAATCTGGGGAAAGACATGGGATTCCTGGTCTGTGTGTCAATACTTTGAACTCACTCAGTTATGCTGCACATATTGGGAGAGAAAACTATAATGCTTTCTCTAACTTCAGTGTCCAAGTTACCCTTGGTGCTTTGAATTAAGGAGCAAAGTGCTAATTTTAGTGCAGGGGTGGATGTATAGTAAATGGTCAGTACATATCAGTACATATCAGGTCCCTTTCCTTTCCTTTTCTTTTACATTTTTGAGAGGAAATGAATGGAAAACATTCTCTTGTTAAATTAAAATTTTCTAATATTTTATCTAATATTTATTGAGCATGTTTCATTATAGAATGTTGGTTGTGTTTTATAGTTTTTGTTTCTTATTACCACAAAACTCGTCCAAATAAAGATTGTTTCTCCTATCTTTAAATTAGAATATCAAGAATCAACGACATTACTAATTAGGCTAAGATCACTTAGTAAAGTTCTAGATTATACACGGCTCTCCCACTCCAACGTCCTTCCTTTTCCACCCTATCACCCACATACTATCCTAATTTTAGCCATGTGTTTTAAACTTTTAAAAATTTCTTTGACAAATTGATATATAGCTCAGAGAAAGAAGCATTTTGGTAATCTAGTAAACTGCAAATCAGTACCTGTATGCTGAGTTTTCAGTTCCATAACAATATTAGTTGCTGTAACAAATTACCACAAACTAAGTGGTTTAAAACAACAGAAATTAATTCTCTCACAGTTCTGGAGAACAGAAAACTGAAATTAAGGTATATGTAGAATTGATTCCGTCTAGGAAATCTGAGGGAGACACTTCCATTTCTTCCTCCTAGCTTCTGGTGATTGCCAGAAGTCTTTGCTGCATTTCTTCAGGCTCTGCCTCTACATTTCTGTGTGTCCTCTCTTCTTATAAGGACACTAGTTATTTGATTTAGGGACCACCCTAAGCCAGTATGGACTCACCCCAACTGATTATATTTCCAAAGATCCTATATCTAAATCAACTCACATTCATAGGTACCAGGAATTAAGAGTTCAACTTATCATTTAGGGGGAAAGAATTCAACCCACAAAAATAGCCCATGACTTTTTTTGCACACACATAATAGCTCCCATGAGGTTGGATATCTTACTGCTTTGGGTTGGCCTCACAGAAATCCAAGGATAAGGAAAAATAATGGGCTATATGGCAATAGTGAAAATTTATTACATAGGTAAGCAATGACATAGGCATCACAATTTTCACACTAAATCATATTGACTGCCAAACTATTTCAAAATAAAACCAATCTAAAAATCAGAACAGGAAGAAAAAAGGCAAATTTTAAAATTGGACCACCTATTTGAAGAAGTTCTGAAATTTACACATAAAAATTAAATGATGATCTTTTTGTCCTTGAAAAAGATTTAACAATTGTAAAGGAGTTTGTAATTGTATAATACAAAATTTTGTGGGTGACTGTATTAGCAAAATTGATAATAAGAATGAATTTAAAGTCATCAATTTAATTTTTATATTCATCAAATCATTCATACAATGAATGCAAACTTTAATTTTAATTAAGATATTTAAAGGGCAAAGCCATCAAATAAATGCAACTGTCAGGATACACATATATGGGACTATTTCTGGAGAAACTACTATCATGTGAATTTTGGGGGAGTCAAATGACTTATTTTGCCTGAGTTAAATAATTAATGCCAGTACCTGAATTGACTGATAATTTTTCTCCATAAAATTGACTATACCACTTACTTCATGTAATGACCCAGATATTAAGGCAGAGGCACAATGTTTTCTTACTCAAATTTAAAATTGCACAAAACAAGGATAGGTGAAGATTTGTCATAAACAAGGAATACTAAGGAAATTTTATTAATATTGCTTATATAACTCTCTCTCTGTAAGGAGGAAATATGATATTATATTTGTTCTTACTTTCATGACCAAACTATTTTTATAGCTATGATTTCTTTCAAAGATAAAAAAAAATATCAATATCCTAGTCCTTAAAATGTTTTATTGAGTTAAACTTTTTGCAGAGATATCAACTGGACAGTAAGCATTGCAAAAGACTTTTTGCATTCCTCATCACATCAGTGAAAAGGTCTATCACTTACCTCCTGTATCTGGTCCCACCACCACCATTGTCCTAGTTACTTCATTCCTTCAAAATGGAAAGCACAAAATCTGTTTCCTCCTGGGGAAATTGTTCTGCTGAAAAATGTATTAGTGAGAACAGATGCAAGGTAGAAAACCGTCCAAAAGTGTTGTTTTTATTCCTTCAAAACTGGAAGGAGAAAATTCATGGATGAAAGTTAACAAGCAACCGAAGATGTTATATAGTTATAAATCAATAATCCCTTACAATGAAGGGAACGTGGATGAAATTCACGAACACACGTATGTACACACATACTCACAGAATAAAGATCTATTTAAAGATGAAGTATAGATCAATCTTATTGTTTTCATAAAATTTCTATCCACTACATAAAATAGAGCACAAAGAACTTTGATGGCTGCTCACAGAGAGTTGAGCTGGTGTGTACTGGTAGGAGAATAGTTCATTAAGAGTTCTCTACAGTATTCATTACACCTTGTGCTCTTCTGATTTATTTTTCCCTGCAATGTTAAGTAATTTTCACTTGAAGGCAATTGTAGGAAATCATTCAGGAGAGGCACAGAATGCCTTAGTCCTTCATTTCATTGCTAGTATTATATTTGGCATATGTCAATGGGGAAAAAAATTGAAAAGCCTATTTAGTCAGAAATTATTCCATTTCCTTACTCCTAAAGTATTGAAATTGCCTGACTCCTTTTCTTCCATTCTCTTTTTATCATCTAAACCTTCAGTGTTTTTGGAAAATTTCCTTCAAGAATAAATTCAACTGAATAATGAAGCTGGAAAGAAGTAACTCTCTAAAATAGTCTCTACATACTTGATACCAACTTATTTCTTCCAAGAACTAAGCAGTATTAATGCTCCTCTGTGTTGCAATTCAGTGATAGAAGGAAACTGTGTTTGAGTATAAGGGAGAACACTTTATTTATAGTGTCATTAAACATTTTTTCTACTTTTATTATGTTTGTGACTGTCAAACCAAATCTAACAAGGTGTGACTGTAAGATGACTCAAGTGGTCTGAGTCCATCTATTTTGTGAACTCAATTTAGCTTAATAGTGTCCTGACCTCGGAAGAAAGTAGACTATCATCAGAGCTCAATCCCTGTCTTAAAGACCCTTCTGTGCGTCTATGAAGTCATCAGGGATTAACGGGCATCCATTATACTTCCTGTCATCACCAGCCTCCACTTTCAACCATAAACCTTTAAGAGATCTCATCTTTTTGCCCTTTTCCTTTTTTCTGTGTCCTGTTACCATAGAAATAGAAAGAGACTGGCTGTCTCTATGGAGACAAGGCATTGAATAGACTCCCTGGCTTTGTCTTTGTTTCATGTTGTGAATTTTTTGGAGAACCAAATGGATATGCCTTCTACTGAGTGTTCATTTACATAACTTCTTTATAAAATGCTTTTGCCTATTTTAGCCTTTATGCTTTTTATTCAGAAAATGTTGCCTTTTAAATTATTTTATTAGTGGTCACCAAACAAATTCAATGTTCTGTAGCAGTATTCTCTTTTGGAGTAATAAAAATGCTCTAATATTAACTGCAATGATGAATGCATAACTCTGTGATTACACCAAAAGCCACCCAATGGACACTTTAGATGGATTGTATGGTATGTGAACATATCTCAATAAAATTGCTTTAAAAAAACAACAAATGCAACAAATTATGATTAAAAATGACAACAAATTAACAGTAATATTTTAATATTTTTTCATCAATTGTAACAAATGTACCATCCCAATGCTAAGTGTCATTTAATAGGAGGATTTTAAGGTCGGGGTTTTTCTCTTTGAAGCAATGAAAATGTTCTAAAATTGATTGCATCAATGATTGCACAACTCTGATTATACTGAAAGCCATTGATTGTACACTTTGGATGGATTGTATGGTGTGTAAGTAAAACTGCTTTTAAAATAAAACATTCAGTGTTATTCAATGTGTTTCACACTAAAGTCAGAATAGATTCACTTTTCTGAAAATACAAAGACTGAAAACATGTTGACTTCATAATAAAATACGAATGAATGATAGTATATTCCATCATTAATTTTTTTTTCAGGTTCTACTTGCAGCTACTTGCTACCTTAGAGCTTGTCCAAATAAGCCATTGTCTGATTTTTGTTTTTCCAGCAGTTGTATTTCAGCTACTAGAAGCACATTTAGGACCCTTGAAAGTTTGTCTTGTTTCAGAGAGCTCTGGTGTAACCACAAAATTTAGTCTATGATCAGAGGCATAAATTCAGACTATACACATATCCATCAACAAATGGAAAAGAAGGAAAAGGTAACCACATCTCTGTAAGTGCTGTGTATGCCCAAGTTCTGCACTATGTTCTCTCTATATATTTGCATTCAATACATTTCCAAAATAACCTTAAATGGCAGATATTCTTCATAATTAAGGTTCAAAGAGATTAAGCACAAATCCTTAAAATCAGAGTTAGTAAGAGATAATGCTAAGCATTGTTCATTTATTTATTTTCATTTAATATTTACTGAGCACTTATTATGTGCCAGACCCTCTACTGAATACTTGGAAAATACCAATGAACAAAACCAACACCGATCCCTGCTCTTATAGAATATGCATTGTATCAGGAGAGACATATAAGAAACAATAACACATAATTAATAAGTTTAAAAAGTATATAGGAAGGAGATAAATATTATAGGAAATAAAAGAAGAGCAAGAGCAAAGTAAAAGAGCTTTATAAAAGGATGTAGGAGTAGGGAATAGAATTAGAGAGAAGCCTCGGTAGCAGTCATGGAGAAGATGAGCTTTGAGCCCACTTGAAGGATGTCTGTCTGACTCCAAAGTCCCTGTGTTTTCTTCCATAAGAACTACCTCCTTAATAAATATTGTGTAGTTTCTGGTCAAATATGATGTTCTTCATCAATATCAATATCAAATTGATATTGACAATGAAAAACTTAGATTTGGTGTCATATTGGTTTATAATTTTTCAATAAATGATTAAAACTAATGAGTATATGGTATATGAATATTATCTTAATAAAATTGTTTTAAAAAGCATAAAGGGGAGTTAAAAAACCTTAAAATTTATAAAGACATAGCAGAAATTCAAACCTTTCTCAATGCTGACATAAAAAATTTAGCATAAGAACATATTCCTGAAACATTATCATTCTTTCTTATGAATTTTACAAAGAATCTACTTTTCTAAAAGTGGTATAGTGCAAGTTCCCCATAAACTCACTGTTATTACCTTCCCATTGAGTCTTGATATTTCTTTGAATAGTTCTAATGATGGCAAATGTTTTCTTTCATCTCAGTGATTTCTCCATCCTCCTCCAATTCTTCAGGGTATGTGCTAATCTGTATTCCAATAACACTATGTTTTATCTTTTCTTGGTGCTAACTGCCCTGTGACCTAAATTATGTATACTTGCCTGTCCTCATAATCAAACTATGAGCTACTTAAAGCCATTTCCCATACATTTATGGTATGTTTCCAATCTAGCCCAGTATTTAATATACTGTAAATGCTCAGTAACAATTATTTATGTAGAAAAAAGAGTGATTGAGAATTTATCCAAATGGTAACAATTACCCTGATTTTTTTACTATTTAATCAATTTCTTCATCCTGATAATCCCAGCCTGAATCAGGCATTAATTTTTCCATGTTTGGTCAATCCAAACTTTCTTAGTGTTATAAATTTATGACCTATGTGTGTATAATTTCATCAGATTGATTTGTTCATATCTGCTGAACAAAATAACCCTTAAATAAAGGTAGAGTATAACTGAAATAACATTAAGGTCAAAATCATCCCCAAGTCCTCCTGAAAGTATCGTCTACAAAGACTAAGCAATCTGATATTTGAAACACACTTTAGAAGTAGTAAACCAGTTTTTATAATACTGCAATTGTGGAAACATTATTGTTATTATTTAAGCTTTTCTACTTCTTAAGTAACATATTAAATAATGTGTTATAGAGAAAAATAGCAATACCATTACCAGAAAAAAACTACATCCTCACCTAACAGAGTTAATTGGTTCTTCTGATTTGACTGGAACCTGCATAGTAGGTTGAGTGATTGAAAAACAATCAGTTACAGCAGGAAATCATTTTAAAACTATATATTAACTGTATACATTCATTTTAAAAATAGAAAAATACATTTTTCACTTTTATAGTAGAGATGGAAGCATACTATCTTACTAAGAAAGCTCCTATTAGAGGCCAGAATTGCATGCAGAATCGTTATTTGTCAGTATACTTAAAGATGGAATAAAGAGGTTTCTGCCACATGTCAGTGAAATAGACAGCAGATAAGAAATATTCTATTGTGATTAATAAACACTCTGAATACATTTTAAAACTAGGGAATTTGGAGTTTGTAACCATATAATGCCTACTATGAAATGCTTTCAACATTAAAACTCTAATGTGCTGTAGCCAAGGTGTATGCTTACTAGTACAGCACATTAAGTAAAATGACAGCTATGGTTTTTCTCACTGGATGATCATTTTTACTTCAGACTTCTTATAAAATGTACGTTCCCACAATTTTCCACATAATTACAGAGGAGGAGGGTGAGCAGAAGGATAGAGTAATAGCTGCCCAGTGCTATAAAACACCCAAAGAGAACAAAATTCTGCAGTAGGCATTTTAACTATATTAAAGAAAGAGGATCTGTATAACTTCTGGGATATTAAGTCTAGAGATAGAAAAATATAAACAATAGATTTTTATGTATGTGAAGTGTGACTCTTTTGCAACTGTGAACATATTTTTTGGCAAAGCAAAAAGCCACATTGGATAAAATATAGCATGCAACACAGAAAAAAATAACCTAAACTGCACCAGGAAAAGAGGAATTTGAAGAGAACAAGAACAACAAAAAAAGTCCCACCAATTTTCTTGAAACAAGTATCTTTTTTCTTACTATTTTCCAGAGAACAGGAAAATTACTTATAAATCAATCGAAAGCTACTGTTCATTCATTACACTATATTTGTAGTTTTTCAGCACAAATATTTTTGCTTAAGTTTACTGTCTTGGAAATTGTATATAATTCTTATTATTTAGAAAGTAATTGGTTATTGCCAATCAGCTCAATTTGTGACTTTACAAAGCTTCGAGTAAAGAAACTTCCATTGGTCATAAAAGAGGTTCTCATCAGGGTTCCAACAGCTAGTCTGGTGTTCAGAAGGACTTCCCCAGGTGTAGAAGATTAAATAACAGGTATTCCACAAAATTGAAAAAAATGTGCTTGAGAAGCCCAACTTGCAAACATTTTTTGCCTAATTATTTGTTTATTTTTAATAATTAGAAACCCCATATAAAAAGCAATCTTTAAATCACAATGTCAGTTTCTTCATCTGTAAAATGGAGAAAATCATAGAAACTCCAACATAAAATTGAAGGTCCTGTCCAGTTTATTATTTGTCCTGGATAAAAGTGTTCCACCTTAGATAATAAACTACATGATTTCTCTATGAAAAAAACTTTCAATTTGATTTAGTTTAGAAGTGTTCTCTTTTCAAAGCAATGAAATAGACAGGTATCCATCAATTCCCTTGTTCTCTATTGAAACGCTACAAAGATCCAAGCACAAGGAACATTCCTTCATGTGTTCAAGAAGTATTTTAACATTTAATAAGTCCTAATATGTGCATGACAAATATCCCCTAACCACAAGAAACTTACTACCTAGTAGGTGGCTGGCATTGGATACTGTCATTTAGCAGGCAAGGTTTCCACATCTGGATTCTTGCATTCAAAATGTACTGTAACACTTTTGACTATACCCATTACAGCAATAAGTTTTACAGCACTTGTCTTGAGGATAAATTGCTTCAATTATTTTATTCTGAGATAAAATGAGACTCACTCTGATAGCATTAGAAGCAGTTACCAAAAAGAACATCATTTTCACTCTTCAGGCTATTTCACCGATCATAGAGGCCTTCTCACAATGCAATTTTACTAATATAGTCCTAAAGACTTAATGTTTTTCTTTTTTTAGAATGTCTGGTCATTTTTGTACCTCATTTATGAGATGTATGCCCTATAATATGAAATAGCACTTCTCCCAAAAGGAAAGTGCAGTGTGTATAGTAATTTTTTAAAATATTATTTTGAATGGGATACTTCTCTCTAACTTGCTCTAAACTTAAAAATCTATTATGGAAAATCTTACCTAAAATATTTCCTACAATAATGGTAAACATCAACAAGGATCACAATAAACGTCTAAATCTCTTTTTCATCAAAAAACAGAAGTGTAAGTTTTTAAATGTAGAATGATAAAGGGTTTCCAAAGCTTCTGTGGATCTAGTCTACAAAGCTAAAGTGAATTGAAGCACTATAATATGACAAAATGAAATTTGTAGAATCTTTACATTTGTGGTGTCATCTAAATAATGTAAATGTTCATTTTGATATCCATTCCTTTGGCAAGCAGAACTTCCATTTTTAGATCTGTTGGCTGAGATGAGTAGATACTTGAAAGTAAGTAGAAATGAACAAACCCATGGTTTGATCACAAACAGATTCTTTAGTTAGGATAAACATAAAATTTGTCTTAATCATTGGATTTCACTGTAGAAAAGTAATTTTTAAATTTTTGTCTGTGTTTACCATCCAGTTTTATGCATGTTACATAATGATTCGCATAATTCACTGAAAATACACGTTATTCTTGTTTACCTTGGAAGGTTTCATTAAGCTAGTTGACCCTCATCTACCACAAAACCTAACACAAAGAAGACCTTTAGAAATTATTTGCTGAGAAGATGATTAAGTGATTCAAGGCATGGGCAATCTTGTTCTGCAGTGGCCAAGGTTAATCATGTCAGACATGTTCCTCACGTGTGTCAAATTAATGCCAGGTTTCAGTACCAGTTCCCCTTTTACCTGGACTTAAAATTTTTCAATTAAATAGAAGACTGATTTCTAAAACTTTATTTTAAATTTAATAAAAATTGGATAGTGTTCAATGAATCTTATTCTATGATTCCAAACATTATATATATGAAATTTAAAGTAAAAGAAGCCTCAATTCATTGTTGTTGTTTCCTGTGATTTTAGACACTGCAATTCTTATGCTTTCTCTGATGTGATATTTGCTCTCATTCAGGAACAGTTAAGGGCCCTGGTACATTTCTCTTCATGATAAAAAAAATGTGAAAACAAATCATTAGGCTACTCCATCTTCATTAGGTTGGAAAGAAGTTACTTCTGTACATGCATTTAATAGTCTTCCAGTCAAAACAAAGAAGTTGGGCTCAGTAAATGCCTTGTTAAATCCTTCAATTTCAGCAGTCTCTTTTTTTTTTTTCAACTCTTTACCATGGAATAAATTCACTTAACATACTTCAAAAAGAATGGCTTCAGGAGAAGGTATAGCTTAGAGAGTTAATCTCTCATCAGATTCTTTATATTTCTATGAAAGAAGGCATTTGTAATCCTCATGAAGTCAATTTTTGTAAATAAGCCTATTTCCTTGGAGTAGCATTGCTTTATTTATATATTTATTTGATCGTAAGTTAGCTAATGGACAAATTCATAATTCTGGCTCTGAAGAACAGAATTTTACCTCATGTTGAGAAATGAGGTGCGGAAATGAACTTGAAACAAAAAGAGAAATTGCTTTAGGTCAATATATCTGTTTGGCAAATATTTTCTGAGATAGTTAAGAAGTCACTGAAATAATTTCAATTACCTTCATCTAAAGTAGATATTTTGGTGACAAATTATGCCACTGTTTTTTTTTTTTATTGCATGGGTTCTGTAACTTTCATTTCATTTTTTAAAAGCAGTTTTATTGAGATATATTCACACATCATGCAGTCCATTCAATATGCATAATCAATGGCTTTTACAATAATCACAGAGTTGTGCATTCATCATTCATCATCACAATCAATTTTAGAACATTTTCATTACTCCAAAAAGAAAAGCCCCATAATCCTTAGCAGTCACCTCTCAATCCCTCTATTGTTCCCCAGCTATTACATAGTCATCAATCCATTTCTGTCTCTATGTATGTATTTATATTTACATTTTATATAAATGGAGTCATATAATATATATGTGCCTGGTCTCTTTCACTTAGCAATTTAAAAAATATATATTATTATTTTTTAATTAGAGAAGTTGTGGGTTTACAGAAAAGCCATGCACAAAATACAACATTCCCATATACCTCCTTATTGTTGACACTTTGCATTAGTGTGGTACCTGTGTTACAACTGATGAAAGAGTATTAAAATAGTATTATTAACTATAGTCTATAGTTTACGTTAGGTCTATTTTTCCATTTGCTACCCTATTATTAACACCTTGTATTAGTGTCATATATTTATTATAACTCATGAAAGAACATTCTTATACTTGTGCTAGTAACTCCAGTCCATTGTCTGCAACAGGGTTCACCTTTACACAGTCCCATATTTTACCTTCTAACTTTTATTCTAGTAACATACTTGACCCCAAACCTTCGCTTTCAACCTTCACATTCACATACATAATTCAACACTATTAATTAAACTCACAATAATACACTGCCATTACCACCATGCATTTCCAAACCTTTACACTCATCCTAAATGGAAATTCTGCACAAATTAAGCATTAATACCCCATTCTCTACCCCAGTCTGTTCGCTGGTATCCTGTATTCTAGATTCTAACTCTATGAGTTTGCTTATTATATTTAGTTCATATCAAAGAGATCATACTATGTTTATCCTCTTGTGTTTGGCTTATTTCACTCAGCATAATGTCCTCAAGGTTCCTCCATGTTGTTGCATATATCAGGACTTCATTGCTTTTTACAGCAGAATATTATTCATTCATATATACATACCACATTTTGTTTATCCACTCATCAGCTGATGGACACTTGGGTTGTTTCCATCTTTTTGCAATTCTGAATAAGTCCTTTATGAACATTGCTGTGAAAATGTATGTTTCAGTCCATGCTTTCAATTATTCTGGGTATATACCTAGTAAAAGGATTGCTAGGTCATATGGTAATTCTATATTTAGCTTCCTGAAGAACTGCCAAAGTGCCTTCCACAGCAGCTGCACCATTTTTCATTCCCACCAGCAATGAATGAGTGTTCTTATTTCTCCATATCCTCTCCTACCCTTGTAATATTCTGTTTTGTTAATAGTAGTCATAACCATTCTAGTGGATGTGGTTAGCATTTCCCTAATAGTTAGTGATGCTGAGCATCTTTCCATGTGCTTTTTAGTCATTTTTGTATTCTCTTTGGAGAAATAAATGCAACAGTTGGAAATCACATCCCTGAAAGAAGAAAAAACTCATCAAATCCAGACAACAACACACTCGTCCTACAATTCAAGAGTATTCATTCCAATTTGAAGTCTTTCTTATATGAATTTAGCATACTTCATGGATCAGTCTGGTGGGTTGAAATATAACCAGAAGATTTTGATTCATAATTTTGTTTGGATTTGTTTGTCGAGGATCTTGGAAAGTCAGCCTCAAATGAGGAAGGTTCTTAAGTGCTGTACAGTACATGCCACTATTCACTTAAGAATCATTCAAAGTTGTTTTGCTGTTGTCTTTATGCAAAGAGAAGCAGGCACTCACTGAGATTATAAAAGGTCTGGCATTGTAAATAAAGGAGATAGTTAAAAGTGTACTAGGATGCCAAGCTACATCTTAGACTATTTTCCCCATACTAGATTACAGTAAAGGTAGAAGAAAGTTTAACTCCAACATATTTACATTAGCTCCATTAAGATATTAATCTCTAATTGATGAGATATTAATTATGTGTTATGTGTTGTGTCATGTGTTTATGTTGAGGCAACTCAACATTTTAAAAATATTCCATATGAGGAATTGCTTATCCAGTACTGATTACAGACCAGAATATTGATAGAAGATAGTTAGTTGATAGATAGACAGACTATATATATATATATATAAAATTTTATGTAACTTTCCAAAATCTTGCTAACATATAAATATAAGCTAGAATAAAATCATTGTTTTCATGTATGTACAGTACTTTCACTTTGACTTACTCTTTAGATAATCAGAGATCACTAAGTACTCATTACTATAACAATATTTATAGATAGCATTAGTAAATGTCTGCATAGCAATAGGTTTAAGTAATGTGCTTTTTTATTTCTGTTTTTCTCATATGGGTTAAATATGTTCCTTTTGATCTTTTATTTGCTCTGTTTGCTTAGCAAGTTTTAACTGCAGGCACACAATTAAAACCTTGCTGAAGGAGGAAAGATAAATAGGATTAAGACATTCTTAAATTATCTATTCAGACCCAGAATAATCAAAGACCTTCTTGATATTCTATTCTACCTTTAAAAGACCACCAAAAAAGAAGCCGCATCTTCAATAGTTAATCCATCCCAGAAGTCTCTCCTCTCACAGTTAACTGTCAACACAGTGGGATTATTACAAAAATGATTACTCTTTTACTTATGAGACATTTCTTTATTAAATCACTTGACAAATATTTATTGAGTTTCTTCTCCCTGCAAGGCTATTTATAGACTCATTGAGTTTAGAGTTTAGTAGAAGTTATGGGCAAAATAGGTGAGCAAATGTCTCTATAAAATAAAATTAATTCAGTGGGAGCTGGAGGCTGGGAAATTGTTAAATAAGAGTGCTTGTTTCCTTTTCTTGTTTATCATGAGGTGAACTAGAGTGTGTATACTCATGGAAATATGTCAAAGAAAGAAAGTTACTAATGATATGGGGGAGAGAATAAAACTGAAGTTAAGCTCTGGGGGAAGCAAGTACTAATCAAATGCAGAGGAGAAGTAGAGGAATGGGATTTTAATAAGAAGAGAAATACTTCTGCATTCTTACAGGAGGGAAGAAAAATCAAGGAAAAAGATGATGGTAGTGTATGAGGGTTGTTGAGATCTTATAATTGTCATTTTTTCAGTAATGTGTGAGGTCACCAGGTGAGAACAAAAGTAAAGGCTATGTTGTAAAAATCAAAAAGAACGGAGAAGGTATGAAACAGTGTCTCAAATAGTGGGAATACAATCCTAAATATATATATACTACTACTGACTATTACATGGAGAAAAGAGTTCATTCTGAGATCATGAATTTGAAATGAGAAAAACCAGGTTGATGTATGAACAATCTTCCACAATGCTTATGAGAATCATAGAGAAGGTGGATGCTAAGAGATGGAGAATAAGAGGAGCAAGAGAGTGATAATGTTGAACAGACAATATGGGCTAGACAAGGAGGAAAGTGGATCCAAGTGCTTGTGTGTGTGGAAGTAAATGGAGAAAGTGCTGGTAGCAATGGATTTCTTATACTGATAAGGTAGCAGAATCGTGTTAGTGGGGGTACTTAAATTATTGGACTGACAAGACCTTGTTTCCTTTATTTGCTGATGACATAGTGTTCTCTATTTTGTAGAAAGCAAAGTAGTATGATTTACTGAAAGTATTAGGTTAGCAATGGGCATTGGGTATTTAGTTGTTTATTAATTAAACTCTTTGGGAAGTCTAATATAATAAATGTAGTGCATGTAGTGCATGGTGCCTGCATTCAAAGGAAATCAGGCCTGCAAAATAATTATCGGAGGAAAAGACCAGCTATTTTAAAACTGAAGAAGGTGCATTAAAGAAAACTCCAGGAAGATGTAAGTGAGAGATTGTTATATTATTTGCTTTTTATCCTGCAGACAATGGAAGGACATTAAAGAGACTAACAAAGGGAAGTGATGTAATTGGTATTGTCTTTTCGGATAGAACAAGAAGGACTTGTAGTGTTCTAAATATTTAAGCATGAAGACAGGAACAGTGGAAAAATGATGACTCAGATTTGACAAAATTAGAACCTGTGGAACTTTGGTGACCAATAACACATCTGTGTAAATGTATCCCATTATCTGATGAATAATTGAGTTGAGAAAAATAATGATGATATGCACCATTCCTGAAACCGAGGTCACAGACACATACTTAATGACAATAATTTTAAAGTTTCTATTACATTGAGGGTACATTGCAAAAACTTTGTAACTTAGGGTAGCTCCACTTCACAATGTAATCCATATTATATTATCCTTTAAGTTACAACTTATTGATAAGTTTGACAATAGGAAATTGCAGTCAGGATGAACTGGAGTCAGGAGTCAGGAAATTCAGATGATTTATGGATAGAGATCCTGAGCTGGAGTCTGTTAGTAGTGGCATAATTTTAGGCAAGTCTCTTCACCCCTGCATCTTTCCTTAAAATGGTAATGGATACAAATGCCTACTTCAGTGACATGATTTATTTGAAAGCACTGTATAAAATATAATGTGATAACTAAATTTTAATTATGATTGTTGTCAAATTTATATAATTGTTTTAACTTGAGTATAATTTGACAACTAAATATGAAAATAAAGATTTTGATATTGCATACAATTTCACTGGAGAGAATTTTTAAAAAAGAGGAGATAAATGCTACCAATTATGAAAACATACCAAGTTTTAGACTATCCATTTTTTTCTTGTATACTCTCTGGCATGCTTATAAAGGAGGAAGAATAAACTAGGTTTTAAATACTTAAGGATACTTACAATGTATGAGATTTATTCTTGCTTAAAGGCTTTGAGATGAAAATGCCTCTATTTTAAGTAGTTAAAAATAGGAGGACATGTGAATGACAGGAATGGACAGAATAGATTAGAAAGTTAATAGTTTTGTAGATTATGAAAAAGTATTTGAAATGTATTGATTAGTGGCATATATTAGATAAAAAATATTAGAAGGGCGCAATAGGATAAAAATGTTGATATATTCAAGTTTAATACAATGTGCAACTCATAAGACAGATTATATGGTATACAAAAATCAAGGAATGTCATATCTGAGATCAAACTGCATTATGTTTATTCTAATGTAATTCTTTACACAGAATTTAAGTGAAGCAAATTGTTTGAGGGCAAAAGCAGGCATTAGACAACTTTTTAATAAACAGTTGAATTCAAAGAATTCGTTATCCTTGTGGAATTCTTGGCTATAGTTCTTAAAGAAGTTAGAATATCTGAATTTCTTGAAAGAACCCAGAGAGCGTTTTTAGTTTTAGACAAAATGAGGCATTTCTCCAGAAAAATAACTATTCATAGAATCATAGAGTTTAAGGCTAGTACTTCATTCTTTGGCAACTATTGCTGTACATAAATTGAGGCTAGCTTAGTATGGTGTATAATATGGCATTATCTCAGAGAATTATATCATCTTTAAATGGCATAAAATTAGATTCATAAGGGTAAACCCATGTAGTTCAAGGAGAAGAGCTATGGATCATAAATATTATGATCTGAGGGAGATTTAGTAGGAAAATTTAAATTATCTAGAAATAATACTAAGGATAAAGGGAGAAGGAAATCTATCATATGTTAAAACTCATGGTACATACAATGGAAAAAAAATCTTTTTTTTTTCAAGTTAGTTCAGGAAATAAGAAAGATTGCTTCATATTGCTTTTCTAAAATTTTTAAAATTTTATTTATTTATCCCCCTTCCTTCCATTGTCTGCTCTGTCATGACTGTCCAAAAGCCATTGTTATAAGAGCCAGTTTTCACAGACACCCAGGGTAACTTGTATCTACTACCTACCCACAACTCCCACTTCGGCCCAATGGACATCAGCATAAACTAGCGCCAGTACCTCCAGTACTGTAGATACTGGAATATGCAAGTCGGTGATGGATTTGAAGATTTACTTAGGAGCTTATGATGTAAAAAATGATGAGAATGAACTTGAACAAAAAACTGTTCAGAAGTTTGGCTTGAGGAATTGTTGGCCCCTTTCAAAGAAATCATGATATTGACCTCCACCTATGATATAAAATATAAATAGGAAAGCAAAATAACTTTAAGAAATCCTTACCAGCTAAGACTGATGAGACTATGAGTCTTATTATAAACGAACAATGACAACAAAAGTCTTTTGGCAAAAAGATAAAATAAAGAAGTTTAGTTTTAATTTTTAACTCAATCTTTGTGCAATGTTCCACAATGCTTCCATTAATGTGATAATATCCCACATCATTATAAATTCAAACAGATAATGAAGAGGTTTATAAAAAGAAAGGAAGAATAACAAGTTAAGTATAATTGTTTCCTATTTTTAAAAAGATTGAAGAAAATTCATCTTTAAATAAGCATTTGACTATTGAGCTGTGCATCTCCCTAATCCTTGTTTTGTTTAGAATAAAGATTACATTTGTTAAGTCTCTAATTGTGAAATATATTTGAGAAAAAATGGTTGGGAAATGTTTTTATAATTTGGTTTCATTGTTCATCTTAATTCTGTGCCTTGAACCAAAAAACATTTTTAAAAAGTCATATTTGCACTGCTAACTATACTAAAAGATGTTCGCATCATTGAAAAATCATAGTTTAAAAGAACATCAAAGTAAAAAATATGCATTAATATACACAAACAATATACACAAACTTCTTAAAAATACATTTATTCATTTTTGTACACTTGAATTGAACAGTACATTGTCCCTAGAACATTATACATAAAAATAGATTTCTAACCACATCTTGAAATCTCATCCTTAAGCCAACTAATACAACATGTATTCTCAGATGTTAAGATTTTAAACTTTAAGAACTGCATCTTAAGAAACATATTTTGCATTCCAATGTACTGTCTGAAATATCCACCACATCCACTCTCAGACATTTGTCTAAACTCCCCCCTTTCTTTCTAATACATTTTCTATTAAATTTTAATGTAAGATATTGAGTCAAAACCCATTATTTAAAAATTACTCTCTACAGATATTCTTAGTAATTTATATAGTTACAGATAAAATGGATACGAAATAACTAAAAAGAATTTGTAAATCATGTTGCAGAACTTCATATGCACAAAAAATGACTTAAATTACTGTCACTGGATTATTACACTCTCCAAAGTGAAAATCCCTTCCAGACATCACTGGGAATACTCCTGCTTGAAACTTTTAATGACAATTGTAAAGTACCCTCTATGTGGATGCTCACAAATGTTCACTTGTTGGCCATTTCATATTCTAACGCCCTAGTTTAGCAGTCTCTAAACTCAAACAATGTACAACTGTAGTTTTCATCACTGCAATGTGACCATCCTTCTCTGACATGGGTCAGCCCATGTTCAATGCTTCTTTCTCCAGTATTGCTATTCCTCCCTGTTTACTGCTGGTGGGTATGCATGCTTCTCCATCCAACTTTTTCTCCATACCTCCCCAAGATATTTAGCTCTGTCCATTATGAGATTATCATATTCATTCTAGCTCTCACTTCCCCATATCAAGCCCATGTAGCTCCTCTCTAAATATTTGGAGATAAAGCAGTAACTTAGTTGCTATCAGATGTTTAGTTATTTCATTTTATTTATTTTTAATAATGTATGCTAATGTATCACATAAAGGTTAAGGTATGAGCTCTATAATTTTTAAAATCTGGGTTTGAGATCACATCTATCACTTAATAGCTGTGTGACAATGGGGAATTTGCTTAACCTTTTTAAGCCTCTATTTCTTCTAAAATAAAAATAGAACTAAAATATTACATATTTTTAAAGTCATTCTGAACATTAAGATGATATGTGTAAAGAATTTAGCATATACATGGCATGAAAGAAAATTTTCAAAATGAAAGCAATTGTTATATAATTGTAACACCTTTGCCATTGTAATGCTATCCATAGTTTATTTCCATAACTAGTAGTTTAATATTTAAATTATTGGTCCAGCTAAGGTATATTAAAATATGTTACATTAATAACTAATGTCAAAAATCTCAGGGGACTAAACATGATGTATTTTTCAGACATATTACAGACCAATTTCAGGCGAACTGCTGAGCTCTTCTCTGTGTCATCATATTCTCACTTTGCCCTAACATTAGGACAATAGTTTCTAGTTAGAACTTTGCAGACGCGACTGCAAAAATAATGAGAAACAGTACATGTTATAAGTGCACTGGCTGTATTATGGAATGAATTGTATCCTCCCAAAAGACATGTTTAAGTCCTAACCTTGGGTCCTGTGACTAAATATATTTGTAAAAACTATCATTAAAGACATTATTAGTTAAGATGAGGTCAAACTGGTGTAGGATGGGCCCTTAATCCAATACAAATGACATCCTTATAAGCAGAGGAAATTTGGACACAGTGAAATAGAGACAGAGAAATAGCCATGTGAGACTGAATTATGCCACAAACCAAGGACATCATTTATTGCTGGTCGCCTACCAGAAGTCAGGGGAGAGGCCGGAGCTGGATTCTCTACCGTTTAAGAGGAAGTGTGGCCCTGCCAACTCCTTGTTTTTAGGCTTCTAGCTCCAGAACTGCGAGATAAGTTTTTTTGTTTATTCCGGCTAGTCTGTAGTACTTCGTTACAGTGGCCCTGCAACTGTCAGGCTCTTAAAACTTCTTGCTCAGAAATGACATTCATCATTTCTCATATTTTATTGTCTAAAGATAGTCACATGATCACATTTAACTTAAATGTGGCAGGGAAATTCAGTCCTACCATTCACCTGGGAAGAAAGAGAAAAGGAGATACTTGATGGATATCACTGGTATCTTCCATAGTCATCTTTTATTTCATCTCAGATACTACATGAAAACACAAGTAAACATATTTGTGATTTTTAGGGTATTGAAAATACCCTATATAAGAAAAGTACTCTTTTCTTCAAAGAGACATCCCTCCTTCATTAGCTTTGCTTGGAAACAATCCTGAAAGAAAACCATTCACATTGCACAGTGAGATAAATATCTGATTCTTAAATTCCTATAGTATTAGACATCCGAGAAGGCAACAATAAGGACTGGTTATAGCTGGCAATTTTGTTCAAGGGTCTTCTTAGTTGTAGCTGTGTATCAAAAACATTCGTGGAGTGTTTTTCTTTTTTTTTAACACATATATGCTAAATTTTCACAGCAGACTGAATGAAATAAGAATATAAAAAAATGAAGAAATTGTTGCCTAATTCATGACAAGGAATGAAATATTTTATTAAAACGTATGAATGGAAAAACTGGGAAGGAGAATAAAATTACATGTGCTTCACAAATACAGACAGAAAATCACCAACCACATGCATGCACATATACAAATATGTATATATTCATATATACTCTTACAATACATATAAAATATCTATAAATACACAATATCAATATACATATTCTCCTTCAGATATTTAGACTTAATTTTATTCACCCTAATTAAAGCCTTGACGAAGATGTAAAAATGGGGCTACACATTTCTTTTTCATGTCTATCATATTAGACACATATTCCTCTATAACAATATCTTGGAAGCATTTAGCAAATGCCAATTTAGTATTTCAATGAGGTTTTAGTATTTTTAATGAGGTTAATTTATCTATATTCATAATTTGGGATGAATCAGCCATGATCTAGGATGGTCACCTCAACACTAGTAATCTTATTGTAGGGCCATATCAAATTAATAATTTTTGTGTGTGTTTGAGTGTGATTTTAAGCATAATTGATTTTTTCTTCTGTTCCAGTTTGCCAGATTATCTGAACCAGGAAGGATGTATAGTTATCCTTATTGGATTTAGGCAAATTTATCTTCTATCACAGGGACAGTAGAAAAGAAATATACATATAACAGTAACCAACTCTTAGGGAAAAAAAAGATCATATGTACACAGGGGAAACAGATTTATCTTTAAAAGAACAAAATGCCTAATTTTAAAAGTAAGATACTGAATGAGATGTGGACAAAAAAATTCATGTAAATTGCAATACTTGCAAAACAACAATACCCATTTTATAAGAAAACAATAAAATAAAAGGTCATGTTAAACCTTTACATGGGCTACGGTGAAGAGGTATTGAGAATAGGTAGAGACGGCAATGAAATCTTTACATTATCATGAACATGATTTTTTTGTAATTAGAAGTGGTCAATAATACCTGAAAATATTTCCATGTCAACCAATACTCATTTATAATTTAATTTCAATTATTAGGTATCATTGTATTTTATTGAGTTTATAATATATATAACAACATAGAATTGCTATAATAGGTTTTCTTTTATTAGAAACGTTGCTGCAATGTATATCCTTCTAGTTGTATTATTTTCATACATCTTAAATGTTGTCATAAATTAGACTGTTAACTGTTAATGCTAAAATGCATAAAGGCAAGCAACAAATTTTATTTACCGACCACAAACTGAGTAATGGTTTGAGTTGAATCCCTGAGATTGGATTTTGACTATCCTGATTTTTAACAGCCTGTATCCAGTGTCAGTTGTTCTCACAGTGCTGGAGAAAGAGGGGTAATTCTTATCCATCCATTATGTGGAAAAGTCTTGAGAAATTTCAAATATTTTGTCCAAGTGTTCAGGGTTAATTTAAGGATAAAGTCCCTATGTGAAGCAGTTTACTTCTCCATCTCTTTACTTGTGGTGAAACAATCTTATTTTAGACTAAGTTTAAGTGATTAGTGCTTCACTATCTTGTTTACTGCTAAGGAAAGGTGCTCTAAAACCAGTCATAGAATACCAGATAGTAAAACATCTACGTCCACTCTTCTGCTGCTGCTATGTTATTACCCTGTGCAGGCTTCTTTTCACCAGCTACTCCCAAAACATTATCAAATATGAAATACATTACCTTGAAAAGTCAGAAAATGTATTTCATAGACAAATCCCTTTACCCAATCATTACCAGATATCTAACAATGTAGCTTTTGACCTACAGAGCAATGAACCTGGAATTCTTCCCCTATATTCTACACCTCCCTCTGATGGATCTGCTACAGATGTTCAGCTTATGGAGATTACCTTTTTTGTTGTGGTTGGTTGTTTGCTTATAGAAAAACTATTAACAAATTGATGGCTTTTTGAAAAGGACAAGAAAATTGGATAAAATTTACTATGCCAACAGGTTTTCTTTGGACAGTATAAAACATAAAACAGGAAAACATGACATACACATAAGTTTTTTAGATCAAACTTGCAAACACTGCATAATGTAAGGAAGAATATCTTGTTTTCAGTTCAACTTTCACATCACCAACATAGAAAATTAGAGGGAAAATACTGGAAAAAGATGATAGTGTAAAATATTTAGTACTTTCATTGCCCAACGTCTTAAAATGTCACATCACCTTTTTCATTTTTAAGATAAAGTTTGTGTTATTGTAGTATATGTTAGGTATTGAGTGGATGTAATGCCTTTGTTACTAGTTACTGTTATGTTTCTCTCAGTTTTAAAAGGTGAATTTAAAGCTTTCTTGAAGGACAAGACAAGGCATTTTTCTTAGTTTACTATGAGTACTTCTCGTTTTCATAAATCTTTCATGTCAGCTATTGAATTTTATCTTAATTTTTGCAAATTTCATTTTATTCTCCTCTTTATTTGAATGAAATTGGTTTAACAGTTTCATTTACTCTTCTGATGCAAATATGAGATTGCTTTATTTTGGAATACATCTGCTCAATTATTTGCTATATGGATAACTAAGCCTGCTTTATTCAATTTTAGATTTCTGTGTAGATATATAATTGCTTGTCAGTAACTTCAATTGATTCTCAGAAACTATTTTTGCACTTAATATATTTGTTTCAACCCTCTTACTGGCCCCTCATAAGATCTACTATAATTGAACTATCACTGAATCTAATCATAGCATACATTTTTCCCTTTAGGTAGATAAACTAACCCAAGTATGGCTATGATTTGCTTGATTTTTTATTTTGTATATCCTCCTTTTCTCTGTTTCATCTCTTGATCTCCTTACTAATTTAAAATTGAGGTGACTTTGCCCATTCCACCAACATTTACATAAAACATATAAATAAAAGCTTAGAACAACTTTTAGAAACATGATTATGTTAAATTTTGTGAAAATATATCTGTATTTTAGTTGACTTGCAAAATAATCAATACAATTTCCCTTTAATTGAATGTGCATGTATTAGCATTTGTCAACACTGTTACTTGATAGAGGTAAATGTAGTCATTTTTCTTTTTAGCTCATCTGATTCCAAGGCTCTTCTTAGTTTTCAATTTCATTCTCTTATACTTTTAGAAATTCTACAATGTCTAAGCATGCCAAAAAGTAACACTTTTTTTTTCACAAGAATTGCTCCCCAAAGCCACCCTCCTTCATAAAATATTTCTTATTCTTATTCCTTATTTATCTTCACTCACTTCTGGATCTTTAATTTCTTCTTTGTAGTAGCTCTTTGCTTGGTTTGCATTATTGTTAAACTTTAAAGACTAGCAACAAGCAAAGCAAAAAAATAAAAAAGAAAGAAATTTTCCTTGACCTTATAAACCACTTAGATAACCACTCTTTTCATCCTCCTTCACCACAAAACTCAGTAACACAGCTGGAACTCAGAACTTTCTTTTTGAAATCCTATTTCACTTTCAAACTTTTAATAAAACTGCTCTCTCTAAGATTCAAATGAGATCTTAATTACCATCTTCTAATACTAATGCCCTGCTTTCATTCATTTTCCTTAAGTATGGAAAAAATTAAGCTAATTACCACTGCAAAGAGGTAATATTGGAAGTATTTATGAGCATTGTCTTAGAGCCAAACTTCCTGTATTAAAATAACTCTGCTCAATGTCTTTATTTGTAAAATGGAAATACTATAATACCACATGTGATTCTTCACAGACTTAAAGTGGGCTAATATTTCTACATTTAATGAAAATTAAGTTAGTAGGAATCTGAAATAATTTCTCATAATAAAATAGGTAATAGGTAATCCCTAGAACAACTAATAAAAAAAAAACCTGAAAAATGGAATAAAAATCCTTAAAAGAATTTAACTGTTACACTAGAAAATATTTCTTTAATACAAAAGAAAATAAAAAATGAGGATGGAGGGGAAAAAAAGACATGAAACATAGAAAACAAAATGTAAAATGGCAGAAGTAAATTGAACTATATCAATAAAAACATTAAAGGGTAATGGATAAAACAACTTCATTAAAAGCAGAGATTGTCGGTTCTTGATTTTTAAAAATAGTTATATCCTATTTGTAAAAAACATATTTTGAATCAAAGATACAAATAGATTGAAAGTAAAAGAATGGAAATATATATTATATATGCACATATATATATACGAGAGCAGGAGGGCCTTTATCAGACAAAATGTATTTTAAAACAAAAAATGTTATAAAAATATATACATGTGAAAAAAAGCCCAAAAATCCATGAAGTAAAAACTGACATAATTGAAGGGAGAAATGCACAATTCAAATATAATCATTGGAAAATTCAATAAACCACATTCAATAATGTATAGAACAACCGAGCACAAAGAAAGCAAGGAAAGTGACTGTAACAACACTATAAAACTAGATCTAAGACATGTATAGAAGAGTGTACACAACAAATGATGCTTAAATTGAAAATAATTGTGAAAAAGATGAGCAAAATTTGAGGACTCATACTTTCTTTTTTTTTTTTTTTTTAAAGATTTATTTATTTCCCCCCCCCCTCCCCTGGTTGTCTGTTCTTGGTGTCTATTTGTTGCGTCTTGTTTCTTTGTCCGCTTCTGTTGTCGTCAGCGGCACAGGAAGTGTGGGCGGTGCCATTCCTGGGCAGTCTGCACTTTCTTTCACGCTGGGCGGCTTTCCTCATGGGCGCACTCCTTGCGCGTGGGGCTCCCCCACGCGGGGGACACCCTTGCGTGGCACGGCACTCCTTGCGCGCATCAGCACTGCGCATGGCCAGCTCCACACGGGTCGAGGAGGCCCGGGGTTTGAACTGTGGACCTCCCATATGGTAGACGGACGCCCTAACCACTGGGCCAAAGTCCGTTTTCCTGAGGACTCATACTTTCTGATTTAAAAACTTATTACAAAGCTACAATAATTAAGACATTGTAGTACAGATGTATAGATGAATGGAATAGAATTGAGAGTCCAGAAACAAACCTTCACATTTATTGTCAATTGATTTTTAACAAAGATATTAAGAAAATTCCATAGGGATGTCATAATCTTTTCAACAAACAGTGTTAAAACAAATGGATAGTCACATGTAAAAGAATGATTTGTTTCCTTACCTCGTTACCATATACAAAATCACCTCAAAATAGATCTTACCTAATGTAAAAGCTAAATGTATAAAACTCTTAGAAGAAAACATAGGGAGAAATCATCATTACCTTGTATTAAGCAACAGTTTTTTAGGTAATCTGTTTATTTCTCAGAAATTATTTTTTTAAAGCATCAACAGACGCAGCAAAAATAGATAATTAAAATTCACCAAAATTTAAAACTAGTGTGGTTCAAAGGATACTACCGAGAAAGTAAAAAGAAAACCAAGAGAATGGGAAAAAAATGTATGAAATCATTTGCATGATAGGGGATTTTTATCTAAAATTATAAAGAATTCTTACAATTCAAAAATAAAAAGACAAACTAATTAAAAATGGGTAACAAATCTGAATAAACATCTCTCTAAAGGAGATATACAAATGGCCAATTAGCACATTAAAGATGCAGCATATAATTAGCCATAAGGGAAATGGTAATCAAAACTATGATGAGATATCACTTTGTACCCCAGTAGGATGGCTGTAATTGAAAAAGATGGATAATAACAAGTGTTGGTGAAAGCATACAGAAATTAAAACTCTAATACCATCTTGTGGGAATGCAAAAATGGTGCAGCTGCTTTGAAAAATAGGCTGGCAGTTCCTCTAAAGGTTAAATATAGAGTTGTCATATAACCAAGCAATTCTTTTGGAGACTTACATCCAAGAGAAATGAAAATATAAGTATATGCAAAAACTTGTACTTGGATGTACATCGCAGCATTTTTCATATTAGCTGAAAAATGGAAACAACTGAAATGCCCAATACCTTATAAATGGATAAGTAAAAGATATTATAGGCATACAATGGAATATTATTCTGCAATAAAAGTAAGTAAAATACTGATACAGGCTACGACTTGGATGCACCTTGAATATATTGATCTGATTGAAAGAAGTCCTTCATAGGAGAGCATTTATTGTATGATCCCACTATATGAAATGTCCAGAATAGAGATGGGCATTAAATAAGCCAATACCTAGATCTGGGGTGTTCATGTCCAGGGAAATGGAAAGCGACTGCTAATGAGTATTAGCTTCTCACTGAGGTGATGAAAATGTTCTAAAATTGATTGTTGTGATGGTTGTGCAACTTTGTGTATATACTAAACATCATTGAATTGCATAGTTTACATGGGTGAATTGTATGTTATATAAATTATATCTCAATAAAGCTGTCCTTTATTACAAAGCAGGTTTTCCATGTTCTGAAAGATTTTAAAACATCCTACTTAAGAAAAATAAAATTACTCCCCATCTTCATTTCCATACTGACTATATTGCCTCAGCTTTAGTACTGTGACTAAAATATCGTATTGTATGTCTTCATTTCTCTCTTCAACACAAAATATATTTGTTTTTTCACTATTCCAGACCTACTGTCTAACTTTCCTCTTTCTTTTAACTCCTACCACCAATCTAAGGTTGAAATCTCCACATTGATCTTGAATCATCCCTCTCCCTCTGTTGCTTTATCCAACCAACTGTAATAATTGACTTAACTCCTTCATTCACCCTTCTTTTTTTTTCATTTTGCTGCCAGGTCCTTATTCTGTTTGCATGCATATAAAATGATATGGATATAGATAGTAGAACTATGATGAATAATACCATTGTTTGTAAAATATGTTGTACCCAGTAGTGTAAAACAATTGTTTTGTTTGTATTTAGAAGCTTTTAATATTCTGCTTATGACTGGACAAGAAATTCTCATACAAATCTTCATGTTTTATTTTCACAGGTGTAATGTGCAGTGTTTGAGCTGTAGCAATGTTACTGAGGAAAAAAAATGAGTGAATAACATTTGGTGTTTAAAAAAATATTCAATCTGCTTATATATTTGAATTTATATAATCTAAATTTAATTATCAAGAATAATTTAAAGTTTGAAGTTTAGAAACTATAAATGCCTATCAAGAAAAATTAGTAATGATCTGTTGAGTTAATTTTTATCTTGTCAAATTATTGTTTCTCACAAAGCTGCTTGATATTTCAAAACTTGAAAGATTGTTGAGAGACTTTTTATCACTGTTTTCCTATTACAGAAGGAATAGCATCTTACAGAAAATTAATGGAAGCATGTAATATTAAAATTTGTTTTGAAAACTTGGTCTCCTGTTGTGGATTGGATTTCTCAATCTCATATATGTTTGAATGTTTTTGGAAATAAAGTACCTGTGTGTGTTTGCGCACACACACATACAAACACTTAATTTGCATGTTTAAGTTAAATTAGAATATCTAAGGTCGAAATTTTAGACAAAATAAAGCAGTCACTTGTAGGTTGCAAGAAGTAGGCATCCACAGCCAGTGTTCACATCAGGAGAGTGGAAAGTGAAGGACTCCGTCTGACCTTGTATACAGTCAATGTGAGCAGTGTGAATCCTGGTTTGTTCATGTAATAGAATGTGTTCATAGTCCCATGGATGACCAAATAAATTGTTTAGAATACAATCTGAATTTTACTGTCCCACCATCACTGTGGGCATCTGACATTCAAATTTCCCAAGAGAGAGGATGTAATTCTATCTATTTATCACAACACAAAAGAAAATATAACAATAATATCCAATAATTATATAGTGTTTACCATGGCTTAGCATATAACATGTCTAGTTCTAAATGTTTTATATTTATTTGTTAATTTAATCACAACACAAGTAGTATGTTAGAAAAGATCAAGGGCAAGCAAAAGTTTAAGGTATGATGCCTTAATACTATAGCAAATGCCATCAGATTAGCATTACCATGATATTATAGTTCATGTCAATAAAATAAAAAGAGTTAAATATATGGCCAAAAATTGAATCTAAGAACCAAATTATTATTTTTTTAAATTAAAATATCCATGGATATAAACATTCAAAGAAGCAAGAGAGGCAGAAATAAATATAGCAGAAGATTTCTGATAAAGGAAAATGACAATAATTTGTTTTCCTCACAATGACTAAAATATAAAAGTTTAATTGCCAAATTATTACCTTAAACTAAATTTATAGAAATTTCTTAAATTATTGTTGCTTGAGTAAATCATATATATAATTTAGATTTATTAATATGGACCATATGTGATCCTTTTATATGCCAGCTTTCTATGGCACACTATCAATAATGAGTTGTTCTCAAAATTTTGTATGTGAATATAATGAACTAATCTCTAAGCAATTAAGGATAAATTTACCAACACAGTGTTTGTATCATTATTTTTGATACTAAATAGCAATGAATATAAAGCATGACTTACTTTGTTAAAAACTTATAAAAACGCCTTACCTTAGAAAATGCATTTAGTAGCTAACATATTATTCCTAGATGCCAAAAAAAATCATACTTTCAGGTTGATATTATGTGGTGCCTTATTAAAAGGTTTTATTAAATAAAAAAAGCCCTAGACCCAATTCTGCTTCAAACTAGCAGTAATAACTGAAGAAGTTATTTGCCGTCTTTCAATTGGCTCATTTTCCTACCTATAAAATGAAGCTGTATAACGTCATTTCCAAGGATCCCTTCCAGCTCGAACATTGTGTTTTTAATGGTCTGTAATTAATTTTACAAATTGAATGTAAGGTTTTGCATTAAAATAACTGTAAAATAAATTGAACCATGTACCTGTATTTATTTTTGGAATGATTAAATATTTGAAATGTAATTCTATTGATATTAAACAACTTTATTAATTTGCTGCTGGACTCAATATAAAAGAATACAAATATACAAGGAATAGGTTAACTAATTGCCTGGTGTGTTATAATAGGTAACATTGTAAATTCATTATATTTTCAAAGGCTCCACATGCTAGTCTGTTAGGAAATATGGGAACTATGATAAACCAGCCTAAGGGTAAGCCCTTGATCTTGTCTACCATTGTAAATTAGCTTACCAATAACACAGTAATATTGCAATGTCACTGAAAAATAAATCATAGTCTATGCATTAATTTTTGTTAAGAAACAAAATGAGATGTTTTCTAATGCTGACATTATACTTGATTTTTAATGACAGATGAAATAAAAAGGAGTGTATAATGAATGGATGAAAATATAATGGTCTCTGTGCTCACATTTTTAGTCTCAATTAACTTTATCACTGGACATAAATTCTCTTTAATCTCACAGTTTCAGATTTCAAAAATCACCTGTGAAGTGAAAGCCTAAGGAAAGCAACTGAAAAGTAAAGACGCACAGAAAGGAGAGTATTAGAGGGCACTTGAAAGAGTGGAATAGGAGAAAAAATAGAAAGTGAACAGTGTGATGATGCAATGTTTGAATGTTTGTGGAAATAAAGTACCTGTGTGTGCTTGTGCACATACACACATACATATATTTAATTTGCATGTTTAAGTTAAATTAATATATCTATGGTAGAAGTATCAGGCAAATAAAGCAGTCTCTTGTAAGTTGCAAGAAGTAGGCATTCACAGCTAGTGTTCACATTAGGAGAGTGGAAAGTGAGGTACCCTATTTGGGCATGTGAACAGTCACTGTAGACAGTGTGAATCCTGGTTTGTTCACAGACTAGAATGTGTTCATAGCCCCATGGATGACCAAATAAATATCTCATGACTGTTTAGAATACAATCTGAATTTTAGTGACCCACCATCACTGTGGGCACCTGGCATTCAAATTTCACAAGAGAGAGGATGTAATTCTATCTATTTACCACAACACAAAAGAAAATATAACAATAATATTGAATACTTATATAGTGATTACTGTAACTTAGCACTAAACATGTCCAGATCTAAATTCTTTATATTAATTTGTTAATTTAATCGTAACACCAGGAGTATGAGTTAGTTACTATTATTATCCTACTATGTTACTGAAGAACAGATGCACAGACTAGTTAAGTAACGTGGCCAGGGTCACATAATGGGAGCCAGAACGCAAGCCCAGACAAATTCCATTCCAGAGTATATGCCCTCAACTTCTATGCTATTATGTTTCCAAGAGGAGGAATAGTTTCCTTCATGTCTAGTCTGTATATGCATGTCTTTTCCTACCAAATGTGGGGTGGATGTTGAGAGCTAGGCTCTGTATTTGGACTGCCTGACTTTAAACCTCAAGTTCCTTACTCATTAGCTCTATGATTGTATACATGTGAGATCTCTATGTGTCTCAGTTTTGTAGTCTTTAAATGTAGATGATAATAGAACTCACTCTAAAGGGAGGGAGTGAAAATTGGCTTGCAAAGAATTTGTATGTCGCACCATTTTAATACATGTTAGCTAGAGCCTGTTACAAATCATTGATTTTGTTCAATATATATTTTCTGCTTGAGACATAACAACCTCACAGAGAAATATCTGCTGGGGGCTGCTTTCCTCAGAACTTGACTAAAACACATAGACCCTTTAGAGCTTCATAGGGCCTTCTGCAGTGCAGCACTGGTCATGATCCAATCAGACTTAGACAAAGCAACAAGGTTAGGGATTTTGAATGACTTGTTTGGCTGACAGAGGTAGAAACAGGATTACTAAATCTGATGCCCTTCCTAACCCCATGTTCTTTCCTCTATGTTTTACTTGTAACTTAATAAATATTGCCTATTATAATCATAGGTCTTGAGAGCAAGAAAAAAAATTAAATAGAATTTGCATTTCTTAGCAAGAGTCTTTGAAAAGCTGGAGGGAGGATTGGCCCTCACTTCCAGAATTGAAAAAAGAAAAAAGTTCCCAGTCTAAGGGAAGGTAGATTTTGGAGAAACAGACAAATATGTTTGGCCTTTTGTCAACATCCCATAATGTTTAAGAATCTGGAGAGGAGTAATACCAGAGAGAATAGCTCAGATACATTATGACAGACAGCACTATAGGCAGCCTAAGAAGATCTCCAAGTTCAAGCTCATCTGCAAAGTAAACCCAAGGTGCCCTATCTGGACAAGGCTCTCAGGTGGGAGAGGAAGCTGAAATCAGACTGTGCTCAGATCTGAAAGCAGACTCGTCTGAAACTACCTGAAAGCCCCCAAACTGATCTGAAAACAGAGCTACTCCTGCAATAACTAGTCGTATATATTTTTTTTTATTCAGGCATCTTTCTCCCTATTTACCGTTTTATTCGTTTGTTTCTTTGTTTATGTGGATGGATTTATTTATCCAACTACAGTATTTATTTGTTGTAATGGCTCCATTTTTTTTCCTCTCAAAATATCTTTATGGTATGTGGAATGTGGTGTTTTCCAAGGATGGCCATAATGGTATTTCCTATCTCTTCTGTAATTTGGCCTTGTCAGTTCTCTTCTCCTACTCTCCCCACTTCCTTCCTCTTTCCCCTTCCATCCCCTTGAATCTGGGCATGCACTGACTTTGCTTTGAGAAATAGAATAAGCAAAAGTGATATGGTGCCAGTGTCTGTTTCCTGCTCTTAGAAGCCAACCATCCAGTAGGAATTATGATTGCCTGAAAACCCCATATTGTGAGAAGCCCATGCCACATGGACAATCCTGAAACATAAGATGCCATGGAGAGACAAAATGAGCAAAAGAGAGAAGCAGGCTAAGGAAAACCAAAATACTAAATAAGTTTTTTGGGAAACTACATTATAATTTTCAAAGTTCTTTGAGTCTGTGCTCTCTGATCAAAGATTGCTTGCACCTGGGTTCATAGAAACCATAAAGATGGAGACTTTAGAGAGATTTAAAGATTTATCTCTCCAGAGTCATTGTAAATAGTAATAGACCTAGAGACCCTTTTTCTAGACATGGAGGATTTGTTTATATTCCAGAGTAAAATATAAGATATTCCTCTGTCTCTCAAAGGTGAAGAGGCATAACTGAGCTAGCTGTCCAACGTAATATCCAATAATTCCTAATCTTGGGAAAACTCACCCTGTGTCTGTAGGCTACAATGGCCCTCACTGTGTCAACTCATGGAGGACTAGGGCTTGGAAAGCTGGTGCTAACATCACTGTGGGAGTAAATCATGTCTGTTCTCCTATCTAGAAATGCCTTCTTTCCTGTCAGGATTAATCAATAAATACAGGAATAAAAACTTAACAATATGAAGTCATCTTGGAAGTGGATCCTCCAGCCCTGGGTGCCTCAGCTATCACAACCTCAATCAGAGGCAAACTGCCCAGCCATACCTTTCTGAATTCCTGGCCCACTAAATCAAGTACAAAATAAAATGGTGGTTTTAATCCAATATATTTTAGGGTAGTTTTTTACACAGCAATAAATAATTGGGTAAACAGTGGATGGTTTATCTAAATACTACTTTTTGTCCTCTTATGTTTTTTAGTATCAAGACTTTTCTTTTAAAAATACCAGGTTACCCTATAATAGAAAGTTTGCATTGCTAAGGACCAGTCCCCCTTAATAAATTATATTTTTGTATTATAGTCTAAAACATTATTTCCAATAGATACTTTTAGATCATTAAGTAAAATTATCCTTCTACTTTTTTCTGTATACATTTCATACCTTTCCTTATATATATTTATGTGCATGTATGCATATATGCATGTATAAATGTTTATATGTATGTACATATATTGATTTAGACAAATGTTTATTTATTAATGTGCTTGCTCATTTATTTCTAGAACAATGTCTATTTGTGTCATCCCCAAGTGAATGGATATAACTTGCAAAGGAAATTCTATATAGTATAAATGCATGTATTTATGAGTTCAGGTTGGAGACAAGGCCATCTTTTTGAATAGTAGAACTAGATATACACTCGTTTACATAAAATGAGTGGTCATATGAAACTACTACTAGAACCCAGAAAATAATTGGAAGCACATAAATATTAGGTGCCTTCTTTTCCACATTTGACACCTATATTATCCTGGTTACTTGACCAAAATCCCATTATTACAGTGCTATTCCACTACTGAAAATAGTCATAACTTTAAAATGAACATGAAATATCATAAGCCTCTTCAGTGAATTTAGTAACGTTGGCTTCTTGTCCTGACTCTGCTTGTCTTGCTTCAGGGACTTAGAGCAGACCACAGGAAAGTCATTTCAGAATATTAGTGCTCAGTTTCTGCACCTGAAAAATAGGATGGTCTGTGCAGGAATAAAGTTTTATAATCCTTGAATTTTCTTCCTGAGAGTAGATTGATAAAAAAATGAGTAAGTGTTTTCAGTAGCAGTAGATCCCCGAGAGAATGATGGAGAGGAACTAAGTGTGGAAGAGCAGGAAAGTGTGAGTGAGAGCGCACAGAGTTTCCACCTCATATTTCAACTTAGAGATGACCTTGGGAAACATTAATTCTCAAAATAGACATCTCCTTGACAGGAACCCAACATTTTGTCTCAGAAAGGGAAAATAACATAAATGCCTGCTCATCACTCAACTTTTAAAGTTATCATTTTAAATGAAGAAAGATATTTTGAGTAAAGGATAGTAAGAAATTTAAAATGGATACAATGTTATAAACTGGGAAGACCGTTCAGACAGTCTTAATCTTGGAATTATGGACTCATGAGCTTCAAGTTGTCCATTAATCTCCTGAAATTACATGCAAAACTCTGTGTAGATATGAGGATATTTTTGGAGCAGCTATATATATCTTTCTTCAGATTCTAAAAGGGTCTAAGTCAGAAATTAATCTCTGCAGATGTCTTCAAAACAATTCAAAGTCAGTGAACACAAACTGCATAATCTGGGGGAGCTTTATTAATTGATTATACTCCTTTTATGTCCTTTCTCTACTGTTAAAGACTAAGGTAGCAACTCTAAAACATATACTGCTGTAAAATATTGATTACATAGCAAGCAAAATGGGGACCATTAACTATTTGTGTATTATCTTTGCTCCTCCCATGAAAATCTGGGATTTCATGAAATGTCATAAATATGGCTGAACTAGTTGAAAGAGCAACACTGACACAATTGTGATTAAACCTCCATCCTCAGATGAAAGCAATGATTTAGTGTAGAGAGGCATGATATTTGAAAGCATACTTCCATTACAGGAGGTAGGGACATGGCAATTACATTTTGTTGACAAAATCTGCTGTTAAGATCACTTATTGTTAAAATGAAGTCATTCATCCTAAACAAAACAAATGAAAGGGATGTTGAAAATGTTTAGAGGAAAAAATCAGTTTTAAATTTATTTTCTACAAAGTCTGAACATTGTAATTGATTTCAGTGCTTGGATATACATGTTTAATGTTTGGGTGCTTTTTAAGGAACAGATTTCTCTGGTAAAAATTAATAAATTATTCCCAGCAAATGGTGAATAATTTAATTTATCTTTCTCTTCACAAAAATAGGAAATTAGTTTTTAATGTATAATTACAACTCTGTTTTTTTCAAGATATACAGGAGATAACATTAATACAAGTTTAGATGAAATAGTTAATATATTTCAGCAAATAAACTGACCCCAGTAATAGCAAGGCTAGCTATAACTAAATATAGAAAATTACTTGGATATTTTAATGAGACCATGTCATTAGGTTCAATATATCTTGTCCAGGCTAAACTGTACAAATGTCACCTGGGTACAGAGAATTTTAGACTTCTATTACTTGATTAGAATAAATAGATACTTTGCCTCATCTATTCTTTTTTATTGTCAACAAAATTTTGCTTGTGGGAACATTTCATTTACCTCATTTTCTTTCATAACTTCAAAACAAAACCAAAGTTGTTTTCTGTATAATGTTTTCTTGTAAAGTAATATTATTACTCCATCAGCACTCAGTGGGCAAACATATTTTTCAACATTCCTCTTTTAATTAACTTGTCTTACAAACAAAGGCTACCAGATGAACACAATTTATCCACAGCATGTATTTTCAGCTAGGAGGCAGATAATTATTGCTCACTGCAGAAATAATTTTCTTCTACTTGCTCATGTAAAACAAACTTTAAATGTCATTTTACAGCAATAAAGATTACATAGCACAAAGCTGTCTTAAGAGAGGACAATTACCCAGAGGAACTTCTCATTAACCTGAAGGTCAGGGGTAAGAGATGATCACCCGCTCTGGTTATCACAAACCTAAATTGCAGCACTCTAAATGTAATGTCCTCATAATCACAAAAGTGGGGACAGTAAAGACTAAGCAGTTATTGTGATACATGCCTAAGTGGAATTATAGGTTGTGGAAACCAGCTTGGTACCTGCAACCTTGCACTTATAACTGGGGATGAGAGCATAAGCGCTGTTGCACGGAAGCTAAGAGGTTCTGGAAGGGAATTGCCTCCTTTAATAAACTAGCGGCAGCTCTGCAACATTTAAATGTATTGTTTCAATTAATCACAGCAATTGCACAGTGTTCCTTAAACATTAAGGGAAAATTGTACTTTCAAACTGAGTGCCTGTAGTCTGCCAACCATCCTCTGCTGTGCTGTGGCCTTTCAGCGATGTATGTAATAGCAGGAAGCACTAGAGAAAAATCACGCTTGCTCATTTTTAAACTGTAAATTAATTTCCTAAGCTGTGAAGTTCTTAAACCTCTTTGCAAGCTTCGGTCATTTATTTGCTTAATCTAATAATTTACTCTTTAGCCTCAAGTAGAGAAGTTTTACTTTTGTTTGCTTTCAGTTCTACCCAGACAGGTAGCTCCAGGAAATACCTTGCTTCTTTAATTTGAATCTTCCATATATAGTAAGGCAAATTATAATTTCAGTAACAGTTTTCCAGGGGAAGCATAAAGAAAGAAAGATAAATTATTACACTATACACATTGATTAGTGTTGGATTGAAAGTTTAGTGTCAAACAATTCATGCATAATGGAAGTTTATGAAAGCATGGTTGTTGGCTAGAATCAGTCCAGCCATAGGGAAAAGTCTAAAAAGGAAGCATTGCTAGATTACATGAGTGTGCTGCATCGATATGAAGAGGAGAAACACAGTTCTTATGTGGCAGGCATCCTATCTACTCATCTCTTGGTACAATGAGAATCATGGAAAGGAGAACCAAGAAGTTTGTTAGCATATACTAGAAAAGGTTAATCTTCCTAGTTGAAGAAAACTGAAAACAAAAAGATATTTTTTTTCTTAATGTGAAATATGCAGCAGCCTTGGAAAGAAAATTAGATTTACAAAAGTCTTTAAGCCTTCAAATCTTTGCAAAGGCAGTTTGTTTACCTAAGTTGGAAGTTAGTCATTCATCTGCTGGAATTAAACTGATAGGAAAAGTTTTGAATGAGTTTCTAGAGAGTATTACAGTTGTATTCATATAGAGAAAGGACTCTACTAGAATAAGAAACACAAAGATTAGCAATAAACACATGATTAAATCATACATTCATTGATATGCAATAGATATCTAGGTGGATTTCTACATGAACCATCCCATTTAGTAAGAAGAAATGAAAACAGAAAGCAGTGACAAGCTGAAGGGCCTGTCATAATGGTTTGCAACCTAACCAATTAGTCCTGATTTCAGAATATTTTCAAGTAGCAAAGGCATTAAACATAAATGTGCTATTTTTTTCTATAACTAAGTGTATAATGGATAATTTAATGTGTTTGACCTTTATTAACTTATAAGATATTTTTAAGATAAGAAAACTGATTTCTGTAGGATGAAGTAAGAGGTGTGTTCATGAGGTGAGGAAAGAGGAACAGGTCAAGCGCTAAATAAACAAAATGATAGAGAATTTGCCCTAGAACTAAAAATTACCTTAAAGTTGAATTGAAATATAATTTGGCCAGGCCAAGATCACTCTGTGACTCTTCCCTTGAAGCAAACCTTGTTGTTCCAGACCTTCCAGTGTAATGATTAGCTGTTTTTAAATTAAAAACTACTTCATACTGGTTCCATTTTCCATGTATTTCTATTAACATTACTACCAAACTCTGATTAACCTAATTTATATTCATGAACAAATGGAGGACATTCATGTGCGGTAGGTGCCTCAAGAGCAGATACATTTGTGCTACCCGTGTATGGGCCCCTTTCTCATCAAACATTGGACAAGCTCCTTTAGCCAAACTGTGGAGAATCCACATCTACCAAGAACACACAGAGGAATACTTTGACCCATCCCAGAACATTCTTACATTTTATTGGTTTCTAAATTCTACCCTAATGAAATGGGTAAAAAAAGAGTTGAAAAAAAAGATTTCAATTTTGCACAGGATTATAAGGTGAAGTTTTTTAATGTAAGAAATTTGAAAAAAGTCCTTTAAGTTTTTATGGAACTTTAAATAGTATAAAGGATTACATATTTAGTTAAATGTTCCAATATGATACCTAACCAGGGGGGAGTTAACTGAACTTTGAGGCTAAGGGCATTTGTTTATCTTTTTTGGAAAGATATCTATTCAAGTTTTTTGTCCATTTTTTAATTGGGTCGTTTCTCTCTTTATTGTTAAATTGAAGGATTTCTTTATACAGTCTGGATATGAAACCTTTATCAGAAATGTGATTTCCAAATATTTTCTCCCGTTCTATAGGTTGTTTTACTTTCATGATATGTCCTTTAAGGCAGAAAACCTAACGTCGTTAGCCATCAGGGAAATGCAAATAAAAAAAATCACATGAGATAATACTCCTTACACATTTGAATGGATGCTATTTTAAAAACAAGAAAATTACAAGTATTGGAGAGGATGTAGAGAAATAAGAACAGTCATTCGTTGCTGGTGGTAATGTAAAATGGTGCAGCTTCTGTGCATGACCATTTGGCAGTTCTTCAGAAAGAACAGAATTATCGTATGACCTGGCAATCCTACTATGAAGTATTTACCCAAAAGGATTGAAAGTAAGGACTCAAACAGATATTAGCACACCAATGTTCACAGCAGCATTTTTCAAAAATATGCAGCCAACCCTAGTGGCCATTAACCAATGTAGTAATAAACAAAAGGTGGTATATACATACAATGGAACGTTATTTAACTATAAACAGGAATGAAGTTCTTATACTTGCAACAACATGGATGAACCTTAAAGACATCAGGTTGAATGAAATAAGAACAAAAAAGGATTAATATTTTATGATTTTACTGGAATGAAATAATTACAATTCTCTTAGAGTCAGAATTTAGAAGATTGTTTGCCAGGGGACAAGGTAGGGTTAGGGAATAGAAAGTAAAGGCTTAAAATAAACAGGGTTCCTATATGGCACAATGGAAATGTTTTGGTAATAGATGGTGGTGATGGTAGCACAATATTGTGATCATAATTAACAGCACTGAAATATATATCTGAATGTGGTTAAAAAAGGGAAATGTTTGGTTGAATTTATAGTAAGAGCATAAAAATAATTTAAAAAAAACATATATGGAACTGTATTACACAATGAACCCTGAGTTAAATCATGGACTACAATTAATGGGATACTTATGAAAATGTGCTTTCATCAATTGAAACAATTGCACACCAATGCAAGGTGTTAATAATAAGGTGGGATATGGGAGTCTTGTATTTTATGCATGATAGTTCTTCAAACCCACAATTTCTCTAATAAAGGAAAAATGCCAACAACATGAAATCTGATTATCTGGTCCAGGAAGTAATAGTAGGATGCAAGGAGAATTTTCTTTCCTGGTTAGTTAAAAGAGAAGTTTTCAAATATCATGCACATTTGAGATATTTACGTTCATGGACCTCTCCTTTTTATGTTCATGTTTTTACAAACTTTTTAGGAACCAGTGTTTTAAATATCTAGATTGTGGTTTTTATTTATTATTGGATTATTGCTGTCACAAAGTAGTAATGTAATATTAATAAGAAATGATTATGTTGTCATTATTCATGCTGTACTGTGAAAATTCTATCAATAAAGTGTCATATTATGAGCATTTCTATAAAATATATTGTCAGAAAATTGATTAAAAAGTTGTAGTGAACAATTATTTTTTGCTTCTGTAGCACCCATTTCTCATTCTTTTATCAACAGCCTCTACTTTTGCATTCCTCCCTTTTGCCAACACCAGTCCTGATATTGCAGGTGAGGCATTGCCAATATCTCCAGAAGTGCACTTATAATATCAACTTAGATCAATTAATATACTTTTGGGTACAGGCATAAAATTATAGATGGCATATACCTAACCAGACTTAAAGAGACTCATGAGACATTGCTAGAAATCTTGGGGAAGGTATAACTTCTTCTTCCCACTGGCCTTAAGCCTGAAAAGAGGAAGGAAGAGGAGCTGCTCTCTATCCTTAATATCACCTAACAGTAGAGTTGCTTCAGAGGAGGTGGAGAAAAAGATGCAGATAGACAGGACCTGATAGCCTCACGGAGGTACTAGTGGTCTGGCCTGAAGCCAGCTCATTTATTGGTTCACATAACTCCTTCCCAGGAATGTGACCGAAAGCGTTCTCCTTTTGTTAAAGATATCTTAAATTTGATTTTTAGTGATTTTCAACTAATAGAATTCTAGTGCATAAATTTGATTGTCCACACATTCCAGATCATCACTTTTGGATTTACTTACTCTGTTTCATACCTGCCAAGGATGGTGTGATATTAAAAAAATACCATTTCTAGCGTTTTACAATGTTCTTTTCTTTGGAACATTAAAACAAATAGACCCTTTCGTGAATGATTCATTGGCAATATTTCAGTACTCTGTTTAGTATTTTTTATTTTCAACTTCTAAAGAGTTAGAAGGTGAAATTGTTTCTAAGGCTTTAAACAGAAAAGGTTTCAAGTGTTGTATATGTTGTTTTTCCTCTTGAAATGTGACTAACAGCTGCCACTGAACTTTTCTTCCTCTGACCCCATCTAAATAGATATACTTTCAGTGTATATGATGAACCTGATAAGCTTTCCATGAACAGGAATTAATCATATGTTGTTCAAGGTTCTTTTATACAAGGCACTCACTAGACCTTTTAAATAATATAGAGGTTTCCACTGAGACCATTATTTCTCATCAAGGACAAAACAGGAAATTAAAATAAAGAACTGTATCAGTCATAGTTTTGCCTAAATATGACTGTAAATTAATAAAATTTATTTTACTAAATTTATTGGCAATTTTAAAAATTGAATTTAACTATATGACTGGTAAGTTTGGTATTCTGCAAACATAGCCTACTTTCTCTATTTGATCTTCTTTAATTTTTCTGAAATGAGTAAATTCAAGTTTGGAATGATTTACAAATGGAATTCAAATGGAGGAAGCTATAAATTAAAAAAAAATCTGTACAGCATTCTAGTTTGACTAGAATTTATTTTTCTTTTTGCTGATACTCAACTGGTAATCATGACCATGACTGTACAGAAATATTATGCTGGTTTAGACTATATTTATTTAGCTGGCTAAGAGTTTCAGAAAGGACCTTCTATTAATATTTACATTTTTATAACACCTCTTTAAAACATTACTTAATAATAGCCTTATAACTAATCACTAGTCTTCAGAATCACCTCTTATTTATGCATTTCCCATCAGATTATATGTTTTTAATAGCTTTATTTTTCAGGATCTTTTGCTGTTTTGTTTTTGTGTGTGTGTATATAAAGTCTTAAGGAACTAGTTATTTTTCCTGTCTTGGAATTGCTATGCTTACCTAAAGGCATATTTCTTAATTTTCCTTTCATGTGGATATTACTAAAATTGGCAAATGGCATTTTCAGTGCAAAATCAACGTATCAATAAGGTGAATATTTCAAAAGATAAATGTAGAGATAAGTACAATATAGTACCCTGTATGCCAAAATCTATGCTACTAGGGAACAGGGGCTGAAGGTCTGATTTCTCATGGACTGAGGTATCAGAGCTTCCTAACTGATAATTTAATCAAAATTAGCTATTGGACTTGCTCTATTTTACACATTGGTTTTTTGTCTAAGATATCTTTTGGTGAGAAAACTATATAGAAAAGAAAGTAAATAGCTAGAGATAAAAATAAATGTTCTTAACTGACTTTGTTAGATGTTAGATAACTTCTAAAGCCAGCGTTCTTAATTCTAAAATTCCTGATTCTAAGGTTTCTTGACTTCTCCTTGGTTTCTCTTCAGCAAGTAAAAGGAACCTCTGTTTAATAATGACCAATGAATCTTACAGAAAACAACAAACATAGAAACAAGCTTTCACCAATTAGGAAATCCATGGCCAAACAGATCAAGGATCAGTTCCTTTATATCCTCCTGCCCTTAGGAGAATTTAAACAAGGGTTCTTTTTTCCATCTATTATAACTAAAAAGGTTTCTAGTAGTAATGCATGCTGCTGATTGCACTTCTTAATAAGGTGCTTATTCCCCCCTTCACTCTAATCTGTTAACCATGTACCATCAATGCCTTATCTTACTATCTTGCTGTGTCAAACCAACCTTGAAGGGCACGTGTTGGCACAGCCATAAGACCAAAGAACACACTAGACAAATGTTTAGACATGAGCTTTCTTGGGACTTTTATGAACAGGAGAGACTTCAATGGCAGCCTTTCGGAGTACGAAGTTAGCACTCCACCACGAAGCAAGAAAAGGAGGGGAATTAAAGGGGTTTCAGGACAAAGACATTCCACGGGGTATGAGAACAGTGTTTCTGCAAAAGTTACATGAGGTGCACAAACAGGGTGTTTGGTGATGTTATTGCAGAAGAAGAGTATACAGTCTTGAGAAAATCAAAGTTTGCAATAGTCCTGTTATTTTTTAACTAGTGAGTGTCCAGGTTAGACCAGGGAACTACATGCTTCAGGCTGTGCTTCATTTAAGGGGGGGATCCCAGTTTCTGGGCTCCCACACCTGCTATGCCACATGCCTAGAACAGGTGCTTAATAAATGTCAGTTGAAAGAATGGACACATTTCCCAGTCCATACCTACTGCATAGAAGCAATTATATACTCTTGTACCCTCCCTTGGTAAACTCCTCTTTTAGTTCTCACCTAGTTATCACCTACCTATCTAGTTCTCGCCTAGTTATCATCCTTCGGAACATGGCTCTAGTGTCATTGCCTTAGAAAACACTGCCTCTACAAATCCGATGTCTTCTCCTTATTTTTCTCCTTTATAGAAGTCATGCTTTAAGGAATTATCACAATTTGCAAAAATATATCCATTAGTTTTACCTTCTGTATGCTTTTTCTCCAACTACCATGGAAATTCCATAAAGAACAGACATGACTGTGCGTGTGGATGTGGATGTGTGTGGATGTGTTCCGAGGATTTGCACAGCACAGAACTCAAGGTTGTTCTTAGTATATATTTCATGTATGAATGAAATTAATAAAATGAGTTATTTAGAAAAGTAAATGAGAATCTTTTTGACATATCATGCTTTAATAGTAACCCCTCCAGTACTTTCTCAAGAAGGAAAACCATTAAATATAAAAGAGGCAAAGAAAAGTCTCTGTGCAGATAACTAAAGCATCCTTTAAATCTTCTCAGAAATGAAAAATCAAGGTCAAAAACACAAGAGAATGTCTGAATGTATTATTAAAGATGGTTTTGAGGACCTTTCATAACCTTCTTTACAAAGAACCAGCTGCCTTACTCAGGAAAGACAATACATTTTTAATAATAAAAACAATGCCTATTCAGTTTACCTTTTAGTTGCTTTGTCAAGGAGCACTGTGGCTCAGCATCAGTGATTTTTATGAAATTCCTTTTGTGCTTCTTTCACTCAGGACTGGTTTTAAAAAGAAAAACTTCACAAGTTGAAAGCCAATTTGCCCCATTCCCATTTTAAAGTTATTAAAAGGTATGAAAGAAATGGAGCAAACAGGCAAAAGATAAAGACTTTTCTGAGAGATGAAATCCAAGCACAGTATCTGAAGAGGTGGCTAAATTGGAGAAAACTCTTAGAATGAGAACCCATCTAGTGTTGTTCTCGAGCCCTACCTTCTAAAGCTAGTGATTGTAGAAAAGACTATTTGTCTACCCCAACATGTATTTTTTCTCTTTAGAGGTAAAAACTCATTTTTCACAGGACTCACTACAGCATGTAACAGAAGATGACATTACCTAGCCTCTCTCACATTTAGGTTTGTGACCATTTTTCTAAATTCTGGGTAATGTAGAGTTTCTGGGAAAAGACATAAAGGTTTGAGATGAGATGAACTTCTCTTTTGCCCTGTGCATTTCAGCCTTCTTCATTTTGAATATCAGCCTTAGACTGCCTACTTCTAGATCTCTAGACTTCTTTTACTCGAGAGATGAATAGACCTCTTATTAATTCTACTAAACTTGAGCCTAGGCAGTACAATGATGAAAAAAATAGTCAGGGTTTCTTCTCTCCCGAACCTTAAAGGATAGTTAGAAACTATTAACTTCCTTAGAATGTAAATTTCCTAATGTACAGGGAAAGTTGGAGCCAGCAATTAGATCAAGATTAAACCCTATTAAATCAAACTGAAAATATCTTATAAGCACTCTTAGGAGATGAAGCAGTCACTCCTTCTTCTCTATGAATTTAAAAGTTTGAGGAAAACGTTTGATTAATTCCCTCTTTCATTCTTAGAAGGTAAAGATAGCTTTTCTTTTTTCTGATAGCACCCAGATTCTTAACCAAACTTTTACCACATGTCAAGAATTGAGGAGTTATGATTGGATAAAAATTAGGTATGAGTTAAATATTTCTCTTATTTTCTTCTCAAAACTCCTAAAACATTTGACTACAGTTACTTTCTTGGTTCATAATACATAAGGTATTTTATATTGCATTTACAATGGGTCTTCTCAATTATAAATTACAGAAAAAAGCCACACATCATTTGGTTTGGAGGCTATCACAGCATGTGTTGTTTCAGGCACTTAGTAATATTTGACAAAAGACTTAAGCAAGGTTGATGGTGCAGAAAAATTAGCCCTTTTGGGGCAATGGGGTTACTCAAAATATGTAGGTATAGGTCCCAAATTGTCTCTTTTTTCTTCTGTTATTTTGGATATACACCTTAACTTCTCCTTATATATTTTCTCATTTTTCCTATATTATGAATTCTACAGCATTTCTGAGTAGATAAAGTGAGAGAGCATGTGTGAAATTCAAACTTGTGTGGTAAAAAAGTGCAAAGGATCTTCATGCAGCCTTAAGGTTGTATCCTGATAAGTTTGTATCCTGATTCAGCCATTTAAGATTGAATGACTTGGAAAATTAATATCTGTGCTTCAGTTTCTTCTTCTGTAAAATGGCAATAGTGATACATGGCTAACAGAATTGTTGCACTGTGTCTCTCCAACTCTTGGTTACGTTTTTCTCTTCATTGGCTCCATTCTTGGCTGTCTTCTGCAGCATGGTGATTATGACTGCTGGCATCTCCTGCCTTCCAGCTAACATTTCTGGTGACAAGATAGTTTCACTTATCTGATATTTTCAAGAAAATTCAAGACCATGGCTGTCATTAGGCTGGTTTGGTTGTGTAAGTATCCCAGATCCCATCCCTCTCTCTGTACAGGGGTCAGAGTATTCTGGTTGGCAAGGCTAGTTGTAGGACTTGAGATATGGTAGGCATCAGCTCCATCCAAACAGTGGGTAGAGATATTAGGGAAAATTCAATATCCCAAAGGAAGTCAAGTTTACTTTACTAAAATAAGGGAGAAGAACTGTAGGATAGAAAGTCCACTGCAGCACTTTACTGTGGGCACTTCAAGCAATTTATCATTTATTTTCAAAGTTAAAGTTGTTAAACTGAGCTTTTGTCCTTTACTACCTTGCTTTAGCCTTTAACTTCTCTGAAATTTCTTTTCTGACAGATGTTAAGGAACTTTCCTCTTGATTGATTTTCTACATGCTTTATCTCTCATCCATCTAGTCCCCGTTTGCTCTTTTCACCGTTAAGTCCAAAATGCCAAGTTTATTTACTGAAAGAAAACATATATATTCTTTTAGTCCTTCATAATGTGTCTTAGTTTCCGATAATAGTGTACTAGAAAATTTCATCTGGGATTAATAGTTAATTGTTCACAGTATGCAACAGAGAAATGATTATTTCATTAAGGCTTGTTTGGCCTCAAAATCAGCAGTGCTATTTTAACCTTTTCATGAAGAACTACTCATAGTAATGATAAAGAGCTAGATGATGTCTTCAAGCTCTCTCTTTTATCTACTCTAGATTTTTCCAAGAACTATAATTCTGATCTCATTTTCATGATCCAATTATAAGAATAACAAACTGTGTGACAGGACGTGATTCAATGGCCATGGAAAAGCATTTGCCTCTACAATTTTTAAATAGCTTCTAGTTTACATCTCTGAATTGAGTCTTCATATATTCATCCCATTCAAAATTTAGGGAATGGAACTCTCTCTATTTTCAATTCCTAATTGCCCAAATATATGCTTTGAGGTCATCTTTCTACTGAATTCTATAAAATATTTTATTCTGGTGACTATCATTTTCCATATGAAACACTCTTTTTAGTGGTTTCTATAACATCATTTCCCCTGGTGCTTTAATTACCTTATATCCTATGCAAATGTTATTTTTGAACAAACCAATATGAATGCACATAGCACATCCATCAATTTACACAATATTTACTGTTTAATTAGTACACTTGATCACTAACCAGAAGTAAATATTCCTTTTCTTTTTCTTTAAATCGCAAGATTATCTCTTAACATATTCAGTAAATATTTGAGAGGATAAGAGACTGGTATGGATTTCTATATAAAAAGAACAAGTACATGTTAGGAGAGGTAAGTACAAAATCAAAAGCCATAGTCACTTTTACTTTTACAAATGATGGATTTGTTCACATTATATCCAGGTCAGAAAAGGCCTTTAGGGAGTCTAGCTACAGTGGAGTAGTGGATATTGCAACCAGAAATCTCAGAAAGGATTTCTCCTACTCACTGAAGAAAAAATATATAAAGGAGGCTCTAGTCTCATATGTCTCCCTGGAGAAGGTTTATACGTCCCCATCCTGTGGACTTATGAGTGTGTCATGTGAATTGTTTTGGTCAGACTTGTGAACAGAAGTGCATCTATAACTTTCAAGTAAAAGCTTAAGAACTAGCTTGGGTTTGTCATGCTTCTTTTACAACTTCTAAAAGACTATTAGAATTTCAGACATAGACAGTTTTTCCATCTAGATGATATGGAGCTGAGTTGTAACTGGTTCACAATAGACCAAGAATGTGAGAAATAATCTTTTCTGATTGTATGCCACTGAAGTTTGAGCTTGTGGTAGACTAAACAGACTGATAGCAAATGTATCAAGGATTTCTTCAAGAAGGAAGTGGCTTAGAGTGAGATTCTGAGGCATGATATGGTGGTTTGGAACTGTATGCACTCCAAAAAATCATGTTCTTAAAGCTAATCCATTCCTGTGAGTGTAAATCTATTGTAAGTAGGTTTTCATGTGGTTACTTCAGTTAAGGTATGGTGCAGGGTGGGTCTTAATCTTCTTGCTGGAATCTTTTATAAATGGGATCAATATAAAAAGGGATAGCTTTAGAGGCAAGAAGCTGAAAGCAACAAAACCTGGAAGAGAAGGGAGAGACCAGCAGACTCCACTATGCGCCTTGCCATGTGGCAGAGGAGTCAAGGATCATTAGCAGCCTTTAGAAGAAAGCACTGTGTTGATGATGCCTTGATTTGGATATTTTCACAGTTTCAAAACTATAAGCTTGTAAGCTAATAATTTCCCATTGTTAAAAGCCAACCCATTTCATGGTATATTGCTTTTAGCAGTCTAGCAAACTAAAACATATAGATAGGATTTCCACAGTAGAAATTAGAAGATAAGGTGGATTATATGAGAAAAATGCCAACAGTAAAGGCATGCATCAATATATTTCAGGGTAATGAGTAATACACTGATAGGAATATGATTTTTTCAAAATCCTTTAACTGTTTTCCTCTTTTTAGGAATACATTTTTTAACTAAAAGTCATACTTAAAGAGTGATAAATATTAATCATATTCTTCATATTCAAATTTGTATGACCTTAGAAATTAGTAAAAAATCAAAAGAGTTCATTATCAATAATTATTCACAAGGTAATTGTTCTAAAATTTGAAGAATATGATGAAAATGAGTTTGCAAGTGGCTTAATAAAGATGAGCCATACACTTGAGATCCAAAAGTTTTTAACCAGATGAATAAAACAGATGATAATTACTTTAGAATATTTGTGAAGAAATGAGTCATTGTGTGAATCAGTAGAAAGAATTATTCCTAGTGTTAAAAGAAAAATTGCTTCTAATCTAGTACTGTGAAGCTTATAGGTCTTTTCAAAAACAATAAAGAACAAAGTATCAAGATGATAGAGATATGATGTACATGAACTTTCACTTCATTTTTCTGTCAATTGTAAAAATAATACATTTCATGGTAATATTTTTAAAAAGACAATTGGATGAAGAGTTAAAAGGAAAATTTCCCCATACCATAAATCTCTACCACCATCGCAAACACACACATCCCTTTCCACAATCCCTCACACAATGTATACACCGTTGTACTTTGACCTGGTCCTGAGTCAAGACCAAGTCAGCAAAATGAGAAAGCAACTTTGGAGTCAAAGCTGGCCCTCAGCTTTAGACAGGGCATCTTTGGTTGACAGGATGCCAGAAACCCTGATGAACTGGGGCCCAGACTACTGTCCATGTGAAGTTCCTTTTAGGGTCCAACGTATCAGGCAAAGGGACATTTCTAGGTGTTGCACCCACTCATTTTAAAACATAATTCAAGATTGAATAGATTATGTGGATCCTTATATGGGATCATTAAGTAACACAATTTCAAATACAAATTTTTTCAATTCAAGTTTTACTAAATATTCATAAACTGTAGTGATGTCCAAAAATATTGTAATTACAAGAACAGAACTTTTCTCAGACTAAATTCTGGATGGGCAATAAGCTAAAAGTATCAGAGAAAGTAGTTGATCAGGCATCAGGTTAAGTTAAAAATGTTTATGAAACCTTTCCTTCTGGAACTCTCCACCCAAAAGTAGCTTCTCTATCTTTTGAACTTTCTGAGTATTTATTCTATATTATGGTTTTAATGATATTCATGTATTTGATGTATACACCATATTCAATATTCTCCAACAAAGTGTTAGCATTTGAATTTTAAATACCATGTCTTATTATACTTGTCTTTCTCATTATATTTAACCCATACAAAAAGCAAAATAAATATTTTGTTTACTAAAATTAGGAAAATAGAGATTAAAGTAGACAAATAAAAATGAAATTTAAAAAACTGGACAGGTAGACAATGCAAATTCCAAAAAAAAAAAACCCTTACATTTTAAGTTAAGAAATATGGACTGTGGTTGGAGTGAGATTTCTTGTATGGAAGAATCAATGAAGATTTCAAATAGGAGAGTCATAATTTGCATTATTTCTGGATTAAATATTTATATTTAATTTTTAAAATATTTATATTTAATTTGTTTCTTTCCAGAGAAAGAAAAACCTATATAGAGACTAATACAATAATATGGACTGGTGACAGTGACAATGGAAAGGAAAACACTGATACAGAGATTGAGTAAAAAGGCACAAAAGTACTAGTAGCCCATAAATCTGGAGAATTATTTTGTTCATACTCAGAGCTTAACAAAATTCTTGGGAAATAGTAATTTATGAGTAAATAAGTGTTAATTTAATATGTGGACACTGTTAGTTCTGATTGAAAGGGTATTTAAGGAGAAGAAATAGAAAGAGCTGTGTCCAGGTTTCTACCTGATTAATTAGGAAATAACCTACCATTTACAAAATAAAGAAGTCAGAAAGAAAATTCTAAAAAGAGAAGTCTTCATATAAGGGTGAAAAAATAACAAGATAACCTGGGAAATGCTTTTAAAGCAAATTATTGGCAATGGTTAGCAAGCAGGTAAAATGTGGACAAGAGTAAAGGAAAAGTAAATGTTGGAATTATAGGTGTGGGACTTCACTCTCAGAATCAGGATTCACCAACTACTTGGATAAAAGAGAAAGCCATTTAGCTTCTCTGGGTCTTCTTTTCCCCTCCCCTGATGAGAAAGAATTGTGTTTAGAGCAAGTGTCCTTAATCCTTTTTTGTTCCATGGCCACCTTTGCCGGTCAGGTGAAAACCATGGATCCCTTCTCAGAATATAGCTTTATGACACTTAACACTGGAGGTCAGAGAAAGTAAAGATAATGAGTTCATATTTTTCAATTCAAGCCCATGGATCCCCTGAAAGAAGTCCTTGGACCTCTGGTTAAGAACCCCTGATTTAAAGGATTTATAAAATTTCAGCCCTACAAAGATAGTAACAAGAAGAGAAACTAGTAATTTTTAGGGATTTGTGTAAAGGCATTAACATTTCACTTGGATTACTGGTTTTAGAGTATTTTTTTAACCTATTAACCTAAATGACAGTTAACAATTTCCAATTAAGTGGCTAAACTACAGCTACCAGTTTTCAAAATTGATTTAATCTTTAGACTTTCAGAAAATTTAATCAGAGTAATCAGAACTGCCTAAGAGAGAAATAATTTTTAAAGGTGGCCACAAAGTTCTAGTATATTGGGACTTGGAGAAAATTCTAGCTGTATGTTTCACAATTTTCTAGACTTTAAACACCAATTTAAAATTAATCATTCTAGAGTAAAGAGTTCTAGTGAGTCTAGTCTACTGTCAGATAAAATCTTCCTCACCTGATAAGTTTTGTTCGTCATCTTCATATCTTACCCCATTTTCCGGAATGCTTCAAACCCAGAATGTTTCCGGATGCAAAATACATATTGTCTCAAGAGAAGATTATCCTTCTGATTTTGAACTAATATCCATCTTAAAGGGACTCATCATTCACTGGGTATTATCAACCATGTGGCATGAAGCCTTTCCTGGCTCATAATTGTGCCCTCTCATCCCATAATGTTTAGAGGACAGTGTGACACTTTAAAGCCTTTTGTGAATCCCAGAAAAGATCATCGGCTTGGAGTTAATCCATTCCTGTGGGTGTGGTACCCCTTTGATTGGACTGAATTCAGTTAGGGGACTTTGCTTAGAGGCCTTCAGTGAGGAATGAATGAGGTGGGTCTTGGTTCTCTTGCTGGTGTCTTTCCTAAAGAGGAGAAACATTCAGAGACATTCAGAGAAAGAGCCTCCATTTTACCCTGCCATGTGAGAGAGGACTCACAGGATTGCTTGCGGCCCAGAGAGAGAGAGAGGGTCCCAAAGGCCAAGAGATTAGCCATATGCATGATCACCCAGAGCTGAGCCTGGAGGAGAAGGTAGAAACTGGCTGTCAATTTGCCTTGACATATGGCAGGAGTCCTGGACTGCCAGTAGTCGACTTTTGGTGAGACAGCATCCTTGATGATGCTTTGATTTGGACATTTTCATAGACTAAGAACTTTTAAGATTTTACTCTAACAAATTCCCAATATAAAAGCCAACCCATTTCTGGTATTTTACTTTTGCAGCCCTTAACAAATCTAAAAAAACTGCAGATTATTTGCTTGACACTTTGTCTTTTGCATGCATTAATTTTAACTTCTAATTTTCTACAGTAATATAAATCTTACAAATCATTAGTTTCTTACGTTATTTTAATCTTTTACTTTCTGTAAAATATTAGTGGTTGCTACATACTTAATAACTCATCTGCCATTAGGTAAGCAATTGAAGGACCATAATACTTCTTTTTCAAAGCTTTTATACAACACTTATATACTACTGGCTTGAACAATATAGTTGCCATTCTATAGAGAAAGGAATACAACATAAGCTCTGAGAGGGAAAATGTCACATTCTCTAAATCATAAAATACAATTTAAATATACCCATGGAAACTGCATAAATGCGAAGCTAAATTGCAATAAGCCATTTTCAAAATAGCTTGGCTTTGTCTAACATCCTTTCAGTAGCATTTCTTAATTACTCCTCCTCTACCTTTCATCCCTTTCAGAATATTCTAAATAAAGCCAAAGGATAAAATGGCTTCAGGACAAATAAAAAGCACTGGATTCCAAACTAAACTATGCCTTCAAGAAAGCCTCTGGCAGTAGTTGGAGTCAGTCTGGTGCATTGATAAAAATGTAGAGTGTGAAGGGAAGGGTTATTTATCATACTGTAGCTAAGATATCATAATCATATTACCCTTTATTTACCCTCTTTGCAATGTAACTTTACAGCTACCTTCATCATGACCTGAAGTCACCACTCTTGGAAATTGCACTGGCTTTGTGATTTGCATTGGCCAATAGAATGTCCTTTCTCTTATCTTGACCCATAACCATGTGAACAAACCTAGATTTCATGCTGGAGTATAAACTAGTCATCCAAGCTGAGGCTATCCTAAACCAGCCTGTCCACAGCTGACCTCATAGATAACTGCAGACACTCAGGGGAGCCCAATCCAGTTAAAACAACATCAACAATCAAATAATAATAATAGCAAAAGTATTGGTTAGCTGAGACTGCCAGCCTGCAGCATCATGAGTTCTATAAAAGGTTTTAGACCACTGAATTTTGGAATGGCTATTGCATAGTAAAAGATACCAAATATAGTCATAATTCAAACATCTGGAATTATATTTTTAACTCCATTTCATTTTTTATAGAATCTCTTTGAACTTGAGATAAAGCATGCTCCTTGAATAATAGCAGATAAATCATAATTTAAAAATTAGACTCAAAATTCAAATCCCTCAATAATTCTTAAATTATTGAACCTGAATGTTTCCTTTGATAAAGTATAAACGTAATTTTCAAAGGACCCCAATAATTTTTTGCTCTGCACATTAACTTTGTCTCTGAAGCTAGGTATGTCGTTCTTTCTTTTTCTTAGGTCTGTGAAAACAGTCATTATTTGAAACCATATCAATCGACATATTTCCTTCCTTTCCCCTCTCACCTCCTTTCCTTTTACAGTGTATTTAAGATAAATCATGAATTGTCAATAAAAGTTTCCCATTGTTACTGCTAATAATCTTGATTGACACGAATCAGCTTTCAAACCTGTAAAATTTTTTGCTGGAACAGTTATTTCAAAGGAAGAACAGTTGTTATTCCTTTGAAAGTACTGAGAATGACTTTTCAATTAATGAATTTAAGTAATTAAATATTACAATAAAGTAAATAACATAGAATATTTCAGTGGGGGAAATATCAGTTAATATGTGTTAAGTACCTTACCTTCTTCTCAGAAACCTTATCCAATTGGTCAGACTGGTCATTATCTCTTTCGTAAAATTTCCCAAACAACTCATTAATATTTAAATAGCTATCAGAATTATAAACTTCAAACTGCAGAATCCAAATGTCATTTATGCATAATTCAAAAGAATTTTGTGAAAAGCAATCTTTGGATTGCAATTGCTCTCTAATTCATCTTTTGAGTTTTTACATAAGAATTCAATGCCAGTGCCATTCAAATCAATTCACTCATAGTTGATGTTAAAAATTCTTCTGTAAGGATGAGATAGCAGATACCAAACTGTAGTTTTAACTGAAGAAGAAATTGAAGAAAGTGAGAACTACTTTTACAAGCTGCACAATTTTTATAATTATTTTGTGGTTGCTGATTTCACTAAATTTGTACCTGTGAATCTTTTTAAAGAGTTTAACAATAGAGTCTCTGTTTGAGACTGATAAAATTCTTTGTTAGAATTGAATATGTTTTATTGTGTGTGTGTGTGTGTTTAAATTAGAATTGACTTGCCTTCTAAGATTAGTAAAATTCTTCAGCTATCACTGACTCCAAAGTAAGTGGAAAAAGAAAATCATCTTAGGTCAGCACTGAACTCTCTCTTCTCTTTTTCACACACAGAATTACTTGCTGTACTAGTTTAAAGAATGTAAGTCATAGGATCATGGTAATAGTTTATTCATGTACAGCCAATATATTATAATATAATAAATCCAACATAAGGATAAAATATATCTTTGTGATATCATCTAAATGACTTTTTGCCTTTCAAAGCATAGTTACCATACAGACAGATCATGAATATAGACAGGGTGTATGGTTGAATTATTTGGATTTATGGAATATATTCCATATGAATCCCAAGTGGAGTCACTATGATTAATGCTACCTCAATGAATACAAAATGAATAAGTAATTACCCTCCACTTATTTTAAAGTTTTACCTTCAGTAGATAATTCACATGAGTTATAGTCGAGTCATGGTAACATGAAGAGCTAAGTTTAAACTGACAAAGGACAGGAAACACAGAGTTAAAACTGGGAGTCTCTTTGGGTCTCGGTCTTGTAGCACATATGGTAAAAACTATCTTTTGTATGAATTCACATATGGTGGGTCTTTGAGTGAATTTCATTTCCCTGAGGAAAGGGAGGTTCCTGTGAGATAAAAGGAAGAAGCTTTTTGTATTATGCTTATTTGAAAAATACATGTGAAATTTAAATATATAATGTATACCATATACTTCTAAAGATTCCTCTTAACCAATGGCATGAAAGCATGAACAGGAGTTAATAATATTTTCTAACCTCAGCTGTCACTTCACAAAAATGTGCTGTTAAAAGCAGAAAAGTAATGGATGATTCAGCATAATCTGTCACCACGACTTGAAAAACAATTTCACACACAAGGACCTACAGAAAAAAACAAATATATGCTGTTTAATTTATGCTATTTAAATGAACTTGGAATATTTCCTAGCCTACAAATTTATTGTGGAGTACAAGCTTGTGAAGTTTTGAGAAAAATCTCAAAATTTAGTATACTTCAGATATTTCATAAATTATTTAAAGCATAATGCCTATATGTAATCTGCACTTTAAAATACATAATACAAAAATATTTTATGCATATTTTCAGGATTTTTGGTTATTTTAACATTTATTTTTTCAATTTTGCATGTAAAAATTTTCAGTGAAATTTGTAAAGTTATAATACAAAGATTGAGCATATTGTAATATATTTTCATAATCTTATGTATTCACACAAAAATAGATGATATTGTTAGTGTATAATGAATAGTGTAACTTACCAAAAGGCATTATGCAATCAGAAAAATATTCATATCAATCTTAAACACTGAACTGAGAAAATCTAGTTTAATATCAGTTAAGAAGTGAACCATACATCAAAATATCTGAATATATGGCAGCAGGTATAATTTTCTATAATATAGTACAATTACACAATGAAATGACAAGTTGACTTTTGAAATAATAAAAGCCCATTTATTAATTATGAATAATGTGCATTTATCTGTGTGAATTAGCATAAGTTTGAAGACCCAGTACCTTGGGGAAAAATGGACCTGAGCTAAAAGGAATTGGACTGCAGGCAATTAGGAATGTTATTGACAATAAAATACAAAGCTCAGACCCTGGGTAATTAATTTGTTACATTTATTAATGCTATTTCTAATTAGATGCTACAAAAATAATTGAAGAAAGGGTGGATTTAAATTAGAAGACTGGTAAAATGTTGATTAACTTTTTATTCTAAATTCAGGTTTAACAAAATTAGATGATAATAGAGGATTGTCAGTCTCTAAGTAATTAAAGATTGTCGTTTGTAGTCACAGATATATTGTGAGAGTCTGAGAATTAATAAACTCAGAGGAAAATTAATTTGATGGCAGAATGGATTTCTCAGATGAGACCTAAAGAATCATTGAATGTTAGACCTGGAAGGATCTTAGATATCATCTGACCCAATTTCTTCAATGTGTAGATGCAGAGAGTGGGGCTCAGAGAAAATAAGAAACCTACAAATTAGTGAATGACAGAGCTGGATCCAAAACTATTTTCCACTATACAAAGGGGCAATTTCTAGTGAGCTTTGCTTTTACCATTATGTTATTGCAACTTTTCCAATCATTTATATGTTGGGTAAATAAAATAATTACATCATTCAACAAACATTTTTTTTTCCCACTATGTTCCAAGCTCTGTACTAGGTACAAGACACAACAATGAACAACACAAATATAGCAACTGCCTATGTCCCTATGCCTTTTAGTAAGTGTCATTTTGTCTTAATGCCCCGGACCAGTCGACACTTTGCAGTGTCCCCTGATGAGAAGAAAGACTGATACAGAATAACCCAAATACAATGGAGTCAACCACATTAATTCTGGAATATGGGTAATATGGATTAAATTGTGTCCCCCAAAAAGACATGTTCAAGTCCTAAACCCATTCATTTGAACATGACCCTATTTGTACTCACTGATGCATTGTTTAAAAATGAACATGATGCTTACTAATACTACCCTGCTAAAATCTTAAGGTTGAACATTTTCCCAATGTGCAACTTTTAATGCAAAGTTTTGAAAATTTTATTAGTTAAGATGTGGTCATACTGGAGTAGGTCAGGCCTTGATCCAATATGACTGGCACTTTTATAAGAAGAAATTTGGACAGAGATGGCAACAGAGAGAGAGGAGAGCATGCCATGGTTTGCTAGTAAATCAGCAGAAGCTACAAAAGGCATTGAACAGATTTTTCTCTATGACTTTGACTGAACCATGGCTCTGTGGACACCTTGATTCCAGACTTCCAGACTCCTAAACATGAGACAATAAATTTATGTTGTCTTATGCCACCAATTTTGGTACTTTGTTACAGCAGCCCTAGAAAGCTAAAACAATGGGTAAGAGTAAGGGTGTGTGTGTGTGCTTGTGGGTTTATCTAAACTCTGCTTGCTGGGTATTTCCATATTCATCTTGAGAATATTGCATTGCCAAAATTCCCAATAGCAAATAGTCCTTGGCAGAGATGTTTTCAGCTTTGGAAATAAGGAAATAAGACAGGCTGTGTCACCACCACCAGTCCTGCCAGATGTCACATTCCTTGACCTAGGAACAAATCTACTCAGCAGATTTTAGCTGTCTCTTTGAAATAAAAAAATTCCTCAACAGCGTTCATGAAATGGACTATATGACAAAATTCTCAATGTTTTTTTCTTGTTTCAAAAATAAGCAAACAAAAAAACATACAAAAAACTTGCTTCTAAACATAAAATGCAAAACTCAAGAGCTGCAGATATTCACCAGAATAGAATATCTGATTTTTAAAATAACAATTAAGGTTATTTGGTGTAAATAGAATCCCTAAGTTGTTTGTTTTGATTATTTCTTACTCCATAATGATTTCAGGCAGTGAATTCCTCTGCATGTGTGTGTGTTGTGTTGGGGAGTGATAGAGAAGATGTCTTGCATCTTTATTTTTGACTGCTTATTTTGATAAAATGAAGCAAATGACCCATCTTCATTTGAGTTGGCATGTATATTTCTGAAGGAAATATTTGTTATATTCACCTTTGTATTAATGGTGGCCCACCAAAGAAATGTTTAGAGCAATAGGTAATAAATCTGTGTTCCTTTCCACTTCCTTGTAACCAAAACAGGTGTGTCACTGGGTTATTGATGGTTCTTCCTTTCAATATCTCTATTCCTTGCTATAACAAATTTTTGATAGGATTGCTATCAATGTTAGAATGACAAAAAAGAACTACCTTTCCTGTGGCAGATTCATTTGAAAGGGTAGATATTGAAATTAGGAAACTATTAGATCAGAATAAAAATTGTGACGGTCAGTCATTTAAACTGGTCTTATGGGGTCGTTTCACAATACTTTTTATTATTTAAATTAAGAAATTATATCTGATTTATGCTTTGTGAAGAAATGAAAGAAAAAGTCTTACTAGTTTACCTTTTTACTTTGTTGTAAATGTTGGAGACATTTATTTGAATGTGCTATCATGGAATGACATAAATCCACTCTGCATTTATTTGATTGATTGCACATCACACATTCAAATAAACATGTAAGGCATGATCTCAGATTCAGATAAACACACTGCACTTATTTAAATGTCTTCACATTCATATTGGATTGAACATTCAAATGCATTTAAACAGTCTCAGAAGTGACTCACTGATGCATTGTTAAAAGGTAAACATGATGCTTGCTAATACTTGTATCTTAGAGACTGGCAGCCTGCACTTTTACTCAAAGCTGTTATAAATGCAAAGGAACAAGTCTATGCTAGAGGTAAGTTTGGGAATATTGTGCCATGAGATATTTCAGTGGGAATATATTTGAAATATTGGTAGTACAGACCAACACATCAGTTATTTCCAAAGAACCTAAAATCAATTTTATTAAAATTTCCTTAGAAGATGAGAATTAAATATTACAATGCAACAAACAGATTGTATTTCACTCAATAGTGAAAAAGAGATTAATTCTACAGTAGTGAAAAAGGGACAGAGGGAGACAGCATCCAATTAATTGCTCAAGCACTCTCCCTATTAAAGTTGTTTATGCAATTAGTTGTATAATTTGTCTCACTCTCACTTTTCTCTAAATTTGGGGATTGCAAATGCAATTTATAATCCCAGTTATAGTGCGCTAAATAGAATATTTTCTCACAAACTTTTGATCATCTTCCTAGAATTCAAAATAGCTGCAAGTGAAAATGACAATCCAGTGTCTTGCCAGTGTACCATAGAGCCAAATGAAGTAGAAATTCTTTTCTTAAGGCATACCAGTGCAAGTTGTGGGCTTGGAGCATATGCAATACTTATTAAAATTCTCCTAAAATTTTTTTTAAGCTATGTTCAAAATTAGAAGAAACTCACATCATGATGAGATCTGAAGAGAAGTCTTTAGAAAAGTAATTTTTTTGGTATGAATACTTTGCTACCTTAGAAAACTGCCCTTTTACAACATTTCTGCAGTGATAAATTGAAAAGTCAAGGACATTTACATTGTTGTGACTGCAGTTAAATAATAAACAGAACACTAAACTGATGAGCTAAGTAAGACCTTATTTAATTTTAAATCATTTTGTTATAAAACATAGACCCTTCCATAAAGGATTCCAGAGAATACTGGTACATTAGTTGTAAAACCTGTGCTGAATGGGAAGTATATTTTTTTATTCAAGCTATAGAACATGTAGATTAAAGGCAACTGAAGTTTCACACTTGTGTCATAAATAAATGCAATATGCAACATGTTTCTGTTATTTAATTATTAGTGTGTGTACTTGTTTTCATTAGTCAAAACACTTCATAATCTCTGTGTTTCACTGACTTGGACAGACTACACAAAATAATAGGTGACTATAGAAATTCATAGTCAAACATAGCTGAACCCCTATATTTTTACAAAAGAATATTTGTCTGTGAAATGACAAGAGAGACTTTAGTGTACATAACCATCCTTTTGTGGCAACTGACATAGTTGCTTATAGTAAAATTGACAGTCTAAATGTTGACATCCATAGAAGACACTGTTTATTTTTCACCCCAAATTTATTTCCAAAACCTCTTCCTTACCAATTAGTAATATAGAGTCTAGAAAGCTAAATGAAGAATTTCCAAAATGTCTTGCCACAAATGATAGGCAAGTGAACATATATGATGGCAAAAGTGAATATATATATATATGACCTATATATATTATATATATGTGTATATATATATGAACAATAGCAGTAGTAGCAACAATAATGTGTGTTGTGTGCACTTGTGTTATCTGGCCAAATCTGATTAAAAATGAAGATGTGCTGATGCCATCCACCTCCTTTTTGCTCTGACTGAACACAATGCCTGGAAGTGCAAACAGGCATCCATTGACCAGAGAGCTTGACTTTTCTAAATTAAGTCAATTTATTCTCCATTTTTATTTTGAAATACTTTCAAATTTACAAAAGTTTGACAGCTACAAAAATATTACAAACCCCAATCAGAGAACTCCAATATACATTTCTCTCCCAAATACCCAGATTCACCAATTTTAACATTTTGCCAGATTTGCCCTGTTAAACTATCTAGCTAGCTATCCATCCATTCTCTGAACACATCTATGCAATTTTATATATCATGCTCTTTAAACACATATCACTGCAATGTACAATTCCTAAGTACAAGAATATTCACCTTAAGTGTAGTTATCAAATTCAAGAAATTTAAAATTAATTAAGCTTACAATCTATATTCCAATTTTTTCATATATCCCAATAATGTCCCTTTGAGCCTGTTCTCCTTCCTTGTTAGATCCTATCTAGGAACATCTGTTGCATTTAATTGACATTGTCTCTTTAGTTGTTCCTTCCTTCCTTCCTTCCTTCCTTCCTTCCTTCCTTCCTTCCTTCCTTCCTTCCTTCCTTCCTTCCTTCCTTCCTTCCTTCCTTCCTTCCTTCCTTCCTTCCTTCCTTCCTTCCTTCCTTCCTTCCTTCCTTCCTTCCTTCTTTCCCCTTCCTTCCTCCCTCCCTTCCTTCCTTCCTTGCTTTCTTTCTTTTTGCTTTCTTTCTGGGAACATATACAACATCAACTTTCCCATCTCAATCATTCTCAAGTGCAACATTCAATGGGATTAATCACATTCGCAATATTGTGGTACCCTCTCCACCTTCCATTACTAAAACTTTTCCATGTCTCCAAACCTAAACCCTATACCTGTTATGCATTAACATCCCATTGCCCCTGCCTCCTGCCTCCTACTCCTGACAACCACTGTTCTAACACTTATGTCTCTCTGAGCTTTCATATTCTCTGACATTTTCTTTGTAGTTACCACAGAAATTAATTTTGACATCCTAAATCTGTAAGAAAATTAGTAGCACTGCTACCAACTTAACTTCAATAGTGTACACAAATTATGTTCCTATACTCCTCCATACCCCACCTTTGCATAGTTCTTGTCACAAATTACATGTTTATACATTAGAAATCCAAAACCACTACTCCATCATATTTTATTTGCCTTTTAGGGACTGTAGGAAGTGAAGATTGGAGTTACAACCCAAAAATATAATAATATTGGCATTTATTGGTACTACCCTCAACAAAGATCTTTATTTCTTTATGTGGCTTCTAGCTATTGTCTCCTATCCTTTTCTTTCCACCTGTAGAATTACCTTTATCATCTCCTTCAGGGTTGGTCTAGTGGTAACAATCTCCCTCAATTTGTGTTTCTCTGGGAATGCCTTAATCTCTTCCTCATTTTTGAAAGACATTTTGCCAGACAAAGAAATTTTTGTTGGTATTTTTTTTTACTTTCAACATTTTAGACATCATCCCACTGGCTTGTTTTATCCATGGTTTCTGATGAAAAATTGACAACCTTGCTGAGATTCCCATTTACATGACATTTTGCTTCTCTCTTGCATTATTCATAATTCTCTACCTCTGGCATCAGTTTAATTATAATATGCTGCAGCATTAGCCTATTTGGGTTTACCCTGTTTGGAATTCATTGAGCCATTTAGATGTGTAAAGTGATGTCTTTCATTAAATTTGTGAAATTTTTAGCCATTAATTCTTTCCATGCCTCTCTTCCATTTCTCTTCTCCCACTACCACACAATGCATATATTGGTACACCTGCTGGTGTCTCCAAAGCTCAAATTGCTTCTGTAGTAAGGATCCAAGAGCAAGGGCCTATAAATGTGTAGGTCCGTCGAGATTCCAATTGCTAAGGATGGGAAGAAGTCATGACTATAGGGACAATGATCAGACAGTTGACATCTGAAAACTGCTCCTTCAACTAGAACTCTCCATCTCAAACAATCTACTTAAGACTTCCCTTAAACCAGGGTTTTTGACAAGAGGTCCTTGAGCTTGAATTTAAATTCAAAAAAACAGTCTTCTTGTGGGGATGTGTTGGTGCTAGTATGATATATTTATTAGATAATACACAGTGTAGTATGGACTTAGGTTGGAACATTAGAAGAAAGGTTTGGAGTTAAGGATTCCAGTGACATTGGGCTGCTAGCAGAGACAGAGATGTCTTTTTGTTATTATTATTATGGCCCACCTACTTTGGTGTAGTCCAGGAAAGAAATGCATTGTAGCATACTTATAAGTATTGAGCTTCAATAATTGAGGTAACCATTATTTACACATTAGCTCATGCAATCCTTGGAACAATCCTTTGACATAGATGTTATCTTCATTCTCATTTTGTACACTTGGAAACTAAGGGCTGTGTGATTTGATACTTCCACATCACACACTCAAATTAGTTCTCCAAATTAATTTTGTCTAAGATAAATAATGATGTGAAAATCTTTGTGTTAATATAACTGCAAAGATACCAATACTAATGATATGAACATTAAGAGGTAGTATATTGTGTCCTGATTAGAACTATACAAAGCACTTGTAAGAATAACTCATTTAATCTTTATAGCACATTTTATTCTAAGTAATATTATTATACCAATTTAATATATGGGAAAACTGAGATAAGTGCAAAAGAGTTTTTTGTCCAAAGTCAAAATACTAGGAAGTAGAAGAGTTGGATTAAAATTTAGATTTCACTGATGCCAGATTTATACTCGTAACTATCTCTAAGTGGATGAGGAGAAATGCACATAAATACAACTATTCCAATAAAATGTCTTTCTTCCTGATTGAGGATTGAATGATTTTCTTGAAAATATAGCCATTTGTTATTTTATCAATAATTTATCACTGATAATTTGATTACAGATACAATGATCATCAATGAAAACCAGTACAATATTTAAGACTTGCAAAATAACACTTGCTTATGATGGCAAGAAGATATTTTTTCATTATTTAAGGTACTACGATAGGGGGGATAAGAGGGTTTGGGATATTTCCTTTTGAAGTAATGAAGCTGTTCTGAAATTGAGTGAGGTGATAAAAGCACAACTCTCTGATGAAAGCCACTGAGGGTACACTTGGGTTGTACAAAACATGGGACTATAAAACACAAGAAACCTGTGGTCATCAGGACAAATATAAGAATGTTCTCTCCTGAATGATAACAAATATATAACACTAATTTGGTTGTTAATAATTGGGTGGGTAGGGAGAAAATACACTAAATGTAAGATATGGACTGTAGTTAGTAATATTTGACAATGCATTTTCTTAATTGGTAACAAATGTTTAACAAAATTGCAAGGTGTTGGTAGTGGTGAAATGTATGGGAGTCTTGTATGATGATATGCATGTTTGTTTTGTAAATTCACAAATTTTACTATACATTTATTATTTATATATGTTCATAAATGAATAATATACTTCAATGAAATTTAATTTGAAAAAGTAATCTTTCCTCTGGGAATTTAACAGAGCAACTAATAGAGCCAGAACAATTGTCCTAATCTAATGAAATCCTAATAATAGAAAAAAGAGAATAAACTTGTGAAATTTTCAGGATGATGCATACAGCTTCAATCTCCGTAAGTCTCTAACAAACCCATACAAACTGGAAAATGAAATTTTGTTTTAAGATTTTTCTATCCAAGGCCCTAGTGTTCAGTTCCACACAATGCAATGTTTGAGGTACCTGCTCTCAAAAAAAAGCAAGAAATGTTATCCTTTTGGTTCTCCTGGTTTCTACTAGGTTATCTTTCATTAAAAAGAAACATTTGCATTAACAACTTTGTCATGTTAAATATATGGCAAACTTCTGTGGGGATAAGGATACACTTTATAACATTAAAAAGTACTAATAATAGACTTTTCAAAAAGGCTTGAATCGCTCCAAATTCTATCTCAAAGTCATCTCTTACTATGGCAGACTGAATCACATCCCTCATAAGGAGAGTTCAAGTGTTCACGTCTTAATCCCTGTTCTATGCGTGTGGGCTCATATGTAAAGAGGATCTCCGAAGATACTTTTAAAATGAGGCCAAATTAATGAGGGTGGACCTTCATCCAAATTCAAGCACAGTCATTCAGTAGACACCAGAGGAAAGGGATCACCATGTGGTCACCCCTCGGGCTGAAGTGTGGTTTGCTGGCCTGGCAGGGGAGCAGCCGCGGTAGGCCTAATTCCGCTGCCCCCATAATAGGGTGGCTGGTCGGACTCACCGCCACCCCTGAAGGGAGCTCGGCATGGGCGCAGAGTGCCCTCGGGTCTCCCCTTCTTGGCAGCCATGCTTCCGTGGCCGCCCCTCCTCCCAGATAGCGCCGCACGATGCCTTCTTTCTCCCTGCGCAGGTGCAGGGCGGAAAAATCCAGTCTGCCCTTTTCCCTCCCCCAGACAGCAGCAACAGCCAGGCGTGGGTGGGAAATTCAAGTCTGCCCTCCACCCCAGCAACAGCAGCCACCAATCCCTAAACCTTGCCCCTTCCCCCAGCAACAGCGACAGCCAATCCCTAACCACCACCCCTCCCCCATCCAGTACCGCCCACTGACCTTTCTCCGGCAACCAATCAGAACAGGGTGTGGCTTCGACCAATCAGCCTTCCCCAGCCCCTATAAAACTGTTGCCTCTCCCTCAATAAAGTTGGACTTGCGTGTTTACCTTGTCTCCGCGGTAGTTTTTCTGCCGTGCGCCCTCCAGTCCTGAGAGCCCGCGACAAGGGCCTGGCCTCCCTTGTCCCCAGTTCGTCGCCTGCTTCTCCGGGCGACTCCTTCGTCGCCTGCTTTGCCGGGTGACCCCGTCAGCCAAACCGCGCAACCCCTGTGAGACCGACCCCTCTTCTGCTGCTGGACCGACCCCTCGTCCCAAGTGGGACCGACCCCTCGTCCCAAGCGGGACCGACCCCTCGTCCCAAGCGGGACCGACCCCTCGTCCAAAGCTGGACCGACCCCTCGTCCGCAGCCAGGCCCCACCTCTACCGACCGAGCAAGCCGTCGCATCACCACATGAAGGAGACTTGTCAAGTGGCAGAAGCAGAGACTGATTATCAGCAAGTCACCACCAGAAACTATGGGCCTAAGAGGCACTTTGCTGACGTCTTGACTTTGCACTTCTGGCCTCCCAAACCGAGTCAATCAATTCTAGTTGTTTAAGCCAACCAATTTGTACTATTTATAACAGCAGCCCTGGAAAACTGAGGCATTGACCATCATATTTTCATGCCAGTTTTTGTAGAAAATATCTTTATTAGCAGTAATTTCACATTTCCCTGAGTTGGATTCAAGGAATTACTGCACAGTATCCTTACCAGAGTTGTCATGACTACACTTTGTCACCTTCAAGCAAATTGAAAAACTAGACTAATAAGTATACCCTAAAGCAGGTCATTGTTAAAGGCAGGCTTAAAGCTTTGCCAGGATTCTCATCCATCTTAAATACTAGGGGTCAACTCTATGAAAATTGCTAATAGCTTAATGTCTCAATATTTGCCCTAGTTGTCTCTGTTAGGATTTTAAGTTTCTATAGGACAAATGAGAAAATGGAATAAGGACTAAAACTACCATCCTCACTTTAATAAGTCCTGCACATTTGTTCTTCCTATAGTTACAAAGTGAGCAAAGTCAACAGAAGTACATGCCAGCACTGCCAACTGCTTTCTTCTTCTCCCAATCCTGTGTCTCCTTTCTCTCATTATTGTTTTCTCATTATTATCATTACTATTGTTATACCTCTGGATAGGATGAAAACTAAACAGAATAGAAATAATCTTATCTGGCCCCTTTACCTGACAAAATGGACTAATTTGCTATTTCTCCACTCACTGATATAATACTGAAAACGCATTGCAAAATGCATCCTTCTTCTGTAGGATGGGAGTTTGTGATGGTTTGTTGAGCTCAGAATTAGGTACTCTGCCTTGAAATTCATGTTCTACCACTTCATATCTATTTACTTTTGGCTATTAATGGCTAATAACCTAAACCTTCTAACAAAAGTTATGCTCTTAACTCATAGGATAATTATGAAAAATAATAAATAACTAAATCAACATATGTAAAGCAGCCTGGTACATAGTAAGGAATTTAGAAACAATGTTAAATATCTTAGGTCTTATATTTTATTTTAGTATGTATAGTTCTTATTTCAAATATAACTTTAAAAAATGATTATTGTATATCAGCCACACTTAAACATACAAAAACAATAAGTGTATAGAATAGTTGTGAACTTACAAAACAAACATACATAATTTCATACAGGGCTCTTATACTTCACCCTACCACCAATACTTTGCATTGTTGTGAAACATTTTTAACTAACAATTAAAGACAATCCTCAAAATATTACTACTAACCAAAGTATTTCCCCCCCAATGCATTCCCTTATTATTATTTTTATATCATTTATACACGAGCATACATAAACAATAAATGTATAGTAAATGTTGTGAACTTACAAAGCAAACATGCATAACATCATACAGGGGCCCCATACATCAATGTACCAACTTTCATTGTCGTGAGACATTTGTTACAAATTATGAAAGAATATTGTGAAAAATCTTTCTACTACTATAGTCCTTATCTAACATTTGGTATATTTCCCCCCCAACCCACCCTATTATTACTTCTTAAATATATTTTTATGAAAGAAGTTGTAAACTTACAAAACAATCATGCACATGTGCAGAATTCCCATACAGCACCCCTCTAATAATACATCACACTGTGGTAGAACATTTGTTACAGTTTATGAGATATTATCATCAGATTATTACCAGTTTCATAGCATATACTTGACAAACTTTTCCACATCCCCCCATTATCAACACAGTACAGCTTTGGCATTGATGCATGAATGTTACATTACTACTGTTAACCACAGTCCAAAGGTCACTCCAGTTGTATTTTTCCCATGCTTCTCCACATTCCCATCACCCTTCAGTAGTGATATACATCTGCTCTAGCTCACAAAGGACACTCATGCCTCTGTACCATCAACTACAATTCTTATCCACCTTAGAGTTTACTGTGCTATTCAATCCCCAGATTATCCTCTAGCTCTCTGTCAACTGGCCTTTACATACCTAGACTGCCATTTTAAGTCACATTACCATTTATAAACTAGCTGTTACTCATTATAATGTGTTACCATCAACTCTGTTATTTCTACACTTTTACAGTAAAGTTAATTAAAACTTCTACATGCATTAAATATCAGTAGTCCATCTCAGTCATTGTCTTATCTCCTTTAAAACTCCACTATCTATCTCCAGGTCTTGAAGATGTTTTCCCACATGTTCTTCTAGACGCTTTATAGTTCTTGCATTTATATTTAGACTTTTGTTATATTTTGAGATAATTTTTGTATAAAGTGTGGATAGGGGTCCTCTTTCCTTCTTTTGGCTATGGATATCCAGTTCTCTCAGCACCATTTGTTGAATGGACTATTCTGCCTGAGCTGGGTTCATTTGACAGGCTAGTCAAAAATCACTTGATGTGAGGGTTTGCTTTTGAACCATCAGTTCAGTGCCATTAGTCTATGAGTCTGTCTTTTTGTCAGTACCATGCTGTTTTTACCACTGTATCTAGGTGATATAATTTGAAGTCCAGAAATGAGAGTTCTCCAACTTCACTTTTCCTTCTTATGATGTTTCTGGCTATTCAGGACCCTTTACCCTTTCAAATAAATTTGATAATTGTGTTTTCCATTTATTTAAAAAAATGCTGGTGGAATTTTTATTGGGATTGCATTGAATCTGTATATCAATTTGAGTAAAATTCACATCTTAATCATATTTAGTCTTTCAGTTCATAAGCATGGAATGTTCTTCCAATTATTTAGGCCTTTTTAAAATTTCTTTTAACAGTGAGTTGTACTTTTCTGAATACAAGTGCTTTACATGATTGGTTAAGTTTATTCTTGAATATTTAGGTTTTATTTTCACCACTTTTTTGACACTTATAGCTACTCTTACTGATATCATATTCATTTCTAGACTCTCTTCCAGGCCTCTGTCTCCTATCTTTACTTTTCAGGCTGTAACACACTCTTTAGTATTTCCTGCAAAGCCTGTCTCTTGGTTACAAACTCTCTCAGTTTCTGTTTATCTGTGAATATTCTAAACTCGACCTCAGTTTTGAAAGACTATCTTGCCAGATTTAAAATTCTTAGCTGGAAGTTTTTCTCTTGCAGTATCTTAAATATACCACTGTTTGCTTGCCTCTGTGTTTTCTGATGAGAAATTGGCACTTATCTTATAGGGTATCCCTTATATATGATGCTTTGCTTTTCTCTTGCTGCTCTCAGGTTTCTCTGTCTTTAGCATATGACATTCTGATTAGTGTGTGTCTCAGAGTTGGTCTACTCGGATTTATTCAGATGGGAGTAGTTGTGCTTCTTGGACATGACTATCTAAGTCCTTCAACAGGACTGGGAAATTTTCTACCATTACTTTTTCAAATATTTGTTCTGCCCCTTTTCCCTTCTCTTCTCTCTCTGGAATACCCAATGACACGTAAGTTTGCATGTCTCTTGCTGTCATTTAGTTCCCTGAGAACTTGTTTAATTTTTTCCATTCTTTTCTTCATCTGGTCTTTTGTGTGTTTGCTTCCAGAGACCATTTCTTCAAGCTCACCAATCCTTTCTTCTGCCTCCTCAAATCTGCTCTTGTATGACTCCAGGGTATTTTTAAAAATTTAATTTATTGTACCTTTCAGTCCTATAAGATCTGCTATTTTACTATGTATGCTTTCAAATTCTTCTTTGTGCCCATCCAATGTCTTTTTAATATCCTTAATCTCTTGCCATGTCATTGAATTTATTAAAGAAATGTGTTTGAACTTCTATGAATTAGTATTCTCATCTCCTTAATGTCATCTGGAGGCTTATCTTTTTCCCTTCCCATATCTTCCTGTTTCTTGGTGTGGATTGTAATTTTTTGTTGGTGTCTCAACATCTGACTTACTAAAAAATTATTTTGGGTGTGGTTTCTTTCTTTACTTTAGGAATTTTTGGTCCTTTCTCCCATGCTGGTTGTATAGTGGGAGTCAAGGATGTTTTTGGTAGTTTGAAGCTCAACCTGCCCTCATTGCCCCAAGAACCAATGAAGCTTCTCCCAACTTTCTACTTTGCCAGGGCCTGGGACAAAACCACAGCCATATGTAATAATCCAAGTCATGCAGGCCTAGACTGTAGTTGCCCAGAGAGACTAATCTGACTTTTCAGTGTGTGCCTTCTGAATTTACCTTTAGATTTCTGAAGAGGCCGGTGCAGGGCCTGTCTGCTTCCTCCCTGCTAGAGGTGACGCTGAAACCTGGGCTAGGGCTGCAGGCTGATCTGGGTAAAAAAAACTGTTTCCTACAGTCACTGTGATTTTTGGTCAGCCTGCTTCCCCTCATGCCAGGGGCTTAGTCAAAATGGCAGCTACTGGCCTTTTTCCAACTCTGGCAGGTTCAAACTTAAGCTGTTCTTAGGGTTCTCCATTAGCCAATGGAATTCACTAATTAGCTGGAATTGGTGGCCAACCATCTCTTCTTCCCCTGCTTTTGGGAAATGGAGCTTCTAATTCCACCTGCAGAATAGCTCCTGAGGAGGCTTGTTGCTGCCAGTGGAGAATGGGCAGTGGCTTCCGTGGCATGGAGTGCCCTACATATGAATTTTCTCTGCATTTGGGCAGTCTTCTTCTTCCATTCTTTTAAGGATTTTGCAGGATGTTCTTCTGGTCTCCTGGAGCCCCCAAACAGGTGCTTTAGTTGGCTTTGAGTGATTACTAACTTTCCTATAGCACAAGTTGACTCTAGGAGGTCCTTACTCTGCCACCATCTTGATGGTTATTCTCAAATATAACTTTTGCTTAAAAGCTTGGGTTACTTTTTTCAGTGCCAAGTATCACCTACAAAATGGGATCTTGGCATAGGTATTTTGAAAAATCTTTTTATGTATACTCCTGCTCTTTAACAACCACAGATAATGTAATGTGGCTGAATAATGGGTACCTCTGAATAGGTAGGAAAATAAAGTTAATTAGGAAGTTATATACCCTCTTCACCTACCAAATCCTCAGACACATCCTGCTTTCTACCCTTCTCCAAACAATAATTGGAGGCTTCAAAGGCCTGGCAGAAGGTCACACTGTCTATACCTTATTAGGAGCTCAAACATGGCAGCAGACTCCAGACTTCCTAAGGGAGTGATTTTCATAGCACATAAAAATCTTTATAGCAATTGGCATTCCTGTGACATTTAAGTATGCGATCATCTCTCTAGTAATTCATTTGTTACTGTATTTTACAAAAGTATTGGTCCCTGAAGATAGGGAGAAGCTAAAAGTATTCCTTCGCCACAGTTGGTTTAAGAAGTGCTCATCTAAACCCTCAGTGCCAAGTATTGACCTATAAAGTTGGGTCCTTCACAGGTAGTAATCCTAGCACAGCCTTTGGGTGGGGTGGGGATAGGCAGGAAGAGGCTACTTTTCATAATTCTCATTTGGAAGGGGACCTCTAAGCTTAAAGTCATTTCTCTCAGATTGCTTGTCTGACTGTAGTGTTTCACAGAAATGTGCATCACAGAGCAGAATAAACTTGCTTTCTGGAAATATGTCTAAATTTTCATAGCTTTGTGAACTAGAACAATGAAGATATGTAATAGATAATAGGGAATGTAGGCTATTAACCTATAAAAGCAGAGTCAAGGCATGTAATGTTGTGGTTTTTGAAATTTAAAAAGGTGGTACTCTGCAAATCTTCTTACTTTAAATACCTCTTTCGAAATTGGTCAAATTCATCAGAGTAAAATGAGGAGATGGAGTACAAGGGATACTGACAGAGTGTCACCATTCTAAAGTCAGTTCTGCATTGCTTTTTTTTTTTGCATAAAATAAACTTTATTTTTATGGAAGTTTTAGATTACAGAAAAGTTAAACTAAAGTATAGAGAATTCCCATATACACTCCCTCCCCCAATCACACATTTCCATATTAATAACATCTTACATTTGTGTGGAATATTGTTATAATTGATGAGCGAATATTGAAGTATTGCTACAACCAAGGTCTATACTTTGCACCATACAGTTTTAAAGGTTTTGACAAATGCATAGTGGTTTGTACTCATCATTGCAATATCATGCAGAACATTTCCAGTGTCCTAAAAATGTCCAATGTTCCTCTTATTTTCCTCCCCCCTCCCCTCCTTCAGAACTTCTGGTAACCACTATCTTTATATAAATGTTACAACTTATTCTGATACTACTATACGAATAAATCTACTTTGGTCCATGGTTGCATTCCCCTCTTATCTTTGTTCATTCCTCAATCTTGAGGATTTTAGTATGGTGATATTCGCTGCACTCCAGATTGAGAGGGGCTGAGATCTTATGGGGCAGATGGAAGGAACTGTTTTACTTGCAGTTGTAGAATCTCTTTGTTTTTTGGGGTGGGTGTTGTCCATCATTATTATTTTGCTGGTTGTTCTGGGCAAGTCTGGTGAACTGGACAGTAGGTGTTGGCCACAACTTTGCTGAGATTCAGTACTCAACAGGCATTTGAAGAAATCGAAGATTTAAGTCTCTGAGACATATATTTAATGGGTATAGTGCTAATTACAGGTTCAAATAAAATAGAGAATTTCTTCTTTGTTCTTTAACTTTTTATTGTAATAATAGATGTACAACTCAAAATTTCCCATTTTAACTACTTTCAAGCATACAATGCAGTGAAGTCATTACGTCAAGAATATTGTTCTACTCTGCATAGACTTTTGCTTAAAAGTGTGCAAGATTTACAGAACAAATAGTAGTTATGCAATTACTAAACACTTGGATCACTCTCAGAGAATAAAAATACGTATTATTTTAAAGTTTAGCTTAGAAAAGAATCATTATAATATGAAATTCTTTATCATCCATGATGTGTCAAATAATTTGTTTGATTTTAAGAGAGTTCAGTATGATGAAGAAACCAAAAGTTATATATGTGCCCATGATAGACCCTAGAGACAGATTTTGACACTTGAATACAGCACGTTATGGTGCAGTCAAAAGACAACTGCTGTCACATCTACCAAAACTTTCAGTCCAATACTTTTAGTTCTTTTATAGTTTTATTCCACATTACAGAAGATAAGTTTTCCCAGAAGCCCTTTTCATAAAGAAAAGAATTTAAATCGTAAGTGTTTAATTTCTCACGGGAAATGCTTTTAAAACCACAGGGTCAGCTCAGAAGATGAGGAAAGTCAAATACAAAAGAATATAAACTCCTGGAATCAAAGTTGAAAAAGCCCTATCACGTACAAACCTTTAGGTTTCCAGAGTCTAAATTAGAAAATAGAAAGGACCTCAGAACTGAGACTAGATGTTAATTTTTATAAGCAAGCTCTTGTGTTTAAGAAAGAAAAATTTAAAAGAACACACAGTTCTCTAATTCTTGACAAGTTGGTTCATTTTCACTTGCTTTAGATGGATGCCTTATAGGTTACAAATGATTTTACTCCTCAGAGAATTTTCAAAATACATGTGGACACCATTATATTATGATCCTCCTCCCTGTTCCATTAAAGAAAAGAAAAAAGAATAACTAAAACCTTAACAGTAATGCACTGAAAGGTATGATTTATTTTGAGCCAGTTTTGTTAAAGTCTATCAAAAATAGCTGGTCAGCCCCAAGCGGTAGGTAAATGCTTAGTTGTTTGATTTTTTCCCCAGCAAGGCATCTTTGCACTCATGCGATTAATATTCAAGGACAGGCACATTAGCAAGCATTCCCAAATCTCAATTTGCAAATCTCAGCCTGGAGTTAGATTTCCAGAGGGCACAGTACAATTTACAAGACCTGTTTAGTGCTGGGTCATTAAATCTTTTAAAAATGAATATGGATTTAGATATATAAATTTTATCAGTTTTCAAAAAAATAAAACTCATCATTTAAATGTGAATTTAACTTAAAAGCTCATTATATTATTTAAAAAGCTCAGTCTGAAATTTATCCCATATTAACAAATAAATCTTATGCCAGCAATGGATTTTCTGATCATGTTTTGAACCTTATTTCTGTTAAGCTTTACACCTTCATAATCCCTTCTTTTCAATTCTACTTGTTTTGCCAGGAATTTAGGAGCTTATGGTCTCAAAATAAATAGTCCACAGAATTGAATAAAATGGAATAAGTTTTAGTCTGTTTGAGGGCAAGCAATACTATAACATAGGGAGATGATTCAATTCAGTTTTCATGAAGAGGAATAATTTACCTCCTTGGAAAATTAGGCTGAGATGCAGTATTTAAAATCCATCTAAATAAAAAAAAATTTTTTTAACCTAAGACTTTAACATGACTTTATACAAATCACCATCAGTAACTAATTTAAGGACTTGGAAACAAAATTCTAGGAGCTTCTAAAACACTTTCCTTGGCTATACCACTTAAGCTTCCTTCCATTACATAGACTCTTGATTGCCCTCAGTTCTATTAACACTTTAGAGAAGAAACAGAAAAATGACACTATTTTTGAAGGGGGAAAAATCATTTGGGAAATGACAATGCTCTGTAGATTAAAAGCAGTTTTGATATAGACCAGGTTGGGGTAAATATTAAATTCCTTCCCTCCAGCAATTTAGAAAAGGGCCAGAGGAGGAAAGGGACAAGCCAGTCACTCTAGTATCCAATCTCCTGCTGGGATGGGATGTGCTATGGTGCTAGCGATTAGAAGCTCAATAGTAAGGGAAGAGAAACAGAGCACAGTTGGAGGAGAAGATAGAATTATATTACTTTAGAGTCATAGAATATTAATCCAATTAAAGCAATAAAGAAGTAGTTAAAACAGAATTTCTACAGTCCTGATATCCCTTCAAGTTTTCTAAATGACTTAAGCAGTTTAGCTCTCTCTAGATGGAAAATGTTAAATTGTTTGTCAAACCTGCTGTTATTTCTTTTAATGTGTATATGCAGTTTTCTGTGGGCTCATGTTAAAGATCTGTCTTGTTTAAAATAAAAAAAGAAATAAAAAAGGGGTTAAAAATACCAGTATGATCACTGTTGAACAAAAACTATAGTAAAATACAAAATTCCTATCAGATCATTCTTCTCTAAAAAAAGAGTATTTATTTAAATTACCTTTGAAACTAGAATAGGCATCATGATTCTCCGCCAAATGTGTTGGTCTTTTTTTTTCAAAACCTGTTCTCAGGGCTATTGTCAAAAGTGGCTGTAATCTCATGCAGATGAGATATTGATCTGTTGCCGACATTCACTGAGCAGCCAAAGGGGAATCACATTACCAGCTACAAACTCCATCAATCATAGTCTCCTTAATAACCGCACTTAACCGATCTCTCTTGGCATTAACTTATATTGTATCCATGGCTGGCATCCAGGCTTCAAAAAAGAAAAAGGTTCATTTTGAAGAGTAGTTTTGAGTCCACTATATGTGGCTTAATAAAAAGTCTCAGGTTTTGCCTAGAATGATAGGGTTTATTCAATTAATTAACTTAATTTAATCCAATTAACTTAGTCTAGATCTATGGAAATAGAGCAAAAAGATGCTTGCATTTCTTTATAAATCTATGACTATGTCCTTAACCCCCAAATTAAATACTTAAAATGAAGTTTAAAAGTGTGCAAATGCATTAGGATTGTGTCTTGTTTGTTAAATGCATCTCTTTTTATCTCACTCCCTCTCTCTACACATACACATTTGATAAGTTACCACATAATAAAAACAAAGTAAAAGAGGAGGCAGAAAAAAAGATAAGGTTGTAATAAAGTAATAGTGATAGCAAGGGGAAACCCATCATTATTACTGTCGGGAAAACTAATGAGCAATTGTTTCAAGGCACATGTCTCTGTCATATTATCAACTCAGCTGTTCTACCTCACTATTGGCAGGTCTGCCAGAACAGAAAATCAGATGGACAATGGACCAAGAATAAGAAGGCACCTCCTTTTGACTATATTTTTATTTCCTCTGGCTCTGGTCTAAGAATGCCATCAATTTAGAAATAAGCTCAGAAGGAACAACTGCCACTCCCACCTCATGCTAGCTTTGTGACTACTTTTATTCCCTTCCAGAATGCTTGAGTAATTGTGATACACTGGACAAAAATTCTTTGCAAATACTATTTCTTTGCAGAGCATATTAAAATGCTGATTGCTAGGCTCCCTTCCATGATGACTCAGCAGGTATTACACAGGTAAGGTCCAGGATAGGGCATTTGTCACAAGTTCCAGCATGTGTGTGGTTGTGATTTGTAGAAAATAACTTAATATTTTGTTTGAGTAATTTGGATCAAGATCGGTAAGTTTGGATTTTAGACTTTAGGGAGGCCTGATCTTCATCCAGAAGCTGTTAAAGCTTGATTGCTTCAGCAGCAATAGGGAAGGGAATTTTAATTTTAATTTAATCCATGTAAAATCTTGTGATAATAATTGCAAGTCAGTAAAAATTAAATCTCTAACCAATTAAAATGATGCATCAATGAATAATAAATTGAACAAATAGTAGGGTTCTAAACTAAGTCATCATCCCTTTTCATCTGTGTGTGTATATGTATGTGTATGCTTTTAGCTAAGCCAAAATGATGAACAAACCAGAATTTTATTTCTCAAATTATCCTCCTTCCAAAACACACACAACAAAATATTTACATATTTTTAAAATAAGCACACCAGGTAATCAACTATGAATTAAAAGTGGGTATCCCAAATTGTGTTTCATTGAATTCATAAAAAATTCAATAATTGAAGTTTCTGTGTTCAAAATAGTATAGAAAATGCTGCATTCTGCCCTCTCCATGAACATTAATGTGTTGAAGGCTAAAAACCACTTTTTAATGCAGAATTCCCAATCTTATTTACCCTATATTAAATATCACAAGAAAGTCAACAGTGTTATATGAAAATTTACACATTAGTGGAACATATACTGGTGAAATTATGTAAATGAATATATCATATCAAATATCATTCATATGAAGTAAATTTAATGTTCTACAATTACTGTATCAGTAATATATGAGTAGAAGGCTAAAACTAAGAATTTAAAAATAAATTAATTAAAATGTGAAGGTTATTTGAGGATATGTGTATTTCTCTTTCATTTTCTGGGTACATAATTCATCAAAGAAAATCAGAAGATGAAAACATGGCAAGTCATTTATAAATATTTTCTATATCCAGGTTCTTTCCAAATGCAAGAATTTTGTTTCTGTTGCAATGTGCTCTAGCATATTTGGCCACACATGTTTCTCCATGTAGTTAACAATGTCCATTTTAATGTGCTTTTACTTAGTTAGCCATACATGTCTTTCCTTGTATGTGGTATATATGTAAGCATGTATGTGTGTTTACTCTCCTTCTGTAGCTAACATTGAAAGGCAACATCGTATGTAAAGTCTAATATCCTTAAAATTGTGATCAATTTGCCCATAAAATTTCCCACATCAAAAAATCTCCTGCCTTTTCTAATTTCTGTTTGAATCCTACTAATTCATCAAAGATTTTATCAAGTCTACTCTATTACATGAAACTTTCCACATTTATCCCTGAGCTCCATCCACTGTTATTATTTTCAGTGGTTCTTGATTATATTGAAAGTGTTATTTTTATTTGTTTAAATGTGGACAAGAATAGAATTATTCATTTTAAAGACAAAATATTGATTTTAATGTATTTCATATTTACTTTGTTACATAGAATGTATTTGATATATGTCTATCTTTTACCACTTTTCATTTGACACAGTATACTCAGTGAATGCAAATGAAATTGAAATATGTAGAATATAATAAACTTCACAGGCTGGTATTTGGTATAGCTTAATGTTTAAAAACATGCATTCTGAAATCATATTCTGGGTTCCAAAACTATATCTTTGACTTAAAAGTCGCATCATCTTAGACTAGTTATTCAATTTTGCTGTACTCAGTTTTCTCATCTTGATAATTAAATGATAGAGATAGTACCCAAATCATTGTGTGGCTAAGACTACCAAAGAGTTGATGCAGGTATAAGTTTTAGAATAATATTTTGCATATATTAAGGATTTAATGTTAGTTACTGTTGCAAGTTAAATTTCCTGGTAAATAGGTTGTACAGAAGTTGAATTGTGGCACACTTTCAACAAAGTCCTTGGCAAACCCACAGGGACCTGCGAAACTGGGATGGTGTTTTAGTTTGCTAAGCAGCTCAAAGCAAATACCATGAAATGTATTTGCTTTAACAACAGGCATTTGTTAGCTTACAAGTTTACAATTTTTAGGCTGAGAGAAAAATGTCCATATTAAGGCATGATCAGGGGATGCTTTTTCCTTAAAGGCCAGCTGTGAGTAATCCTGGACTCCTCTGTCACATGACAAACCACATGGTGGTTTCTGCTGTTCTCTCCCTTCTCTGCTGGGTTTCCTTACTTGCAGCTTCTTGCTTCCATGGTGCTCTTTCTCTCCCAGTATTCGTCCTGTTTATAAAGGACTCCAATAAGAGGATTAAGACCCATGCTGGGCCATGCCTTAAATAGGTTTACACTCACACCAATGGATTAGCTTTAGTACGTGATTTGCTGGTGCATTTACAGTTCCAAATCACCACAGATACCCTTCAGTATGATTCCCCCTTCATTTCAGTGGCTGAATGTTTATAATGTCCATGAACCAGTTATTGGATGTAGGCTGCCTTCACTTATTGGATGCAGGCAGCCTTGGGAAGGGGGCATGACCTTGGATTAGGCAACCCTCTTTTTTACAATAAGTGCTGTAGGTTGATCATTCAGCAGAACTCCCAGCACCTGCATAAATAAGTCCTTCTGGCTTGAAGAAGGTTCTGGAAGGAATGGGATGGAGATTATCACAGCATTCTCTGCTCATTGTTATTGTCGTTTTACTGTTTAAAGGAAAATTAATCAGGTTGTTATCAGTCATCTAAATGTAAATTCTATTTACATTTCGGAGGCAATTGTGAACAGTAAGATACAGAATAGGTCTAATTTTCCCTCCATTTTTTTATTCCCCTTCCATTAAATATTGATTTTTCCCTTTTACAAGTGTTATGGGTGTGTAAAAAAAAATAAGACATATTTTATTCTGGAGTCCAGTTTCAATACAATCACAGGGACCTTTTGTTTTAGGTATAATTTAGAATCTCTTTCAATTATCAAAATAATAATTATTAATAATAATAAAATTATTATTTCTGAGGAATTTATATTTTTCTTATGGACAGATGGCCATAATTTCTATAAGAACAAAGTTAACATTGTCACTGCAAACAAACTGAATTTTTTTAAAGTCCAAGCATATTTAGCAAGCTTATTAATAAAAAATTATTAACAAATTATAAGAGTTAAAAAATTAGGAAAGCCCTATTTAAAAATTCTATACTTATTTTGTCTTTAAAACCTGAAATAAAATATCCTATAAAATATTTTAAAGGGTAACTATAAGTTGCATCAAGAATTTATAGATTATATTAGATAGTGTCTGGCATAGCTCATGGTACTTAGTATTTCAGTTGATAATATATGTATATTATCAAGGAAGTATAATATATGAACAATGTGTTTTTGGTATTAGAAATGCCAATTTTCCTTGTGTCCACTGTATTGTTGTGCCTGAGTCTAACTGCTCTCTTAAACAGCCTTATACTCTTATACACACACCCAAATACATACACGCACACTAACATATATATGCTCACAAACTTAGAAAAGAGGATGATTACCTTTGAGACAAAAAAAGATATGACCAAACTTCACTCTATGTAATTTTGCTCAATGTTTTAAGATTTCTTCATTGTTCTAATTAAGTCAATGAATAGGTTATCTAGTTCTTTTCCTTTTATACATACAGAAATAACTTGATATACATGATCAATACAATAGGGACTAAAGTCTTTTTCTGAATAACCCAGACCTCCATTCCCCCAAAAAGCAAGTTAGGCTGAAAAGTTAAAATTAGCTAATTGAATTTCCTTTATATAGAAATGTGGCCTTAAAATACTTACAGAATGGTCTTTGGTGAAACTAGGACCTCAGGTAAAGCCTCAGCTCCTTCATTTCCAAGCTTGTGCCTTTGAGAAAGTTATTTCTATTTGGGCATTTGTTTCTTCATCTGTAAAATGGAGACAATATCCAGATTACCAACTTCACAGGGTTTTTAGGAAGCTTAAAAGAAATGATGTCTGTAAAAGACTTGACACATTTTCTGCCACAAAAACTATAGAGCAAATGGCAGGTGAATAGTGGTTTCCATTTTCTGCATGTTGTCATAGAATATTAATACAACTTTAACCCATATAGCTTTGTGTACTCTATTTCAAATGATATTGACACTCCATTATGAAGTGTAAACATTTTCCTTCTTAGAGTTTCTCCACAGGAGCAGAGGATAGAAAGATGCAGCCTCTGTTTGATAGGAAATGAGCTCTTATTTTGTGCTTATCTTACCCATTTATAGAGATAACATAGGACTGAAATACTGACGTGTAGCCAAGTGACATCTTTCAAATTGTAAATATAAATATATATGTTTGATGCACAACCATATGAATTTCACTCAAAGGCATAATTATGTAAGTAAATTAAGACGTGTTTATTGGCACATTTTAAAATAGATGAATGCCATGAAATTGTGTTGCTTAAATACAAATGCATTTTGTTGGGAAGGAACATTCATAGAATAATAGACAATTTAATCTAGTTTTCTACCTAGGGAAATTCCGTGTTTCATCTCATATGAAATGTCAAACCAAAAAACCTCTTAGACTATAAAATCTAGACCATTTTAAACCCTATAAAATTTAATTAACTTACTCTACTTTCAAACTTTTCATTTACATACATACACAATAGCCTTTTTCTTATGTCAACACATTGATTTGGTATAATGAAGTTGCCCAGTCTTTATTATTTACATTTTATGTTTCAAACATCTTCTTGTCATATAACAGAAATCGTCAGATATTATTTGAATTCACTTTATCCCTTTTCTTTTGCTGCTGAACATTTTAAGTAACATTTTCTATAACAGTTCTGCAGCAGGAAGCTTAATAGAGATGCTGTTTCCATAACAACAAATAGGATTTGGGCAGAAACACAATGCTCAGTGGTTACTGTTCCTCGCAGTAGGTAAAAGCAGTTATTCAAAATTACAGGCAGCATGACTTTGAAAAAAAAAATTAAAGCAAGGGTGCTAAGAGTTCTGTTCCATATTTAGTAAATGTTTAACTCATAAATGCTTGAGGGGGCAGCTGTAGGATCCTACTCTAGCAGCACTTTCTCTCTCATCATGTCCTGAAAAAGAATAGGCTTGGAATTCATTTTTCAGATATTAACAGTCTTATGAGTTGCCCCTGATGAAAGGGCAACTAGGTAGAATAATCACTAAATTGGCTAGCTTCTTATATTGGATAATTATTTGTGTATAATTTCTAATTTTCATAGTTAAAAATATCCATTTCCAAAATTATCCTTTTATTTAATTTTGTTTTAATTTAATTTATTTAAAACTAAATATTTATCTACTAACAGAAAAAATCCCCTGAAGAACTTCCAAGGCATTGTAGAGTAAGGTAAGAAATATAATCTGACCTGAAAGAAAGACTACAGTATTTTCATAGATTATTATAGAGAAACTTGACTATTCCATAATTCCATATCTTGGTCCTTTTGGTTGCTCATTTCTAAATGTTCACCTCTTCAGTGTTTGTTGAATCATTTGCTTAAATATAAGAATAGGATCATTGTTTTAAGTTTAGAGGAGTGTTTTAGTTTGCTAAAGGGCTGTTGATGCAAAGTATCAGAAAAGGGTTGTTTTTTATGAAGTGGATGTCTTTGGGGTAATATAAGATAAAAGCTTACAGCTACAAGGCTGTGAAAAGTATAAGTCAAGGCACTATAAGAGGGACTTTCTCACCAAAGTCAGCGGCCATGTGGTGAAGCAAGATGGCCACTAATCTCTGCCGTACTGCAGCTGCAGGCAAACCTGGCACAAGGCTTGGGTTTTACCGGGCCTTCTCTGTCAGTCTCAGTGGCTCAGCTTTCTTCCCGAATCAGCTGTGAGCTATCAGGTATTTGGCTCATTTTTCCCCAGGCCTCAGTTCTTTGAGCATTTCTGGGGCAGCACTTCTTGCAGCTCAGTGTGGGAGAAACTGGATGACCTTTCTCTCACATGGCAGGATCAAACATGGAGACTCCCTTTCCTTGTGTCTCTCTGTGTCTCTGCTTTTATTAGACCCAGCAAAAGGTAGAGACTCAACGTGAATCATGCCCCATTGACATAGTCCGATCAAAAGCCCTAAAGTGATCTTATCAAAATATCTAATCAAAGGACCCTCAGTGGAATTTAATGCAACCAAAGGGTATCATACCCACATGAATAGATTAATTTAAAAACATAATCCTTTTCTTTATGGGATTCATATGATAATCTCAAACTGCAGAAAGTAGTATTAGATTAATATAAAAATTAAATTATAAAGATACAATATAGTTAAAATAAATAAAGTAGCAGTATTTACAATATCAAATTCACAGAAAGGTAATATGTATGAAATAAACTCCCTTAGAAAAACCCTTTTTTAAAAAATCATTTCAGATGAGTAGGGACTCAAACTTATGGATAATTTCAGGAAATCTGATTTATTTCTCCTTAAGATATGTTTTTCCATTTACAGGCAGCTTTAGTTGGCCATTCTTTCTTATTCAAAATAAGGTATCTAATAAAGAAGCTAAAATTTCCCTCTTTATATTAGCTATTCACAAGTTAGATATATACAGTATTAACTATGCTATATCCCATTCTGCTGAGCTATGGAAGCTTAAAGCAACAACTGTCTGTATACCAGTGGCTATGTAGAAATTATGGAGGGAGCCATAAAATTGTCTACTCTGATATCACCTCTCACCATATATTTTTTCTTTTTTTTTTTAAAGATTTATTTATTTTATTTATTTCTCTCCCCATTGCCCCCACCCCAGTTGTCTGTTCTCTGTGTCTATTTGCTGCATGTTCTCTTTTGTCCACTTCTGTTGTTGTCAGCAGTACCAGGAATCTGTGTTTCTTTTTGTTGTGTCATCTTGTTGTGTCGGCTTTCCGTGTGTGCGGCGCCACTCCTGGGCAGGCTGAACTTTCTTTCATGCTGGGCAGCTCTCCTTACGGGGCGCACTCCTTGCATGTGGGGCTCCCCTATGCAGGGGGCACCCCTGGGTGGCAGGGCACTTCCTGAGGCATGGACCAGCTTCACATAGGTCAAGGAGGCCCGGGGTTTGAACTGCGGACCTCCCATGTGGTAGACAGATGCCCTATCCATTGGGCCAAGTCTGCTTCCCACCATATACATTATATTTAATATTTAGGTTTGGGCTTTGATAATGGCACACAATTTGATTTATATTAAATTTTGAAGCATGGTATTTGCTCTCTCTTTTCTTCATTGAACTAATTTCCTTTTAAGTAGAGATTGGGTTCTTTTCAGCTTTGTCCTCATGTCCCAGAGTCAAGCACACCTCCCTTGCAGACAGCACTCAATAAATTCCTAATTATTTAATGCAAAGTGTACAAGATGCTGAGAAGTAATGATCAGAACTCAAGGTGAATGGAGATAAATGGCCCTGCTCAAGTACACTGGGACAGACAGAATTCTAAGATGGTTCCTGTGATTTCTATACATTCTATTCATACATTTATGTCCTTGAGCACAAGCAGAACTTGTAACTTACTTCTAATTAGAACAATATAGAGAAGGTGAAAGGATTTTGCAGATGTGATTAAGTTCCCAGTATATTGACTTTGAGCTAAGCATAAGGGAGATTATCTTGGGTGGGTATGGCCTAATCAGATGAGCCCTTTAAAAGAAGAGCTAGACTTTCTCCCAAAACAAAGAGACTCCCAGCAGCAGAGCTGCTCCCTGCTGATGCTGAAGAAGTAAACAGCTATATTAAACTATCTATGGATTGAGCCACATGGCAGGACACTGCAGGTGGCCTCTAGTAGCTCAGGGCCTCTGGCCTAGAGTAGCAAAGAACTGAACTCTGCCCAAAACTACATAAGTTTGAATGAGGACTGTGAACCTCAGAAATGAATTCATTTCTTGGCAGCCTTGTGAGACACTGCACAATGGACCAAAGTAAGCTGAACCCAGGCTCTTGACCCATCAAAACTGTAAAATAATAATTGGATAATGATTTAATTGCTAAGTTTGTAGCAAATTGTGATGCAGCAATAGAAAACTAATATAACTACTAAGGAGGCTAGTTAGAGTCAGAATTTTATACTTACAAGTGAATAGAAAGTAAATTAGCTGGGTACCATGTAGCTTTCTATTTGTTTCCTCTCTTGTATTTGTCAGTTGCAAAGGTACAAGGTATAAAACTCTATTAAATTGACTAATAGTATCAAAGTTGTTGGGAAAAACATAAATCATTATAAAATACAAGGGAAGTTGCTATCTCACAATACTACCAAATTTTATCATGATTTGTGAATGCAAGTTTTAGGGAAAATATATTTCTCCAATATGTATATGTTCAATAGATTCTGCATGCTAAAAAAATGTGCTGGGTTTATGCACAGTCAAAATGTATCAAAAAAGATGATTTTCTCTCTCATAGTTTTAGGAGACAGTACATCTCCAGTATTTAATTTAATTAAATATGGTACAATATTATAGCTGAGTATAATTGTAAAAAAAAAAAATGACACCCAACATTAAAATCCCCTATAATCAAGAAGGCCAAGGCTGAATGAATCATAATTGCACTGTTGGCTAAGACTTCATTCTAGTCAATTATACTTTGAGAGAAATGAGAATTTTTTTTTATATCTCTAATCAGAAGGTACCTCTTATACAGCCTGTAGTTGTGTGACCCTGAAGAATGAGACTATCAAAAATAATTCCTGATAAGCTAAAGCTTTTATAGAAATCAGCTTAGTAGACTTTGAAAATAAGGTTTACATGGAAGTTAGATTCAAATTGAAGGGTCAAATTCAATCACTGTTCATTCAAATGTACAGTGCTAATATCTGCTGGTGAGAAAATGCATTTGAAGTATGATTTTTACTCCTTTCAAAGTATGACTGAGATTCTACACACCAGATTCACAGATGGGCTATTCACTGAAATGTTGCAAGAAAGGTAGGGGTACATGGCCAAAGGCAAAGTAAGTTCAAAGAATCGAAATAAAAACATTCAAATTAGAAGCTTATATATGATAAAAATTATGACTGATCAATTCTTCCATTTACTAACTGATGAGATGCTCACTTTCTCCAAAAGCAACAATATGGCTCCAAATAGCTACCTTCTCTGGGCTATCATCACTGGTCAATTCTCTGAGTCTTGCTTAAGAAAAAAGCTGCTGCATATTCAAGCAGCATAACAGTGTGCATACCCCTGAAAACAAGCTCAGTATGGAGGTTTCATAACTGCACCAGAGCAGATAATTAGGCAATTAGAGCTATTAAAAGTTGACAAAGCACCAAGCTGGATGAATTATATCCTCGATTTTTAGGAAGAGGAGTAAGGTAACAAAAGAAGGCCTCCAGTGAATCGGTCAATAGACTCCTGAGTAAGAAAGTTGCACTGAGGGGACAAAAGGTGAGATGAGTGACTTCTCTACCATTATCCCCAGGATTCAAGAAGGGATCAGGGGAGGATTAGCTGAAGATGTAGAAACCTCATGTCATTTGTACAGGTTATATTGAAAACATTAATAAGCTGAAATTAACTTTGCAAAACATGTAATTGGGTAAAAACATGAGATGAAAATAAAACAATGGGACTAGTGATTTAATTTCTAAAAAGCAGCCGATGCCTTGGCTCACATCAAACTTGCATCAGAAGGAAGTTAAGAAGCATAGCAAAGAAAAAGATATATTTAAGAAGATTTACTTTAAATGTGTGGAAGACATAATAGATTAAATTGAAATTTGTAAGGGGATAATAAAATGAGGAACGGGGACAACCCAAGTAGTCCTTGGCTCCCTGATCGATCTACTTATTAAATTCATGATGATTGTATATGACTTAAATTATTCTAATTTCCCCAATTGACAAATAAAATTGCTGAGACTGATGAAAGAGTATATTGGGATGCTGCTTTGGATTCTGTTGGAAAGTAGTTACGAGTTGACAGATGGTACCTACATTCTGAGGTTGAGAAGGGTAAGTAGGTAATGAGACTTGGGACCGAAAACAATTACAGTGTCTTAAACCTCAAATGCAGCATAATTGTGGCTGTAGACTAGGCAAAACAACTGAGTTTAATGCATTCATAATGTTTCTCAGAAGTGTGAAAAACAAAGCCTGGATGTGTAGATAGATTCTGAAAGCGTGTCAGGCAACAACAGAACACTCTCCTCATTCAGTCACTAGAGCATTCAGGAATAAATATTTATTGATGCAAAATGAATGAAAGTGTGTCATTGATGACTATGTAGACATGACATTAACAAACATTAGCACATTTTGGACAAAACAAAGTGGAAATCATCAACTACTGAACTCTATTGGAACATGGGTACAGAATATATCAAAGTAAAGTAATAACACTAAGGGTTAGGATGATGAGATGGAATATAAACTTGACCTGGAAATAGAAAGATCACTAGAAGGACTGTTAAAAGGAAACATCAGGAAGAATTGTTGACTTATTGAAACGAAGGAACTATCAAGAGAGTGTACCAATCTCTGAGACCAATATTCATAGTCAATACTAACAATGAGGAAATTATAAATGGAGGAAGGTGACATAATCTAATTTTAACCAATTCGGTTTCAGTATTTGGTAAGGCATTTATAGTAAGAGAATCACTCATCCCTAAACTCCTTGAGAATGGAGAACACATCTAATCCATCTTTGCATCAATACAACTACTTAAAAGGCATGACATACATCAGACATTCAATTATCTATAGAAGAAAACAATAAATAGAACAAAATTTTTAAATTATAATAAAATTCAGATAATATGGAGGGATTTTAAAAGAAGAAAAAGTTCTTGGAATTTCATTTTGCTAGGACAAAACCACTTCAACAATTGAATATACAGACTTTAAAGATGCCATTTCTCAAAAGTCATGCTTATAGCCTTCTTTATAATTTCTTTTATTTAGTTATATCAAATCATAACATCTTTGCATATCAATACTTAAAAGGTCTCATCTTATTTTTATTGACTGCTTTGTGTTCAGTTGTAAGTATACTACAACTGTTAGATATTTAGTTTCTTTTCTTCAGTTTTGACAATAATAAGCAATAACTTAATGAATATATTGTACTTCCTTATATATACATCTTTCATGACTTGTCAAATATTAAGAAATTCCTTAAGATTAGTTCTTAAATATGTCTCCCAATTGGTCACCCTTCTCTGACTTACATTATTTCTCAACTTAGCAGCCAGGGTAATGGTGACAAGGAAGATAAGAAATTCAAATTGCTACAGAAGAAGTAAAAACTTTCTGGAAAGGCAGTAAAGGAAACCCTCAATTAAAACAAAACCAAAAGATAAGAGACTCATGCTTTTATTAAACAAATACAAATAACATATTATAGCTGCTTTTCCAGTAATTGCTCTGATTTCCTCTTTTCAGGAATTTAAGTGATAGAATGTGGTTTTGTGATGCAAAATTACTGTAATTCCAGTTTCTTTTATTATCTAACATTGTGCATTATAAAGTTTGTATTAAATAAATATTAACCAAAGCATTTAAAATAGATGGACCAAGGGGAAGAAAAGAAGTATATTTTCTTTATTTCTTTATGGTTTACAAAATGGAATCTAGATGACCTTTATTTTTATTTTTTATTGCTTTTTTAAAGATGTATTTATTTATTTATTCCCCCCCCCCCCTTTGTCTGTTTTCTGTATCTCTTTTTGTTGTGTCATCTTGTTGTGTCAGCTCTCCATGTGGGTGGCACCATTCCTGGGCAGGCTGCACTTTCTTTTGCACTGGGTAGCTGTCCTTACGGGGCTCACTCCTTGCGAGTGGGGCTCCCCTACGCGGGGGACACCCCTGCGTGGCACGGCACTCCTTGCGCGCATCAGCACTGCTATGGGCCAGCTCCACATGGGTCTAGGAGGCCCAGGGTTTGAACCGCAGACCTCTCATGTCGTAGACGGACGCCCTAACTACTGGGCCAAGTCCGGTTCCCACCTTTATTTTTAGTGATAACAAATATAAATAATTGAAATGTTGTAGACATTTTATAATTGAATTATTTTATAGTTTTATCATGTAAGTATTACCTTAAAAGATAGTTTATGTGATAGCAATTAATGCATAATACAATTCAAGTTGAAGTGATCATCTAAAGGCAAACACTTCAAAAGATGTTAAAATTTCTGTTTTTGTCTTCAGACAAGCTATAGAATTGCTAAATAAACCAATTTAATGTTCTCAACTATTCCCCTGAATCAACACTTTTACCCAGGCAATCTATATTGGCTGCCTCAGTTACTCTACTTCTCTCTCTTTATAATGGTTATTTTCATATGTCATTTTAGCTACATTAAAGTGTACAGTGGTTTGGTCTGGCACTGACATACTTCTCACTTTGAGAGTATTTTGTAGATGATAATTGTGTCTATAATCAGTTGATTACATCTACAATTAGTTGATTGCATCTATAACAACAAAAGGGCATTACCCTCAGCAATGTGGAGAGTCTTCTCATCTAATTAATTTGAAGTCTTAAAAGCCAACACAGGATTAGGGGTTAGAAGAAGCATTTCTGCCTCAATTTCAGCATTGGCTCTTGCAGGAATTTCCAGCCAGCCAGCTTCACCTTGGAAATTAAGATTAAGATTAAGGACTTCATCACTTTCATTGGAGTTTCCAGCCTCTTGCCTGCCAGTCCACAATGTAATTTTTACTTGTATTTGTTCTCTCTCAGAACTCCTTAGGCACACAACTGGTGGGCTTCAGTTCTTAGTACTTTGGTGCCATGACTGTCCACAAAATTATACAAAAGTTCTTACTCACTAATTCAATGGTCTCATTCTCCTTGAAGTGGATTTATTAAAGTGCTTTATCATATAACAAATATCATAAAGTACTTATAATGTGACAACCACTCTTAGTTTATCCCTATGAAGTAAGCATGCTGAATTCAATGCATTATTCAACATTAATGACCAACACATTTTCCCCAAAATTTAACACATCGTAATTATAAATTTGACCAATTCCTAATATTAGAATAAAACAGTTCATCAGAGGATCCTAGCTTTCATGGTATCAAGTTGATGTTGGGAAGTCATTGTCCAGCCAAGGATTACACTCCCAAGCACCCCTACTATATAGATGGAGCCATAAACCTAGTATTATTGAGGAAATGTGAGCAAAAGTGTTGTGTCACTTCCTCAGTTTTGACAAAGGATTTAAGTATTGGGTATGCCTTTCATATGCCCATTCTCCTTGCTTGGCTAGATGTAGAGACTTCTGAACCTGTATAAATGTTGCAGCCACAAGTTAGAAAGAGGCTTAACAACTAAGAACATTTATATTGGACAGTTATTTGAGAAAACATTGTTTAACATTTGAAATGTCAACATTTACTTTTTACAGTAAAGAAGACCTACTTGAATACATACAGGCTGAATAAACAAACAAATGAAAATATTAATATTTCCTCAATAAATTATTAGTAAATGTTACGGAAAACTCCAAAAACCCAAAAATGTCTTATTTTCAAGAAATGATCTTAAAAACTGTTTTGGTCTTATATAATTAAAATAGTATTAAACACTATAAACAAAAATCTTTAAAAAGAGGCCTTTCTTATTTTGAGGGATTAAATTGCTTAATAACTTACTGATTTTAGTGTTTTCCAAATAATAAGTGGATTTAATGTAATTATCATCAAAATAATTATTTTAGGGTTTTATGATTTTGGATCAGTTGTGACCTGTGTGTTAATTCTTTGAATTTTACAAAATTTCCTGTAAATATATTTTTATTTATCTTACATCTTTATACATTTTCGAAAGAATTTTTTTATCTTTTTAAAATTTGTAATTGATAACATACAAAGTAATGTTTCCCTTTTTTTCAAAGATTTATTTTTTATTTATTTTTCTTCCCTTCCCCCTTCTCAACTTGTCTGCTCTTTGTGTGTTCTTCTGTGACCGCTTCTATCCTTAGCATTGGCACCAGGAATCTGTGTTTCTTTTTGTTGCGTCATCTTGTTGTGTCAGCTCTCCATGTGTGCGGCACCATTCCTGGGCAGGCTGCACTTTCTTACGCGCTGGGCAGCTTTCCTTACAGTACGCACTCCTTAGGTGTGGGGGTCCCCTATGTGAGGGACACCCCTGTGTGGCAGGGCACTCCTTCAGCACAGCACTTGGGCCAGCTCCACCCGGGTCAAGGAAGCCTGGGGTTTGAACCGTGGGCCCTCTCATGTGGTAGGCCAATGATGCCCTATCCATTGGGCCAAGTCCACTTCCCTAATGTTTCCCATTTTAACTACTTTCAAATATATAATTCAGTTGTGTTAATTACATTCACAATTGTGCTACCATCACCAGCTCCCATTATGAAAACTTTTTCATTCAAAAGCATTCCTATGCTAGTAATTATCTGTTCATCTGAACCCAATTAAGTTCTTTGTCCAGTTCTATGCCCAGGATGACTGACCACTGAAGATACCTTGCCTGTATTCCCTTGCTAGCTCATTTCCTGCTGAATTTGGCTTATGAGAAGCACCAGTAGGAAATCACATATCAAATCCCCCACACTCACAAAAAGTCAAGAGAAATACTAAGAAATAATAATTGCCACATAAAAAGAAATAACCTTAATATGAAAAAAATTTGTTCAACTTGATAAGAATAACACAAACTCCATAAAAAACTGAGCAAAGATTGTGACTAGAAAATCCATAATGCAGAAAAATAAACAACCAAATAATCACTGAAAACTGATGATCTTTCTTTGTAATTAAAGAAATACAAATTGGAGGTGGTATATTTTTTTCCCATCTAATTAATAGGAATTGAATTTATTCTTTAATGATTAAAAAATTTGACTCTTCTATACTGACTGGAGAACAAAATACGATATTGGCAGTAAAACAAAATGAAAAATTTTTCTTCAAGAATAATTAACTTTTGAGTATCTATTCTACAAATATGGCGGAAAAGTCTGGCAAGAATTTAGGTATTCATGTTTTCTGCAATGTTATTTCTAATCTTCAAAATGTGTTTAAAAATCCAAGTGTCCTACTACTATATATTCTAATGCATTCAAGATTAAGAAGATTTTAAAAATGATGATTTTGTAAAAAATAAAATGGGAATATACTATATAGTCCATTTAATGCATTTATTACATGCATATTTAAACATTCAAAGAACTAAGAGATGATATTTTTGGCAACCATTTCTATTAAATTTTCTATTTTCTATATACTATGATTTTCTATACTATATAATCAGAAAAGGGGTAAATGGTATTTCATACACATTTCTCCATATAGCCATAATATAGATTTGGGGGGGGGTTAAAGATGCCCAACAAACAGCATGCTCTTCTATGCTCAAGAGGAAAAGGCAGAAAGGAAATAAACATATCACAATTATTATGGACAAAAGTTAGCTCAGAGGACATGTCTTAAAGTGAGATCTAAATGGACCTGTTTAATTTCTGCTTTCTCAGTCTAGATCTTGGAAAAACTCACTAATGAAAAAGGTTACTGATTCTGATGAATAAGCTTATTTGCTCTCCAAAGCTGTACATTATCTATTTGTAGCCAAATGCTCCAAATTCTTAAACTCCTCTGAATTATTAATATACTAAACCAAAAGTTATTAAAAAGCATGAACTAATCACATCCCCCTGCCTCTATATGCCATGGATGAGTGATTAAGGAGCATATGCATTTTGTTAGCATCCAGATCCTAAAAGAAGAAGTGAAAAGGAGGCTGACCTACACATACCTTATTTGTTTTATTTTTAGGTATTAGGTAATCTATTCTAATTTCATGGGGGAAGGTAAATAGTAATGGTATAATATTTGGGGGGAAAATCTCCATAAAAATCTGAGAAAATTTTCCCTTCAACAATATATAACAGATTTATTTCAAAATTAAATAATTCTTATATGGCAATCTCCTGGAGAAAGAATGATATAGAGTAGGGAACTGAGAACTGGAAGAGCTTGATTTGACCCAGGTCTACCACCAGGATGTATGTCATTGTGTAAGTGATTTGGGCTCTGTGAATCATATTTTCTTAATCAATAAAATAAAAGACTTGAATTCTAATGGACTTCTGAGTATTTTTATAATCCATATGCCAATGTTATATTCCTAAACATATGAAGGGTTCATCAATGATGAGAAGAATTTTGTAGAGTTTTTGCATTCTCAGCTACCAGAATAATTTCCTTTACACATTAGATACCCAATGCTTATTCTTTCAACATAGTATTAAACAGGAATAAACTTTGCAAAATAGAAAAAAGCAAAAATAACTAGGCAAGATCTCATCAACCCTTCATTTCCTGATTTTATGATATGCTACTGAAAATAGAGGTTCCGTGATTTGCACATAGAAAGAGAAATCAGTCTTTCATTTGTCTCATCCTGGTTTTATCAAAAACTTTGCTTGACCACAAAAGACCTCTCTATTTTGCTAATGATAAAAATATGGGTTGAAAAACACTGTTGCCTAAAGAAATCTAATCTGCATTACCCTCTCATCAGCAACTTCAGTGATGCACTTTTCAAAACCCTTTTGCCAAAGTGAACTTTCTAGTAACAGTAAATATTTATACTAACTAGTGACTATCTTGTGAAAGACATTGTCTTACGATTGTTAAATACATTATTTCACCCATCTTTTCAAAATTCTTTAGTGGCTTCCTATTAGCTTAAAGTAGAAAAAAATAAGTTCTTTTCATGATATACTCTGCTGTCATAATCTGGCCCTTGATTCTCTTTCCACCTGCATTTAACACCAGAATTTGCTCCCTTAAACCTTGTGCCTTTATATTTTCTGTCAGTTCTGTTCAGAATGTCCTCTTCCCTTCGCCTCCAACAGCAAATTTAAACTCATCTTATAAATTTCAGTGCAAATAATGAGCTCTCATCTGTGAATCTTACCCAGAGAATCACCGATAGACTTAAGATTCTTTTAAATTGTGTTCACATGTGATTTGAAAATATCGTCATTAGAACAATTATTGCATGGTACTGTAGGTAATTATTTGAATTTCTTCTCCATAGACCATTTTCCATGGTCTGCAAATGCCTTTAAAGAATCAACTGTACTTTTTCATCTTCCTCTCCTCAGCATCTAGCTCTGTGCTTAGTAAAAATAGGTGCTCAGAAATAGATTTAAATTTAATTCAGTTCCTTAGATTTTATTATGTATAATTATTAGTCAATTCTATTTATTCAAGATTTCTTGAGTATATCCCTTACATTATCTCTCTACATCTTAGTACCATCCATGAGAGTTTTATCCATCAGTAAGCTATTTGAAGACAGGAGTGGTGTGTTAAATATTTTTTTCCTGCCCACACTATATCATAAATTCTTAACAAAGTGCATACATCCTGATTAAAAAGAAAATGCTGACTTGCAGTTTTAGCTCTGATATGTGAAGAGCTTAGAAATCATTGCTCTTATCTATTTAACAAGAAAAAGCTGAAAAAACTGCAAATCATTGATGCATCTTAAACTCATAAGAGAACAGCCACTGCAAATTATGAAGAGATAAGCACATTCACAGGGACACAGCTGGCATGTGCTTACCTGGAATGGAAGCAGTTGAATTCACAAACTGGTAGAAATGCTTAAATAGTAATTTTGACAATTTGCAGGAGGCTGAATGTAATTAGTGTGAGAATGAGAAAATCTTGGACACCGTAGTCTTATGATTTCTCCCCTCCACTTTTAGGAGACTAACATCCAGGAAATCCATGAGATCTTCATTTTGAGGCTCTAAGGAAGGTCCTCCAATGGCACTGCCAGTGGGGTAAATGAGTAACCATTTAAAAATACACTTAGAGCCTTCTCTATAGCAAAGGTCTATTGTCCATTGGAAAATATTTTGCCAGAACCTTTCTTCTGAGAGGGAAAGGGCAGTCTGTTCAGTCCAGCCCCACTAGCCTCCATGATTCACCTAAGGTGAGGGAAAAATTTATAGTCAACACTGATCTGGACTTCAAGCAAATTGATTGAGAACATTGTAATCAGAGAAGAAAGTAGAGGACAAGGAGCAAAAACAAAATAGAACAAATTGGCAAAGTATTCCATTGCAAAAACCTCTGTGAAAAAAGAACACCAGCCCATTGAAAGATAGGTTAAATGGAAAGATTATAGAAGATCACTTATCCTTTATAGTTTATCATCATACCAACAGGGTTCCAAAATAAAAATGGATTATAGCTGAAAGAACTGCAAGACAGATGTGATCTCTGTGGAAGAATATTTAGGAAATTCCAAAGTCAACAAGGCTTCAATAACAATTTAAAGCCTCTGGCACCTAGATTAACAACTAACATTGAAAAAATAAAAATAAAAAGCAAATTCAAAGTTACCATAAATTTTAGCACTAATAGCTTTCAACAAAAAACTTACAAAGTAATGAAAAAGGCAAAAAAAAAATCCCAATCTGGAGAGAGAAAGTGATCATCAGAACCATGCTCAGATATGGTACAGGTGGAATTATAATACAAGGAACATTCAAGCACATCTACCCAATAACAGGGACTGCATATGACTCAAGCAGTAGAGCACCTGCTTCCCTCATGGGAGGTCCCCAGTTCAGTTCCTGGTGCATCCTTGAAAAAACAAGAAACAAGCAAAACAAACAAAAAGCCCAATTTAGGTTAAGCAGGTGTGGCTCAACCAGTTGGGTGCCTGCTGACTACATGGGCTGTCCCAGGCTTAGGTCCTGATGTTTCCTAAAAGAAGACGTGCAGACACCGCCCCTGCCTTAATGAACTAGATGCCACCCTGCTGCAAATGAGGTAAACGCTGCCCCCACCACAAAGAGCAGATGCCACAAGCCAGCAGATGCAGCAGCCTGCAGGGAGTGGATGTGGCTCAGGCTGTTGGTCAGTCCCCTCTCATGTAGGTGGTCCCGGGTTTGGTTCCCAGTCCCCTCTAGAAATGTGAGCAAACAGTGAGCAGACAGATGAGAGAACCATCTAGGGGAGGGGATGATAAAGAAAACTTTTAAAATTAAAAAATTCTTTAAAGAAGCCAGGGAGTGGGTGCATGAAGGGTGAGGCATGTTACCTACAGAAAAAGTAGGAGGAAAAAGTAACAAGTACAGATTTTTTCTCGGAAACCTTAAAAGCAAGAAGAAAGTGGTATGGTCAACCACCACACCAGAGAACAGAAGGTCTACAACTGCAAGCAGGAGAACCCTATCCATCAAGTCATGTGGGATCTAAGCCCCGTCTTGATTTAGAGGTGGAGTGGACATCGCCATCCCAGTGTCCTCTGGATGGAGGAATAAAATATAGACTAGAGTGGGCATACTAGTATTCTACTATAGAATTACTGTGACTCTAGCAATGGAAGAAACTGTATTATTGATGTGGAGACGGTGGCCATAGGACATGCTGTCATCAGGGAGAGGGAAGAAGAGGTGTGACATGCGGGCATTTTCAGGAATTGGAGTTATCCTGAATGATATTGCAGGAACAGATGCAGGACATTATATATCCTGCCATAACCCATTGAATGGACTGGGAGACAGTGTAAACTACAATGTAAACTATAATCCATGCTATGTAGCAGTGCTCCAAAATGTATTCATCAAATGCAATGAATGTGCCACACTAATGAAAGGGGCTGTTCTTGTGGGAGGAGTGGGGGTGAGGGTGGGGAGTGGGGTATATGGGAACCTATTTTATTTTTTAATGTAACATTTTGTGTTATCTCTGTATCTTTTAAAAAAAATGATAATAAAACATAAAAAAGTGGAATGAAATATTTAAAGTATTAAATAAGAAAACAGTAACCTTGAGTTATATGTATCTAGTGAAATTATCCTTTAAAAGTGAAGAAGAAACAGAGTTTCTCTCACAAACAAAATCTAAGAAAATTCGCTGCCAACAGATCTACCCCACAAGAAATGTTAAAAGAAGCAATTCAGTCAGAAGAAAATTATGTATGTGAAAAAATTGGATCTTAAGAAAAACAGGAAGAATATTGGAGAAGAAATAAGTGAAGGACAAATGAAATTGTTTATTTTTCTTATTTCTAATGAGTAAAAGTATACTATTTTTACTGTAATAATAGGAAAATGAAAATATATGGATAATTATAGCACATTAAGTGGAATGAATCACTTCAGTACCAGTATCACGAGGTATTGAAGGGAAAAAATACACACACGCACACATTTTTCTCTATCTCCAGTGTTTGAGATGAATTGAGAAGAGTGATACCCCAATAGTAAAGGATGCACCTAGCATCCAACTCTTATTCTCTAAATACCATTTTCACTAAAAGGAATCATGGATTCTTGAAGAAACCGCTGGATTACAAAACAGGAACTCTAAGAGTACAATTATGATGCTGGAACATTTTTGTTTCTGAATAACAAGAAAGGCAAAATGAATCATAGAAGAATGTCAAAAGGACAACTTTTTTCATGGGTAAATGGGACTTTGATAAAGAATGGGAGATATATATATATATAACTTCAGAGAACCTCCCCACAAAATACTTTAAGTCCAAAGAGAAAGAGTGACTTTACATGGAAAAACCTGACAGACACCACTCTAATCAAGTGATCAAAGTAAATAAATATTATAACTGGGACAATTGCAATCATGCAGTGCCTAAGAGGATGCAATGGGAAAAACAGAGCATGACTTGTTATATTTCTGTCCAAGATAACAATCATGAGGACATATCAGACAGACCCAAACTGAGGGACATCCTACACAAGAGTTCATCCACTTCAAGAATATCACGCTCATGCAAGTCATGAGTGTCACTGTCATGAAAATCAAGGAAAAACTGAAGAGCTGGTACAGTCTGAAGGATACTAAAATGATAAAACTAAATTTAATATAAGATTCAAAACTGGATTCTCTGCATGAAAAAGCAATTTGGAACAATGGGAAAAACCTTTATGAAGTTTGCAGCGTAGTTGATAATTCTGTATTGATGGTAATTTATTGATTTTGATAGTTGTATTGGTGATTATATGGGGGACTGTCCTTGTTTATGGATTTACACAGTAAAATGATGGGACATACTGTTGGCACCTTGTTCTCATTTAGTTTAGTTTAGGATGTTTTGTATTGCATTTAAAACTTTTCTGTAATTTTTTTTATCGTTTTAAAGTAAAATATTGGAGTGGGTGTAACTCAGTAGTTGACAACATGCTTCACATATACAAGGGCCTGAGTTCAATCCCCAGTACTACTTAAAAAATAAAAATAATAATTAAATCTTTTAAAAGTAAAACAGATATTAAACAGTAAAAACTTGACTGACAAATGAAGGCTGGCTTAGCTAATGCTTTAAGGATTTTCAATTTTATGCACATACAGCCATCGCTTATTTTTAAACTAGTTACATACCCACTGTACTACATCACTAAATTTAAACCAGTTCCTAAGGTTATCAGGCACTGAGTGGATCCTACAATAATGGAAAAAGAAAGAAATAAATTTATTTGTTCCAAAATATGTACTGAATATTTTCTAAATGTCAAGCATTACATGAATAAAGTGTATATCAATATATAAATGTACAATGTACTGGTACAAAGGACCGCCCTCCAAATGAGGCAAGGCTACTCATGAAATCAAGCTTCAGATATTTAATACCTTCCCTAACTCAAAGGTAAAGGACTGAATCTGTCCTTGTAGCTCATTACCATTCATGAATAACCAGTTCCTATGGAACTGGAAAGGAAAGGAAGAATTTTGATGAAACATATCCCAGGTGAATTTTGAACCTGCTATGACATTGACCTAAAAGGGTTATTAATTACATAGAACTGAAGTTTTGATGTAAGTATATGATATATTTGAATTATAAAAACATCCAGCAGCTTGGCACAGCTTTATGTGATGATCTCTTTCATTTCAGAAAAAGTTTAGCCAGAAATCTTCAGAGCAAGCTACAGTTACATTGAATAAATAGTGGGAGAAGTCTTAATTCTATTTTTTTAAAAGATTTATTTATTTATTTATTTCTCTCCCCTCTCCCCACACCCCAGTTAACTGCTCTCTGTGTCTATTTGCTGCATCTTATTGTCTGCTTCTGTTGTTGTCAGCAGCATGGGAATCTGTGTTTCTTTTTGTTGCGTCATCTTGTTGTGTCAGCTCTCCGTGTGTGCAGCACCATTCCTGGGCAGGCTGCACTTTCTTTCACACTGGGCGGCTCTCCTTATGGGGTGCACTCCTTGCGCATGGTGCTCCCCTACGCGGGGACACCCCTGCGTGGCAGGGCACTCCTTGTGTGCATCAGCACTGCGCATGGGTCAGCTCCACACAGGTCAAGGAGGCCCGGGATTTGAACCTTGGACCTCCCATGTGGTAGACGGACGCCCTAACCACTGGGCCAAGTCCGCTGCCTTAATTCTATTTTGATGACACACTGATCTTAATTTCATACTCCATATATAAATATATGCAATACTTTCTCAAAATTAGAAAGCATAGAGTTTTTAAAAAATTTTTAATTAACAGATCACAAGGAATGTTACATTAAAAAACATAAAAATAAAAAAACATAAGAGGGTCCCATATAACCCACTCCCCACTCCCTACCACATCATTTTTATAAATTGTATTTTTTTGAAGATATATACATCACACAAAAAAGTGTTACACTAAAAAATATAAGAGGTTCCTGTGTATCCCCCACACCCACACCCCACTCCTCCTATACCAACAACCTCCCTCATCATTGTGGCACCCTCATTGCACTCAGTGAACAAATTTTGGGGCACTGCTGCACTACACAGATAATAGTTTACCCTGTAGTTTGCACTCTCCCCAAGTACATTCAGTGGGTTATGCCAAGAAAAATAAAGTCCAGCATCTGACTCTGCAATATCATTAAGGCAACTCAAAATCCCAAAAATGCTCCCACATCACATCTCCTCTACCCTCTCCCTGCCCTCGACAACTACTGTGGCTACTTTCTCCACCTCAATGCTAAAATTTCTTCTATTACTTGTCACAATAGTTTTATAGTAGAATATCAGCAAGTCCACTCTAGTCCATATTTTCTTCCTCCATTCTGTGGTCCCTAGGATGGCAATGTCCCCTCCACCTCTAGATCAGGATGGGGCTTAGATTCCACATGGATGATAGATGCAATTCCTCTGCTTACAATTGTAGGCGCTCTTGATTCCCTGATGTGGTGACTGACTATCTTCACCTCCCTGTTAACTAACCTGGGTAACACCATTCAACCAGAGAGTAGTAGTCGCCACTCTGCTGAGGCTGGAAAACATAGAGTTTAATAATGCTTTTACATAATGTTGCAATAACTTGATATAAATATTTTGATTGGCTTCTATTTGGGGACACAGCAACTTCCTCTCTCTTTCCTGGTCCCATCACAACATATATATGCTTGCATATTCACAAACACATACCTCAAAATAAGGGTACCTGAGAAAGAGGTATTCTGGTGTAGGGGGTGAGGAATGAGTAGAGGGGAAAATATACTAAAAAATATGTGATATGTTTACCTAGTAAGACCCAGTGGGTTAGTTATGTTAAGGGATCATAGGCTCATTTAAATTGTCCAGGGGAGTCAGGGAAATTCAGTGCATGAGCAGAATTACTTTAAAATTTAAGTGACAAAATGTGGCATGCAATGGGAATGCCGCCTTCTAACCACTGTGGAACCAGTTGTTAAAATGGCGCGGCATCATGGAACACAGGTTGATGGCACAACAAAACAGTCAGCAAATAATTCCTTAATTGCTTGCAATTAAAAAAAAACCTATATTTTCTAAATTTGAGAAAGTATTGCATATATGTATATATGGAGTATGAAATTCAGGTCAGTGTGTCGTCAAAATAGAATTAAGACTTCTCCCACTATTTATTCAATGTAACTCTAGCTTGCTCTGAAGCTTTCTTGCTAAACTTGTTCTGAAATGAAATATTCCAGAAAGAACAAATAATCTCCTTGTTACTTATGCAGCACAGAGAGTCCAAATGACCAGAGGAAGATGTCCCATCATGGCTGGTCTCCAGAGGTGGCTGGAAACAGCTCTGGGACGGGTAGAGAGATGGCAGCTCCCCATGCTCCCCTTAACGTCAAAGAGGAGACAAATCTACACTGTAGGAGTGTGTTTTTTATTGCCTCAGTGGGAGGGGGTTATGCCACTGAGAATTCCCGATCTGATTAAGCATCTGGGACTGCTTATTCCCAGTTTCTGAATTTAAGGTCTGGCCGGATGTTTTCATTAGACTTAACATCTCCCCAGGTTGTGGAATGGAGCACCTTAGAAAAGGAGGTAGAGGTAACTGTTAAGCAAGAAGTAATGAATAGTATAAAATAATATTGCCAAGGGAAGTATGATTGTATTTTGTAAGTGTAGCCTAATAAGGAGTTGAAAGGGATTTTTAGGCACTAAAGAGAGAAGTTTGCTTCTGTAACTGGATTTTGTCCAGGTTCTTGACTATGCTATAGAAATGAATTTCAAGAGAATGTGGGGTTAGTAAGGCCAGTAATTTATTAAGATAAGGATGGAAGAGAAATGGGAGAAAGTAACAGACCATGGGTCCTCAAGTAGAGAGGAAAGGGCTGAAAAGTAATAAAGCAGGCTGATTTACAGATGACAATTTCCCATTATATATCAAATGCCCGGGTTTTTCTTGCGTGGTCATCATGGAAGGGGGAAAATGGCAAGAGTAGTAGTGTTCAGAGGGCTGGAACAGGTACACCCACTAGCACCAAGACAAGCAACCGGACAGGGCAAAGGCAAGAGAGCAAGAGAGAGCAAGAGACCTTGTGCTTGTTTTTTAACCCATTAATTATTCCATCCCTTTGCTAATGGCCGGAGAAGAGTTCCTAGCTGTTTGCTGTTTTGATTGATTACCCCACACATCAATCCCCGAGAAGAACCCAATGGTAAAGTCCTTAGGGAATATCTGGGGCTTCTCTTGGCTTCTGGAAGCATTCTCATTCCGAGTGGCAGAATCTTGTGAGGGTCTTCCACAGCCATCTTGAGGGGCTAGTGAATGGCACGTGGACTTCTTACCAGGTTCCAGATCCATCTGCTGACTCCCTATCTTACTAACCTGCTTCACTTCCAGGTTCATTTGAACATGCTCCATTCTTCCAACATAAAAAACAAAATGCAGTGGGAGGCTACAGTTCATCCTTCCTTTGTCTCCACACAATGTAGGAAAGTGTTTTCAGAATTAAATTGACCTTCATTGCTTTTTCATACACTCAATAGTAATTTGCATTTCATTTAGATTGGATGTATAATGCGCATTCTAAGCATTATTTCTAAGTGAGTTCACTTACCTTGAATTCCTGTTTTGAGTCATACCTGTTTCTCACAGGACATAGACAATAATTCATTTTTTCTAGTACAGAATATAATAAATCTCCCTCAGCTTTACTTCTCACTGTATCGTAGTTAACTTTGTCTAATATAAATTAAAGAAATTAGAAAAAAATACAGAAACTTGTTAGATTTTTCTCCCTAAATTAATAGGTATCACTTCAAAGAAATTCTTAATATAAGATATACAAACTTATATTTTCCAGATTTTGAACACCAAAATGATATTCATAATTTTGCTTTCAATAGTTTTTCCATTGAAGCACAGGTCTCCTTCATTTACACACTTTAAAAATTTTCTGTGTCATGCAGATGACAGAAATATTTAATTGACATACAAAGTTTTTCCTAATTTTCCTATTCTGCACACAAGAAAATTATAATATTCTTGAAATATATGAAAGAGATTAATTTGTAATTCTTTAACTGCTATTTCTATACCTCCTTCAGTAAACAGTTTAAAATTTGAAAGTCTTTTTCAGGCTCTTTTTACCTGTGAATTATTGTTTTATACATGGTCTGCACACTACTGATTTCAAATTGAATCATTGCTGTTTTATTTTCAGTACAATTAGTTATTAATATAGTACTTAAGAAATTTTGTAACTTTGTAGAAGCAAATTTGTGCTCCTATTTACCAGTAGGACTACCTTAAAATTTTTAAATTTCCAAGAACTCTTTCTCAAAAACAGGAAATTATCTTTCTTTCAAAAGTATGTTTTTTGTATAATTCAAGTTGTCTTTGATCACTTAATGCCCAATATTGCACAGGCTGATCTTGCCATCCAAATATTCATGAAGACATTCTTTGAATGAAACATAATCAAAATTCATCTTTAATCCACAGAATTGTATTCAATGTACAACTGAAACTAAGTTCTGACCTTCATAATTTATGTTCCTTCTCCTTCCCCAATTTAGCACTGAATTCCAGAAGTCAAGTAGAATTTGTGGTAAATTGAAACCACTTACTCCTAACATAAAATTAATTATTTGTGGAATTAATATTAATTGGATTTATTGGTCTCTCATCAAAAAAATTTTAATCGAGAAAATACAGCAACTTGTTAATGACCACACTGAACTGCTTCACAAAGAACACCACCATTTCTTAAGTGACTGAATATTAGTAAAATAGCTTAACAAAATTAGATTAGATAAAGCAGTCCCAGATGTTGTTGGGACACTCCTCTGTTTTTCATAGGATACCAAGAATTTAAAATGTTTTGAGAATAAGAAACAAAAGTGAATAAGAAGTTTAAATTCTTCATTCATAAGTTCCCTAAGACATAACTGGGAGTGACTAGAATCAATTTTAAGACCTGATAAAGAATGTGCCTGGGAATATTTATTTCCAGGGTTTATTAATATTTTTATGCATTTTTTGGAAAAGTAAAAGGTCAGAGTTATGTTGAATAACACCCTCTTTGACCAAAGCCTATAGTAAGATATACACATGGAAACTATTTCCTACAACTTAACTAAGAAAATAATTCTTTCCTCACCAAAGAATTATCTGAAACTGAGTAAAAATTTTGTTACTTTAGTCACTGATGAGCTTAAAAGAAAACAACACTGAGTTATGGGGGAAGCTTCAGAAAATTCTGATAGATTTTATTTTATTATTTATTTTATTTTAAAAGAAATTTTAGTTGACATAAACATTACATCAAAAATATAGGAAGGGGGGACTGGATGTGGCTCAGGGAGTTGTGTACCCACCCCCCGTATAGGAGGTCCCAGGTTCAGTTTTCAGTGCCTCCTAAAGAAGACAGGTCAACAACAAGCAGGCACTGAGCAAAAACAATGAGCAGGCAATGAGCAAAAAACAACCAACAGGACAGTGAGCAGACTGTGAGCAAAAACAAAAAGTGAGCAGGGAGCAGATGTGGCTCAAGCATTTGTGCACCTGCCTAGCACATGGGAGGGCCTGGGTTCTGTTCCCAGTGCCTCCTAAGAATGAACAACTAGACAACAATAAGAACAATAAGCAGACAATAAGCAAAATCAGCAAAAAAAACCAAAAAAACAAAAAAAACCAATGCATAAGGAATCTATCTCAGGGAGAAAAATATATAAGGAGATTACTATCCCTTGGCTCTTCCACACTTTCCCCCATTAACAACTTTCATTAGCATGGTACATTTGTTATAATTGATAAAATCGTTTTTAAGCATTGTTACCAACCCTGGTCAATAGTTTACATTATGGTTTACATTTTCCACCACACAATTTTAAAGGCTTTGACAAAATGCATGATCAGGGCACTGCTGACCATTGAAGGAAGGGGAAGATAAATACAGAGAAAGATGTAGTCCAGGGGTAAATAACTCCTATCACAACTTTTCCTCATTTTCTATTTTATCTAAAACTGTCCATGCATGTCTATGACATAAATATTAAAATCTAGATTTTTTTTCCTACAGAATGCTAGATATACAGATATAAGTTGCAAAAAAACTTTCAGCTCTTGAAATAAGCTAAGGAAGCAAGTCAGAAGCCATAGGAAAGGATAGGAATATGTACATATGTTGGAGGAGTGGTGTCAGAGGGATTCAGGTGAGGCACAAGAGAAGTATAGAAAACTGAAGGTAGAAATAATATGTCATATAGAGAAGAAAGTAGAAAGATCCTCATGGAATCCAAACTCATTTGATAAAGCTGAGATGTAAGGTACTTGTAATAAGTTTTTTGTTAACCATGCACTTGACTTACAGTGAATGAGATCACAGGCCTTTAAACCTAAAAGTGTGAAATTGAGAGCATTGCAGAAGAAAGGTGGGCAGTGTGGGGTACGTAGCCCTTAGATACATTGAGCTCCAGGAAAGGGTTGTGTGGTCTTTCCCTGAGTGGATCCTTGTGTGGGTTCCAGGCATGCACACGTGTAATAAATTAGTGAATGAACAATATAATTGAGGGACTGTAATATACAAACACAAGTGAGTAGAATATGTATTTAGGGAATGGAGCAGGCAGCTATATGACACCATGTCCGAACATTACAAATATGCACACCAATGATGTTTAAAATATGTCAGGTGACTTTACATGGGTACAGAAGGAGGGCACACAAGATAATTGGAAGTATAATCTAGAGGCTGATCCAATTATGAATTTTACTGTGGGCTGTGTCAGTTTTTTTATCTTTGATGAGGCTGTGAGGACCAGACTTTACATGTTGCAGTTTCCTTGAGCCTGGTAAGTCTTGAAGTTGTTGAAGCTATAACTTTATGGAATATAAGAGTGAAAATTTGGTCTTTCAATGACTTTATACCCTGATGTACTATAAGAAAATTATTAAGAATTGTGAATTCATAAGCCTTCTAATCAATAGTGTCTGCTCTTTTAGCCTAGAACTGTGAATGATTAATTTGTCCATTGTCCTTTGGAATGTCGTAATCCTGCTATGCAGGCAACCCCCTCATCTAGTAACTAAAAAACAAATGTTTCAAAGGAACAAGTTACCAGACGTGGCATTTGCACATCCTGTTTGTATCCCCTGTCAAACTAAAAGCTGAAAACCTTATGTTCCTGTTCAGTGTATCATGAATAGACTAGAACAAAGACACCTGGAGACACTATGTCTCTCCTGTGGAGGGCTAGCCCCCGCCTGTCCCCCACCCATGAGTTCAGTTACTTTCAATGAGGCCATTCTTCACGAGTTGCAAGACTCATTGGAGTTCTGAGGTTTGGAACCACTTAAAAAAGATGGTCCCCAAGTTGCCAGTTGGAACCCCACCCAGGAGGGGACACTTTGCCTGGGACCACTTTTCTAAACAGGACACTGATTAGCTGCAAAAGGGGTCCCCCAGCCATGTGAGAGATCAGATGTAGACTTTTCCCCTGATTTGGTGAGTGGTTGTATATGCTTTCATTCTTTCCTATGTCTTTAATTGATTACTTTATTTTGTGATTGCTCAATTATAATCATTTGATATAACCTGAAACTCATTTGTTTCAATAAAGCTGCCTTTGCATAGCATTTAGAGTTTCTACTCCTTCCTTAGCAGAACATACCCATAGCCTACAGTTTCTCTCACTTTAACACTGCTGGAAATAACATATGCAAAATAATTTCAAATATACTGGGCAATCAAGCAAATTAACATTCACCTGCATGCATATAAAGGGAAAATTAGCTATGTTCATCTATATCAAGTGAAAATGCTTGATGTCCTGAATGCATAGTGTCAATATATATAACTTCTTAGACTAATAATACTTTTCAGCTTCTCTTAGTCACTGACTTAGTTGATAGTAAATCAGGAAGCATGGCAAATCATGAGCTTGTTGAACAAAATCTTTCTAATGGTCTGCAAGACAGATACTGATACATCGTAGGTGTGAAGACTCCATTGGTCCTCTTGAATGAGTTTCTAAGTGAATTTTTAATTTCTCTATATGTAACTGTATTTATTTTGGCTCAAAACCAGAAATAAAACATTTGAAATGTAAATGGTTTTGAATGCCTTTACAAGCCTTTGAAATCTGCAAAATATTTTAGTTATGTCATTGTTTTAAAATGTTTCTTGGGAAGCAGAATTGGCCCAGTAATTAGGGCATCCACCTACCACATGGGTGGTACACTATTCAAATCCTGGGCCTCCTTGACCTGTGTGGAGCTGACCCATGCACAATGTTGATGCGTGCAAGGAGTGCCCTGCCAGCAGGGTTGTCCCCCACATAGGGGAGCCCCATGTGCAAGGAGTACACCCTGTAAGGAGAGTCACCCAGAACAAAAAAAAGTTCAGCCTGTCCAGGAGTGGCGCTGCACACATGTAGAGCTGACACAAAAAGATGATGCAACAAAAAGAGACACAGATTCCTGGTGCCACTGACAAGAATAGAAGTGGATACAGAAGAACACACAGCGAATGGACACAGAGAACAGACAACTGGAGGGAGGAAGGGAAGAGAAATAAATAAAAATAAATCTTTCAAAGAAATGCTTCTCATTTATCAATATTTTCGTTGCTGTTATTCTGATTCTCTGATTAAAATCTTTCTTGAAAAATAAATGATTCTACTAGCCTTTTTAAAAGATCATTTTTAGGTTTACTTTTTAAATAGTTGGACTCATTCTTAACTACTGACTTCTGAATCAATTCACCTTCTATGGGTGCCAATGAAAATTTTTTTCAAGTTGAGTATAACCAAAGTGCACATATCTTTTGACTTTTATGAAATGTAAATATTTTTTCATTTTCCCTCTTTAATTAAAATCTAAAAAATTGAAAAAACGCCTATGAATCTTCACAATACAGTGAAACCTATCATAAACCACTGACTATGGTTCATAATACAATTATAAAAATGTGCTTTCATCAAGGGTAACAAATATATCACATCAATGTAAGGTGTTAATAGGTTGGTATGTGGGGATTCTGCCTTTTATGCATAATTGTTCTGTAAACCCATAACTTCTCTAATTAAAAAAAAATCCAATTTCACTACACTATTTTCCTTATTTTTCTCCTGCTAGTTAAAACAAATGTAAATGGGAAATTTCAAAAGATAGGGGACATTTACCCATATTTCTGACTGATCAAGAAGCAGAAAATGCAGGAAATTTAATGAGAAAGCTTATTATTTTGATTTTCACAGCTCAGCTTTTGCATAATCAGGCATGTCAATGCACTCACCCATTTATGAATGCCTCTTAGAAATACACATCTGAATCTTTTAATGTTCCTCCATTACTGTTGCTTTTGCTGCCCCACTCAGGAAGCCATCATCCATGACCCCAATTTTCAAAATGGACCAGCTAAAAACAAAGACTGGATGTGTTTCCTAATCTTATCAAACTTTTTTTAATAAGCAGAATGAAAACAGGTGGTGTCCTCCATTTTTAAAGGAGACAAATTATGAACTGCAATCTGAAAACTGCTATGATTATCCAGGCACAATTGCCCTCATGAAAATTGGTAGAATTGTAAAAGAAGCTATGTAATATTCAGGCGATCTTTGACAGCATCAGTGGAGCTTTGGATCCTTTAATTTCGTACATTAGTTAATTTTTTGAGAAGATGTGTTTATATGCATAAATGTGAAAGAATGATACATATGCATGATGGATGCTGTCATGCCAAGGAAACTGCATTTACATCCTCCCAAAAGAAGTGATGTGGGTAATAAATATCCCTCACACTTTCTTACCTTTTCCCATATCACAAAACTTAAGATTCAAATTAAAATATGGTGAAGTGATGAGGCATTGTAAGGTTTATTTAATCATTAACTTCAAGCAGTATTTAAAACTTCTAGGCCAATAGATAGAATTGATAATATTGTTACAGATTTATAATTACTTATTATTGTAACTATAGCTATTTTTATTGTATTTATTATTATTAAGTGAATAGTTAGACCACTGATTCTCAATGATGGGTTTAAAAATCAAATATTTAGTTTTGTTTTATTACTAGTATATTAGGAGTGGAATAAAATGTGAGTGCTAAAATTATCTTAAAAAAACCCCTGGGAACAGGAAAGGAAAGCGTGACATAGGTGATGGTAATATTCAGTGGGTATGTAGCTGATTCAAGAATCCCTTATAATCGTTGCTGTTTCATGGGTTCCTAATGATGCATTTGGCTGCAGGTAGTGAGGTGACATAACAAGAGAGATTTGTAATTAATCTTCAAATGAGGACATTGAGGGCTTTCCCATCCAATGGGTGAATGGTACAAAAGCCAGGAGAGCTTACCACTAATTTTAAAGAATGGAGTCAGAATACAATATGTCAATAAAGTGAATAATTAAGTAACAAATAACAAGATGGCATACAAAAACATTAAATGGAAAGACTGACCTTGTTTTGGAAAATTTTTTTCACGCAAATATAGCATGAAGGAAATGAAGCATAAAGAAAACTTGTGTTAGGGATTTTAACTGATGACAAGATCGATATGAAATGACGGTATGAGGAATAGAGGCCCTCAGAGCATTCATAATACAGTATCTTAAAGCGGCCTTCAAGTCTTCCAAGACAAATTCTAATACCTCTTTCCAAAAATCTTCTATTTCTAGGCTTAATTTTGAAGTGCAACTAATATATTATGATTTAAAATAATTTCAGATTCTTTAAGAAACAAGAATAAAAGATTGTCAGTTATGTATCTCAAAATATAACTAAGAACTGAGCTCAATAACTTAATTATGATCAACTCAGGCCAGATATGGAAAATAACCCCCCACATTTTGGGTACTTAATTCATATAGATATTTATTTAAAATATTTATTGAGACTTGATTATCAGTCATTAGTTGTATGCAGAGGACAAACAGTAATCATTCTCTGAAGGAACTAATCCAAAAAATCTAGAAGGCTTCTTCATGAATGTATTTCTCCTAATATTATTTATCTTAGGAAAAATAAAAAATAATCTCAGTACATAAAATTCAAAAGTAGATACATAAATGTTCTGTTTATATGAAAGAATATTTTTGAGAATTAAATAATATATCCAAGAATTTTCTGATAATGTGAATATGCTGATGTCAATCTTTTCTATTATAAAAGCAGAAAGTGAACATATTTATATGTTAACACAACTATGTGAAGGATTAGAAAAAAGCAAGCGATTTTAAAACAGATTAAATTTTCCAGAAGGCTAAAACTACAAAGATTATTGTGCTAAGGCTTGAATGCATTGAGCCCTACTGCAGATCTAAGAGAATGTTTGCTATTAGGAGATACAAACACTTTGAACTTGGAGGCGAGAACGAGGACCGAGTGACTCTTTTTTTTTTTTTTTTTAAAGATTTACCTCTCCTCTTCCCCACTGGTTGTTTGCTCTCTGTGTCCATTCACTATGTGCTCTTCTGTATCCACTTGCATTATCTGGCAGCACTGGGAAATGTGTCTCTTTTTTGTTGCATCATCTTGCTGAGTGAGCTCTTTGTGTGTGCGGCCCCACTCCTGGATGGGCTGTGCTTTTTTCATGCAGAGTGGCTCTCCTTGTGGGGCACACTTCTTGCGCATGGGGTTCCCCTGAGCTGGGGCGCCTTTCAGTCTAGAGTCTATGTCCATACTTTTACAATAATTGTTAAGTTTTTAGTTTTTATTTTGTGTGGTATTTCTTATACATAGTTTAAACTTATCCTGGATATCTTGGATATGGAAAATGACTTTAAACATGTTTGGCCACTTGATGGTTTGAGCGTATATGTGAATCATACTAAAAAAAATACTATAAGATTGACAGGAGTGGATGAGAAATAGTTATTGTATATTGTACGAATGGCAATTTCTGAGATGTTCAAATAGAGAAAAGTGGGAGATTTATTCATCACATGGTCCACACTAAAAGGCACATATCAAAGTAAAAATAAGACCTATGCCTCAGCCTCTCCTTAAGCCAAACTCAGCATAGAAATGCATTACCTTCCCTCTAGCATGGGACATGACTCCTGAGCATGAACCTCCTGTGCACTGAGGGTTTACCACCAAACACCGGCTGGTGATGAAACTGGGAAAAGACCTTGAATAAAAGAGGTAAAAATGGTAAAGACAAATGAGTTATATGGCTCACTTTGAAGAGACTTTAAAGTAAGTAGGGAGGTCATCAGGGAGGTAATGCTTATGCATGTCTCAGCAGAACATCCTAGACAGCCAAAGTAGATACTACCCCAAATAGTGGGGCTCCTGAGACTCTGGAGACAACCTAGTCTAACAGTCATGGCAGATAGCTCCAGAGTTTGGTGCCTTGTCAGTGGACCCTACTTTGGACTGTGTGCACCAGAGTGTGACAGAGTTGGACCCAGTGGAAACTTCTCTACATGTGCCTCTTCTATCCCTTTTATTTGAACCTATAGTTGGTACTGGAGTTGGTAGGTATACATCCAAGAGACTTGAATCTCTGGGCTGTCAATGTGCCAGCCCTGCCCTGAGCCTCAGTGGAGCTGCAGCACCTACTCTCCAGTTCATTGGACTCACCTAGGATAACAAACAAGGAGGTGAGAATGGACAATCACCACACCAAGGAACTGAGAGAGTCTACAACTACAAGCAGGAGAGTCCTATCCATCAGCCATATGGGATCAAAGCCCCCTCTCAATTAGAGGTGGAGTGGGCATCACCATCCCAGAATCCTCATGATTGGGGAATAAAATATTATAGAATTATTGTGATTCTAGCAATGGAAGAAATTATATCATGGATGTGGGGACAGTGGCCATTGAAGATGCTGAAGACGGAGAGGGAAAAAGAGGTGTAATGTGGAGGCATTTTCAGGACCTGGAATTGACCTGAATGACAGATACAGGCCATTGCTTATCCTGCCATAACCTACAGAATTGAGTGGGAGAGAGTATAAACTATAATCCATGCTTAATGGCAATGCACCAAAATGTGTTCATCAATTATAATGATTGAAAAAAGTTATTAACATGGGGGCAAATTAGGATGTGTGTAGAGTGGGGGATATGAGAATCCCTCATATTTTTATGTAAATTTTAGGTGATCAAATTATCTTTTAAAAATATATAGAAATATATTTTAAAATACCTATGCCTCAGCAGAAGATATCAGATATCATATTATTATTATTATACCATCTGTGGTAATGTGAGGCTTTTATAGACCTCAGAAAAATCATGTTCTTAGAACTGTTCCATTGCTGTGAGTATGAACCCACTGTAGATAAGTTTTTTGACTAGTTCACTTCAGTAAGTCATGACCAAGTGTAAGTCTTAATTTTCTTCCTGGAGGGTGTGACAAAGGGTAGGTCTTAATCTTCTTCATGGAGTCCCTTATAAACAGATGAACACAGAGAAAAAGCCAGAGGAGGCCAGAAGTTGAAACAATGAGACCCAGTAGAGAAGGTAGAACAGCAGATGCTGCCATATGCCTTGCTATATGACTGAGGAGTCCAGGAATGCTGGAAACCAGTCTTCAGCGAGAAAAGCATCACTTGATGAAGGCTTGATTTGAACATTTTCATGGCCTCAGACCTGTGTGCTTATAAGGTAATAAATCACCTTCGTAAAGCCAACCATTTCTGGAATGTTACATTTCCACAGCCTAACAAACAGAAACACCATCCCATTAATTTACTCAGAGCATTTGTATTCCATTAGGTTAGTGCTATTTTTAATAATATTGGTTTAGCTGTTTTACTAGAATTTATTTCTGTATTTTTATTATTATAATTGGATAAGCACAAGGAATTTATGCAATAAGTATGAAGAATTTATACTTAGGCTTATATTTGTACAAATGAAGTTAACCCAAATAAGTATAACTTAAATCATTGATGGTTAATGTTTTAGATTCTCACTGGTGAGAACACCTTCCACTGTGTAGGTTTAAACAACAGGAATTTATTGGCTCACAGCTTTGAGGCTAGGAGAAATCCAAAGTTGCAGCACCAGCAAGTCAATGCTTTCTCCCTGAAGATTGTTGCATTCTGAGACTGGCTGCCAATAATCCTTGGTTCTTGACTTTTCTACACTTGGTAGCCCCATGGCAGTGTCTTCTCCTTTCTTTTCTGGGTTCTGTTGACTACCAATTTCTGGATGCTCCTGGTGGCTTCACGCTGTCTGACTTTCACTTATAAAGGACTCCAACAATCCAGATTAAACACAACATGATTCAGTTTCTTTTAAATGGAGTCCATAGGTAATTGGAATGGAGAAATCCTGAATAAGTTATTGGCACTATTTTCTTATTAGTATGGTTTTATCAGTCAGATAAATGATACAGAATTTCACATTCTCCAAAAAAGGGACACTATTACAGAATTTTAGCCATAATGGGTTTCCATCGGTGGGTGGTAGGCGCTTGTGAAATAACCAAAAGGATGCTGACACTGGGATGAATTAGGAAAGCAAATCACAAGTTCACAATCTTGTCATTTCAGGTCTAGATTTCTTCATGAATTAAGGGCCACCAGTAAGAGAAAAACTCCCTTAGCATCTTCTTGTATCCTAGTTCCCTTATAAATGAGATGATATTATATAGTAAGGAAAGATGATGTACTTTACTAAAAACCCAGAGGTATGTTCTTGATGAAAGGGGAGGTAAGAAATTGGTGGTATATTGGTAGATTAATTATATTGCTTACTTTTCTATAAGTACATACCACATTTCTTTTTTGTTCTTCCTCAGTCGAGTACTCTTACCTCCAATCCTACATTAGTTAGAAATCCTAATTTCAATTAATTGTAGCAAAATCAGATTTATTTCTGCGTTTAACCCAATCTTGGAGGAGTAATAATGCATCTGGGTTTCATGAATGATTAGAAGGGAATCTTTCGTTTGTTCATCTTTGCTTCTTTGAGGGTCTAAGTGTGAATTTCTCGGCTCATATATCTCATCTTGGACATCCAAGATGAATTGAGCTCATTATTCCTAGGCCCAAGTTCCATGACAAGCACTCGGACTAGTCCAGTTTGGCAGAGATACTTGACCCTAAATAAATTAACTGAAGCAATATGTGGTGGAATAATTTCTTGGGCCCACATTGAATTAAATGGTTATCTGTGAGCCAAGCAGTAGCGGAGAATGGGATCTGCAAAATTATGACAGTTCCTCTATGATCATTTGATCACAAGTTTAGAACAAAAAACAATCATTTTACACAAGAAGAAAGTTGGGAGAGCTGTCTGAGGGGCACCTCATACATATGAATGTATTCACTAAATTGGGTAAAAATTAACATGGTTTATGATAGACATGCAGAACTAAGGTTTGGGTGTGACGTAAAAAGTTTACACTCAAAGTTTAATTCATTCAATTTTGTGAAAGTAATGTGACTAAACTTAATTTAACTGGTGAATTTCAAAGCAAATCACTTTGTACATCTGTTATCTTTGGCTAAATTGACTCTGTAGAATATCTTAAAATTACTTTGGACCTAATTTGTTTTCACTACTGGATGTAATATATATTTTACATATTGTATTATGGATTACTTAATATCTTATGTAAAATACATTATTCATGTGATTTATTAATTGGATAGAATTTAATCTAAACAAAGTAAACATCTGTTTAAAACCAAATAGATATTGGAATATGCTAAAAATCTGTTGTGCCATAACATTTTATGGAAGTATAATTAAGATTTATAATGTGTATTAATTATTTGCAGTCTGGTAATAGGATTTAAAGGATATCCAGATTTGAGAGAATGATTTAAAAGACTTTCCCATGCTTCCCTTGTAAGTGTTTTGGCATATCACTCAGTGATTCAGTGTATGCATGAATGGCCAACTCTGGACAATGGATAGATTTCATAAGAATATATAGGACTGTTGAATTCTATTTCACAGTCTTTCTTAGCAGAAACTTTCTTAGTTTTTGGGTTTTTACTGTGATAGAAGGCTTCTATTCTCTCATTTAGTCTCTCATTTAGTCTCTCATTTAGTCTCTCATTTAGTCTCTCATTTGGCTTCTTACCATCCTTTTTGATTTAGTATCTGGTTTACTTAACCAGTTATTATCAACTCAGCTGCTGAGCACTGTGGTATATATTGCCTTAATATTGTTGCACTCTAGTTGTTATTCCTGGTACCCAAAGCGATCCTTCAAATACTACTGCAAAACAAAGGTAGTATGTACAATTGCACTTGTTCTCAAGAATATTCAATCTCCATATTGACTGAGACCCCAGGGACATTGTGTAATTGTTATGACAACAGAATATGAGTGGGTTCATTTGTTTGTTGATTTGTTTTAAATTTATTTATTTATTGTTTCTTTTATTGATTTGCCTTGTTGTTATTGACTTTTGTTGTCTTGGTTTTTTTTTTCTTTCTTCTGGAGTAATTGGGAGGGGCAGGCAAGTCTCATTTTCATTAAAATGTTAAAAAAAAACAGTCACTATAAAATATACATACTCTTAGAAAACTATATGATTTTTGGCAAGTGGTTTTATATAGATAGAAGATTATTTTGTTTCTAGAAATCATTGCAATATAGCTCTCACCCATTTGCTTATGCCAAAGATGCCTGTTTTCTCTGATTTTTCAATCCCCTTCTCTTTCTCTTTTAAATGCCCTTTACCAACCTGGATACTCTTCTACTTTATTGCTATAATTGAGTTTGTATATTTGGTTACTTTGCTTTGTTCCTTTATCAAGTTAATATTGCGATTGTGTTGCCTTACCAATTGAATCATAATAGATATCAGATTTAGAATATAGTAAGTATTCCTGTTCTTAGATAATTTGGGAAAACAGCAGAACTCAGTGAGGTTTATTCACATAAAATATTTTGTATATTCTGAGAGCAATTACAAAAGGTCCTTTTGGATTGATGGTCAAGCCCTAAAAGGAAATTCTTGAGTAAAGAGGATGAAAGAGGCAAACTCCCCAACTTACAATGATAGTGTAGATAATTAGGGATTTCACTAGAAAGCTATAGAAAATTTTAAAACATGCTTTGTTTTCAAGAAAAAAAATAATATGTGGTCAGATGTGGTGAATTGGTTTTTCTAGAAGCATACACTAAAAATGAGATATAAGGGTGGCGGGCAGATTTGAAAGAATTCACTTGTGATACAGGTGCAACACGGGTTAAACCAAAGCAGTGCAGAGCTCTGAATATTGTGCTGCAGTGCTGGGTATGTGGTTGAAATTGTGGTCTTTTTTGTTTTACCATACCTCACTCATTAACCAGATACAGGCTGCTCAGGCAAGAGCATGACATTTAGCAAAGCAGCTCTCCAAAGCTGAGGCAGCTCCTGAAGAAACTGTTACTTGGATTTACACTTGACTAGAGACTGTCTAGTGATCAAATTTCACAGATGGAGTAAATGATTCCTTCAGTAAGAACCTAGGTGGCCTCTCACTGTATCCACAATACCAAGAATAAGAAATTGGAGTGTATCATAGATTGATGTTGTAGTGATATATAATCTGGATCAGTCCCAGGGTATTGTTTCAAATTTCATGATGAAGAATATTGTGAAGCAAAGTGCAAAATAACCTAAAATAAAATTGTAATATCTCCAAGGAAAGTAGAGTCAAGTGTTCCTAGGGATATTTGGACTCCAATTTTAGTAGAAACAGAACATTAACAGAGTTAACTACCTTGTCAGAAGAAATGCAAATCCATCCAGTAAGAACTTATGAATGCTTATTACTATGTTGCAGGTGTTATTAGTGATGGAGGTAGTGATAGAAGCATAGCGAGTCTCAATTTCAAATGACGATTGCCATTGAATTAGCTAAGATAAGAAACCACAATTAAATCAAAAAATTTGAAGACCTTATATTATAAAAGATTCCTTTTTTACCATTTTAAGGTAGTGTGGAGATGCCATGCTTCATGAAGTCATTCAGGAACTCATATTTCTCAATCTGTATTGCTTGAATCCATTATACTATGCCAACAGCTGAAGAGAGGGAAAGGGTGGTGAGTGGAATGATTCCAAGCCTAGAAGAAGTTCTCATTTCATTCACATCTATCTCTGAGCCACAATAAGGTGCAATGGGGACTGTAAAATGGCACTGATGAACATTCATATACTCTGTCATAGATCCTGATATGAATGAGAACATCATAGAAAGGGAAGAAATTAAATGAGCAAGTTTGCTAATAATTATAGTCACATAGATTTCAAAGAAAGTAGAAAAGCCACTTGAGGATTCGTGGGAATCAGAACTATAAGACAAGAATGATAGGTTGTTCTTTTGTACTATTAAGCAGTTATCCCAGGAATAATTTGAAAGTTACATAAGGGGAAAGCTTAGAAATTCATCATTCTTTTTTTATGTACTTGAAGTACAAAACATGCAAATGTCATTGTAAATAACTTAAAATATTTTTACTTATTGAATTATAACTTCCTTGGACAATGGAAAAATTCATGGGTGTGAGACAGAACTTTCTAATCAGATTCAGCAATTATTGAAGTGTGGGACGATGGAGTACAATCTTTATTTTATTTGAGGTCATAATAATTACTTCCAAAGTATTGGAAGTACCAAGAAAAGAAATAAAATATGTTGTTACATTGTTTTAGTATAGTAGTATTTAATTTTTAATGGTGTCCAGAAGGGAGTAAGGAAAACATTGAAATCATTTATAAAATTTTAATATGAAACCACCTCAGAAACTTTTTTATAAAAGTAAGCCCTATTTTCTTAAAAAAATTTCTCTCCCCTCCCCCCGCAACCAGTTGTCTGCTCTCTGTCCATTTGCTGTGTGTTCTTCTGTGTCCACTTGTATTCTTGTCATTGGCATGGGGAATCTGTCTCTTTTTGTTGCATCATCTTGCTGCATCAGCCCTCCGTGTGTGCAGTGTGCACTCCTGGGCAGGCTGCACTTTTTTCACATGGGCTGGCTCTCCATGCAGGGCACACTCCTTGCACGTGGGGCTCCCCAACATGGGGAACACCCCTGTGTGACAAGGCTTGTGCATATCAACACTGCACAAGGGCCAGCTCAACACACAGGTCAGGAGGCCCTGAGTTGAACCCCGGACCTCCCATGTGGTAGGCGGATGCCCCATTAGCTGAGCCAAATCTGCTTCCTAAACTCAGAAACTTCTGAGCTTAAGAACATAGTAGATGAAAAATGTGACAAATCTGTAGTAATCAAACTCTCAAAATTTCTTCACTAAAAGATATGAAATAATTTCATAACTGTGATGATTCTATGAAGAAACATACTGTTAGCCTTACTTGAAGAGAAAATACTACAACAGAAAACAAAACAAAACAAAACAAGTAAACAAAAAAACCCAACTCTGACTAAAAAGAGAAAAACTGCCCCAGTTCTGTGGTTCTGTGTACTCCCACTAAAATCCCTACCCACAACAATGTTTTGTGCTGAACAAAGGCATAGAAGAAAGACAAGACAAACATGAAAGACAGAAGGGTGATTCTAGTGCAGGGAACTGAGAAACAGTTGGATAAATCTTACAAAAGATATAATCCATCATTACTCTAAAAATACAAAATAGGTAACCAAGCAGACAAGAGCAAGGACTACACAGATGGGGTTTCAAAAGGAGTGTAATAAATAGGGCCAGACATCATACAATAGAGTAGACATGTTATTTAATGATGCAGATTTTGTTTAAATGAACAAACATGACTTAAAGGTAGTCTTCTAAAGAGAGATAACTTCTGTTAGACACAAAATGCCAAAAAGAAAAGGAGTACACTTTGGCAATTGGATGGTAAAGGGGAAAGAAGAAAAAGTGGAAAATTTAGAGTCCCGAAAGATACAAATAATTTCAAAATTATTGGACTCATAAATATTCCCTCATCAACAAACAAGTAAGCACAAAACCCTGTAATTTACCTGGGCTTTTCTAAAAAAGGAGTTCCCTTAAACTAGATCTCTTGAAAAACACCCCATTATCCCAGAAATAAATAAAAAAGAAAATACATAGAAAACCATTGCAGTAAATCAGGAAACAAAATTTTACACAGGTCAAATGGGGAAAATTTACTTTTGAAAAATAAGAATGAAGCAGAAGCAGACTAATTTTATCTTCATATTTAATAATTATACTCAAACAAACATTTAAGGATATTAAAACCTCCTGAACCAGAATTTCAAAACCTGGGAGTAGAATGTGCAAGAAAAACAGGAGATTTTAAAGAGTTGATAGAAAGCTGAAAAATAATGGAAAACAAGACAAAATTATTTCAGAAATAAAGAAAAAATTTATGATGTGCCCAAAAGATAACAGACTTTGAAGAAACAGCATTGAAGAAAGTCAAGAAATCACCCAAGAGAAAATAAATGACATAAGGAGTAAAGGTAAAAGAATGAGACAAAACAGCAGAAACAAAAGACAGACAAAAAGTAATGCATTATATTTGTATTACTTTGTATGGAATAACACTGTTTTTATTATCAATGTCCCTAGAGTAGGAAAACAAGACTGAGGAAATGTTACAGACTAGACAAATGACAACTAAACAAGATGTATATTCCTGGATAGAATCTTAGAAAAAAAAAGTACATTAGTGAGAAACAGCTGATTTGAACAAGATCTCAGCTTTAGTTAATATAATGAACCAATGCTGATTTTCTAATTTCAGTAATATATTCTATACATGTAAAGGTTAACATTATCTGAATCTGGTGAAAGACATGAAAGAATCTCTTTCCTATTTTTGGAGCTTCTCTGTCAAGCCAAACAAGGACATCAACAGCAAAAGTGATGGTTTGTCTGACATGTGGAATTTGAGTTTCATTTTCTCAGTGATATAGTTAGGATAAAGCAGGGGTTGAATTGCTCTAAATAGACATTTCAATTTTATAAACAAAATAATTGATTATTTTTTACCACAATGAGGATAATGTCAGCAACAAGACCCAAGTAGATGGAGATCAATATGAAAAAAGACCTCTACTGATCATTCAGTTACTTTTAATTCATAAAATAAAATAATATAAAACTTCAATTGAGTTATTGAGTGAATAGCCTTTGTGAATATTTATTTACCATATTTCTGATACTTTACCTTTTGGTTATGAAATATTTTTAGTAACAGATAAAATTATCATTAAAAAAGAATTTTCTAAACAGACAATAAGAATAAAGTAAATTAATATAATCATAGAAAGAGATTTGAAAGGTTATATCATGTCTGTGAGTTGCAAAAACGCATCTAAAATTTTGAATTTTAATAAATGTAAAGACTCAGATCAAGTCAAAATTAAAAAATAAACATTTGTAAGTAAACTATGCTATTTAAATCAGTTAAGTGTACTACACACAGAATTGATTTGGCTATTTTACTTCAAAACCCTCATTTTCCCATCATTGTACACACATTTCCAGAGAGTTTTTCAGTGTAAATTGAGAAAATCAAGTTATTTAGTATTTATTTTATTCAGAGTATCTCAGGGCATCCACAAATAAAATGCCCTGAGTAATTAAAAGACTTCAATGGAGATGGAGCAAGGTGAAATTCTAGATAGTAGAGAAGCAACATGGATATTTCAAATCATTTTGCACCTTAATTTTACTTAAATATAACAGCAGTAGAACTGGAGATTTAAAACATAATTATGAAAAATTTAAGCTTCTATTACTTTAAAATGAAACATACTAACAAAATGAACACAAATAGAATATACAATTGGAAATTTTCCTTTTTTCCCCAAATGTAACAAACCTCTTCACAGGAGAACAATGTAGAGATGGTTTCGTAGACTGTGATTTTCACCAGGCTGTATAATTTCTTCCTACAATAACATCACCAGACCCCTTTTATGTAACTCTTATGAAATATATTGTTCTGAGGCTTTATATATTGCTCCTCATTTTCCCGCCTTTTTGCAGACTGCTACTTTCATTCTTTGACCTGCCATTGCCAAAGACCCTCTCCTGTCTGTAAGTCCCAATAAATAAAGTTCATGTCTGATTATTTGCCCAGGGTGTCCTTTGGTCTTGCCGCTGCTGCAAAATGTGTGTTTCCAGACCTGGACTGGAACATGATATCAATGCATTAACAATCGTTAAAATGGCAGGAGAGTTCTATGCTTCAATCCTGCTCAGTTTGAAGATAAGTGCAGGACCAGCTTTATTGAAATACATCCTCATTGTCTTAGTTTACCAGAGCTGTTGTGACAAATACCACACAATGTGTTGTCTTAAAATCAAGCATTTATTTTCTTATGGTTTTGAAGGCTAAAAGTCCAAACTCAAGACATCAGAAAAGTCATGCTTTTTTCTGGAGTCTGTACTATTCAAGTGATGGCAGAACTCCACCGTATGGGGAGTCCCTAGTCTTCTCCTGTGTCTTTTTCTGACTTACAGAGTTTCTGCTTCTGAATTTCCTCTCTTAATAAGGCCTCCAGTCTTATAGCTTAAGGCTCACTCTCATTTAGTTTGGGCCACATCTAAATATGATCTGCAAAGATCCTATTCACAAATGAGTCCACACCTTAATTTGCCTTAACATATTCAAAGAAACTATTTACAAAGGGCTCACACCCACAAGAAGGTGGAAAAGACTTGAACCTATCTTTTGTGAGGTACATGATTTGACTTTCAGTATTCATCTAACTAAAATAGTCTCTTAGGTATATTATTTCACATCACCTTTTAAGAATTGACCCCAAAGTCATAATTTTAGGCAATATCTGTTGTTTTATGATAATGGCACATTGCACCTGAGAGCTACTTTTTATTTTGCTTGCACAGTTTGGAAAGTTTCTTGTCCTAAACTTAAATATCTCTCCTTCAAATGAAGTCTTTAATTAATGTAGGTAAAATTACCCCAAAAAGTGTCATTGAAATGTCTGCATGTCTTAGAGTCCTTTCTCTTTATTCTACTATATGTAACACCTTTTCTGCACCACATGCTTTTGCTACTCCTTAACTGTCATCAAATACTCTTCACTCCTGCAAGGGGTGCATTTCAGAGAGAAAGGTAGGTGTGGGGCTAAAAGTTTGTTTGGTGCTCTAAGAACAACATAATTATGCCTCCTTCCTTGTAGAAATGGACTTTCTTTGGGAGAAAAAAAAATCAGACATGCAGATTTTACAGCATCACACTTCCAGAACCTGAATCTTATACAATACAGTCAAGCACAATGAACATAATAAATGCGATTTCCTTAGTGTATAGATAACCAAGTTTTTATCACTTATATTTTTGGTATTCTATATTTCTTATCCTACAAGTAATATCATGAATGCAAATTGGAATGGCTATTGTAATATCAAAAGTTCAAGCTCTTTTCCGTAAAAAATATTATGGGTTTCCATTGTTTTTCATAATTTCCAGAAAATATTTGATCCTTGTACATTTGAAAAACTGCATTTCTGAAGAGAAAATGACTTAAGAATGCAGATGGAATATGGTTTCCTTGGTGCAGTAAACCACCTGAAGATTTGTAGCAAGTTAGATTTACTCTGATGCCTTCATTTGAATAAGATATTTAATACCAAGTAGAGTATACAGGACACTTGAAATATATTTTTTTCTGAAAGGCACCATTGTTGGTTGTAAAGATGACAGTCATTTGTCCTTCTACAGAAAATTTAAGGCCAAATGTAAGATTAAGAGAATGAAATAAAACAGGCCAAAAGATCCATGAAGTGAGATGCATTTCCATGAACTTAAATACATTTACTAGATTAAATATTGAGCTTATTTGCTTTAAGTAATCTATTTCATATTTGTTAATCCTCCAGCTTAATTCTCAATAAGTAAATTTGTCAGGCAATTATATAAAGTTGGTTTAACTTCCTGCTTACCAAAAGCATTTATCATTTCTCTCACATCTAGATTTCTAGAACTAAATCTTTCCTCATGCTATTTCTTGATTCTATATTAAAATATCTAGTGATTTCCATAAATTATTACCCCCCAATATTTAACAAATATATACATTTAGGTTTTGAAATAAAATAATATTTTACCCTATTGTTATTTTATTTAGTTTGATAGACTTGAAGAAAAACAAACTTGTCATTATAAAAGCTAATATTAATATTTTACCATTGTTTAAAAATGGTTCTGGAGTTTAAATGGTGTGGACCATTGACCATGAGGTGCAGCAGTGCACAGAGATGTATTTACCAAACGCAATGAATGTCTTATGATGATGGAGGAGGTTGTTGTTATGGGGGGAGGAGTGGGGTGAGGGGGGCGGGGGGTATATGGCGACCTCATTTTTTTTAATGTAACATTAAAAAAACAAATAAAGACAAAACATTTTAAAAAACCACTACTTAAAGCGTTCATTGTTCTAATTTGGAACATTCAACAAATTCCACCTTCTCAATTTCCTCTACCTAATTATCTGCAGAATGGTTTACATGTTTTCACCTAAAGAACTTGGGCAGTGCAGCACAAAGTCTACTGTAGAGGTCTCCAAGTTTCTTTCTGTTCCTTTTTTCTTTTGTTTCTCTTTCTGTTCTTCCTGACATGCCATCATGGATGTATTTTCTATTATTGTTTACCAAATGAATTCTTTGCTTGGCTGGACAGGTATTTTTTCAGGTGATTGAATCTGAATCCATTTTTGATACAATTGTTATTGTATTACACATCAAAATGTAAGTATTTTGAGAACATGGAATATTACTAAAGTTGATATATTGTGGTCAAACCAAATCTCAACTTTTTCAAGAGCATTACAGGAAAGGGAGGTCATAAATTTCTGTATGTCTACTTTGGGGTTCACTTATCAAACTGTCTATATAAAATGCAAGTCCTTTAGATAATTGTGATAGTTACCAGTTAGAAGCAAAGAGTGACATCAGATTACACTCCTGCTTTTAAATAAAAGAGAAGGGATTAAAACGTAATTTTCTTCATAAAAATTTCCAATGAGTTACTGCTAACTTAAAGGAAAAGGAGATACTGTCATGATTGGTTTTTAATGAATAACTGATATTCTATAAATTAATAGTAAAGATAATAAAGAAGAATAGAGAAAAGCAAAATGGAAAATGCGTTGCCATAAAGACTAAAAAATGTTCTGTTCTTGTGCTTTTAAAAGCTATCTCAATGATTTTGTTCTAAAGATAAAGTAACAGAAAAATGTTAATATAACCTGAAAATGAATGTGGAGGGAATAGATTAAATAAAATGTGGCAGACGAATATAATAGAATATTATTCAGACATTAAAATCATATTGTGGAAAATTACTTAATGATATGAAAAATGTTGATGTTATGAAATAATGTGAAAACCAACATTTCAAAACAAGTTCTACAGTATGATCTCAGTGATTTTAAAAGTTATAAGTATGCAGAAAAATATGCATGGTAGAACATAATGTTAATGTAATTTATCTCTTGGCAATAGAATTCTGTGCAATTATTCCACACTTTCATTTCAATTTTCCTAATTTCAAAATATTCTACTTTTGTATAGATAATATTTTGGAGTCAGAAAAATAGAATTAAAATAATTCAATAAAGTAATCTAATCCTTTTGGAACTTCCTTTTCTACATCCTGTATGGAATACATTTACATGAATCAGTCACCAAATAAGTTAGTACAAGTGAGGCAAAGGCCCCTAACATAATTTTGTTTCAAAAGAGTAGGATCCATTCATTTCAGCTGCATAAAGAATTTTAAAATGAGACTTAACAATCAGCTTCTAGTATTTAAGATGTCTGCACAACATAACCAGTTTCTTTAGAGTGGAAAAAAGCAAAATGAGAGGAATACAAATAATTGTATCTTTCTCTCAGTTGAGCAATGGAACAAACCAAGAATTTCAAGACCCCTTATCTTTATCACTGAAAGGAAGTTAACTCTTTCTTGACCCTAGTTTTCTTGCCTTTTCCTATTCCCTGGGGAAGTTTCTTCAATCAGGATTATCTTATATATAGCCCAAATTTTTTATCTTTCTCCACTTGATCTATATTTCTTAAACAATTAGATTCCTTTTTGTGAAATTAACACCAAAGGAAGTGAGGAAAACTAGGTTCTTTTTACAGCTTCCTTGCTTCACAATGAAGCTGTGGCAAGCTCCACAGTGAGAAGACTTGGTTTTATGTCCTGGGCTTTGGCACAGTCCTTGGCATAAGGCTGTTCCTCAATAAGTATGTATTGAATGAAAAAATGCCTAAACAAATTTTCTTGCACAAATCACTACATTAGAATGTGAATTGATTTATAAAATGAGAATACAGGGGGAAATAATTTCTAATTATATTTCCAATTCTAAATTCTAGCACTGCTATAATTCTAACAGGAGCCTAGATTATAGTGTTCTGGAAGAAATTATTTGTCAAAAAGTGAGTAGAGTGCTACTTAGGAGTAGGGGTAGGAAAACACCTTCTTTTTCATTGTTAAAACAATTCCTTCTTCTATATTAAGAAGGCTTCCTTAACCTAGTGTGAGTGGCCCAATTAGAGGAGACAAATTCATCTATTAAGGAGAGTTTATTCAGAAAATTAAATTTTGTAGGAGATCAATGCAAATTTATTTGTGATTGTTAGATAAGTAGTTTTATATATCAATATATATTAAAATGTCTTGTAATATTCATAAATTATTGATAGAATGTTTGATAGCTTTGGTGGCTGTACATCCAGAGAATGTTAGTTTTGATATATGAAGACCAATTAACATGTATATCCCATAACCCAACAAAAATTATGACATTATATCAGTTCAAAGGATCTTAGTCACAATTATAGGAGAATAAAATAAGAACTGAAATGATTGAGATTGAGTTTTTCCATAGTATATAGGCACCTCCAAAATACAAATTAAATTTAATTATTGCAAAGGCAAAGGTATGTCTTACATATGTGAGGTATTTTTATACATGTATTATTCAAGTGGTTTTGTATCTGTGCCAAAAACATAGCTAACATAAAACTCATTGTTTTATATAATATTCCTCAGACACAAAACCATTTAGCACTTAACTTCAATAAAGGTGAGTCTTTGAAATTGGTTTGTAGATACAGCATGTTTTTCTTTGGTTGCAGGTGACAGAAAACTAAATCAGATTTTTTCAGAGAGACAAAGTGTAATATCGACTAACTTTAGTCCCTAATTAGTGATGGAGGTAGATATATTGCATATAAAAATCACCTAGGAATATTTATAAATGCCACTACTCTGATTGTTGGAAGAGCAAGTATAATTGACAACCATTCCATTTATTACCCCTAGTGCTTTTTTCCCTGATAAAATACTTGAAGCATTGTTAAATTATAAGCCGCCTCACATCTTCTTGGCATAAGTAATATATAGTCAAACAAACTATCACTAGGAGAGATGGGCCTTCTTACTACATAATCTCCTTAAGCTTCTCTTTTTGGGCTTGTTTCCTTCTACAGAGCTGTCCTTGTTCATTTCTGCCTGATTTTATTTGTATAAAAATGTCCTGAGAAAGAATTCAAGCACATTTTCTGCATGCTCAGGAACCACTGTTAGTTTACTGAAAGAAGTTAGATTTCAAATTTGCAAACATTTGAAAGCCCATTAACATTTTTTAAGTGTGATTTCCTTGAAAACACAAACAAAAAAAATTTTGATATTTAACTTTTCTTGTAAAGTAAAAGGACTGTGTAAAGATGAAATTTAAAGGCTCAGACAGAGAGATTGATCATTGTTTTGCATAAATACCAACTTTGTTCAGTGGCTGTCTCCATTTGAAAAAGCTGAAAGGGATTTGATTGTCTTTTGTTTGTTTATTATTTTGTTGGTTTGTATTGTTGAAACTGTGACAATTCTGTATCCTTTAATATAAAAATTATCTATTTTTTATCAATTCTAAGTTATCAACCTATAGTGATATAGGTTGATATAAGTTATCAACCTATACTGACATCTTCTTGTGTTTTAAAGGAAGCATGGCTTTGATTCCTACTAAGGCTGTTGATTTCATTGTTTCCTGGTCAGAATAGTGGAGGACAATGAACCTATGTATCTGTGTTGCCTAGAAGGAATATTAACCAGACTCATTAACTGCAAATAATCTTCTGTTGAATGGCTATAGTTTACATCAATGTTAGACTATACCAGTCATTAATTTCTAACATTATGTGTAAGATTTATCTTTATAGCACTTGTTTACAGACTCAATTTCATGAAATTTTGAAAAAAGGAACTTCACGTATATCTGATAACATGATCTTATCTAAGTAGGTCTCATATAGGAAAGGACTATCTACACGTAATTTAGTGGAAATATGACTCCTCATGAAAACACTGTCTGCTTCATTAATCCAGCAGCTAAGTCCAAAGGCCAAGCTTTCCAAAATGTTCTATATCATTGCCCACAACATATGCATTCATTACGCTTTGAATTTAGGATTTGAGTTTGCTTAAAATACAGAAAATAGCAAAAGAGGAAGAAAAAGAAGAGGAGGTGGAGGAGGAGGAGGAGGAGGAGGAGGAGGATGATGAGAAGAAAAGAAAAAATGACTATAATCTCTTCTGGCTCTGAGCAACTCTTTCTCCATCCACTGCTATCTGGCTCACTAGGAGAGAATAAAGAAGGATAAATCACAGTATAAGAAATAAGTGAGCATGGATGATGAACAATCTTCAGAGGCAGAAGAGGAAAACTTAATCTACCAATAATTACAAAAGAGAGAAAATAGCCTCCATATGCAGCATGAAGCATGGGTTTGATTCTTTTTTTTTTTGTCTTTATTTATTTTTTAAATATTACATTAAAAAATATGAAAATATGAGGTCCCCATATACTCCCACACCCCCACACCCCTCTCCTTCCCCCATTGCAACAATCTCCTCCATCATCATGAGACATTGACTGCACTTGGTGAATACATCTCTGAGCACCGCCGCACCTCATGGTCAAAGGTCCACATTATAGCCCACACTCTCCCACGTTCCATCCAGTGGGCCATGGGAGGACATACAATGTCCGGTAACTGTCCCTGCAGCATCACTCAGGACAACTCCAAGTCCCGAAAATGCCTCCACATGTCATCTCTTCCTCCCATTCCCCACACCCAGCAGCCACCTTGGCCACTTTATCCACACCAATGCCACATTTTCTTAATTAAAGAAATTTGCCCTAATGTAGATTTTGTGAGGTTTTACAGAAGCTTAATATGAGTGAATTCAAGTAAAAGTGCTAGTGAATATTAACTTTTGTTTGTGTGTTCATTTTTGTGTTGTACACTATTGTGTTCAATAGTCTGTCTATTGTCTTTCTGGTTTTCTCCTTTTCTCTTAAGATAGTCCCTCTTTCTTCTTCTAGAATGGCTCTCCGTTTAACTAATGTGGCCAATAATCCCTATCTCTTTGTCTTTCCTACCACAGGAGAATGTACGGTATGGTAAAAAGCCTAGCTAGGGCCCCTTTTCAGGAATAAAGTAGAAAACCAACAGACTTATATGAATAACAGCCAAGGAAAAGATTAACAGATGGACATAGAAGTGGAGTGAGAGACAGACTAAACAAAATGACTAGAATAAGTCTGAATTGAGCCATGTCAAGCTACCTTCATGGACTCATGGATAGCTAGACTTCACTAAAATTTCTTAATAGTTTCAGCTAGTTTTAGGTAGGCTTTTGTGCTTGCTACTGAAAGAATAGCTAGACTTCACTAAAATTTCTTAAAAGTTTCAGCTAGTTTTAGGTAGGCTTTTGTGCTTGCTACTGAAAGAGTTCATTTAAAGGAAACTGAAAACGAGCTTTATTCATGCCGATGTATTTAGGGATTTTTATCTGTTTGAGAAATATAATTGGTGACAAAATGTCATTTCAGAATTGCACCAAGATGAAACAAGTTAGTACATGTAAAGTGCTTAGAATAGTGCTTGGCACAGTATAAGCAGTCAATTAATGTGAGGGGTGATTGTATTGCCATGTATAACTCTACCTTGTATCACTCTTTGCCTTAAGGAAAATTTCTCATAATTTATTTTAATATGAAATTAATATGAAATTTCCCTTTTCTCATAACCAAATGTTTTTTTGCAGTACTTGTATTTCATTGCCTTCCTTGGACTGTTATCAATTGTTTTCCTGTTCCCCCAAATTAATCTACATATAAACTAATAATTCAAGCAAATTTGTAGAATTCAGAGCAAGAGAACAACCTTAAAAATAAGTGAAATTTATTGTACCTAATCTCATAGCAAAGTATGTAAATACCTTTGAGATGGGTGGCTAATGAATCATTTCAGTTTTCTTTTTCTTAGCAAGGTGACAATGCTTTGGTTTCTGATTAATATTCTTGCATTACAAGTTCAGTATGTGCTTGTGTGTATCTGTGCCAGTTTCTATGTATGGGTGCTGATCTTTTGGTTAGTAACAAGCAAAACTCTGCAGTGGACTTAGGTATTTTAGAGTTATTTTATAATTTAATAGATAAAACAAGATAAAAAGTATATTCCCCAAACTACAGATCAGTGAATTTGATATTTTTTATCCCAGGCAGGATTCTCAAGTGAAATACAGAAAGGATTACTTATGTATATTCAAAAATAATCTTATTGTTACTAAGAATAAACGTTATCATTTCAATAGGTGAGCATGCATACTTGTTTGTTTTTACAGGTTTTAGAGCACTATTTTAACTAGTTTAATATATTTTGGCAAGACAGTACATTTTCCAGAGATTCCTTGTTAATTGGTATTAGGGCTTTAATGTTTTCACTGGACTTTTGCAGCAGCATTCAAACTCAATTTGTTTCCTCCAGTTGTCCTAGTTGCAGTCCATCCCAGTATTGATGAGATGAATAATCTTAAATCTCCACATGGTAACACCCCTCTATTGTTAAAGTATCTTCAATATGTCCTTATAGTTCCCAGGACAAACTCTAACTCTTTCCTCAATTTTTACAGTCTAGCCTTAAACTATTCCTTGCAATTATTCTTTATAATTTTATCTCAGAAATATTTTCATTATTCCACATTTATGCTGTGTACTTTCTCACCTTTTGGCATTTATTTGTTGTCCTTCTGCTGTGTAGAATGTTCTTTTACTCATCCATTTATCTTTACAGTACTTTGTGAATATTTTTCTTAAATGCTACTTCTTCCACAAAAAAATTCTTATATATATATATTTTATTTATTTATTTTTTGAGATACCAGGGCCAGTAATTGAACCTGGGTCCTCATAAGTGTGAAGCTGGTGCTCAACCACTAAGTTACATTGGCTCCCCTGAGTTGTTTTTTATTTTGTATGTTTGCTTGTTGCTTGTTGTTTCCTTTTATTTTTAGGAGGCACCAGGAATTGAACCTGTTGCTTGAGCCACATCTGCTCCCCTATATTACTTTACTCTTTTCTGGAAAAAAATAACTTTTTGCTATGAATTCCTATAATATATTGTGTGTAGCTTTCAAATGGCACTTATCTAACTTACAGTATAGTTGTGTATAAATTAGCAATAACAGCTAATGGCATCATCATAGTAATGATAGCTAACAGTTATTGAATGTTTGCCTATTATATGCTAGGCAAATTGCTTTACTTATATCATGATATTAACTTTCTAAGCCTTCTTATTAAATATGTAGTATTGTTCTCTCAGCTACATTATACATATGAACAAAAACTCACAAATAATGTCACTGTTGTCAAAAGAAACAAAATCACCAATATAATCAGAGCTCAGGGTTATTGAAAGAGAAACTGTTCTAGCAGTGAGATCTCAAACCCAGAAAGTAGAGTTACAGTCTCAACAGTCATCTAGTCACAGCCACTTATAAAGGTACTTGGAAGATTTCCAAGTGGGAAGTTAGAATGATTGGTTGAGATTTATTTTTTTTATTACATAAGAGATACAATGAGGGACTTAATGTATGTTGGTTAGTATTATATAATTATCTATCTCTACTGATACATATCAGTAGAGGCTTATAACTAAATGTTTAAGTGCTGCTCAAACTGTATTATTGGGTCTTGGAAGGTCTCATTATTGTGATCTATTCTTATCTTTTTGAAAGTCCCTGTCATTTCTCAGAAAGGGGTGGCTCCCTGCAATGCCCAAATCAGGTGGCCATTTTATTTTTAACAGCCCCTCTTTTTGGTCTCTTTTCCAATGATTTCATTAGAAACTTGACCACTCTACTCACCATCACTGATTTCCTTTTTTGTCTGGTGATTGCAGTAGGCTCAGTCAGTGTTTTGCTCCTTTTATTTCCCCATGTCTGTTTCTTTTCTTGGTTGCAGTGAGGTTACTTGACTGACTATTCATCTATATTTAAAACCCTGAGAGTGCGATTACTTACTCAGTTGAGTAGATTACAGTTTCTACCCTTCCTCCAAATCAGGGTAATTATTATTTTATTTTCAGTCTTGGTATATGAGAGACAGTCTCATGTCTGTCTCATTTTGCTTTTGATTAGCCATCTAAAGAGCAGCCATCTATCTTGAGGGTGATAAGGAATTTGAACATAACCTTGAAACACAGGTTTTCCAATAAGAAATAAAAATATATAGATTGATGATTAAAATTAAAATCATAAATTCAAAGCATATTATTTTTCTCTATATTCCCTTAAACTAATAACCTAGGTCAGAACTAGTTCTGTCCATTTAAATGTTTGAGCTTGACTGATAACATGGATCACCTTAATTTGGTTCCTTAGGTTACTTATCACTGTGCCTGACTTATAATATGAAAGCAATATTGTTCCTATATTGGGGTATAAGTACCTCCTTCTTGTTAGGCAGTCTTGCACAACCACTGATACCAAGCTGTCAACTTCAGCTAAGAGAGCTTGAAGAGCATTGAGCTTGGTGTTAAAGCCCTGCCCATAACAGGATATGTGTATTACTGCTCACTCTTGGTAGTCCACTCTTGGAGGAAGTACGATGGCTGCGTGAAAGAATGGAATCCTGTATTATAGGAGGTCAAGGGATTGAGGGTGTTATTCCTCTTTTGTTATTTGAAGACCAATATGCAAAATATCCAAATTTAGCTATGTGACTGGCATTTAAGGGAAGACAATTTAAACATGATGGAATTAAGTATCCTATTCCACATCCTCCTGACCATCTATAAGGAAAAAACTTCTATATTCTTTTTCCACAGAAGATAAGCAATCCTGTTTGATCTAGAGATAAGCTAATTGCAGACCCAGAAACCCACCATAAATGGCTGTTTCTGGTTTTCTTAAAGGGGGCATTTTTCATCAGCACATTATCAATTTTAGTCAGTTCTCCTGAGCAAAACATTTCTATGTAACTATTATAATATTTCATGTAAGTTATTTTCAGTTATTATGTGTATCGAGTTTCCATTCCAGATATGATCTGAACACGTGGTCAATACAGATTTTAAACCTGACCAGATTACCTCCAGCATTTACTACCTTAATAGCCATGTTCTAGTTCCTAGGAATAAAGGAGAAATGCACTAAATTGGAAGGAATTTGATATCTGGATATCTTTTGATAAAACTTGCACTACCCAAATATTTACAAGTTACTACAACAAAGTAGTAGCTTAATAAATATTTAGTTATTGGTGGTAGGGTGAAATGTTATATATGTTTGTTTGATGTTATATATGTTTGGTTTATATAAGCTGCTGGTCCTGAAAATCTGATATCTCTTTAAAAGTTTCCATACAGTTTTTGTTTGTTTGTTTTTAAAGAACTCATTTAACAAATGCAAAATGGAGAAAAGTCATATCATGTGAAGGACTATGTGATTTATCAACTTTGACTAATGTACAGTTCCTAGCTTTTCAATCAAACACTAGTCTAGGTGTTTTTGTGAAGGAATTTTGGGGGTGTGATTAAAGTACCTAATCAGTTGACCTCAAATAATGGAAATTATCCTACATAATTTTGTGGGCCTTATTTAATCAAATGAAATGTTTTCAAAGCAAGGCTGAAGTTTCCCTAAAAGAAGAAGAATTCCACCAGGGGACAATAGTTTCTTAATATATCTCTCACTGGTTCTGCTTCTTTGAGTCCTGACTGATAAGTAGCAGTTAACAATTCACCTAATGAGTATCAACAATGTGATGTGGTTATCCCCAAAAACAATTCAATCTTGGGTTCTTGATGGAAGAATGTCAGTGAGATACCCATTTTGCATTTGTCAGACTACACTAGAATGTAGATTGTTATTCATTTCCCATGCTTCTAGAGTGACATGTTGAAAGACCTATAGATATTTAATCTGAAATGGAGACTAGAAGGCAGTATAGGCAAGATAGTAGTTCATAAATATTTAAATAACCATCAAATGGAGCTGGAATTTGATGGCCTCTCCATAACCCCTAAATATTCTTAGAGAAGCCATCCATTAATCCATGCTCCAAATTCCCAGAATAGGTCACCCTTATCTGTACTCTTAAAGCTCCATGTGTCTTTCCTCATACCACATATCAGGATTTATATATTTACTAATGATATTGTTTAATGTATTTTTATCTATTAAACATAAGCTCTATGAAAGCTTTGATCATGGTTATTTATTGTTTTGATTTCTTTTGTTATGTAATCAATTAAATTACCATGCCCTAGAATACTGCCTGGTAGATACATGGCAATAACACATTAAATCTATGTTAAAAATAAATCAAACAAAAAGTTAATAAATCAGTAAACCAATGAATGCCTATATCTAAACACTTTTAAATTTAATTCATATCATCATTACAATATTTAGTAAAATATTGCCTATATGGAGAGAGAAATTATAAATATACACACATACATACATATAAACTGAATTCATTTATAAAATATAGGTAATATATTAAGATTTAGCCACTTTTAACGCATATCAAACAATTTTTAATCTGATGAGAAAATATACCGCAAAAATTTCCTAGCTAGGAGAGGTATCACAATCCTTATCACAATTCATATGTCTGCTCTGGTTCAAATTTTCAAGCATATAAAATATATCCTGTTTTATCACTAAACTGTTAAAGCTCCATATCTAAAACAAATCATGAAAAAATATAAGCTAGAGAGGTACCACTACCTAAGGCCAAAAATGTCCAGAATGTTACCAACTCCATGCTTGTGGGAGTATATTATGAATGACAATTTACAAAGTCAAATATTATCAGACTAGCACACACAAGGAGTCATTAAGTGATTAGTCTATAATCATGTTTGTTGATCTATTTTTTGCCAGAAAGTACTAAAAGGTCATAAAAAGAGTTCTCAAGAAGAGGAAATGGAGAAGGGACAGGGAGATGTCTTTTCTCGTTTTCTTTTTAATTCCACATGAATGGTCTGGAATCCTCTATACAACCAGTTTCAGAATAACGATGGTAAGAATTGTGCCCACTGGTAATGTTTTTAAGATAGCAGCCAGCTATCAGTCCCAAAGGCAGTTTTACTATCAACATACATTCTATTCTTTAATTAATTTTTTTAAATTTTTAAAGTAATTTAGATTACATAAATATTACATAAAAAACATAAGGGATTCCCATATGCCCCACTCCTTCCCCTCCCATACTTTTCCACAACAAAAACATCACTCATTAGTATGGCACATTTGTTACAATTGTAGAACTCACACTGAAGCATTGCTACAAACCATGGACACTATAGTTTACATTCTTTACATTCTTTTATAGGTTATGACAAAAAATACAATGGCCTGTATCTGTCACAGCAATGCCATGTAGGAAAACTCAAACCTCCCCAAAATGCCCCCATATTACACCTATTCTTCCCTGTCCCATCCCTCAGAACCACTGATGGCCACTGCCTTATATCAACGTACATTCTTAAAAGAAGGATTTCTGAGTCACTGGTTTATAAAATCTGTAGATAGTTCCAATCTTAGCAGTGATTCTGTCTTTGCATAGATAACTTAGTGAGATAAAATTTAGCAACCAGCAATCAACCTGTATACCACATAGCAGATATTCAGTACATATGTTTTGCATAAATAAATGAAAAATAAATGGAAAATTGGCAACTTTATTATCTATTTTGATGATTTTATGTTTACAAATAAGTGCATCCAGAAAAGGCTAAGTCATGTGTTTAAAGTTACAGAGTTATTTGAATGCATATCGAGTCTAATATTCATGGTTTAGAATATTTTTCGCCAAATTCTATTGTCTGGATGCATTTCTCAAGAGTGAAATAGTGCTGCAATGCAGTGTTTTAAATGACAGAATTTTCAACCAATGAGCCTTGATATATAGTCTTGTTTCTCCATTCGTGAGCTTTGGATCTTTGGGTAAATTTCCTAAACTTTCTGTGGCTGCCTTAGTTTACTAAAATAATGAATGCCTTCTTCTTCAGGTAGTTAATGAGAATAAAGGGAGTTAAAACATATAAAGAATCTGAGAAGAATTTCTGGTACAAAGTAAAGGCTCAATAAATATTATTATTATAAAATTAATAAAAATTTACAAGTGTTTCAAGTCAAATATGACATGTGATGATCAATAATGAATGTTTATTATTTATGAACCACTTTCTATGAACCAGGAACTTTACAGGTATTATTTATAATCTCACTATGTCTGTGCAAGGTAGCTTTAATTAGAGGCAATGTCAAGACAGAATATTGTAGTGGTAGAGAGGTGAAGGTTCTGGTTTTACACTAAATAGAAAAGAATTCTTGCTCCACCAATTACTACAGTGTAATTGGGCTATTTTATTTCATTTTATATTTTATTTAACAAGCATCTATTAGGTACAATTATCCTACATTTATAGAGTAATATTTACAGAGTATTTAATAATCATAGTAATCCCAGGAGGTAGGGATTTTATTTTACCTATTTTGAGATATAAAGCAAAAACAAAACAAAACAAAACAACCCTGAGGTATTAACAAGAATCAGCATAGTGTTTTGGTTAAGAACAAGCCTCTTATGAATATAAATCCTGTCTCTACTACTTCCTAGTGATGTGACTCAGATGATTTATGTAAGTTAACTGCATCAGTTTCCTCATCTGAAAAACGTGATAGTAATAGGATCTGCCTCAAAATGTTGCTATTAGGATTAAATTGAATAACACATCAAGGCAGTAGAATAATTCATGGTAAAAGCACAAAATAATATCACAGTCACTATTATTGTTTATATTGTTTAAAGTTATTATTATCACAGTTGGAGAACCCAATGCTCCGAGAGTTAGTCTCTAAGCCAATGTAAAAGAGCTGGAATTCAAACACAGTTTTGCCCCAGTGCCTGGGCTTTTCTGATTATAATATTCTTCTTTATTGGAGGAGAAATGACCTCTCTCCACGGATGACAAGCTGCAAGCTAGTCTGCTTCACATTGTTAGATAAAATTAGAAGTGGAGTGACTCCAGGAGTCTGAAAAGCAAAGTAGATGAGTTCTAAGAATTGTTCAAGGCTTGCAACAGACACACCCATTATTTAATTCCAGAGCAACAGGTTCATGACACACACAGATTTTCCAGCTCTGCCCCAAGCCAATGTTAGTTGTCAATTTTTCATATGCATGCCCAGTCAGCCTCTTCTTTGCTATACAGTGTTATGAGGTAGATAATGAAGACAAAGTACTTAGAGTCATGGAGTGAGTAAAGTGAGTTTTGGAAACAGAATACAGGTACCTTTAGTTTCAGCCCAGCCGATTTCCTTTATGTCACATTGCTTTATCGCTGTTTTAAGATGTCTTCAAAATGTTCACACAATTTTTATTGATCACTTCCAGATTCTATTTGTCTGTTTCTTATTCTTCTGTTGTTGTTTTTTTAACAATGGTCTGTCTCCCTGCTGACAAAAGATAATAATGTGATACATTTTTCACTTGCACATAGCTATATCTGTGACTTTTAAAAAATAAGATTTGCTGTAAACATCTTCTGTTCACAGAGAAAATTGTCCTCCTGAGAAACAAGAAAAAAGGAAAATAATTAGGAAATTCACCAAACAGGAACAGAATTAACATCAATCAGACTGCTTTGCAAAGTTTTAGCGACTTCAGACATGATTTCAGAAACTTTATATTTGATTGTAGAATAGAGTATTAATTATGTGATGAAGTGACAAAAATTCATGATGTTCCCTTAGAGAAGTTTCCCAAAGCCATCGCTTTCTTAGTTGAATAAACTTCTAATGTCATCATCCAGGGAAATGAAAGATTAGACACAAGAACTGTGCCCCCTGGAATTACAATTATTAAGTCTGCCCTTCTCCTGTAGGATCTACCCACTTCACTATGTTCTTTCTCTCTAGCAATCATGCAGTGTTATTAAACTACAAGTGAATATGAAATTACAAATACAAATTACCCAGCTACAAGCATTCTCTCTCACGGTATTCAGTTCAGGTTGGCACATTTCCACACGTAATGGAAAGTGTGTTGGCAGGAAATCAGAAGACTTGGCTTAAGTCCCATTGTTAGCACTTTCTAGTTCTGTGACCTCGGGCAAGTCATTTGGCCTCACTGGTTTTCAATTCCCTCATCTCAAAACTGGGGGCCATAATTCCTACTGTGGTTGGTGTGAGAATCAAATATATGTGTATTTACGCACTTTGGAAATGATCAAATTCAATACAAAATTGCTGCCCTTCCTCCTTTAGTTTCCAAACAAACAAAAGCTACAGTTAAATTATAGGATATATAATGAACAATAACATAAAGAGATGATTTGGAGATGAGATTTGTTGTTATTGCTGTTGTTTTAATTTATTTAATTAATCTATATATTTAACCAACTACCATAAAACACCTACTGTGTAATTATTATAACATTGAAATTATTATAATAGCATTGAATTCAGAGAAGAGAGTAGGTCACAGAGATAAATAAAAGCAATGCCAGCTCAGAGCACTTACTACGCTGTGAGAGAAATATGCACAGGATGTATAAGATAGAATATGGCTGAAATATAAGTGAAATGGGCTGGAAATATAAGATGAGTGTGAGGGAGGGAGGGATAATGAAATTGGATAAGCAGTCAGGGCCAAGGTCATTTTATGAAATCTTCTCTTATTTATTTTTAACAACTCTGTTGAGATAAAGTGCACATACCTGTCTTTGTAATAGGGCTGCCAGTGCAAAGTACTAGAGATGGGTTGACTTTTATAATGGGGATTTTATTGAGGGTAAAAGCTTACAGTTCCAAATCAAAGTACCATCAAAGATGCTTTCTCACCAAAATCAGCTTCTAGTGATCCTGGAGTTCTGTCACATGGTGAAGATAGTGGCTGATTCTCTGCTGAGGTCTCTGCCTTCTCTCCAGAATCCTGGAGCTCAGCTGTGGGTAACCAGGAATAGGGTTTGCCTCTTCCAGGGTTTTCTATCCTAAGACAGGAAGAAAGCTGTTGTGCTTCCTTCTCGAGTTCATATATGTGTTGTAAGGCATGTGGCTGGTCTCTTCAGCCTTAAGCTGTTGCATGTGCCCGGGGCCTTGTGCCTAAGCTTTGGCTGCCAGTGATTGTTGAATACTTCTCACGTGCAGGATGAAAAATGGCAGCTTCCTTATTCTGTGTCTCTCTTTTACTCTGTGTCTGTGTTTATCTCAAGCTCCTGTAAGAAGGTTGAGACCCAACCTGCGTCATGCCTCATGGATGTGGTCCAATCAAAAGGCACCCCTCCCCCCAAAGGAGTGCCTTAGTTCAAGAACATAATCTTTTTCTTTTGGGGATTCATAAAATAACTTCAAACTGTCATAATACCTTACAATTTATCCATTTGAAGTGTACAATTTAGTGATTTTTAGTACATTTACACATATGTGCAACCATCAACAGTCAATTTTAGAATATTTTCATTACTCTAAAAAGAAACCGCTGTAATCTATAGCTTACATTTGCCTATGCCCTACCCTCCACCTACAGTCCTAAACAACTTCTAATATATTTTTGTCTCTATAAATTTCCCTCTTCTTGATACTTCATATGATTGGAATCATATTATTTGTGATCTTTTGTGAATGACTTCCTTCTCTTTTAATTCCTTCCATGTTGTAGCATGTATGAGTACTTCATTCTTTTTTGTGAATGAATATTCCATTGTATGGATATACCACATTTTTTTCCCGTGCATCAGTTGATTGTCATTTGGGTTGTTACCACTATTTGGCTATTATTTATAATGCTGCTATAAACATACTTGTATATCTTGGTAGGGTCATATGTTTTCATTTCCATTGTGTATGTACTTATGTATGGAATTGCTGGGTCTTATAATAACCCTATGTTTGATCATTTCAGGAATTATTATACTGCTTTCCAAAGTTGCTGAATAAATTTACATTCCCACATGCATATTCTTAACAATAATTTTATGGCCTGGCATTTTGATTCTAGCCGTCCTAAGGTGTATGAAGTGGTATTCTACTGTCGTTTTGATTTGCAAATTCAAAAAGATGTCCAACATCTTTTCATGAGCTTAATGACCATTTATATATCTTCCTTGGGGAAAGGTCTATTCATATCCTTTGCCCATTTTCCTCATTGGGTAACTTATCCTCATTTTTGAATTGTAAGAATTCTTCTTATATTCTGGATACAAGTTTCTTTCAGATATATGGTTTACAAATATTTCCTCCCATTCCGTGGTTTATTGTTCCACTTTCTTGATGGTGTCCTTTAATGTACAAAGGTTTTTTCCTTTGATGAACTCCAATGTACGTATTTGGTGTTACTCGTGTTCAAGTTTGCGTTTCATATTTAAGAATCTATTGTCAATTCAAGGACATGAAATTTTACTCTAAAGTTTCTTCTGAGAGTTTTGTAGGTTTAGTTCTCATCTTTAGTTCCTTGATTCATCATTTTAAAAGTTTTTAACAAATCAATTTTATTGATATATATTAATAAAACATACAATTCGTCCAAAGTATGTAATCAATGGTATTTGATATAATGACATGGTTGTGCATTCATCACTTCAGTCATTATTAGAGCATTTTCATTATTTCAATAATAATAATAAAAAGAAACAGAACAAGGAAATTCCTCACTTATCAATCTCTCTTTTTTTCCATTGTACATAGAAACTATTTTTGGATATTCTTACACAATTATTTATTTGTTTATTAAGCAGTTTTAGTGAGATATACCATCTTATCTATCCAAAGTGTACAATCATTGACCTTTAGCATAATCACAATGTTGTACATTCATCACCTCAAAAATTTCAGAACAATATCGTTACTCCAAAAACAGAGATTCTACACGCCCTAGAACTCATTTCCCAACCCAACACAACCATCAATCTAATTTCATCTTTATAAATTGATCTATATTTACACTCTATACAAATGGAATCATACAATATGCAGCACTTTGCATCTGTTCTCCTCCATTTAGCACAATATTTCCATTTGTCTAATATTAACATTTTGTAATATTGATCTACATTTGCTCAGCTTCAAAGAAAAAAGTCTTATATATGCAATTTTAACCCATATTAATCATATTTCACAAAATACATTTATATTTCATGTAATATATTTAGTGCATAGTAACACAATCAATAAATATTTGTCCTTTTGTGTCTCGCTTGCTTTACTCAACAAAATTTCCTCCAGTTTCATCCATGTTGTCATATGTTTCATAACTTAATTTCTTCTTACTATGCATAATATCCATCTTGTGTATATTCCACAATTCATTATCCATTCATCAGTTGATGGACACCTGGGTTGTTTCCAATATCTATGAATGTTGATATGCAGATGTGTATTTGTTTCACTACTTTCAGTTATTCTGGGTATATACCTAGCTATGGTATTGCCAGGTCCCATGGCTAGCCTGTATTCAACTTTCTTTGGAATTGCCAAACAGTCCTCCCACCACCAATGAATAAACATTCCTATCTTTTCACATCCTTTCCAACATTTGCAGTTTTCCAACGTTTTAATAATGGCCAGTCTAATACGTATGAAATGATATTTTATTGTAGTTTTGATTTTTATCCCCCTGGTTGCTAGTATTTCTTTGCCATTTGTACTTCTTTGTTAGACAGTTGTCCTTTAAGACATTTGCCTATTTTTAAATTGGATAGTTTGTCTTTTCATTGTTCAGTTGAATGATCTCCTTACATTTCATGGATATTAAGCCCTTATCAGATATTTGATTGCCAAATATTTTCTTCCATTGTGTCAGCTGCCTTTTCACCCTTTGACAAAGTCCTTCGAGGTGCAGTGCTGAATTTTGAGGTGGTCCCATTTATCTATTTCTTCTTTTGTTGCTTGTGCTTTGGGCATAAAGTTTAAGAATACTACCACCTACCACAGGATCTTGAAGAAGTTTTCCTACATTTTCTTCTAGGATTTCTATGGTGTTGCTTTTATATGTAGGACCTTGATCCATTTTGATTTAATTTTTCTATAAAGTGTGAGATAGGGGTCTTCTTCCTTTCTTTTCAATATGACTATCAGGTTCTCCCAACACCATCTGATTAATAGACTGTCTGATCCAGCTGAAAAGATGAGTGATTTTTGAGTTCTTGATTCAGTGTTCTTGGTCAATCTGTCCTTATGACAGTAACATTCTGTTTTTTTATGTTGTTGTTTTTTTTAAAATATATTTTGCATTTATTTTTAAAAGACTGGACTACATAAACTGTTACATAAAAAAAAAAATAAGGGATTCCCATATGCCCCACTCCCCATACCTCCCAGCCTTCCCCACATAAACAACTTCTTTCATTAGTGTGGTACATTCATTGCAATTGATGAACACATTTGGAACATTGTGACTAATCATGGATTATAGTTTACATTGTAGTTTAACACTATCTCCCATTCAATTCTGTAGGTTATGGCCATATATATAGCGATCCTTGTCTGTTGTTGCCATGTCACTCAGGACAATTCCAAGTAATGAAATTTCCCCAGCATTACACCTCTTTGTCCCTCTCCCTGACATTAGCACCTCCAGGGGCCAGTATCTGCATCAATGATATAATTTCTTCCATTGCTAGAATCACAGTAAGTCTATAGTGGAATATCAGTAAATCCACTCTAGTCCCTATTTTATTCCCCAATCCTGAGGATTCTGGGATGGTGATGCCCACTCCACCTCTAGTTGAGAGGGGGATTCAGTCCCATATGGCTGATGGATGGGTCTCTCTTGCTTGCAGTTGTTGACTCGGTTCCTTGTAGTGATTGTCCATCCTCACCTCATTCTTAGTTGTCCTGGGTGAGTCCAGTGAACTGGAGAGTAGGTGTTGCAACTCTGTTGAGGTCTCAAGGCCCAGCTGGCACATGGAAAACCCAGAGATTCATGTTTCTTGGATGTACATGTACCAGCTCCAGTACCAACTATAGATTCAAGTAAAGGGGACAGAAGAGGCATGTGAGAGAAGTCACATCTGAGTCCAACTATGTCACACTGGGGAGCACCAACTCCAAAGTAGGACCCACTGGTGAGGCACCAACATCTGGAGCTATCTGCCATTACTGTAGGACTTAAGTATCTCCAGAACCCTCAGGAATCCCACTATTTGAGGTAGTACTTACTTTGGCTGTCTACAAGATCCTACTGAGATGTGCATAAGCATTACCTCTGGAAAGACCTTCCAACTCATTTTGAAGTCTCTTAGCCATATAAACTCATTTGTCTTTACATTTTCCCTGTTTTATTCAAGATTTTTTTTCCAGTTGCATTGCTCATTGTTGTTTGGTAGTAATCCCTCAGTGCCAGGGAAGTTCATCCCTGGGAGTCATGTCCTATGCTGGGGGGGAAGGTAATGCATTTATATGCTGAGTTTGGCTCAGAGAAAGGTCACATTTGAGCAACAGGGAGGCTCTCTGGAGTTAATTCTTTGGCACCTTACAACATTAGGCTACATTGCAACTTCAAGAACAAAAGTTTATAAAGATAGGTTTAAATATCAAGGGCCCATCAATGGGTACTAGTCATTGCTCCTGTACTTGGGTGATTGTTGCTGTTCCATTAGAGAATGTGGCAGAGCTCCCCAGGATGGGAATTCATTATTCTTTCAGTTGTTGTGTGAATCTCTACCCAATGTGGCAGTGCCCTATGAATACTTGAACACATTTATACATGTTATATGTATGCCTAGGTGAACTTCCTCCCAAGTATCCCCCATCAATGACACCCCACAGCAATTATCCTCCCCTGCTATAGTTGTAACCCTTCTGTGATCCAAAACTTCTTCAAAAATGAAGTCCAGAATACCTCCAAATACAATTGTTAGGAAAATGAAATAATAATGACAGTTTTAAACATAAGAAATAAAATACATAATAATTTAGAAAAACTGAAACTAAAATAAAGTTTAAAGATTGGGGATATTAAAAAATAAGAAAATATATTAAATTTAAAAAATATTTTGCCTTTCATCACTGTAATATCTGTCATCTTATATATACAATGGGATTTTCTTCCATTTATTCCCTAGTGTCTTACTATATTTTTCATTTTATCTTCAAAGACATTTTAGATCACAATAAAGTCATATACAGAATATGGGGGAATACCATACACCCAATATCCTCTCCCCTTTCCCCCCTCCCATTCTGTTTTTTACCACTTTAGCTAAGTGATATACTTTATAGTCAGGAAGTGAAAGTCCTCCAACTTTATTCTTGTTTTTTAAGATATTTTTGTCTCTTTGGGACACATTGCCCTTCCAAATAAATTCAATTTCTGCAAAAATGCTATTGGAATTTTTATTGGGATTGTGTTGAATCTGTAAATCAGTTTGGGTAGAATGACATCTTAATAACATTTTGTTTTCCAATCCATGAACACGAAATCCCCTTCCATTTATTTAAGTCTTATTTGGTGTCTTTTAACAATGTTTTGTAGTTTTCTGAATAGAGGTGAGTACAGGTCCTTTATGTCCTGGTTAAGTTGATTCCTAAATATTTAACTGGAAACGGACTTTGGCCCAGTGGTTAGGGCATCCGTCTACCATATGGGAGGTCCGCGGTTCAAACCCCGGGCCTCCTTGACCCGTGTGGAGCTGGCCATGCGCAGTGCTGATGTGCGCAAGGAGTGCCGCGCCACGCAAGGGCGTCCCCCGCGTGGGGGAGCCCCACGCGCAAGGAGTGCGCCTGTGAGGAAAGCCGCCCAGCGTGAAAAGAAAGTGCAGCCTGCCCAGGAATGGCGCCGCCCACACTTCCCGTGCCGCTGACAACAACAGAAGCGGACAAAGAAACAAGACGCAGCAAATAGACACCAAGAACAGACAACCAGGGGAGGGGGGGGATTAAATAAATAAATAAATCTTTTTTTAAAAAAAAATAAATAAATATTTAACTGTTTTAGTCACTGTTATAAAAGGAATTATTTTCTTATTTCCTTCTAAGACTGCATATCAGTAATGTATAGAAACACGACTGATTTTTGTGTATTAATATTTTATCCTGCAATTTGGCTGAATTCTAGTAGCTTTGTTATGTATTTGTCAGGGTTTTCTAAATATAGGATCATATCATCAGCAAACAGTGAAAGTTTTACTTCTTCCTCTCCTATTTGGGTGCCTCTTATTTCTTTTTGATCCATTTTGGTTAAGTTTTGTATGTGGTATGAGTAAGAGGCCGATTTCATTTTTTTGCATGCACCTATCCAGTACCATTTGTTGAAAAGACTATTCTTTCTCCATTGGATGGTCTTGGTACCTTTGTTGAAAATCACAATAGACATATGGCATCTTTCTTTTATTCCATGTATGTATGAGCCTGACATTTCCCAGTACAGTGCTGTCTTAATTACCACTGGTGTGTAGTAAATTTTGAAATTGGGAAGGTTGAGTTCTCCTATTTTGTTCTTTTTCAAGATTGTTTGGTCCCTGGTAATTCCATATAAATTTTTGAATCAGTTTGTGAATTTCTACAGAAAGTCAGCTGGGATTATGAAGAGGATTACATTGAATCTGTAGATCAAATTGAGGAATATTGCCATTTAACAATGTTAAATTTCCAACCTTTGAACATAGGAAACTTTTCAATTATTTATATCTTTGTTAATTTTTCAACAATTTAGTAGTTTCCCAGGTATAAATTTTACACTTTTTTGATAAATTTATTCCTAAGTATTTTATTCTTTTCAATGGTATTATAAGTGGATTTGTTTCCTTAATTTCATTATCAAATTGTTCAATACAAATGTTTAGCAACATGACTGATTTTTAAAATATTGATATTTTACCTATAACCTTGCTTTTAGTTCTATTTTTAGGGTATTCTTTAGGGTTTTCTATATGCATGTGTATTAGTCAGCCAAAGGGTTGCTTATGCAAAGTATCAGAAATCTGTTGGCTTTTATAAATGGTAGTAATTTGGGGTAGAAGCTTACAGTTACCAGGCCATGAAATGTATGTTACTTCCCTCACCAAAGTCTGTTGCCATATGTTGGAGCAAGATGTCTGTAAGGATTCAGCCTTCTTTCTCTTCCTTTTAAGGCCCAATGGTCTCAGTTTCTTCTAATCTTGGCTGTAGGCTAGGATAGGTTTCGTCTACCTCCCAGGGCTTGTCTCTCTCCAGGCTCAGCTGCTCTGGTCTCTCCACAAGTTCAGCTGTAGACTATGAGGCTCTCTCCCTTCCTGGGGTCTCTGCCATGTCTAATGAAGGCATTTCTCTTTCATCATATCTGCTTCTCTCTGAGTTTACTTTCCAGGGCTCCAATATCAAATGTCAAACTAACTCCTCTGCTTTGTTGTTTTGTCTGTGAGTCCTCACCCATCAAGGGGGCAGGGATGCAACATCCTACTGAAGTGGCCCAAGTAAAAGTGGAATCTCTGAATTTAATACAGTCTATTAGACCCAGAAGAACAGACCAGTTTACAAACATAATCCAGTATCCATTTTTGGAATTCATAAATAATGCCAAACTGCTACAACATGTAATCTTCAAATAGAGATAGTTTAACTTCTTTTCTAATCTGAATAATTTTAATTCTTTCTTTTGCCTAACTACCCTAAACTCTCTGAAAATGGACAGAGATAGCAATGTTTCATGGTCAGAGGAGGAAAGTATCAGGCTTTCATCATCAAACTATGCTTTGTTTTGTTTTTTTGTAGATGCCTTTTGTCAAGTTGAGGAAGTTCCCTTCTCTTCCTAGCTTGCTGGATACTTGTTTTAATCAGCCAAATGGGATGCTGATACAAAGTACCAGGAATCTGTTGGCTTTTATAAAGGATATTTATTTGGGGTAAAAGCTTCCAGTTACAAGGCTTTAAAGAGTCCAACTCAAAGTTGCTTCCTCACAAAAATCTATTACCATATGGTGAATCAAGATGGCAGGTGACATCTATGAGGGTTCAGCCTTCTTTATCCTCTAAAAGCCCCATGGGTCCAGTTTCTTCCAATCTTAATTGCAGGCTGGTATAAGACTCATCTCTCTTCCCAGGGCTTATTCCTTTCTGGGTTCAACTGCTCTGTTCTCTTTACCAAGTTCAACTATAAACTATTAGGTGAATAGTTCATCTCTCTCCCTGGGGCCTCTGCCATATCTATGGTGCTATCACTATTCCTCTGTGTTCTCTGTGTATCTACTTCTGTGTTGTTGATCAAGCATCCATTTAGGTGCACCAAGAGGGTAGGGGCTCAAACTGACTTACCCTAATGAAGTGGTTGAATCAAAACCCCAATCTTAACATAATTTAATCAAAGCCATCTCAGTTGAATCTAATACAATCTACTAGTATCATTTCCTCAGGAACAGACCAGTTTACAATCATAATCTTATCTCTTTTTGGAATTCATAAATAATACCAAACTACCACTGCGTTGAATTCTATCAAATGCTTTTATTACATGATTATGTGATTTTTTTTATTTTTTTTGATATGATGTATTACATTATTGATTTTTGGATGTTAATCCAACTTTGCATTTTAGGATAAAAGCTCATTTGATCATGGTGTGTAAATCTTTTAATATATTGCTGGATTAGGCTTGGGAGCATTTTATTGAGGGCTTTTATATACAGTTCTTCAGAGAAAATTGTCTTATGTCTTTGTCTGATTTTAGTATCAGGGTAATTCTGTCCTTATAGACTGAGTTGGGAAATATTCTCTCATTTATTTTTGTGACGAGTTTGTGAAGAATTGTTATTAATTCTTTTTTCCCCTTTATGTTACTATTATTTTTAAAGTACTTTAGGCTTACATAAATGTTACATCAGAAATACAGGTGATTCCCATACACCTCACTCCCTCCCCTTCCCACACAATTTCCCTTTAACAATTTCTTTCATTAGCGTGGTACATTTGCTACAATTGATAAACATACATTGAAGCGTTACTACTAACCATGGTCTATTGTTTACATTATGGTCTATTGTTACACTTTGCATTGCACAATTTTATATGTTTTATGGAAATGTATAATAGCTGTATCCAGCATTGTAATGTCATACAGAACAATCCCAATGTCCCCAAATGCCCCATGTTACACTTTCTTCCCTCTTTCTCCCTTCAGAAAATCTGTTGACCATTACCTATATGTCAATGATATAAGTTCTTCCATTACTAGAAAAATAATGTCTACTTAAGTCCAAAGGTGCATCCCCCCATATGTTTGTTCATTCCTTAATCTTGAGGATTTGGACATGGTGATGCTCACTCTGCTTCTGGTTGAGAGGGGTTTAAATCCCATTGGGAAGATGGGTAGAAATGTCTTGCTTGCAGTTGTACAGACTCTTTGCTTTTAAGAATGGGTGCTGTCCATCATCATCCTTTTGTTAGCTGCCCTGGGTGAGTGTGATGAATTGGAGGGTAAGTGTTGGTTGCAACTATGCTGAGATTCAGGGCTCAACTGGAGTATGAACAGCTGGACAATTTAAGTTTCTTGGACACATATTGAATGGGTATGGTGCTATTTATAGGTTCAAATAAAAAGAGTATAAGAACCATGTGTAGGAAAATTATAAATGAATCCAACTCTGATACATTGGGGGAATAGTTATCATATATTCCAAGGTAAGGCCCACTGACAGGGTGCTGAATTCCTGTGGTTTTTTCTGCCCTGCCAATAGTGTCCAGATACCTCTAGAGCCCGCAGGAGCTCCATCACTTGAGGTACTGTTTACTTCAGCCATCAGTGTGATCGTCCTAACACATGTATTAGTGTAAGCTCTAGAATGAACTCCCATCTCACTGTGAAACCTCTTAGCCAGAAAAATTCATTTGAACTTAATATTTTCCCCTTTTAGCCAAGGTCTTTTTCCACACGAATTGCCAGTTGTCAATTTGTAATAAATCCTTGGTGCCAGGGAAGTTCATCCCTGGGAGTCATGTCCCATGCTGGGTGGGGGATGGTAGTGAGTTTATATGCTGAGTTTGGCTTAGTGAGAAGCCACATTAGAGCAACAAGGAGGCTTTCAGGAGGTAACTCCTAGGCAATATATAATACTAGGATAAATTTCAATTTCACAAGAACAAGTTTCATAAGTACAAGCATTAGCTATTATCAAAGAATGGCAAGAGAGGGTCATTGATGCGGAGCATTGGGGTTGGACAGATATGTCAGAAAGGACATGCCTGAGGCACATTTCTATGGAATATGAAAGTTTTCATCTTGTCATAGTATTATCTCAGTGGGTGGAGACCCACACAGTAAACAATAAAATATTAAACTCCCATCCTGGGGAGACCGCTAGGTTCTCAAATCAAGGCACAAGAGTCTCTCAAGAATGTAGGCAGTGCCTAGCAAGAGAAAACATAACAGTATATCAACTCCTCAATATTAATGCATGTAACCATGATTGTTCAAAAGTTGCAACCTAATGTTACCATGGGTTCTGAGGGGAGGGGAAGGGAAGAATGGATGGAGCATGGGTTATTTTTAGGGCCTTGGAATTTTTCTGCATAATCTTGCAATGACGTAAACAGGCCATTATGCATTTTGTAAGAATTTATAAAAGTGTACAGTACAGAATGTGAACCATAATATAAACCAATGACCATGGTAGTGACAATGCTTCAATATTTGTTTATCAATTGTAACAAATGTATCATACTCATGTTAAATGTTATTAATAAGGGAAAATGTGAGAGGAGGAGGCGGTGTGGTGTATAGGAATTCCCAATATTTCTATGTGACTTTTCTGTTACTTAAAACTCCTTTGAAAATAAAATGAAGAGAAAAAAAATAAAAGACTGGGGCAACATATAGAAGAAATTGTCATTTTAAATAAAAGATTGATATTACAGGAATGAAAGACAATGTAAAGTTTTAAAAAATGGTATTTTTTTTTATTTTGTATTTCATACTATATTTATTTATTTATTTGACTTCATTGGCAGGAGGGTTAGACTGCATAAGAGTTGCAACTGTAGCAGGGAAGGAATTGATATTAATTCTTCTTTAACTATTTTGTAGAATTCACTAGTGATTTTCACTTGGACCTAGACTTTTCTTAAGGGGTAGTTTTTTCTTATTCTTCTTTCTTCCTTTTTTTTTTTTTTTTTTAGTGATTCAAACTATTCACTTATTACTGGTTTATACTTATTGTTTCTTCTGAAGTCAGTTTCAGTTGTACACTTACTGTTTCTTCTGAAGTCAGTTTGTGTTCTTTCTAGGAATTTATCCACTTCATCTAAGTTTTTTAATTTATTGGTGTTCATGTGCTTCCTTTATATTTCTTTTCATTTCAAGATCAGTAGTAATAGCCTCTCTCTCATTTTCTGATTCTAGTAACTTCTGTCTTAGTCAATTTAGCTAAAATATTGTCAATTTTATTATTTTCCAAGAGTCTGCTTTTTTTAAATTATTTATTTATTTTTAAAAATTACATTCAACAAATATGAGGTCCCATTCAACCCCACCGCCCCCACCCCCCACTCCCCCCACAGCCACACTCTCTCCCATCATCGTGACACATCCATTGCACCCGGTAAGTACATCTCTGAACATCACTGCACCCCATAGTCAATGGTCCACATCATAACCTACACTCCCCCACGTTCCATCCAGTGGGCCCTGGGGGGATCTACAATGTCCCGTAATTGTCCGTGAAGCACCACCCAGGACAACTCCACGTCCCGAATACGCCTCCACATCTCATCTCTTCCTCCCATTCCCCAAACCCAGCAGCCACCATGGCTACCCTTACCACACCCATTCCACATTTTCTCTGTTGACATTGGATTGGTTGTGTCCATTGCACATCTATGTCAAGTGGGGGCTTAGATTCCACATGGATACTGGATGCACTCCTCCTGCTTTCAGTTGTAGACACTCTAGGCTCCATGGTGTGGTGGTTGACCTTCTTCAACTCGATGTTAGCTGAGTGGGGTAAGTCCAATAAATCAAAGTGTAGGAGCTGAAGTCTGTTGAGGCTCTGGGCCTGGGTGTCATATTATCAGTCCAGAGATTCAAATCCCCTAAATATATCTTAAACCCCAGCACCTACTACAATTCCAATAAAGTAGCATGCAAGTCTTGTGAGAAGAGATCCCCTCTGAGTCCAATTCCATCATGCAGAAACACCAGCTCCAAAGAAGGGCCATCTGCCATGGCAGTGAACCCCATCTGCCATGAAGAGTCTGCTTTTGGTTTTGTTTATTTTTTCCTATTGTTTTTCTATTTTCTATTTCCTTCCTTTTGCTTGCTTTATGTTTGCTCTTCTATATCCAGTGCCTTAACGTGGAAGATAGGTTAACATTTGTGACCATTTTCTTTAATAGCAACAGCTATAACTATAAATTTATCTTTAAGCATTTCTTTTGCTACATCATATGTCTTGATATGTTGGGCCTTCATTTTCACTCATCACAAATTATTTTCTTATTTTCCTTTTGATTTATTCTTTGACTCACTGATTATTTTTGAGTGTGTTTTTTGGTTCCTAAAGTGTAGCAGTTTGATATTATTGATGAATTCCAAAAATAAATATTGAATTATGTTTGTAATCCAATCTGTACCTGGGCATGATTGAGTTATGATTAAGGTGTTGAATTCCCACCCCTTGGTGGGTAGGGACTCACAGATAAAAGGCATGGAAAAAAACAGAGTTAAGAGGTTTCTGATATTGTAGTTTTGATGTTGGAGTTTGATGCTGAAGACTTAAGCTGGAGCCCCAGGAAGTCAGAACATAGAGGAAAGAGAAGTCAGCCCCTGGAAGAAAGAAACATAGGAACCCAGGAAGCCTGAACCCTTGCAGATGTCAGCAGCCATCTTGCTCCAAATAGATTTTGGTGAGGGAAGTAATTTATGCTTTATGACCTAGTATCTGTAAGCCCCTACCCCAAATAAATACCCTTTATAAAAACTAACTAATTTCTGGTATTTTGCATCAGCACCCCTTTGGCTGACTAATACACATAGTTTTCTCCCACAGCACAGAGCTTCTGATGTTGTTCCTCAAGGTTGTTGGCGGGGGGGGGGGGAGGGGGGGTCACGCCACCAGCACAGATGTTGGTTTCACTTTCTCCTCCGTCGCTGCCAAGACTTCCTCGCACCGCCTTCGTGAGCTGCAGGCTGTCAACATACCTCACCAGCCGTGTGCCGGGGACTGCTGGCTGGGGCTGCTAGTCAGCAAAGGGGGACCGCACTACAAACTCACGCAAGTCACTGGCCAGGAGAAGTAGACAGCTTTATTGGCAGCAGCGGGGTAGCCAGGGCGCGCGGGCTTATGCGCAATCTGCGAGTGAGTCTGGGGAAGGGGTAGTGGATGGGAGTTATATAGGGTGAACTCGGAAACATTATCTGATTGTTTGGGATAGCAGTATGTCTATATATGGTAACTATAGATTTACTAGACAAAATGGCGGAAGGAAATGAAATGGCGGCTCGGCGCATGCGCACTGTTCTCGCCCCATGTCTCAGCACTTTGAAGACCATCCCTGAATTTACTCAAGGGCATGTGGGGGCTAGAGTTTACTCACAGTCCCGTGTCTTGTAGCGCAAGTCTCATGGCTTGGACGGCTGCACTGTCGGGCCTTCCCTCATTTGGTATTCCCACAGACATTTTGGAATGACAGAGGTTTTGATAGGGCTCTCTTCCTGTTTTTCTCTGACTACTCCCAGCTGCTAAACTCTACCAATTTCTGGCTGATTCTTCAATTTTTTTCAATATGCTCTAGGGAGGAACAATTCCCCAAAGCAATCAATCAAACTGTGGATCTTTTGATTCAATACTTTCTAAGGTTAGTATTTTATATTTGTTTCTAACCTGGGAAGGATCTTCCCAGCAGATTTATTCCCCAGTAATTTCCTACAAACTGGCCAGCCTGCCACTTAGCCTGTATTTTGAATAGCCTATTCATTTTCTTTCAAGGGAACCTCCACTGTTTTTGAGCACACCTCTAAGCTTGACTTTCTCTAAGCTCTTCTCCAAAAGAAGTTAGTACCTTCGAAAATCTATAAGGATCTACCTGTTCTAAGGCCTGCTTCTCCCACAGACAAAATCTCTGTTACAAAACACTGGAGTTGGGCAGGAGATAATGGTAAGCATCTCTCTTTATGGCCCACACTTTCTAGGAGAGGAGCACTAAGTGGAAGTGGTAGTGGTGTGAAGCCAGAGGTCCAAGAGGATCTCTTAGCATGGAATGACCACCTCAAAAGTCAGGACAAGGATGGCCAAGGCTCCCATCATCTGAGTGTTGTGCACCCATGATAAAGCCTATGTTTCATGACAGGGGCTGAGCAGCAGAAGGGAGTTCCCTCCTCTCAAACACACTCACCTGGGATTCTACTCCAGTAACAGGCAGCTACATGCAACTGGTGGCTGCATAACAAGTGCTGATGTTCTGCTTTTCCCTAAAAGGCTGGGAGCTGGGGGGTTAGAGAGGCATGTGCTCACTTAACTAAAATATTGAAATGTGGTATATTCATACAAGAGTGTATTTACTGGCAATAAAAGGGTATGAAATTCAGAAACATGCCACAACATGGGTGAACCTTGGAAACATTATGCTAAATTAAAGTAAGCATCACAAAAAGATCCTATATAATAGGATTCCATTTATGTGAAATGTCCAGAATATGAAAATCTATAGGGACAGAAAGCAGAATATTGTTTCCTTAGGGCTGTGAAGTTAGGATGATTGGGGAGTGAATTCTGTTGGTTATAGGGTATCTTTTTGAGGTATTAGAAATATTCTAAACAGATTTTGGTGAAGGTTGCACAGCTCTGTGTGTATAATAAAATCATAGAATTGTTTACTTTCATTGGGTGGAATTATGGTATATGAATGTCTCAATAAAGATGTCAAATAACCTTATTTTAGTTTGCTAAGCTGCTTAAAGCAAATACCATGAAATGTGTTGGCTTTTATAATGGTAATTTATTAGCTTACAAGCTTACAGTTCTGAGACTGTAAAAAAGTTCAAATCAAAGCATCATCAAGATTTTACCTTCTTCTTGAAGATCAGTTGCTGGCAATCCTGGATTTCTCTGTCACATGGTGGTGTCTGCTGTTCTGTTCCTTCTCTTCCAGGTTTCATTGCTTTCAGCTTCTTGCTTCATTGACTTTCTCTCTCTTTGTCCAAATTGCATTCTCTTATAAAGAACTTCAGTGAAAGAATTAATACCTACCCTGAATGAGGTGGGTCACATCTTAAATTACAATCTTACTCACTAATAGATTCTACTTACAATGGCTGCACACTCAGAGGAATGGATTAGCTTTAAATGGAAGAAAATGTCACTGTACATACAGGACAATAGTCTTACTGTGATGAAAGGCAAAGTGTCAAAAAAAGTTATTCTTTCCTCTAAATATCTTTTCATTATTTTTTGATATATCAATTTGTTTTAAATTTAGTTTTACTTTTTATTAATTTTTTTCTGTGTTTTACTTCTTATGTACAAAACTACCATTATTATTTCATTTTCTTATTAATTGTTTGTGGGCATTATATTGGCTTCGTTTTTGAAGAGGCTTTAGATCACAGAAGCGTTACACAGAAGTGGCAGGAGATGATCATTGGTGTGGGATGTCAGTGAGGGTGGATACATGGGAGACAGTTCACCTGGGTACACATATAAGGCATATAAATGTGTTCAAATGTTCAGAGGGGCATTGGCACAGTGGGTGGAAGAGTCACACAATAACCAAAAGAATATCAAATCCCCATCTGGGGGAACTCTGTCACATTCCCTAATGGAACAGCAACAATACCCAAAGCACAGGGACAATGAAGTGTGAAGGAGGATGGTCCATTGAAGGATGCTAGATATTGATAACTCTGCTTATGAAACTTTGCTCTTGAAATTGAAGCTTAGCCTAGTGATGTAGGGTGCTTAAGAGTTACCTACTGGGAGCCTCCTTGTTGCTCAAATGTAGCCTCTCTAAAGCCAAACTCAGCATATAAAAGCAGTAACTTACCCCCAGCATGACATGACTCCTGGGGATGAGCCTCCCCAGCACCGAGGGATTACTACCAAGTACTGAGAAGCAATGCATGTGGAAAAAAAAAAAAAAGACATTGCCCAAAAGGAAAAGCTAAAGACAAAATGAGTTTGTATGGCTAAGATACTTCAAAGAGAACTGGGAGGCCATCCCAGAGGTAGCATTTATGCACATCTCAACAGGATCTCATTGACAGCCAAAGTCAATACTACCCAAAATAGCGAAGCTCCTCAGGGATATGGAGACCTCCAGAGACTGAAGTCAGGGCAGATAGCTCAGGAATTTGGCCCCTTGCCAGTGGGTCCTAATCTGGTATTTATACTCCCAGTGTGACAGAGTTAGTCTCAGTCAAGGTTTCCCTATACATGACCCTTCTGTCCTTCTATTTGAAGCTAAAATTAGTATAGCCCTGAATCTCAACAGTTCAGTGGACTCACCCAGGATAACAAATGGGGAGAAGATAATAGATAAACAACATAGCAAGGAATGGAGAGTGCCTACAACTGCAAGCAAGAGAGTCCCATCCATCAGATGTATGGGATCAAAGCCCCCCTCAGTTAATGGTGGAGTGGGCATTCACTATCCCAGAGTCCTCAGGATTGGGAAATGAGCTATGGACTAAAGTCAACTTACTAGTATTCTACTCTAGACTAATTGTGATTCTGTCATTGGGAGAAATACTATTGTTGTGGTGGTGGTGACCCATGGTTTTTCTGTGGTTAGGGAGAAGAAAAACAGGTACAATAAGGGGGAATTTTAAGGACTTGAGAATCATCCTGAATGACATTACAATGACAGATACTTGCCATTATATATCTGGCAGAGTTGAATGGGTGATCATGTAAACTACAAAATAAACTATAATCCATGCTTAGTGGCAATGTTCCAAAATGTGTTTATTGATTGTAATGAATATACTACACTGATGAAAGATGTTGTTAATGTGGGAAAATGTAGGGGTATGGGCAGTGGGGCATATGGGAATTCCCTATATATTCTCTGTAATATTTATGTAATCTAAGTATCTTTTAAAAAATTTAAAAAGGGGAAAAAAAGAGCATACATTACTGAAGTACATACAGCTTCAAACCACCAGCACAAATCCTAAAATTAATAGATGACTCATCATGATAACATAATCTTGCCAAGTCTATCTAGTATAAAGTTGAGAATTGACAATTTTCTTGTAAGTAAATTTGGTCAGAGTAGAACCAACTTAAACCTTTGGTCACCAAGTACTATATTTATTTCATTTTCTTTATATCCTTGTAGTTTTGTGTGTAGGACAAGGATAAGGAAGTAAAAAATTTGAGTGATTTTCCTTTTCCTTTTTTTTGGTCAGATGATTACATGTGATTAGCAATGTTTATGCCATTATAGTGACACGGTATAGATGCTACCTTGTAAGATATTTTCTTGTTTATTCAACATGTGATTATCCATTGCAATGAAGGGAAACAACTATAAGGGAGAAGTGGAATCATTCATATTTGCCTTTAAAAATGATGTACCTTCTGTTCTAAAAATTTCCATTATTTCAGACAAGCTGTTAAAACTTCCAAATCCTGCTTGCTCAGATACTCCTGGCTGCCCTTTAGCTTAACTCACCCATACCCATTATTTCCCACTCCAGGCAGAATTAAGCAGGAGGATTAACAAATATGAAATAGATTATTTGAAATAAAGAAGCTCAATTTATAATCCAGAAAATGTATTTCAATTCATGTTCTTTTTATCCACTTTATTTTATTATCTTTACCTTTCCATTCGTCTTGGAAGAATAAACAATTAGGCAGCTCCAGACCTAACATCAATGTTTCTCTGGCTAGAAGTTATTCAGGGACCACTGTGTAAACTGTTCTGCTTGCCAAAAGAGAAAATAATTACTTTCAAAATAGAGTCATCCTCCTTCACTTGAGACTCTGAATACTGAGGTAAAGACAGAAAAAACAATGGATTCTTAATTGCTTGGTTTTAGCCAAAAATAATGTTTCATTTTTTTCTTTTTCCTTTTTTCTGTGAATGAGATGTTCAGTATATTCATTCCTGATCTGCTATGGTACTCCAGAATAATGTTAGAATTTGCCCATTTTCTCTCCTTAGTGCAAAACCCTTACTATGAATCGTCCCCATGCAAATCTCCCACTCTGTTATTAATCCTTTCTTTGGAATCCAAGGCAAAACAAATGTTGAATTCAGCAGCCCTGCACTCATGGAGAAAGGAGAGATTTTTTACTGACCCAGCAGTTCTTCAGACTGTCTGTGATCTTTTCCTGACTTAAATGGGATATGGATGTGCTCTTTTCACTATTTTGCAGTAGAATACCTTGATAATCAAATGTACATCTGATTTCATGTACATTTTTTCAAAGATGACAGAAGAATACAAATACTTGTGAAAGGGGATTTTGTTCATTGCTGGCTCCCTCTCGTTCTATGTCCATTAAATATGAATACTCGATACTACTCCTCCATTTTCTTGTGTTTTGCAGGGATAAGAAGAATAATTTTATGTAATTTTTTTTTCAGAAGGTGAAGTTCCTGATTTTGGCTTTCCTGAAAATAAACTTCATATTAAGAACAATAATATAATTCATGATAACTCTCAGGTAATATAATCATTATCTCTGGATGCAAGTAAGCCTTCAGAGTTTTACTGTTTCACAACATCATGCTCAGTATACAAACTTGAATAAGTAAGAGTCTAATTTGTAAATGGTACTATTTTTGGGATAAGCCTGTATATATCCTGTATCTTTTTTTATTGCCAATTTCCATTATTCTCCCTTATGCCCTATTTTTCTCTACAAATAATGCAATAAAACAAGTAACTGCATAAAATAACCAAGGAAAATTCTAAACAGAATTTCAGATTCTATAATTTGTCACGTATCTGAATATTCTTCATTAACTCAAAAAAAAAAGTTTGTGTAGTAGATTTTTATCCTTCTCATTTCTTAATCCCTTTGTGAATATATATTTGCATATTAAAAATAAATAAGTAAATAAGAAGTACAGTAGCACATTCTCCTCATCCTGTGTACCAGACCAGGATAAATTTCTTCATCAGTGATCATGTGTACACAATAAGCAATGAGGACAAATCATAAATCCTTTCTTTTTTTCTTTTCTTTCCTGTTTTCTGATTTACTACCTAGAGGCTACCTCTGTTAGCAAGGAAATAAATCAACTAAAATTGGGTGGGTTTCGTAATCATAATTACTAAGTGAGCCTAGGTATCAGACATCAAGAGAACAATATTTCAATGTTGTTATTGTTGGATTTTTAATCCATAGACTTCTGTTTATTGTCTGCAAACTATTATCTGTGCTCACTTTGCACAAGAAACCATACAAGAGTTGGGGTGGTTAATTTAAGCAAAGATTGCCTTTATTAATGTCAACAGGCATGATGAAACAAACATAAAATGTCTATATAACCTCAGAAATTATCTACATATTGAAAGAAGGAGAAAGAAAATCATTATATTTATCATGCTTACAAATAAGATTTGGTAATTTACCAGATTTTTATATAGCTAGAAACATTTGCATTATGAGAAGATACAAAAATATATATACACAGATATTATACTAGCTACTCTTCCTTTAAGCACCTGAAGCAAAAGGATGTTATATTATTTGCAATTCCATTACATAAAGGACACCTAGTTGAAGCCATCTGAGTTGTTGTATAAATGTTAGACATTTGTAATGCATTGTCAATGTGATCTTTTAAAATTGTTATGCAATGTAGGTTTTCTTGAAGAGTGTTTAATAGAAAATCATTGTCTTGTAAGATAGAAAATAAGGAAAACATGAATGATGATATGAGTTATATTTTGAAACATATCAACTAAGTATTGGATAAATACTGACTATACTGATTACTTAAATATCTGTGTTGATTCTTCTTCATAAGTACATTATTTAAGCAAAATGAAATTAGAATGCATTTTCTGTTTATAAACAGTTTTGAGCATTTTTTAGTGCATTACTGTAGCACATAGTTCATTTGTAAAGAACAAAAAAAAAAAAGAAAAAGAACACTATTAAATGTGATCAGCACAATATTGGAAAATTATCTTTATTGTATTAACCAGCCATAAACTAAATTGTAATTTTAACATCTTAGTTTGCTTCCTGCTTAGAAACAACAGGATTAGATAAGAAATATAATTAATTTCTGTTGTTACTTAAACTATTTTTACTGTAAGGCTAATACAGTCTCATTGTAGGTAAGGCAGACATTTCAGGAAAAAAATCATAATGAAAACATACAAAAGCAACTATTTTCCAAATATTGATAGATAAACACAGATATATTGTTACATTAGTGTCCATTAATGCACCAAGAATTTTAGTACTGCTCAACTACATGGTCTTTGCCCTTTAACAAGCTTTTTTGTATGGGTATCAGCAAAAATAACACAAAGTGAAGCTTGATACTTACTTCTGTGTTGTTGATTTCTCTCTGACATATTGCCACCACTGTGTCAAAACCTGGCCTATTCTTCAGAAAAATCTATTTGAAAAAGAACTAAGGTATCCTGATCTAAAGCTGCAGCTTACTTACAGTCATTTGGCTCTGGCCTTCTTGGACCATTTAGTCCTAGGAGAGTGGCCAGATGACTGAATCTATACAAGAAACCTGGGGCAAGTCTGAAATGAACTATCTAGCTGACCTCAGCCCAGCCCAGAGTATAGAGCAGCAAGTGAATAAATGTTTCTTTTAAGAATAAGTAACTGAAACAGAAATTGGAACCTAAACGTGGGGTACAACCATTCAATAATATTAGACATGTCGCATTGGATTTGTGATTAGGCACTGAGTGAAAAGTGGAAGACTGGTAAAAAAATAAAATAAAATAAAAACTGTTCATGAAAGTTGAGAAGACAGTGAGGAAACTACTACTGAAGGCTGAATGAATGGCAAGGTTTCGTTCGTAGTAGTAAAGTAATTAGCAAAACTCAGTAGTCTAAGAAAGTTTCTTGGTGAATATACAAAATTGTCAATTGGCTCCTTTTAGCAGTATAGTAACAGAGAGAAAGAGGAGCAGGACATGATAGACCAAGAAATCAAATAATTGTTTAGTGTGCAAGCTCAATATAAAGGAAATACAAAGATTTGAGAAATTGTTGGGCTACAAAATAAAACTCTCAAACCCAACCCAGCTGATAAAAACAAATGTCTCTCAAAGTAAGAAATGGCTTCAAATTTTGGATGACTCAAGTGTTCCTGTAAGATACTTTGTTAAGAACTTGAAAATTTAAAGATGAGGTCTCATCAAACCTCTAAAGTAGAAAACAAAATGACTTGTAAGAATTTCGTGAATGTTTTACCGCAGAAGTTTGGCAAGCCCAAAGAGAATATGAATGTGACTTTTGGAAAACGGGGTAAACTATGACCAAATTCACATGAAACAAAGGATTGTTTAAAGAGTTACAGCTTGACAAAAAAAAAGGTCTAAAAGCAATTCAAAGTGAAAAGAGGTTTCTGGACCTTCTACTTCTTACAGGGGGACAGTTGCAGTGATGCTCAGAGATGTACTTACCAGGTGCAATGGATGTGTCACGATGATGGGAGAGAGTGTGGCTGTGGGGGGAGTGGGGGTTGGGGGCAGGGGGGTTGAATGGGACCTCATATTTTTTTAATGTAATTTTTAAAAAATAAATAATTTAAAAAAAAGAAAGAAAATGCAAATATATTCCCTTTCTTAAGAAAAAGGAATTACCTCAGAGTAAAGTGTCAAAAGTCCAGAGAAAGGAATCTATTATAAGAGATAATAATGGACCAGGAAACACTACAAGGGAGAAAAAATGGACATTAATCAAGGAACATTCCTTGCCCCTGACTAGGGGAGCTTGACAACCTGTGTTTGGCTAGATTTCAGGATCACTACTGACTAGTGTGTACTAAGGTCTCCCATCCTTCAGTTTTTGAACGGAAGCAGGTATGTGGTAATCCTGACTTTGCCTAAACATTATAGATTGGGTGTTCTCTATTTATTATTTATTTACTTTTGATTTTGTGCTCTATAGACCAAGAATAACTGAAGCTTCAAAGTCGCATCCTCATTTTTATTTAATGAAGATAAGGAGATCCTGAAATTCAACCATGATGCTGGCAATGTTCTCTAGCCAAGGCCACCAGGACACACCTTTAACTAAAGAAGGTGGGCTTATTGCAATGAGGCAGAATACACAGTATTGGGAATTATGGAGCATCTCAGTAAGAGGATGTTAGAAAGTACATATAGTAGGATTTGGGCTTGGGTTTCATGATTTGGGGGAGAAGTTAAAGAGCTGAAGTTTTGCTTTGAATTGTGTTCTGCTGTCAGCAAATAGGAGTAATTTTAAGTAATTGAGCATTTTAATAAATATTAGCCAGAAGGATTGGAGATTAGAGTGAGGTTAATGCTATAATTTTTAAGGAATTAATGGTTGCTCTTACAAACCAGGAGAGAGGATATTTATTTTTTGGGGTAGTTTCAATAATAATCTTGTTTTGGTCCATGCTTATACGGGATTATGGATTGGTTTTATTTTTTGTCTCATTTCTATTTTTTTGGAAGTACTTTCATTTGGTGTTGATGTTCTGTGAACTCATTTGTGTAAAGCAGGAGAATATAACTAACTGAAGTAACAGGCTAGTTCCTATCATCACTGAGGCTTAAATGTTAATATGTCAGTTCCCAGATGCTAGGGACTGCTTTTCACTTTTGCAATGTCATGAAGAGAGATTTGTCATATCTAGGGAGACCATGAGTATATTTTGCCTATGGGAGGGTTTTTAATTATTGGGTCTAGAGGATAGGGTTAATGTAGATTGTTACATTAATGCTTCTGAATAAGTCACACACCCATGTATTCATGTCTTTGTGTAGTCCACTTTCACATTGATCTAAGCTTGGCCATATGTCTTTCTTTGGTCCACAGATGATCAGCAAACATGACCCAAGCAAAGGCTTAATATGTACTTGAGCAAAGGGACTTAACGTCACTGAATTCTTGTCATCACTATGGGAGGCCATCCCAGTTAGCCCATGTGGAGGTGAAACCAGGTGCCCAACACAATTGACCTAAATAATTACTGCATTTGTGAGCAAGGCCATCTGCATTCAGGTGGCTCCAGTTGAATATCAGATGATTACAGGCATATTCATGAACACAGGTGAAGCCTACAGAAGGAGCACACTTTTGAGCCCATCCCAAACTGACAAACTGTGATCAAATAAGTTCTTGGCTGCTAAACTCTGTTGATACCTCAACAATACATAAAAAACAATTAATTTTTGGTGACTTAATTACTTTTAAACTATTTTATATATGACAATGTTTTTTTAACAAAAAGAGCAGTGCTGCAAATGGAATAGTTTATGCCATTCTTTATTTTCACCAATAACATGCTGTTTTGATTTAGCTAAATTGGATTTTAAATTTGGGTTTGGGTGGAGGTAAAGTATATCACAATGGGAGACCAAGACAAAGTGCTTGAGGAAAGATAATTTGTTATTCACAGATCCCAAGGAGAGAGAGATGCCACAGGGAGTTAAGGAAAAGTGCCATGGGCTCAAGTAGCTCAATCAGCATGTAGGGAACACACATGCAGAGCAAGTGGGACCCATGGGTTGTGCCTTTATTATGGTCTAGGGAGTCAAGGATGAGTTAATTTAGGAGAGTGGCTATAGCTCAAGTGGTTGAGCTCCTGTTTGCCATGTATGAGGTCCATGGTTCAATCCCCGGTACCTCTTTGGGCAGCAGATGTAGCTCAGTAGTTGAATGCCTGCTTCCCGTGTACAAGGTCCTTGGTTCTCTCCCCATTACCTCCTTAAAAAAAAATGGGTTAGTTTAAAGTAGATGTGCATGAACAAGGAAAGGGACTGGAGGCCCAGGAGTGGAGGGGAAGTGTAGCTTATCATTTGGGATCAGTTGTTTGTTTTGGGTGCACCGTGTGGTGGTATGGGTGGTGGCTACAAATGTGAGTTTGAGCTCTGGGGAAGTTTCTGTGACAGGGATAGAAAACTGCTTATTAACTAGGCCAAAGGTCAGTGTTAAAGTAGTTGGCAAGCCAAAGTGAGATGGATGCTGAGGCAGCACACCAAATTTTGATAGGACACATGCTGAAAACCTTTTGTAAAGATTAAGAAAATAGGGCTTAGGTCATATTTCTTCTAAGGATGATTTCAGATTGGTTAACTAAGTAGTATCTGCCCTTTGGAAAAGTTCTCAATATAAATGAATTTAAAACATAATTTTAAATAGGAAGTATTTAAAGACCGAATCATATATTATACTATTGTAAATTTTACATATCACTCAGATGCCTTTTCTTTTAACCATTGAATATCCTTCTGAGGAAATGTTACTTTATAATAAGTATATTTAAATAAGTATTGCATGAAATGAAGAATGTAAACAAAGGGTCTATTAAATACTATAACTATAGTCAGGTTTTATATGGGTTAGAATTTCAAAGGAAAAATTATTAACAAAATTTGACTCTCTTCTTTGATATATACAAAATAGAAAATATATACTAGTATCTCTGGCATGGGGGTTTAAAAATGAAGTACACATAATCATTTTAAACATGACATGGACATTCTTTGCCCTTGGAGAAAAAGAAAAATGTCAATGCAAAATGTACCTTCTCTCTTTTTCTAGGCCCTTAAAACTATTTTGAACATCAGAAACTTAATTCAAATGTTTTCATTTTTCAAAAAATTCATTGTATTTATTGGTGTGTCCATTCATAAATCTAATTTTCAAAAAAAATTCTCACATCATTTTATGGAGTGTGATATATATTAATCAGGCTTCTCCAGAGAAACAGAACTCACAGGATGTGTGTGTGTGTGTGCGTGCGCGCCTGTGTGTTTAGGAATTGGCTCACACATTGTAGGGGCTGGCAAGTCTGAATCCACAGGGCAGGCCAGAAGCTGGAAGTTCCATCCAATGGATGTGTCATGATGATGGGAACGAGTGTTGTTGGGGGGGGAGAGGGGGGGGTGGGGGGGGTGGGGGTTGAATGGGACCTCACATATATATTTTTAATGTAATATTATTACAAAGTCAATAAAAATAAATAAATTAATTAATTAATTAAAAAAAAAAAAAAGAGTGATGTTGAAGTCTTGAGTCCAAATTTCTTGAAGGAAGCTAGTAGACTGGAATATGGGGAAGAGTGGAGGGTGTAGCCTTGAGGCAGAATTACTTTTTCTTCCCCAAACCTCAGTTGTTTGCATTTAAAGCCTTCAGGTAATTGGATGAAGTCTACCCACATTATCAAGGGTACTTTACTTGATGTCAACTGACTGTATGCTAATCTTCATCTACAAAATATCTCCACAGCAAAATCTAGGCCATCACAGGGTATGGGGAATACCAAGCCTGAATCATACAATTTGGGCTTTTTGTGTTAATGTTCTTTCCTTTATTCTTTTACCTTTATACCCTACAATCCCTTCTGTATAGGAGCAGAGTACCTCCTTGATATCTCAGTTTCACTAAGAATCTTTCACATTTCTTTCCTTTTCTTTTTTTATTTTATTCGTTTGGGCTCTCAAGATTCTTCTCATTGTGATACTTTGGCTATTATTTTTGACTGCTGCCAATGAAATATATATTCTTATTCTGGAAAGAAGAGAGAGAAATGTAAGGAGAAAAATACTTCTCTTTATTTCTGCTTGTGTGATGCATTATTTTTTCTTCCTTTTCAAGACAAGCTCCTCCCTGCTTATGGAGTTATTCTCCTTCCATCTTCACACAGGTTGTTAGAGTGTAATAATTTGGGGGAAAGCCTAAAAGACTGCTTTATTTGACTCTTGCTTTAAATATGTGGGCCCTTTGCCACAGCAGACATATAAACCAGCAAAATTTATACTGGGGTAGTCTAGTAATAGAACCACCCTAAAATAGTCTATTCAAATAGTAGTTTCTGTTCTCTGTCACTCTGATTTCTCTTCAGCACTGAAGGGCTAATTCCCTCAACTGCTGGGACTGCTGTCTGCTGGAAATCTTTGGCTATTAGCCCTTGTTATAAATTGCTTTTGGATGAAGGGAGCCATATTGCCCAAGGATTCATCACTGTGCTGAGACAGCTTAGAACCAAAGATAAGTCAATTTGGGGATAAATACTATCACACAGGGAAAGACATAGTGGAAGCCTCTAAAAACTACTTCTTCCAATCCCACCTCCTGGTCAAGATCATACACCAAATACAGCATTGCATGATGGAAATGGGAAATGACAGCGATTAGCACCACTATTGAAGACCTGAAAGATTCAAGGTCTTGGCGTCCATAACATCCCCATTTATGTTACCTGTTTGACCCCTAGGAAAGGCTGGCAGATCTTTGGAGATAAATGAACACTACAACAATTTCAACCATGTAATAGTTGCAATTGCAGCCAACTGTGTCAGAAGTGGTAGCTCTGCTAGAGCAGATTAAAACACAGTATGTGACCATTGATCTGGTGAATGCATTCTTTTCCATTCCCACAAGAATGGAAAATCAGAAACAGTTCTCAATCACTTGGAAAGGACAATATTACACCTTTTCACTCTTTTCTCAAGATTATACGAAGCCTTTTGACCTCTGTAATTATTGAGTTGGAAGAAATCCAAACTTTCTGGACTCCCAAATAGTATAACATGTATCTACTATATAAATGACTTCTGCTAATAAGACAAGAATAGTAAGGATTGACAAGTATACTGGAGGCCTTGATAAGGAACATGAACTCCACAAGGTGGTAGATTAAATGCTATGAAGAATTAGGGATCTGCTACACTAGTGAAATGGTCCATGCGTACACTTAGACCTTACCTTCAAAGTAAAAAATGTATGTATTTCTTTACATACATCCCACCACATAACAATGAACATAGTCTCTATTTTGCCCTATTGGGTTCTAGGAAAAGCACATTCCTCACCTAGGAATACCGCTTTGGCCTATACACTGGCTCTCATGGGTGGGGGCCAGATCAAGGAAAATCTTTTGAGCATTTCCAGGTTACAATGCAAATAGCCCAGTTTCTTGGACCACAGCACCTAAAGACCATATGTTAGAAGTTTCTCTAATTGGAAATGATTTCATGTGGTATTTATTGCAAACCCCAATAAAAAAAATTACAACATACATATCTAGGTTTCTGAAGCAAGGCAATGGTATCTCCAGTAAAGAAGTATATGTCTTCTCTAAAACAGTTCTTTGTGAGCATCTGGGTCCTTAACACTGAGTCACATCAGTCTGAAGTTAAGCTTACAGACCAGAGAAGATGGTGCTTATTATGAACAAGGAGGCAAAGTCTAGAGCAGAAGTAAGAAAGAACAGTTTTGCTGAGAAGACATGTCTAAGTAGCATACTAGAAAGTGTAGAAAAAAAGTTGTGCATATTGGTTACCTTGTAGAAATGCAGATTATTTCTTTCTGGTGATAACATAAGGTAAAACTTGTTGTCTGCTATACTTAGTTAAAAAAGAGTAAAAATATAAATAAATAATAAAAGGAAAAAAGGGATATAAATCTTTATAAGTAAGATGGCAGCACCATTATGCCAATAAATTAAAAATCTTTGGAATAATGGGAAAATTCCATGAAAATCTGAATTTAGGAAAATCTAGAAAACAAAATATATAGAAGAAATAAAAGGACCAAATATTCTTATCACAAGCAAAGAAAGCAATAGCTAAAAATAGCTCCAAAAAGAAAACACTAGGACTAGAAAGTGTAATTGATACATTTTATAGATACTCAAATCTCAACAGATCAGTGACTTAAATGAAGCAAAATTTTCAACTTTAGTAAAACATATAGTTAAAATATTTAGACCTTGCAACAGAGAAGGATTTCTTATTTACAACATAAAACTTCACTATAAAAGAAAAGATTTATTATGACTACATTAAAATTAAGAACTGCTGTTCCAAAGGAGTGATAAAGGAATTGTGGCAAGAACATGTGCATATGTGTGTGTGTAAAACCAAAATAAAAATTGTAAATGACCCAATAGGAAAATTGGTAAATGACTTCAACTAACATTTCATGGAAGAAGAATGGCACATAGCTCAATATGAATTTGAAGAAATTGAACTTCATCCAAGAAATGTGCAAACACACACAAACAGGAGTCTCACAATACCAACTGTGGCAGTTTGAGATTATTTATGAATTCCAAAAAGAGAAATTATGTTTCTAAAGTGGTCTGTTCCTTTGGGCGTGGTACTCTCTGATTGTATTAGATTCAGTTGATATGTCTTTGATTAAATTATGTTAAGATTAGGGCTATGATTTAACCACATCAGTAAGAGTATAACTCAGTTTCAATCCCCAGCCCCCCTGTGGGTTACCTAAGTGGACACTCAAACAAGGAGACACAGAGAGAAGTAGATACACAGAAAAAGACACAGCAGGGAAGAGAACTTGCGTTTGATGCCGGAGCCCCAGGGAGACATGAGCCATTCACCTGATAGTTTACAGCTGACCTTGTGAAGCAAGCTGAGCAGCCCTAAGAGAGGATCCTTATACCAGGCTACACCTGAGATCTGAAGAAGCTGGGAGCATGGAGCATTAAGAAGAAGGAAGTCTGAACACTAGTGGATATTGCCCGTCACCTTGCTTCAAATGATTTTGTCAAGTGGCAAATGACTTTGGGTGAGAAATCAATCTTGAGTTGGACTCTTTAGAGCCTTTTAACTGTAAGGTTTTTACTCAAAATAAATACCCTTTATAAAAGCCAAGAGAATTCTGGTACTTTGCATCAACACCCCTTTGGCTAACTAATACATCAATATATTGGAGAAAATGTATGTTTATGATTTAAACATGTGATGAAAAGTAAAGAACAAAAACAAATATTTTTAAATTTTGGACAATGTTCACCCTGATGGTGAGAGGAAAGTGGTAAGGATAGAGAAAGAACCCATAGATAGTCAAAATTTATTATCAGCATTCTAGTTCTCAGACTGGATAGTGTATTCATGAGATTCATTATGAATAAATTTTTTAAAAGTAAGTAAAAAAAAGGCTAATATGCCATCAATTAAGAAATATGATTACTCTAATTATATGCATTCAGGTACAAGAATAAAAATAGGGAAAGTAAAAGTGTTATCCTGAACCTGTTTTAAAAATTTTTCAGAAGGGTAATCACAAGTAATATATATGTGATTCTATGATAAAAAATGAAGAAGTTTCTAGGACTCAGAGAATCCTATATTTAGTCACACTGGGAATAGTTTTCATAAATAAACTACTCTGAATCTACCTTTTAAGAAACTATGGAACAGGTACTTTCCTGTGACCCTCAAATTAAAATGTGGCCATGGCTGCCTGTTCATCATCTGTGAATCCATACAGAGCACATGATAATAATTCAGTGTCATAGTTTGCAAGGCTGATATGACAACTAGCATATAATTGGTTAGCTTAACAACAGTAGTTTATTGGATCATGGTTTGGAAGGCTAGAAGTCCAAAATCAAAGTGTCAATGAGACCATACTTTCTCCCAAAGTCTGTAGGATTCTGGTGCTGACTTGCGGTAATCTTTGGGGTTCCTTGGCTTGTATCTCTACCTGGAGCTCTCTCTCTCCCCTTGTGTCTCAGTTCCAGTTTCTGTCAACTCTGGCTTTCAGCTCCTCTGGCTTCTGGCTTCTCTCCTTGTGGCCTTCTCTCTATAAAGTCTCCAATGATAATTAAGCCCCACTCTCATTCAGTTGGCCACACTTAAATAGGACCTTTGAAATTCCTAGTCACAAATGAGTCCACATCCTGATTCATCTTAACATATTTTAAAAAATGCTATTTACAAATGGTTTCACACTTAGAAGAACAGGGATTAAAATTAAGAACATGTCTTTTGGTGGGGTACATAACTCAATCAACCATACTTAACAGCAACTTTTATCTTGCTCTATTCTTCAGTTAAGGGAAGGACTTGGAATTCATAGAACTTTGAATATTGATTGGCTCAGGGAAATCAGAAGTCTTCTCATGTCAAGAGACATTAAATCTTCAGGTTCCTTAGTATTAGATACGGACATCTCATATACTTTCCTCCTTGACAGAATGACTGCATTGTGGTTGATTAATATTTAGTCAAAAATTATTCAAGAATCCTTTCTTCCTGCAAGTATTGGAAATAATTATTTTTTTAAAAGTCATAACTCTAAGAAACTGACCTCAATCAGAAAGGAGTTTGGCATATCTTTTTATTTTAGTCTTGCCATCACTAAGTTATAATAAAATATTACCTGTACTTGTTTCTCAGAACTGTGTAGATAACTTTTACCTCCATTACTGATTTAGCATTCTTTTTGTTACAGGAAAACCCTTGACTATTTTCTAGAGTTCTTATCTGACAAAGTTGAATCTGATGGCTTTGCTCTTTTATTTGGTGTTTTATGGCGGGATGTACCCTGGGAGATCCCTACTCCATTATTTTTGCTGATGTTGCACCATGTACTCTATTTTCAGACAGGGGTGTTATAAAGTAGCAAGCCTGCACAAAGTTCTCATCCAATATAGAAACTTAAAAGAAAATTCCATGCTCTATTTTTTCTGGTTTTTACCATTTAAATTATCTTGTGGTAACAGCTTTGTGGTGCCATTCTCTCCTTATGACAGGAAATTCATATGCTCATGCTTGAAGGAAACATTTTAACAGGTACATTAGTCAGGAGAGTTTATAGTTTGCTTTTATAGGATTATCTAAGTGTTTTGTGCATAGAATCTAATTTATCTCTTCATTCTTTTCCTTATTGTACAAATATCTATAAAGTATCCTTTATATATATTTGGCTTTCTGCCATTTACTATCATAGGTATAAAGAATTTTAATTTAGTTGACATGTTCTCAATGAATGCTCAAACTACCAATAGATACCAATATATACCAGTTAACAATACAAAGCAAATGATTTAATTTTATTATTCAACCTTGCCTTTTCTATTTGCTCCCTTTTGAACATGCTGATTCTTCAGTAAAAATTCCAGCTAAATTTGTATACTTGCTTTTCTTCAGAGATGTCCTTCTTTACCCATTTGCTTTTTTTCTGCCATTCTTGCAGTTGCTGAATCTTTCTAATTTCATAGTTGTTTCTATACTCCGTTCTTCTATTTCTGACACATGAATAGAAAACCCCAATTTCTACAATTTTGGCTGCCTTTTCCATGTTAAATCCATGAATTCTTCCTTTTAATATAGCAATTTTGTGGATGGATTTCCCAATGGCATACCCAAAGTTTGGCTTATCTAAAAATATCATAACATTGGTTATTGCCCCCAAAGAGAGGTAGAAGAAACAGAAAAATATTTTGTTCTGTTTCGAAATCATGGAGCACATGAATGGGTTTTGAAAATAGCAAGGTAATTATAAAAGTGAAAATGGCTGGATTTGATCTCAGCCTTATCACCTCTTCATTGTGTGCTTATACAATCTGTACAGCATGCTTCCTGTTTGTAAGATTGGCAATTGTAATATTACACACAAATTTTATTTTAAGACTAAATCTCTAACACATGTCAAACATTTGTGCGCATGACACTGAAGCATATGTTATTATTCTTAAGAGCAGGTAAGATTTGGAAAAGCAGGGGTCCTAGTCAGGAATAAGGACATAGGCATAAAGTTGGGAAATACACAGCATATGGAAAGGCCAATCTATTTGAAATGGAGTTTTCAGGGTGAGTGGTATGGGCAAGCTACAGTAGAATTATTAATGCTCACTGGAATTTAAAAAGTTCTAAATGTCAATTTAAAGATTGGGGTCTTTCTTTTCTAGGAACTTTCATTTTAACTACTTGAAAAGTATGAAGAATTTAGTCCAGAGAAACAAGTACACTGTGCACAAGTTTCATTTTCTTCTGGGAGGAGTATCACAGATGGTGGAGACTTGTTACATGTTACTCAAGACAGCAAACCTAGAGCTATCAGTTCAGTTTACATGCAGGCCTATTTACCCTCAAAATAATAAATTATTCTGCCGACAGAAAGACCTGATAACATCCACTACTGAAATGCTGCTGGCTGTATTAGAGTAGCAATGGCTGGAAGACAAACCACAGATACTACGGAAGAATAGGAGATTAGGCATTTAGATGTATATAATAACTAGTTCATGTCTCAGGAAAGAAGGCACTTGATTTCATCAGCCTCTGAAAGGAGTCTATAGTTCAAAAAACTTAAGACCTATAGAAATACAATATTGGATTTAGAAGTCTCAATGAGACTTGTAAGCTCCTAATGGTAGGACAGTGCATATGGAGAAACATGCCAGATGTTGCTCATTTGGTATGACAACTAACCCTGATTTTAGTAGTACTTCACTCTGAAGATCTTTTCTCTTCTTACTTTGACACCTATTGCAGTACCTGCTTCATCCAGGTCTTATGATTTTATTCCTATCCTGCTTAATTGAGCTATTTTTTTGTTCTGTGATTTTGTAATTTTATTTTGTGAGCTTTTTTACTTATCTCTTGACTCTTTTTAACCCCACAATAACATTTAAACAGGAAGGACCATAAGTCTCCTCTCTGAAACTCCACTTAACCACAACCAACAGTTTTTTTTTCCTAATCTTGTTCTTACTTTCAGTAACAGGTTTTGCAGTGGCTTGCTCGGTCGGTAGAGGTGGGGTCTGGCTGCAGACGAGGGGTCGGTCCAGCTTAGGACGAGGGGTCGGTCCCACTTGGGACGATCGGTCGGTCCAGCAGCAGACGAGGGGTCGGTCTCACAGGGGTTGCGTGGTTTGGCTGACAGGGTCGCCCGGTGAAGCCGGCGACAAAGGGGTCGCCCGGAGAAGCAGGCGACGAACTGGGGACAAGGGAGGCCAGGCCCTTGTCGGGGGCTCTCAGGACTGGAGGGCGCACGGCAGAAGAACTACCGCGGAGACAAGGTAAACACGCAAGTCCAACTTTATTGAGGGAGAGGCAACAGTTTTATAGGGGCTGGGGAAGGCTGATTGGTCGAAGCCATGCCCTGCTCTGATTGGTTGCCGGAGAAAGGTCAGTGGGAGGTACTGGACGGGGGAGGGGTGGTGGGAGGGGTGGTGGTTAGGGATTGGCTGTCGCTGTTGCTGGGGGAAGTGGCAGGGTTTAGGGATTGGTGGCTGCTGTTGCTGGCGTAGAGGGCAGACTTGAGTTTCCCGCCCACGCCTGGCTGTTGCTGTTGTGGGGGGAGGGGCAGGGAAGGCAGACTGGAATTTTCCACCCTGCACCTGCGCAGGGAGAAAGAAGGCATCGTGTGGCGCTATCTGGGAGGAGGGGCGGCCACGGAAGCATGGCTGCCGAGAAGGGGAGACCAGAGGGCACTCTGCGCCCATGCCGAGCTCCCTTCAGGGATGGCGGTGAGTCCGACCAGCCCCCCTATTATGGGGACAGCGGAATTAGGCCTACCGCGGCTGCCCCCCCGCCAGGCCAGCAAACCACACTTCAGCCCAAGGGGTGACCGTAAGGTTTTACTTTTGTTTTTGTTCTTTTATGAATATTAGTTTTCAAGTCTGGCAATTGTTAGGTCATGAATCTTATCTATAAGTCAAAGTCTGTTTAGGGGGAAAACCAACAACCCAGAAAGAAAGGTTAAGGAAGTAGAATTGTCACACTGCTTGATTTGCAAGTTATCTTAACTTTGGAAGCAGGGACTTTACTTTCCATTTTACTTAGTGAATTTAAAGGAAGGATTAAAAAAAAAAACTAGCTCTGAGTCAAAATATCAGTGTGCTACACTGAAGTAGGCAGACTCACTGACACATTTCTCCAAAAGTCACTTCATTAAGATTCTCCACAATGTTAGCATGTCTACGATGCTCTAACTCCTTAATCAGGCAAGTTTCAGTGCCATTGGGTCTCGCTTAGTAATACATAATAAACTTGCCATTTGGTATAACTGAAAGCATTCAGGTACCCATGCCCTTACAGTCTTTTTGATCTTTAATGTTACCCATTCTTACATCATTTTTGTCAATTCCGTGCCCAAGACTGCCTCCTATGAGTCAGCATAACAATCATTTTATCAAGGATTTTTCCTCTTTACAACCAATTACTCAATATCACATTCATAAAAACAATACTGACAGACATTGTCTATCCAGGCTCAAGGCAGAAGGAGTGGGTTAGTTTTGCTGTTTACCAACACTGTTGAGTCAAAGAAAAACTGTTTAAAAACAGACTGAAAGTTGACTTTACATGGAGGAGATAGTGTTTCATTTGCAACACAACATTAGATATATAGATTCCTGGCTTTATGTTTTTATCTTGTAACACTGACACTGCTGGCAGCTCAACCTGCTACTCTGTTAAAGCAACCCATAGGAATTCTGGAATTTATCAACTGCCCATGTAAAAAGAGATAAAGCAAGGAAAAAAATATTAAGGCTTATTTTTATCACTAAAATAGGGTTGCACCAACAGAATCAAAGCTTTTAAACCTCTGTCATGAGCCATCTGAAATATAGCTCATGTATACTAGGAGAAAGTGGACAGGCAATGGCAAAGAACTGAATGTGAACAGTATCTCTTTTATGTTGGCAGATACATTCTATTCAGCTTAAATTTTCCCTTCAAAAGAGCAGAATAGCAGAATCTTTATTTCACCCTTTCCCCCAATCTGAATCATAGCTATAACAATATCTTGCGTAGAAAGTGAAGATTCAGGTGCTTTTGTCTAAAGTCAAAACCTCCAAGTTGCTGGGAGAAGAGAACATGTAAGAGCGTTTAAAAAAAAAAAGCCGGTCAGTCTTGAAGCCAAACTCAGCATGTAAATGCAATGCCTTCCCCCCAGCGTGGGACATGACACCCGGGGATGAGCCTCCCTGGCAACGAGGGACCACTATCAACTACCAACTGATGATGCAACTGGAAAATGACCTTATACGGAAGGTTCAATGCGGATCAGCAGAATATCCATGTCTACATAAAATACCATGACTTTAAAATGCTGTTTGACCTAAAGTAAGGGGGAAATGGAAAGGAGAAATGAGTTTATATGGCTACGAGTTTCTAAAAAAGAGTCTGGAGGCTGGCAGAAGGTTTGCCCTCATGCACAACTGAGCAGAGTCAGAGAGACAGATAAAGCAGATACAACCCCCAGATATTGGTTCCTTTGAGGGCTAAAGAGACCCATGGGAGTTATGGTCATGGCCGATGGGGTTAACTACCAGGGCAGATGGCCCCTCTTTGGAAATGGTGTTTATGTGTGATGAATCTGGACTCAGATGGGATCTCCCTTCATAAGACTTTCATGCTAATGTGCTGGAGGTGCAGTTAATGTTGGGGTTTAAGATATATTTAGGGGATTTGAATCTCTGGACTGACAATGTGATAGCCAGATCCTGAGCCTCAACAGACTCCAGCACCTACAATCTGATTTATTGGACTTACCACACTCAGCTAAGATGGAGGTGAAGGACAACCACCACACCATGGAGCCTAGAGTGATTACAACTGAAAATGGGAGGATTGCATCCAGCATCCAGGTGGAATCTGAGCCTCCTCTTGACATAAAGGTGCAATGGACACAACCAATCCAGTGTCCACATAGAAGAGGTGGCATTGGATTGGGAAAAGTGGACATAATGGACAAAGGGTATGGGGAAAGGCAGGAAGAGATGAGAGGTGGAGGCGTCTTCGGGACATGGAGCTGCCCTGGATGGTGCTTCAGAGGTAATCACCGGACATTGTAAATCCTCACAGGGCCTACATGATGGAATAGAGGAGAGTATGGGACATGATGTGAACCAATGTATATGAGGTGCAGAGGTGCCCAAAGATGTACTTACCAAATCCAATGGATGTGTCATGATGATGGGAACGAGTGTTGTTGGGGGGGGGGGGAGAGGAGGGGTGGGGGGGTGGGGTTGAATGGGACCTCACATATATATTTTTAATGTAATATTATTACAAAATCAATAAAAAATAAAAAAATTATAAAAAAAAAAAAAAAAAAAAGCCGGAAATACATTTTAGAGCAAATTAATCTAACATGCATCTTATATTGCTAATGGAATTTGGAGGAAAAGCCATCCTGAGACAGAGAGAAAAGCATTTATCTAAAATTAGCTGAAGCACCAGTCAGTAAGGTCTAGAACAATGCTGCCCAACAGAACTTTATGAGATGAGGGAAACATTCCATTTCTGTACTGTCCATAAAATAGACACAAGCCATATGTAATGATTCAGCACCTGAAATATGGTTAGTCCTACTGAGGAACTGAATTTTGAATTTCATTTAATTTTAATTTCTTTAAATTTAAACGACCATATGTGGCTAGTGACTATGCTATTGGACAGAAAAAAATGAGAGTAGCAATAGCCAACCAAGTAACTAAATAAAATCAATAAAACTTTAGCCTTTGAAGTGAAAGGACTAAAACGTTCTACATATGTGGTTAATTTAAAGAGTTTGATAAACCCACTTTCCATTGCATACCTTTGCACGTCAGTTTCATTGAATGATATTTTGTTCCTTTAAGCATCATCTCTTAGGAAATGGTATATTTTGATATACAGAGAGGATTTATCTATTTTTCTTTAACTTTTAATTAAGTCAGATGATTGGTAAAGGGAGATTGTTGAATAAATTCATTGAGCAGCTTTCTCAGATCTCCAAATAACATTTCCTTCTCTCCACCTCCATGGAAATGGAGGATTAGTAACTTGACTGAACTCCCAGTGCTATATGTTGAACTTTTTATTGATATGTCAAAGCAATACCTTCAACATGAAGCTGCAAGAAAAAAGAAGACATGCAAAAAGGACTGAGATTCAAATTTAAAGTAGTTATATAGATTGAACAGATGGCAAAAAGAGACTTTTTTTTTCACACTGCTAAAATGCTGGGAGCTCTATGGAATCCCAATGAGGAAGGTCACATTATTTGGTGAAAATGTTCAGATTTAAAATGAACCATGATTTTTGTTTCTAAAATTCCTTTTAGATATGCTTAAGTGTGACTCTGTTTCAAAAGAAATTTCCTCCCTTCTCTCTTTTCTTTCTTTCCTTCCTCAATTACTGTCGAACATCTGATGTTTAATAGCATTCATATTTTGTGCTAAATTGAAAGTGATCTGTCTATACTGAAAGGTTTTGCACCTTTGATTATGCAGAAGAATTTGCTTTCTACTAGCTCTGTAAATAGTATTTTTCATTTTGGGAAACAATAGAAATTAAAATGATGATAGAAACCTGGTTTGCAAATGTTTTAACTTCATGAAAATAGTTATTTTTAAAATACTTTTACATCAATTATTTGAATAAAACCTGAAAATATACATTTTAAAAAACAAATAGGCTATTAATATATTTTCTTGTGTTTGCATTACTCTAAGATCCTTATTGATATATTACTACTTATGTAAAGGTTTATGTCAGAAATATTATCAATAAAAATAAATATATTCTTTATAGATACAATGTTTGAAAATGTGCCCCCTTTGTTTGAAAAACATCTTGAATGCCTCTATACTAAGTATATAAAGTTCATTTTTAACCCTATTCTATCCAGATTTTCAACATATCCTTTGGTAAGTTGTCATATACAGGGAATAAGCATAATAATATAACAATTACTGTTAAGTTTGTATGACTTTTAATTTCTGTTTTTCTTTAATGAAATGTTATTGATTAATTTAATTTTTATATTTTGATATAAATTGTATTTAACTTTAAATGACAATATATAGGATGGGAGTATAACATAACAAGGACAACTTAGTCACACTTACTGTGTTCAAATACCTGATTAACAAGTTACTTAATTTCTCTATTTCCTTATTTCATTTGAAAGACATAAAATATTATCAACCTAATTAATGGGATTTGGGATGTATTATATAAAATAATGACTGTTGATTTTGGTTATTAGTAGATATTACAACAACATAATTATTGAGACCATGAGATTTTGGATTTTCATAATTGCTATATTTAATTTGTAATCTATGAAGCCAATATATGCTTACAACCCAAAATATGGAGGTTATTTTTCTAAGCTTCTCAATTCACTAAAGACATTTTTCAAAATACAAAATAAATTTAATAATAATACTTATTAATGCAGTAAATAAGTCAAAAAGAAATGATAATTTGTAGTCATCTTTTCAGAAATATATTTGATCCATATAGTAAGAATTAGATGATTCCTCTCCCTCTGATGAAAGATTAATATCTTATATCTTATCTTACATGTATTATAGATAATATATTTCTTATTTTGATGTCTTCATTTATAAATGCTGAATGAGTCATTTCAATACAGCAATTCCTATTACATTGAAAATAATAAGAGAAATATATTTTACAGAAAAAGTCACTCTCATGTAAAGTTTTAGAGATATTGCATTAAAATTGCTAAAAGAGTTTATTGAAAATCCACTTATTGGGAAAGTTTATTTGTAGTGTCTGAGTATCTACAGACAACAAATTTTTATATACTTCAAAAGACAAAATCATGTTCTGTCATATTAGAAATGTTTGTGAGCATTTCATTTTCATCTAGCTCTGGATGAACCATAAACAGTCTAGAATTATGTGCATTTAATACAACAGTATCACCCATTCATCATTTATCACATGTCAATGGCATGCATAATACATATCATTTCCTGCTATGCAAATAGTATTTTAATTTTTAAGAAACACAAACATTTGTTATTTTTCCTATTATCTAGCTAAGAATATGATAATTCAGTAAATGCTTTACCCAAAGTTATTAATTATGTAGTTAATTTAGAATGGATGAATTTTAAAGTACAAAAAACAATTTTGAAGAAAATAATTTAGATTCACAGCCTTGTTGTTTAAGAACATTATGCAATTATCAAATGCCCATTCCAGTTTTTATATAAAGTTGGTGAGAGGCTTACCAAGACCTGTTTTCTGAGATAAACATTGTACTGAACATACAGAACCATATATCCTTCACCAAAAGCAAACAAACAAGATTCCCTTTTTATCCCTTCCACAAATTTGGATATGCCTCAAAGCTTGTTAGCTCAGGGAAGAACAGAGAAAGTTTCACATAGAAAAAAAAAATCAAAAAGTAGGGAAGAAAGAAGATGTGATCTGGATGTAGTAGTTTGATATTGTTTATGAATTCCAAAAATAAATGTTGGATTATATTTGTAAATTGGTCTATTCCTCTGTGTATATTAGATTGTATTAAATTCAGAGGTTTCATTTTTACTTGATTAAATTATGATTAGGGCTTTGATTGGGCCATGTCAGTAGGAAACCACATGGCAGAAGAAGAGAGTCAGAGTTTTGATGCTGGAGTCCTCGGAAGTAAACACACAGGAGAAGAACACAGGAATAGAAAGGGCTCCATAGATGTGGCAGAGGCCCCAAGAAACAAGCCCCAGGAGAGAGACCAAAGTTATCCCAGCCTACAACTGATGTTGGAAAGAGCTGGGACCACAGAACCTTAGGAGAAAGAGGAAGGCTGAACCCTTGCAGAGACTGGCTGCCATCTTGTTCCAACACATGGCAATAGACTTCAGTGAGGGAAGTAACTTACTCTTTATGGCCTTATGCTGCAAGCTTCTACCCAAAAATAAAACCCTTTATGAATGCTAACAGATTTTCAGTATTTTGCATTAGCACCCCTTTAGCTGACTAAGACAAAGTGTATACTCCCCTCAAAAAATAATAGAAAGAGTTGGTCTCTTTTTAGTTTAAAGGGGAATGGAAAGGAAGGAAGGAAGGAAGGAAGGAAGGAAGGAGGGAGGGAGGGAGGGAGGGAGGGAAGGAAGGAAGGAAGGAAGGAAGGAAGGAAGGAAGGAAGGAAGGAAGGAAGGAAGGAAGGAAGGAAGGAAGAAGGAAGGAAGGAGTAAAAAATGTTAAGCCTATGAGTTTTGTTATAATGAAAATATTTTAGGGTAATTACTTCACTTTTAAGGGTGTCATTTGAAATTATTTTGGCTTAATTCAAAAAGCTTAAAATTAGCTATATTTTAACCAATTTAGTGGATGGAAAATTCGAACAGCTTAAAAGAAGTTTATTCCTAGTTTATTTGGTAGTAGTACAAATAATACAAAATATGCAACTGATCAAATCAATCAAAATAAATATAAACAGATTATCCTCTCTTTTCAGAGGCTGAATTTTTCAGATTGGAGAAAGTAAAACAAAATTTAAAAAAAAATCCAGATATGCACTTTATGTGTGACATATATGTAACTATATAGAAATGTTGAGATGAAAGTAATAGAACTTCTGTTTCTGAGAATATGGTGGCATAGAAATCCTTAAAACTTTCCAATATGCTATATCTAGAAATTCTGAATAAGATAAAATGAACCTCCCATTAAATGTACAATTGATTTTATGAAATATAAGGGAAATCATTCAAAAAATATTAAAGGCGTAGAAAACCAGAGTGGCTGCTCTGCAGTATTTGTCAGTCACAACAAAAGAAGCTAGAGGATTACTGGTCATGAAAGTATAGAAATCCAGGCTTTGATCATGCTGCAGGACTGCACTTTCAATGAGATGCTCAACTGGAGAAAATCCACAACATGGCAATGGGACAAAACAATGATATTTGTCTGCCTCAGTCTAGATTCTGGCTAAAGAATACCAACCAAACAACAGCAATAAAACCACTGTTTGTATCCAGAGGCCTAGTATCTACAGTTTTGAGGTTGCAAATATGCTACCTGCACAGATCAAGCAATACAAGACAAATTACCATAAAGTATGCTCAGAATAGTAAGCATCCCTGGAAGTCTGATTAAGAAGTGGCCCTTTCTTGTGGAACATTTGCGTTGAAAGAGTTCTGATGACTACTACCTGACAATTCAAGAGTAGAACGTGTGTGAAGAAACACGTATGAGGAAGATACAGTAAAGATAAGTTAGTCAAAACAGCAATATGTCACAGGAAATCTAATTCTTTCTTTTTAAGGAGTTCATGTCTTGCCTAGTCTTTTTCATAACTTGTTCCTTGATCATAGTTTTAGTATATACATTCTTTATAGGTTTTTAACATCTTATGACCTTAAAATTTTGGCAATCAAAATGGAAAAATATACAATTATTTAAAAGAATTTTGCTTCTGGTAGCAATATGATAGATTATATGGTCTGTAAAAAACTTTATCCTACAGAACACATGGACATACTAGATTTGATAGAGTAAACATGTATTAAATAGATGGCTGAGCCTGGTAAAGGAGAAATTTCCAGGGAACAAAATGAAGAAAAACTGAAAAACAGAAAAAAATAAGCTACCTTGAAGGTATTTTCAAATAGAATAACTCTCTAGTCTTGAGCTTTTTTATTTTTTGTTTTTTTTTTAAACTTTAAAACAAACAGGTACTGTGTCTTTTATTCTGGGTAAGAAGGGACATTCAAACTGAGGCCTTCACATAAAGTTTGAATTTCTGCGGGACATACTTTTAGAAAAGATAGCACTAGGATAAGAAAAATAACTCACTGGTAAAAGAAACCACAAGGTAACTTGTAGGTTTTCATAACTATAATCCTACATGAACATAGGTTTGGGGTTTAAAATTGAAAATCACAAATATATTGAAAAAATGACATTAACTATATATGCTATGAAAAAAACAGCTATCAAAAATAAGGCAGAACCTTACACCCAAATCACAAGCAATAAAAGAAAAATAGATAAATGAGGCCTCCTCCAAACTGAACATATTTACACCTCAAAGGACTTTGTCAGAAGGATGAAAAGGAGCCACCTGAATGGGAGATAATATTTGGCAATCACATATCTGATAAGGGTTTAATATCTATGTTATACAAAGAGATCATACAACTCAACAATAAAAAGACAAAGTACCCAATTAGAAAATAGGCAAAAGACTTGAAATTCAACCAAAGAAGAAATACAATGAAATACATGAAAAAATGTTCAATATCACTGGAGATTAGAGAACTGCAAATCAAAACTACAATGAGATATCATTTCACACTTTCACACACTTAGATTGACCACTATTAAAGAGTCGGAAAACTGTAAACGTTTGAGAGGGTATGGAGAGATAGGAATGCTTAGTCATTGTTGTTGGAAATGTAGAACGGTACCGACTCTGGTACCATTCTACAACTAAGTTGAATATAGACTTGCATGTGACCTACAATATCATTACTAGGTATATACCCAGAAGAACTGAGAGCAGAGACACGAAAAGATGACTGCGTGCTGATGTTCATAGTGGCATTAATCACTATTGCCAAAAGTTGTAAACAACTCAGGTGTCCATCATCTGGTGAATGAATAAAGAGTTTGTGGTGTATGCACATGATGGCATATTATGCAGCTGTAAGAAGAAATGAAATCTTGAACCATATGACAACATGGATGAAACTGGAGGACATTGTGTTGAGTGAAGCAAGCCGGAGAGAAAAGGACAAATAGTTTATGATGGTGCTATTATGAACTGAACAAACTGTGTAAGCCCATGGAGTTAATAATTAGAATATAGGTCACCAGAAAATAGAAGGAGGATAAAGAATGGAAAGCTGATTGTTAATCTATGCAGAATTGTTAAAAAGGATTTTTTTGGTAAATCTTTGGAAACAAATAGAAATGGTTAAAGCATATCCTGGTGTTTGTAACTAACAGTGCTATTGTATGGGTATGAGTGGTTGATAAAGAAGGTCTAAGGTCACGTATATTACTACAAGGAAAGCTAAAAACTGTAACATGGGACTGTATATGACAGTAAAACCTCATGTAAAACACAGATATGGGTAATATTGCATATATAAGACTGTTTTTACAAAATACAAATACTAGAGATACATATATTAGAGAGAAGGAAAATGAATAGCAGTTATGTATACCAGCCAAGGCATGCAGAAATTGAGAGGTGATAAGCTTGATTTGCTTGTTTGCTTTTTGTTTATTATTATTATTGGAATAATGACAGTGCCCTGGGAGTAATTGGGGTGGTGAATACACAAACATGTGATTGCACCAAATAACACTGATTGTACCCTTGGATGGATTTATGCTTTATTAATATGTATTAATAAAATTGAAAAAAAAAAGCTTAAAAATAAGGCAGATTTGAAAGAGAAAAAAATTTATTTTCTAAAATTAAACATAAAATTATTGAATTTTAAAACAGTGCATAATTAACAGAGACAAACATTTGGAAAAAAATACTAAAGAAATTAAGGGACATTGATGTGGGCTATGGGTGGGAGGCTCTTTGTCTCTTCAGAGATAACCTAAGCTGTCTGACTTGTAAGTGTGAGATGGTAAGAGGCTGCAGTCCTGCCCTTGGTGACCATGGCAATGACTCCAGTCCCAGGAAACAGTTTAAGAATGCAAGGTCTATAAACTTTAAGTATTCAGGGGAAATGCAAACCAAATATGCTAAAAGCTTATCTAGAATATATGAAGTCCATGCTAAAAGTTTACCTAAGATGTGGAAGATATATATGCTAATTCAAGCCTATTGAGAACTGAAACAAAGGGACCATTTAACCTTTCCTCTCTGTATAAAAGAAACTCAGAAGTCTGGTTCGGGGCTCGGGATTGAAACAGAAAGCTCCCGAGTCCCGCCAGCTGTCAATAAACCATTTTTCCTTCTCAAAATCATTCCTGAGTCCTGGCCTCTCTATATGCAAATAATTGAACCTCTCTCAAATTCTACAATAATATAAAGTATAGAATAGTGGCATCTAAAATATATTCATTTGGAGTTCTAGAAGAATGTAATAGAGCAAACAGGGTGGACTTTATAGACAAATAATAATGACTAGAAATTGTCCAGCATGGATGAAATTCATTGACATGGGGGAAAGAAAAAAGGCTCAGATTTAAAAACAAAAGTAGATTGCTATTTTTATCAACTGCATTATAGGATAAAAGGAAGGGAAAGGAAAATGGACCAGTTACCTAATCCATGTTCCTTTTTTTTTTTTTAACTTTAAAGTCCTCTTTAAGATTTTGGTTTATGATTATATTAAGTGTTGAAAGGTCCACTGAATCTCAGCTATAAGGTGAAACACCCAAGCTCTCAGTAAGGGAAGGTGTAATTCATCATAAATTAACAAACTGCAAGTAATCTGCTGAGACTCCAGGGAGAACAACTGTACATAGTAGACAATTTACATAAAATAGTCAAGTTCACTGAAATATACAAACTAACAAAGCCCTCCTTAGAAGAAATAGATAATCTGAATGGTCCTACACCTTTTAAAGAAGTTACTCTGTAGTATAAAACTTTCCAAGAAACAAATAAGCAAAAAAGTTTAAGCCCAGATGGCTTCTCTAGAAACATAACCAAACACTTGAGAAAGTTAAATGTTTATCTTCCTTTAAAAATTATCAATCTGACACTGACTTTCCAAAACCTAAAGAGGAGTGTTTACCAACTCATTCTATACAGCCAGTATTACCTTGATGCTAAATCTAGAGAAAAATATTAAAAAAAAAAAAAAAAGAAAACAAACAAATAAAAAAAAAAACCCTACAAATAGCTGCCATGGACATAAATGTAAAAAAAAATTAAATAAAATTTTAGCAAATGGATTCCAATAATATATACAAAAGATAGTACATCATGATTAATTTAGGCTTAATCCAGGAAGGCAACATTAATATAACGTTTGAAAATCAAAGTAATTTATCATATTAAAAAAACAAAAAAGAAAGAATGTAAGATTACCTCTATAAATGTAGACAAAATTCAACATCTGTTCCTGATCAGAACTCTGAGAAAATTAAGATTAGAAGGAAACTTTCACAAAATTTTAAGGACATTCATAAAAATCCTACATCAAACATCATATCTTTGGTGATACTCTAGATTGAAATGCATCCTTCCCAAGATCGGAAACAAGGGAAGGATGAATTATTTGTAGATGAAACAGCATAGATATATCTCAAAATAATTACAGTGAGTGAAACAGCATAGATGTATCTCAAAATAATTACAGTGAATTACAGGCAAGGAAAGAGAGTATGATCTCCTTGATTTTAAGTCTTAGAAAATTCAGCTATATCTATAGTTTAAAAAGCACACCAGTAGTGGCTTGGGGGAGAATGGGTAGGAGAGAGAATTTGCAAAAAAGCATAAGGGACTTTTGTTGTTTATGGATATGGTCAGAATTTTATCATGGTGCTTATTTCGTGTAGGTATACATTAGTCCTGCCCTTAATACAGGAAAAAAATAACTAGAATAGCTGAATATCGGTAATTTTTTTTGGACCTATGCTGAGGTCCCAGGGCAAATTGCCACCCAGAATATGGAGAAACAGGTGCAACCATGAGATATAGCTAAGATCTGCTTACCTACAGCAGAAGCCACAGAAGCCATAAACTTATTGGAACACTTAAATGATATATTTGGCAAGTTGATGAGGGTTATCATGGACTAGCATTAGAATAAGAAATTCCTGGGGGCCACAATTTTAGCGGGTGTCCCACATGTTCATAGATGTTATATCTAGAAACCCCATCTGTTTCTCCTGGTATATATCTGAGGAAGATACCTTTTTGACTCTGATAAGGGGAAACAAAGTGTAAGTCTTGTGAAATACACAGAAACTTCTCCATAAAAAGAGACTTACTGTGGAAGAGAAGACAGCCCCTGAGCCCTCCTCTCACTCCAGCCCTCCCTTGCCTTCCTGATTCACCTAAGAAGAAAAAGAATCCATTTTAAAATGGCAAACCACTTGTGAAGGTCAGAGGTAAGAGACACAAGCCCACTAAAAATATTTTTAGTTTTTTTGTTTGCTTATTTTTAAAAAAATAGACTTTAACTTTTAGAGCAGTTTTAGGTTTATAGAAAATTCGAACAGTAGCCCTAAATCACGTCTCACCCTCACTGCACTCACACCCGCACACCCCCTCCCTGTACACAGTTTCCCATATTACTAACAACTTGCACATTTGATGAACCAATATTATCTCAATTGATGAACCAATATTGATACCTTATTATCAACCAAGGCCATAGTTTCCATTAGGATTCATTCTATTTGCTGCACAGTTGTACGGGTTTTGAAGGCCTAATGCCATATACCTAACATTAATGTTACAGTATCATACATTATAATACAATAACATGTGGCAGTATAGACTGTTTGTAATACCCTAAAAATACCCTGTGCTCCACCTATTCATCTCTCCCCTCCTTACCTGAAACTCTGGCATCCACTAATCATTTTATTATCTCTACAGCTTTACCTTTCCAGACTACAACACAGTTGGAATAATACAGGGTATTACTTTCCCAGACTTGTTTCTTTCACTTAGCAATAGACATTTAAGATTCCTTCTCACCTTCTTATGGTTCCATTTCCTCTTATTGCCTAGTAAAACTTTTGGTATGCATGTATTGCAATTAGTTTATCCATTCAACAATTGAAGAGCATCTTGATTGCTTTGAGTTTGGGGTAATTATGAGAGAAGGTGTTATAAATATTTGTGTGCAGGTTTTTGTGTGGACACATATTTCCATCTCTTTGGGTAAATGCCTAGGAGTGTGATTACTGGATAATATGATGTCTATATTAGCTTTGTAAGAAAATGCCAAACTGTCTTCCAAAGTGGCTGCACCATTTTGCATTCTCTAGCGGTAATTGAAGAGTTCTTCCCCATCAGAATTGTGTGATGTCATTGTTTTGGATTTCAACCATTCTAATAGGTTGGTAGTAGTATCTTATTATTGTTTTAATTTGCAATACCTTAAATAACATATAATATTGAGCATCTTTTCATACACTTATTGCTATCTCTGTATATTCTTTGGAGAGATGTCTAGTCCACTCTTTGGCCCATTTTGTAACTGGTTTCTTTGTGTTTCTTATTGTTGAGTTTTAAGAGTTCTCTGTATATTTTTGATACATGTCCTTTATTAGCTATATTTTGCAAATATTTTTATCCAAGTCTGTGCCTTGTTTTTTCATTCCTTAAACAGGAATTCTCAGAGCAGAAGTATTTAATTTTAATGATGTCTAACAGTCGTTTTTTTCTTTCATGGATTATGATTTTAGTGTTATATCTAAGGAACCTAGGATCATCTAGATTATCTCTTATATTACCTTTTAAAGCTTTTATAATTTTGCATTTTACATTAAAATGTGTGGTCCATTTTTTAATTTATTTTCATTGGCAGTGTAAGTTCTGTGTACAGATTCACTTTTTTGCATGTAGATGTTGTCTTGTTCCAGGTCCATGTGTTGTTAAGACTATAATTTATCCACTGAATTTCCTTTTTTCAGTCAATGGTATTTGTGTAGGTCATTTTCTGGAATCTTTATTCTCTTCATTGATCTATTTAGCCTTTTTTTTTTTTTTTTGCCAATAGCACACTGTTTTGAGTAAGACAGTGCTTATACTAAGTCTTGAATTTGGGTAATTTCACTTCTCTGACTTAGTTCTTCTTCAGAATTGTATTGGCTAGTCTGGGTAAATTGTCTTTCCATAAAAACTTTAGAATATATTTATCAATGTCTGCAAAATAACTAGCTGGGATTTTGACCAGAATTGCTTTGAATCTATCTATTAAGTTGGAAAGAATTAGTAACTTAAAGATAGCCTTCCTAACCATAAATATGTATTTTTCTCTCCATTTATTTAGATCTTTGATTTTATTCATCAGAGTCTTATAATTTTCCTCATATATACTTTGTACATATTTTGTGAAAATTATAACTGTGTCCCATTTTTTAGTGCTTATGTAAATTTTTTAATGTGTTTATAATTTGAAATTCCAATCGTTTATTACTGATATGTACGAAAACAATTTACTTTAGTATATTAACCATGAACCTGCATCCTTGCTATGATTTCTTTTTCCACCTAAGAGCTTTTATGTTGATTCTTTAGCATTTTCTACATAGATACATACTTACATAAATGGAATCTGTGTACAAAGACAATTTTGTTTCTTTGCAATTTGAATTTTTTTTTCTATTTTATTGTCATATTGCATTAATTAGGACTTTCGGTATGTCATAAGAAGGAACCACAATGTTTTCTTCCTAATGTTAAGACAAAAGCATATCATTTCTCACCACTAATTATCATGTTAGCTGTAGTTGTTTTGGAGATTTTTTTTATCAAGTTGAGGATGTTTTCTCTTTCTAGTTTACAGATAGTTTTTGTCATAAATAGATGTTGGGTTTTTCCAAAGGCCTTTTTTTGTATCTATTGATATGATTGTATGATTATTCTTTTTTAGCCTATTGATGTGATCAATTTTATTACTTGATTTTGAATGTCAAACCAGCTTTGCAAACCTGGTTTAAGTCCCCTTTGGTCACAGCATATAATGGTATTTTATATATTTAGATTCGATTTGCTAATATTTTGTTGAATATTCTATTCTTATATCTATGTTCATGAAAGATACTGGTCTTTAATTTTCCTTTTGTTATTGTTTCCTAGCTACCCTAATCAAATATCACAAAATTAGTTAGATTAAACAATGCAAATTTATTTCCTCACAGTATTGAGGGTTGGAAATACACAAATTGCAACATCAGTGAGGCTATGCTTTCTCCCCAAATACTGGGGGTTCTAGGACTGACTGCTGGCAGCCCTTGGTTATTGGCTTTTCCATTATATAGCAATTAAATTGTTAGCATCTTCTCCTTTCTCTTCTTTCTTCTGTTGACTTCCAGCTTCTGGCTGTTCCACATGGTTTTCTATCTCCATCTAAATTCCATTCTGCTTATAAAGGACTTTATTAATCCAGATTAAAGTCTAAACCTAATTCACTTCACCTTGATTAAAGTGACATCTTGAAGAGCTCTTATTTGCAATGGGCCCATACCCACCAGAATGCAGACCAATGTCAAGAATACATCCAAATCAGGGTGTAGAATTCAATCCATCACATTTTTCTTGTAATGTCTTTGTCTGGTTTTAGTATTAGGGTATTACTAGCTTCATAAAATATATTTGAATTTTTTTTTCTGGTGGAGAGTTGGTATAAATTTTTATTTAAATATTTGGTAGATTTCACCAGTGAAACCATCCTGGCTAGGTGCTTTTTGTAGGAAATATTATTAATTACTGATTCCATTTCTTCCATATACATAGGCTTTCTTAGATCATCTATTTCTTCTTGTGGGGGTTTTCGTAGATTGCATCTGTCATGGAAATGGCCCATTTCATCCAAGTTATCAAATTTATGGTCACAGAGTTGTTCGTAATATTCCTGTATTACCCTTTTAAAGTCCATGCCACCAGTACTGATAGCCTCTCTTTCATGTTTGATATTAGTATTGTGAAGTGTCTCTCTTCTTGTTTATCCTGCTTAAAGTTTTGTCAATTTTATTGATCTTTTCAAAGAACTAATCATTTAATTGATTTTCACTACTGCTTTATATTTATATATATATATTTATTTTGCACTAATTTTTATTATTTCTCTTCTGCTTAATTTAGATTAATTTATTTTTCGGTTTTCTAGTATCCTTAAGTGGAAGCTTTAAATATTGCTTTTATCTTATTTGTCTTTTCTATTGTATATATTCAGAGCTTTAGGTTTCCCTCTAATGCTACTTTTGTTTCCTCCACCAAATTTTTAATAATTGGTATTTTTATTTTCATTTATTTTTTAAATTTCTCTTGAGTCATCTTTTACTGTGTTATTATCTGGAAGTATATTTTTTGACCTCTAAAAACTTGAGGATTTCCTAGCTGCCTTTCTGTTATTGATTTCAGGTGTATTTCCATTGTGAACTCAGAATGTACTTTGCATAATTTCTATTCTTTTAAATTTGTTAAGGTGTGTTTTATGACCCAATGTTTTATCTGTCTTGATTAATGTCTCATTTATGCTGGAGAAGAATGTGTATTTTACTGCTGTTTCATAAAGTATTCTGTAAATGTCAATTAGATCCAGCTGATTGATTGTGCTTTTCAGTTTAACTATATCTTTACTGATTTTCTGATAGATCTGCCAATTCCTGACAAAGGGTGGTTGAAGTCTCCAGCTACAATAGTGGATTTGTCTATTTCTCGGCAGTTCTATCAGTTTTTGCCTCCATTATTTTGACACTGTTGCTAGGTACATACACATCCAAGTTTTCTTTTTTTTTATGTCTTCTTGGATAATTGGGTTCTTTGTCATTTGTAAGGCCCTTTTTATTTCTGCTAATTTTCCTTGTTCTTAAATTTGCTTTGTCTAAAGTTAATATAGCTACCGCTGCTTTCTTTTGAGTAGTGTTAACATGTTGTATTTTTCTCCATCTATTTACATTTAAACTAATTTTCCTTTATATTTAAAAGTGCATTTCTTTTAGACAACAGATAGTTGGGGGTCTTTTTTTTTATCCACTTTGATAATCTCTTCTTTAATTGGTGTAGTCATAGAAATAGAAATATATATGGACAAATAAATTTTCATTTATGTTATATTAGCATTTGATACATTTTTAGAGTTTCCATCTCTTGCTTATGTTACTCATGTTGTGATTTTACGTGTTGTCCTTTTTTTCCATTATCCTTTCCAACATATTAATCAGTTACTGATTAGTTAATTAATTTAAAATCCCAATCTGATCATTCCAACATCTGTGTCTCAATAGAATCTGTTTATAATTCTTGGTCTCCCTTTACACTTTGTTTTTGCTTTTATTATGCCTTAAAAGATTTCATTGTTGAAGCCAGACATGAGGCACTGTGTAAAAGTTCTGAGGTACAGATGCTTTTTGTGTGAGGTTTCATGTTTATCTGGCCAGGAGTTATGGTATATTTACTGTTTGCTATGGCTATAGATGACAGAAGCTAAAATTTCTTCTGGTGTCTTTGCTTTACCTCTCCCTGGTTTTTGTTTCTGTTTCCCTGGAAACTTCTTAAATAAGGTCTTAGTATTGCAGATATTTCAGTTGTAATGCCCTGTATTCTACTTGAGTCTTGTTGTGTGTAGTAAGTTGTAGGGGGACAGGAAGATTCTATAATATGGTTAAATCTCAGCCTTTCAGTAAGCCTATGGCCATGAGCTGTGACATTCACAAGTGCTTCTCAGCATTGCACCCCTTTTAGTTGAGAAAGATTTTTTAGAACTCATATTAGCTTAGCTCAGTAAAGTAATTTCCCTTGTGTGCAGACTTTTCTTAGAAAGAGCAAAACATTCTGGGCATATCTGAAAATGGTTCATTCCCGCCACAGCACCCCACCAGAAGCATAAGGGAATTTTCTTCCTGCATTCCCGATGAGAACCTGGTGGTGCTTTTGGTGGCAAAACTGACATATGTGTGTGATCTCCCTAATATTGGGCCCCCGGGGATTTTACTTACAAACTAGTTCATACTGAGCCTCCAACAATTTGTCTAATATAGTTTAATTGTACCTTCTGGTCCCAGCTCCAGTGAAGGGCTTCTGCTGTTGCTGTACCTGCCTCTCTCCAGTTTTCAAGGCAACAGCTTGCTCTGTGATCTTAAGTGTATGATGGCCCCAAGAAGAATTGCATTCCAGTTCATTCAGGTTTATTCTTTTGTTAAAATGGATGGAAATGATGACTTAAAATTCCTTATATGTCAGAGCAGAAACTGGAAGTCAAACTTATTATTTAATTGGGAGATATTAAAACTTTCCCAATCCCCCCTCACCTTATCATCATACTAGCAGGAATTCAATATAAATGAAGTATATAAGAGCTGAAAGACACAACTCTTGCTGTGGAGGAATATTTAGGGAAGCTAAAAGTGAAAAAAAAGAGAGGAAAACAAGAACAATAAGTAAATATGAAGCCTTTTGCATTTAAAGCTACAGAAAACATTAAACAATACCCAACTCATAGTCAGATTAACCTAAATATTCACTTTAGTGGCCTATGTAACTCATCTCCCTTTACTCAACACAAATTCCAACTTTCAATGAAAAATGACTAAGTCTGCCAAAGGCATGAAATAAACAGTGTGATGAAACAAAGAAGCCTTGAATATTACATAGATGCTAGAATTATCAGAGTAGGAATTTTAAATGACTGAGATTGTTATGTTAAAGGCTCTATTTGAGAAAGTAGGAAACAGGAAATAACTGAGCATTAATGTAAACAGTGAAATGGGAATTCTAAGAAAGAATCAACACGTAGCTTATATGTTCCCTATAAACTCTAATCTTGGAAAGAATGATAGGCATTTTAATAAATGAATATTAATAAAAGATCTTTAAGTATCACAACTAGTAAGTCTATTTCTATGTTAAATTGCACTAACAATTTAATACTTAATTCATAAATTTCTTCCTGATTTTATTAGACAATTTTAGAATGAGAAAGAAAGCAAATCCTACTTGGAAAATATATTTTATGGTATATTCAACAAGTTGGAATAAAATAAATTTTGTCAGCATCTAAAACCATTGTGATTAAATCAGTAATATGCATCTATTGTTTTGTTTGTTTTTGTTTTGTTTTGTATAGCCATTACCTGTATTAGAATAGGAAAATCTACTTAGTATTCTTAATCTTTTAAAATTCATTTATTTAATACCAGTAAAAAGATTTTGGTTGTCAACTGTTAACTCTGAACTTATAAGTAGTTGTTTATTGATCTAGAGGCAGGATTGACAAATTGGAAAATGTGGACCCAAACACAAAAACAGAACAAAGTTAGTCTCACCAGAGTCTTGTCAGTGTTTCAGTTAGGAAGAGAAGCATTAGGACATGTACACTGTTGTACCTTGAAAGAAGAAATCAGTTGTAAAAAAGGAAAAATATCCTTTTTTTTTTGTTTAACACACCAGAAATCTGTAATAATATCAAATACACAGTAATAGTCATCCATTGAGGTTAGCTGGAACATGCTATGTAGTCATCCAAGATCTTGTTCCCTGGAGCAAAGGTTTTCAAAAGCTATGCCCTCTGACATGCCATAACTTTCAGAGTTTATAACCAAAGTAGAGGCATTTTTTTGAAATTCTAAAAATTGTGTTTTTATATGTACATCATATATGTATGACATTTGTGTGTGTGTCTGTGTGTGTAGGAAGGGAGAGAGAGAGCATTGTTGATATAAAATACTTAGTGATTTATAAGTAAAAATGCATTTTGGAAGTACATAATATTGTTTGTTAATTTCACATTTTGCTTTGCCAACAGTAACATCCACTTGCAGAAACAAGCCAAATTGAAAATGAGCATTTCAATTATTTTGAATCTTGTTTTCTCTCAGAATTTAATAAGTTTTCAAGAGCAAACAACATACACTATCACACTTTTCTTCCCTGTTGAGTTCTCATTTTTGATTCCCTATAGGTGAGATAGAGGGAGAATTGCACTTCAGTTGAAAATGCACACATCTATCAAGAGAAAACATACATTTCCTTTTTAAGAGTCTATTCTCTTTGTATTTGGAAATGCTTCAATTTTTCTTAGCCATTCAAGCCCAATAAGCTTTTGATTTCATTAAATGTAATGATGATTTCCATTTTAGATTAATGAATTTGAAATTACTAACATATGAGAAGAAGCTAGCAGACTAAGAAATTTTGGTTACATATATTAAGATTGCTTTTTAGTCAGTCTAACAATTGTGACACTCATTAGAATGTGAAGTGAGACAACAAAAAAGCTATGAGTTTTCTCAATTAAACTAAAAACATAATAAACGTGTTATTAAATACTTGCTCATATTTTGGCATTTCAGGTAAATATAATTTGTTCATTATTTTGCAACTTGTGAGTAAAAATATTCTTTCAGCATTCATTCATTCATACTAATCTGATCTATTATACTTAGAATCATAATAATGTGGAACCCAGAACTTATGAGTGGGGAGTTAATTTTATTTATAGAAAACGTGATTTAAAAATATCTAGCAAGAATAAACATGTACCATTTGAAAGTTACATTTACAAGTAGTCATTCTGAGGACGTAACATTTTATTTCACCACTTTTTACTAATTTTAGCACCTGACATATCCTTTTAAATAACTATAGTTATTTGGGAATTAACATTTCCAGCAGACATCTTAAGAAAGGTTCTTCCCTTATAAATGATACAAGTCCAAGAACACACACTCAACCACACAAATATTTTATTCACTCAACAAAGGTCAACAAACAACGAACAAATAAATCTAAAGACTATGAAGACAAATTAGATTAGGTAATAATAGGAGGCCTTTCAGAGGAAATGACATTGAGCCGAAACTCAGTGAACCAAGGAAGCAAGCTCTGTGGAGCTCTGGGGAAAGATCATTAGGGCAAAAGAAATAGGCTGTTGAAGGTCCTGAGACCAAGGAGTGCACAGTGTGTTTGAGGGTGAGAACAAAAGTCAGAGGGCCTAGTGCTTACTAAGGTTAGAAGAGGATGGTAACACAAATGTATGGAGATGTAGGCTGGTGCTAGATTTAGTTGAACTGTGTAGGCACTAGTAAAGAATCTCTATACGTGGCTCTTCTGGATTCTAATTTAAGTGTGATGGGGAGAACTGGATAAATCCTAATGCATGGCTGCAGCCAGTTTTGAAAGCCTGAGCAAAATTTAACTTCTTAGACTTGAGCTAAAGAAAAATAGACTAGACCAGCTAGATAAAATGTCTGAAAATATGAAATGACAATTTTGTATATGCCTGAGGATTGATTATATAATGTCCCAGAAGGAAGCTATGGTAGAATTTTGAGCCAGGAAGAAACATGATCTGGATCCTTTTTTAAAAAAAAATCCTTCTGGCTACCATGTTAATAACATAATGAATAAGAAAAGAATAGAAGCATGAAGATACATTATAGCTTCATTATAATTATAAAGGCAAAAGATAATGAGTCTGGATATGTTGAAGGGGGAGTTTGTTTTAAAGATAGAACCAAAGTATTTTCTAAGTGGTGAATACAGGGTAGGACTCTAAAAGAAGAGTTAAAGGATGACTCCAAGGTTTTGGTCTTGAACAACTAGTGGTATGGTTGTCTTATTTACCTGAAAGTGGGACACTGTGAGAGGAGTGAGTTTGGGAGTCAGAAGTTTAGTTTGTGGCATTTTATGTTTAAGGTTCTTACTAAGATCAAAGTAGAAATTTCAAGAAGTCAATTAGATATGTAAGCCTGGATTTCAAGGGAAAGCTTGCGATTTGAATCAAATTTTTTCATGGCATCATTTTATTGATGGTATCTAAAGTCATGGAATTGAAAAAGATTATTCATTTGAAGGTTGAGGTGTACTAACTACTGGAGGTTGGAAAAGAAGGACGATGTAGCAAAAATAAATGAGATGGCGTGGGCAGTAATATAAGAAAACACATATACATGCAAACACACAAATGTGTGTTATAGGAGCTGAGGAATCAGTTTTATCCTATGCTTCTGAGAAAGTGTGATCAATTTTATCTTATGCTTCTGAGACCTCAAATAAGATAAAAAATGAGAATTGAACATTGAGTATATCAACGTTGAAGGTCGTTGATGATATTGCTGAGAGTAGTTGCAGCAGGTCAAATTGGATGGTCTTCAAGAGAGGTGGGATAATGCGAAAGTTGGGCCACTGTATTAATTTTTTCCGTAACATGAAACCAAATACAATTCTAAATACTGCTGAAAGCAATTGAGAAGAAGTATTAGCACAGAGATGAGAGAGGAGAATGTTCTCCATAGGGAAATGTAGTAGAATTGTGTGTGCTCTGAGCTTGGTGGTTATATTTCAAGTAAAATTAGTGGGATTATGTTTGGGACTTTTTCCCAAACCTGCTCAGCTGTTAAGTGCTGAGAGTTGCTATTCCAAGTTAGCAACCCCTGCTGTGGGCTGCTACTCTAAGTTAGCAACCTACGAGGACCGGGCGGGCTTCCACGGCTCGGCGGTGAGCCCCTAGGCCAACGCGTAGGCCTAGGTTCTCCAGGCGTGGGGGACGCGCGGTAAAAACCACGGAGACAGCCTGTGAGAATGAGCTAGTCCAATTTATTGCGGAAATACACTTGATTATATAAGGTCGGGTCAAGGGAGGGGTAGGAATTGGGGCGGGTAAACTACGGGGCGGTAGTGGATAGGCGGAACTGTGCAGGCAGCTATGAAGTAGGCGGTGATTAAGAAAGGGGGCAGATTATGAGTTGGCTAAGTGGACGGGACTGGCGGGAAGGATAGCAACGGCTGGAAAAGGGAGATAACAAAGGCTAGGAGGAGGGGTGAAGGGAGGCAGCAACAATTGCTCCTTTTGTTTTATAAAAAAAAAGGTGTGAGAGAGTAGAGGGATGGGCTGTGGAGGGTGAGAGAAAAAGAGGGCAGGATTGACTGGCGATGGGCAAATGACATATCATTTGGCCAGAATGTATGCATAGCCCTTAGGGTTGGTGCGTGCCGGTGCTAGACGAAATATCTAATATGATGTTGCGCACGCTTTTTTGGGGTGGATAGCACTGTGGCTAGCTTAACTGCGAAGAATTCTCAGACGTATAGCAATAAAGGGGGGCGGAGGGTGCACCCAAGCCCTTTACGCCGAGGGAAGCGAACCCGTACCGACGGCTAAAGTCAGAGAGCTTCACAGCAAGCAGCTTCACAGGCGGGATGTACAGTGGGAAGGGGGGTGAGGACGTGGTCGAGATTGAGGAATGGAATCAGAGGTAGCAAGACGTTGGTAATGGATTTGAACAAATGAGGAAAATACACTGTCAGCATGATCTTTGGCAAGGCGGATGATTCGTCGAATGGCCCAAGGACCAACGGTGAGACCTAGGATGATGAGCAGAACTGGGGTTAGTAACGGGAGGAGATAGGGGAGGAGGGGCTGCAGAAAGCCCCAGGAACCAGCAGTTTGGGCTCGATCAAGTCGGCGTTGGTTGAGACCTTTTTCAAGTTCTTTTAAGCTGGAGTCTACTAAACTGGTATAGTTGGCATAGATGCAGCATTCTTCTCCCAGAGCTGCACATAGGCCACCTTCTTTGAGGAGGAGGAGGTCAAGGCCTCGGCGGTTTTGCAGGACAACTTCTGAAAGGGAATTGAGGGAGTCTCTAAGATATTTGACTGCATCTCGGAGGTAGATGATATCAGAGTCTACTGCTTGTCTGAGGTTTTGGAGGGCAGAGGCTTGTGTGGCTAGGGCTGCAACACCAGTGGCAGCTCCAGCTGTAGCTAGGAGGGAAGTGACAGTGAGTACAGCAGTAATAGGTTCGCGTTTGTGGAGGTAAATAGCTTCTTGAGTGTGGTCAAAGGCTTCAAAGAAATGTAGAGGAGTGTGATAGATGACTCGAGGCGTGAGGAGGATGAGAGCACACGTTTCTTTGGTCTTGTTAAGTGTGGCAACAGATAAGCATGGGGTAAGTCCGGTGGAAGAGCAGAGCCATTGGGTGGTGTTTAGGGGAACTAAGTATTTGGCAGAGATGTTTGGGGAGGTATAGTTGGTACAGGCAGTAAGGCTAGGAGTGTGGGAAGAACGGGGGTGAATGCATAAACCTTTGGAAGAGATGTGCGTAAAAGTGAGTGGGACATGAGTAGATTGATTCCAATTGCAGGAAGAGGGGGAATCGTCAGTGGAGGAAGTAAAGAGTGGTGAAGGGATAGCAAGTGGATCATAGAGGGGGAGGCTGGGGGAAAGACACAACCAGCAAGAGCGAGTGAGGTTGGGGTGGGAGGCGTTGAGAGAGGAATAGGAGGCGTTTAGGAGTTTGAAGTAGGGACTAGAGGGGATGAGAGGATGTGGTTGTATACCTGAAGCGGGGGGGGGGAAGTGGGGCTTGTAGAAGGGACGACGGCTGCCGAGGTGGAAGAGATTTTGAGGGGAGTAGATGAGGACTGAAGAAGGTGAACAGTGGGTGAGGGAGGAGGGTTAAGGATGTGGTTGGGACCAATAGCAGAGGGTGGGGTGGAGACAACACGCTTTTGGATTTCAAACAAAGCGCCACGATCATAGTTGCTCATATACAACCGGAGTCCATAGGGGCGAGCGGCCAGCCATGTATCGTCGTTTGGGTTTTTTACTGTCAGCGAAATGAAGTCCCAACGGGAATTGTTGGCTACTTGGAGAGAGAGATACGGGTCTCTGTTGGGGGCGCCGGACCATCCATGGGCCATGGTCACACATCCCCAAGAGGGACAGTAGAAGTGTGATGGGTCATGACAACCTCGAGCACTAGCAGGACAGATGTAAAAACCAGACACAGGGTTAAATTGAGGGCCAAGGAGACGATTGTTTCGAGAAAGCAGGCATGCTGTATTCCCGCCTCGACAGGATGAGGAATGGTGGAAGCCTACTTTTGCTTTTTTGATGTTACTCACTTGGCATTCGGGACGGAAGGAAATTCCAGCAAGAGGGCAGATGTGCGTGAAAAAGGAGGGAGCGACACTAGTAACATTATAAGCGAGAACACGTTTTTCTGGAAATGTCTGCAGGGTCCAGTTGAATGGCTGATGGGAGGAGGAGCTTTGGGCAGAGGAGGCTAGAGACAACATGAGAACGAGGAGATGGATGAGGTAGGGGAGGGTAGGGGAACAGGAGGCGGGGGTATGAACAGAGCGGGCTCGTCGGAGGAGTTGGAGAACTTGGCGTTCGATGGGGTCATCATCTTCAAGGGAAAGACGGCTTAGGCGGTGGGCAAAGAAACGTTGTCGACGTCGTTCGCGGCGAGAAAGAGCTGGTGTGGTTCCCATGGACGACGGTGTCGGAGAGGTAGACTCGGGTGAATTTACCTGGGGGCGTATAGTGGTCATGGGAGAAGGACGACGAGAGAGGTGAAAGTGCCAATTAAAAGTAGAAAGGCGACAGCGAGGAGGAGGCGTTGACGGAGGTTCCAATCTGTTGGGGCTGTAGCTGCGAGGCAAACAGCTGAGAAGATTGTTAAGAAAATGAAAATTACAAGAAAGAAGCAGAGTAAGAGTGGGTGCGAGGGGAGCTTGAGGAGCATCTGCACTGAGAGTTCTTTTCTGATGAACTATAAAGCACGTTTTGGTGAAGGTCAGGCACTTTTCAACGGCGGGTTGCGGAGGTAGCAAAGGCTTTTCTTGTGGAGTATGCAGAGTTGGGTCCTTTGAGAGATCTGTAATGACAAAAGAAGGAGAAGAGAGCCCTCATAGAGGAGGGGCAATCAGCAGAAAGAAACTCGGAGAGAGCACTTATTTAAATATAAGCATTTCAGGGAGGGGCTGGTTGGTGCTGAATTTGAGCGAATGGGGCGACATCTGGGCCTCCGCTGTCAATGTTTTCTCTCATGGAGGGCATAGGGTACTTATCATTAAGGGGAACCTTGGGGTCAGTGGCAGGCCTGATATAGCGCCCAGGAACCCAGAGTGGTTGTGGCTCAGAGTCTGGGAAGATACAAGCAAAACCTCTCCCCTGTGCTAGCAAGGGAGCCGGGTCCTGCCAAAGATTTGTGGCAGGGTCTTTCCAGTGAACAAGAGGGACTTGCGAGGGTTGCCACATGGGTCCCCAATGTTTGTGGGTTGGGGAAAGTCCCTTGTCATCGAAGGTCAGGAGATTGTGATGAATAAGGCAGGCAGTGATGACGTCAGCAGGGGCTTTATGGGGGGAGGAAGCTCTTTCTTTTTGAATGAGTAGCTTGAGCTGTTGGTGAGTGCGCTCAACAATTCCTTGCCCTTGTGGGTTGTAGGGGATGCCAAAATGGTGTGTGATGTGGTACATTTGTACGAAGCTGGCAAAGGTGGCACTGCGATAGGCTGGTCCATTGTCGGTTTTGAGATCCCAGGGAATTCCCATGAATAGAATGGCTTGTCGGAGTGCTTTGATGCAATGTTTAGCGCTCTCTCCTGTGAGGGGCACGGCGTAGCACAGGTGCGAGAAAGTATCAACTGCAACATGAAGATACTTAAGGCGTCCAAAGGCGCTAACGTGTGTGACGTCAAGTTGCCAGCGGGAGTTAGGCCGTAGGCCGCGGGGATTAGCTCCGCGAGGCTGCAAGGGTCCAAGAGGCAGCAAAGGTGCACATGTTTGGCAGGAGCGCACAAGATGTTTACATGTTTCAATGGGGAGGTCTGGGAAGAGCTTTTGAATGGATCGTGCTGAGAAGTGGAATTGAGAGTGTAGGAGCTTAGCTTGGTTGACAAAGTCTCCCAGTCTTGTTTTGTCAGTGAGGTTTTCTTGAATGGCAACTGGGCATACATGGCGGCCGGATGCTAAAGCGTCGGCGAGGGCATTTCCTTGAGCTAGCGGTCCTGGCAGGCCAGAGTGACTTCTGATATGAGCAATGAACCAGGGTTGTTGCCTTTCTTCAAGCAGTCGCTGTACAAAAGCGAGTGCTTGGTCAATAGTTAAGTCACTGGGTAGGAAAGTAGCAAGCGGGAGGCTGCGACACACTTGTAAAGTGTATAAGCTGTCTGTGAAGATGTTAAGAGGCTGGTCCGGGTAGAGATTGAGGACTGCGGCGACAGCTAAAAGTTCACCTGTTTGGACAGAAAAGTCATTAGCAAACACCAATTGTCGTGGCTTAGGTTCTCTTGGCGTATATATGACAGCAGCGAATGCCTTTTTTGAAGCATCGGTGAAAGCAGTGATGGCAAAAGGAATTGGCTTTCTTGCGGGCAGCGGATGGAACGGGTTGGAAAATGCTAATTGAGATACCCCTTGTAGTAGTGGATGATGCGGATAGTGATTGTCAAAAGAGCCACGAAAGAATTCTATTAGGCTTTGCATTTGGGCATTATTCATGATGAGAGAGGTAACTTCTTTTGCATCAAAGGGCCAAACGATGGTGTGTGGCGGGACGCCGTACGTTTGTATGGAGAGAAGTACTAAGTCAGTGGCTAATGTGATCCAAGCCCTTGTAAATGGGCAGATTTTTGGGAGTTTACTTTTTGACGTGTGTAGAAAAAGAAGAGGACCATCTTGCCATAGGAGACCCGTTGGGGTGACTGGTGTTGGCAAAACTAAGGCAAGGATTGGGAGATCGGGAGAGAATCGCTCTAGGCGGCATTGCTGGAGTGCAGCATTTACTTGTTGGATGGCTTCTTTGGCAGCTGGGGTGATGGTGATGGGGCGAACGACTGCAGCGGATGGACTGCACTTAGTCTGCAGGAGCTCGAAAAGGGGTTGCATTTGCGCTGTTGTGATGGGAAGTGCTGATCGAAGCCAATTGATTTGTCCGCAAAGCCGTTGGAGCTCAGTCAGCGTCATGTGATCAGAAATATGGATTTGCGGGCTGGTGGGCCGAATATATTGATGAAAATGAAAGCCTAAGAACTGGAAAGGTGGCTGGGTGTTGACTTTGTCAGGTTGCACTATTAATCCAAGACTTGAAAGGTTTGTCGTAACTGCAGAGAGTAAATCATTGAGAAGTGTGTTAGAACTTGCTGCTAAAAGGAGGTCATCCATATAGTGGATGATGTATGTGTGCTCTGGATGGAACTTAGAGCGTAGCGGCTCAATGGCATGATTGACATAGAGCTGACATATAGTTGGACTGTTCCGCATGCCTTGTGGTAGTACTCGCCATTGGAATCGGAGTGCTGCTCCTTGATTGTTGGTACGCGGGACTGTAAATGCAAATCGTGGACAGTCTCACGGGTGAAGAGGAATGGAGAAAAAGCAATCTTTGATGTCAATGGTGGCTGCATAAAAATGCTGAGGGACTGCAGTGGGATGCGGGCAACCAGGCTGAGGTGATCCCATTGGCTTAATATGTTTGTTAATTTCTCGAAGGTCATGAAGGAGGCGGAACTTGCTCGTGTTCTTTTTACTGATGACAAAGACTGGCGAATTGTAGGGACTGGTAGACGGCTCAATATGCCCTGCTTGTAGCTGTTCTTCGACGAGGGCAGAGAGAGCTTGCAGTTTATGAGTTGGCAAGGGCCACTGCTCGACCCAGATGGGCTCCTCTGTGTCCCATTCCAGAGGGATAGGGTCAGGTCTTGAGATGGGAGCAGTGGCCCCTATAAGGGGGGGGGCGGCGCAGCTATGAAGGCTTCTGTGGTGATTCGAGCTTTTAGCTGGCTGAGTACATCTCTTCCCCACAGGATGGTTTGGACTGAAGAAAGGATGAGTGGACGAATCTGGCCTTCGTGACCTTCTCGGTCGCTCCAATGCAGAGGCTGGGAGGTTTTCCAGGAGGTAGCAGCTCCCGTGGCGCGGATGACTTGAGGGCCAGTTTCGAGGGGCCAATGATTGAAGGCGGCGATTTCAAAGGGAATACAAGAGATTTCAGCACCAGAGTCTAAGAGCCCTTCAAGCCATTGTCCGTTTATTTTAAGCTCTAAGGAAGGTTTTTGGTGACGTTTGATAGGCATTGTCCACATTAAGGTTTTGGAGCTCTCTGGAGGGCCTCTTGGGGGAGGGGCTGAGGCCTGCCCCGCTGGAAGTTTAAAGGCTGGGAGATATGTTGCGATGAGCGGCAATCGCGGGCCCAGTGATACCCCTTGCCACAGCGCGGGCATGGTGTGGGGGGGCCTCTTGGTCTGTGCAGTGCTACAGCAGGGCGGGGAGCTGCCTGTTGAGGGCACTCGCGGACAAAATGACCGGGCTGACCGCATCGAAAGCAGGCAGAAGTGGAGGCAGATGACACAGCCATGGCGGAAGCGAAGGCAGCAGTAAGTGCTTTAGTCTGTGGGTCAATATCTCGACAAGCCAATACCCATTCATGTATTGGCTTATCACAGATAGGAAGAATAACGGCCCGGAAGGGTGCCAGGCACCCATTGAGAATGAGTTCTTTTGCTAACACAAACTGAGCATCTTCATTAGTAATTTTCCACTGGTATGCTTCTAAAACGCGTGCGACAAATGCTGGAAAGGTTTCTTGCGAGTCTTGAAGCATTTGCGCAAATTTGGTGGACTGCTTGGTAGAAACTAAAGAGAACGATCGCTGGACAAGAGCTTTTACTCAGTGCCAAAACCCTGGATCTATGTTTATATAAGAACGAGGGTCAGCATAGTTGTTAATTCCTGTGTAGGCGTCAGCTGGATCTTGGATACCCGCCTGGACATTTTCTACCACTTGCTTATCAACAGCTACTTGATAGTAAGCACGCCATTCAAGGAACTGGCCTGGCGGAAGGATGGAACGGGCTAGAGAAATCCAGTCATAAGGAAGAGCAAGTTGAACCCCTAACTCTTCTATTAATTATTGGACATATGGGCTACCTATGCCGTCTTCTTTAACAGCTTTGCGAAGAGTTTTAACTTCTTCGGCTGTGAAGGGAAGCCAAGTCTGAGGGCGTTGCTGCGTGGGCAGCAGGTTGAGCGGGTATAGATGGGGGGCGGGAGAATGTGCTTCGCTAGAAGCAGGTGGGGAGCTGCTGCCATACGGTGGTGGCGAGGGATGAACGGTAGCGGGAAACAGATGAGAGAATGATGGCTTAGCAGCGTCAAGGCGGCAACAAACTGGCGGCGGGATATTTTTGGGCACTGGACAAGATGGCGGAGCGGCGACGTCACTTTTAGGCGCCTGCCAAGATGGCGATGTAGTTATGTCATTTTTGGGCGCCGGCCAAGATGGCGGCGAAGTCACGTCATTTCCGGGGGCCGGCCAAGATGGCGGCGAAGTCACGTCATTTCCGGGGGCCGGCCAAGATGGCGGCGACATTATGTCCGGGGCAGGGCCGGAAGATGACGAGACAGGGAGGGGCAGGTAAAGGTGAGAGGAGGCGCCTTTGTTCCCGCCAGCGGGCTCGGACATAGGTGAAGAAGAAGCCGGAAGTGCGCCATTTTGGGCAGAGGTGGAAGAAAAAGGAGAAAGTCCGCTATTTTGAGGAGCTACTGAAGCGGCTTCTGCGGGCCGTGGGGAGCGCGGGGGGGGGGAGGTTCGTGCTCGAGAGCGGCGGCGAGCTGGTCAGACAGAGAATTTGGGTCACCAGGATCATCGGGCTCATAGTCATTGGGTTGCTTAACTGATTTGTCTCGGATGGCTTCTGACGGTGCACCAAGGAGACAGGCGCGTATGGCTACTAGAGCAGGCAGCAGGCTGTGCGGAAAAGACCGCTTTTCATGCTCTATGGCTGAGGTGACTCGATCTATGAGTCGAGAGTATGTGTCTGGGCTCCAGAGCTGGCAGGTGGCGAGCCACGGATTAAGAGGGAGTAGCAGGTCCCAATATTTTTGGAGCTGTTTTAGGGAAACGCGGACTCCATTGGTATCAAGCAGGGCGGCTAAAAGCCGAACCTGAGGGGTATGGTGTGAGGAGAGAGAGGTGCCCATAGTGGGAGAAGAAAAGACGGCGATGGGGTCCCTACCTGGAGAGCTGAAATGGTCGCCAGTAGACAGCAGCAGCAGCAGCAGAGAGGGGCCGGAGGGCGGTGGAAGGAAAGGATCCCGGGCGGGCCCCCAGCTGTGAGCTGCTATTCCAAGTTAGCAACCCCTGCTGTGGGCTGCTACTCTAAGTTAGCAGCCTACGAGGACCGGGCGGGCTTCCACGGCTCGGCGGTGAGCCCCTAGGCCAACGCGTAGGCCTAGGTTCTCCAGGCGTGGGGGACGCGCGGTAAAAACCACGGAGACAGCCTGTGAGAATGAGCTAGTCCAATTTATTGCGGAAATACACTTGATTATATAAGGTCGGGTCAAGGGAGGGGTAGGAATTGGGGCGGGTAAACTACGGGGCGGTAGTGGATAGGCGGAACTGTGCAGGCAGCTATGAAGTAGGCGGTGATTAAGAAAGGGGGCAGATTATGAGTTGGCTAAGTGGACGGGACTGGCGGGAAGGATAGCAACGGCTGGAAAAGGGAGATAACAAAGGCTAGGAGGAGGGGTGAAGGGAGGCAGCAACAGTTAAGTAGAGGATATAGCCAGTATTATGGCTTAGCTAGCCCAGTAGAAAAGAGAGAGGAAAAGGAAAATAAATTGAAGATGGAAGCAAGGCAGTTGTTTTAATAACAGCCTAAGGAATCTAACCTTGGTAAGAAAGAAGTAACTACCAATGTAGAGAGATGGACAATGTATTATTTACCAATAATTTTTAGGCTGATGGAGGTCATAATAAGTCAATGAATTTGGAGAGTTTGGGGTACAGAAGGAATATATGTTAATATGAAAATATGGGTCAAATATGGGGTTTTCAAATTTAGGTTTTGGAGATCGTCCAGTTATTGTTAAAGGCAATATCTGGAGGGAACGATGATTGAAAATGGCAAACTTGAGTAATTGTAGGATAAAATTACTAGAGATAAAGTGAACTTGATACTAAGATTATAATTTATTGATTATAAATTCAATTTATTCAACCTGTACTGAGATTGACATCCCTAGGAACAATAAAAATGACTACTGGTGGAGAAAAGGTAATAAGCACAATGATAAAATCTTCAATTATACTTTTGGTAGGTACCTGCGACTGTTTGGAAAAATACACATGTATCCTCCTGGTACCTTTCAAACAGGTTGTTGTATATATGATTGTTTGTGTTGAGAAGGGATGGAAACCTGTCCTAACTCCAGGACAACTGTTAATTGGGTGTGATAGAAACACTATTTGAACAGACTGCTGGGGAAGCAGTATCTTTTGACAATAGTCATATTTCAGTTAGAACAAATGAAGGAAACATATAGAGACATGGATGATATAACAAATTTTATTTATTCAAAGATCATGCTGGAAGTACTTAAACTGTGGAAGAATGAGTCTCTTCAGTGGATGGGTGTACAATACCTCTGTCTTTAAAAATCCAGATGATTAGGAAAGAACTGAGTGGCTTGAACTTCTTAGACTGTTCACATTAAATAAGGATACAGTGGGTTACTTATGAGTATGTAATCATCAGTTCTAATTATGGTCTCCTTCTATGGTGCAATTTTTAGGAAATTTGTAATTCTGGAATAGAGAAGGTTGGGGATCAGAAAGAGAAGTGGCAATTTCATTATACTCTTGGAGAATTCCTAGATTCTTCACTTTCCATCTTGATGCAAGTAATGTCAATGCCGGTATGATCGTTAAGTTCATGTGTCATTTGGTCAAGCAAGCATTGGTGTGATTGTTATTATGAGGATATTTTGCAAGCTTAAATCATCAGTACTTGGATTGCACCTATGACTTACTACATCTACACTTAACCAAGGAAATTGCCCTCAACAATGAGAAAATTCCCATCCAATCAATGAAGGCTTTAAAAGCAGAAGGGATCATTTCAGCAGTCAGAAGGGAGACTTTCCACCTCTTCTTCAGCTACCCAGCTTCTCCTGGGGAATTCATCAAAGACCTTCACCTGAGTTTCCAGCCTGTGGCTTGCCCTGCTGAATTTGGATTTGTCCATCCCCACAGTTGCATGAAACAATTCTTATAAAAATCTCATAGTATTTACATGTGTCTCCTGTTTGTTCTGTTTCCCCAGACAATCTTGACTAATATAGCTGGGAAGATGAGGTTTCACAAGGAGGAGAAGTAACTCTGTGGGACTTTTTTCATCCTCAATTGGACTACTGCCTCTAAATAAAAGTTACTCTTTTCTGTTATATCAGATACCAGACTTAAATAAAAGCTCATTTTCTTCCATTGTACAAAGTAAACTGAAAGAAGTGTGTCTCAGAGCATGAGGCTGAAGTATGGCAAGAGAATGAACTAGTTTCTTGGTGGATTATCTTAAAACATGTTCAGATTTGTTTTCTACCCGTGAACGGAAGGGTGCAGATGTAAAGGAATGCACAATGTCCTGGACACCAAGACTGAAGTAGCTAACTATAATAAATGCTAGTGAGAGGTTAAGTTAGAGGTGATTTCAAAGTGCTATTAGATTTAGTGACAATGATTTCATTATAATAATGATTTTTGAATTCCAGAGAATGATACTGCTGTGGGATGTTTCATGAAAAATGGTTTCTATGGTCAATTAGTTTTGACACACTTTGCCTAGTATATGCACTTATGGATTTATACAGTTTACCTACAATCTCTTAAAAGTCTCTGAGAATTCTTATGGTAGAGACTAATTTAACTTTGTTTTATCAAGAATTTCCCAATGTATTTGAGCATAAAACTGTGTTTGTGTGTGCACACAAGCACATGTTTGTTATGACCTGTTGAAATTCTGCAAAGTTATTGTACCACCAGTTAAGTTCTCTTGCACCACCACCTCATTTCCCTGTTCTGCTGCGTCTTCTTATTTTCTCTCCTCTATGTCTCTTGTCACGTCATCTTGCTGCACCAGCTCTCCATGTTGGTCAGCACTCCTGTGCTGGGGAACTTTCCCCCATGGGGGCGGCATTCCCATGCAGGACCGCATTCCCACATGGGCTGGCACTCTGTGTGGGCCAGCTTACCTTCACCAGGATGCCCTGGGCATTGAACCTTGAACCTCCTATATGGTAGACAGGAGCCCAATTGGTTGAACCACCAATTGTTTGAACCACCCAATTGTTTGAACAGGAGCCCAATTGTTGAACCACCAATCTGTTTCCCACCACCAATTAAGTTCTAAAAAATATTGATCTTGGAGATTGTTGTTTTTCTGCTTACAACCAAAGATCAAATATATGGCAGGTGTCACACTTAATTTTTGACCCATTCAAGTACAGTAACTGTGCACAGAACTTTTCAAACTAATCATTTTTGAGGTTGTCTAGGAAAACTGAAGTTCAAAATATAACTTCATTTAAACATGAATTTTCTCTTTAACAGAACACCAATGTCTATACATCTAACAATTTAAATATCTGACTATATTGTGTAATATGTAGAAAATTAACCATGTGATCTTATGAATTTCAAATCAAAATCATTACTGTTGCTTTTGAACTAAAGATGAAGTTATAATATCGGTTGTTAATGTATATAGGATCATGTAAGATTCTGGTTTCTAAGCTTCTAGCCATTTGAATGCAAGATATTGAGATCATCTACATAGTTTTGCTGCCTTCTTTATCTCCTAGCAGTGAAAAATAGAGGAATTGGTCTTTGAATGGTCTATTAATCATAACACAAATCTAGTAGGCAGACATATTTTACTTTACTTTTGAAAATTGTTTTTCTTTTAAGACCAAAATAAGCTTGCATATATAGCAAAAGCAAGACAATTTTATACATCAGTGATATCTATCACTCGGGAATGCAAATCCCTAAGCATCTCCTTCAAATAAAAATAATCAAACTTTTTCTTTAGATCATCCATTGGAAAATTGACATAATGATGTACTCCATTCAGGGATGGAAATGATGGGGTAATATCCACTTATTATAATAATGATTTTCAACAAGATGGCATTCACAAAACTTAATGGCTCAAGCAAACATTAAATGTATAATTTAAACGAGCAGCTATATAGCACCAGAAGAAAAAGTATATGCAAATATATTCCATATACAATGCAGGGCAAAAAGAAAATATTAGGCTTCAATACCTTTAGAACACAAACAATATATTGAAAATAAATACAAGTATATAAAACTAAATTATATAAAAATTTGATAATACATTTTAAATTTGTGTAGACATTTCAAGTAGCCTATTATGATTTCTGTGTATGTATATTTACATACAATTTGATAATTTTTATTACTAAATTTCTAAGCGGGTGATAAAGAATATTGCATTCTTTTAGATGAGTATGTTAACTCTTTCCATAGCTAGTAAATTTATATTAAATTAAATGGTCTTTGATTCCAAAGATTATAATTTTATCAAACATCAATAATTATTTCATTTTGAAATTTTAAAAATGAATGTAGCTCCATATTATATACTTGTTTGCTCAGGGGAAGTATAACATGCATTATGCTTGGGATAAATGTATAATTATAACCTAGAGAAAAGGATTTTGCAACTTTTCAAATATTTCAGTATTTAGTTTTTGTAATTACATTCAAATGAAGTAAAAACGAGGATAAAACAGTAGCACATTTTATACATTAAAATTCATCAACCATGCTTCTATGCACTATGCTACTCAACTATTTTCCACCACACAAACTTTTCAGAGTTTGGACATCATGTTTTCTTTAAATTCGAATTGTTATAAATGAGACATAGTTTATGCTCTAACTTATATTAAACATTGAATTTCTCAAGGACACACTTATTAAGAGCTAAATTCATATTACAACAATAACTTTCATGTCCCCTTTAATAATATCACTTAGAAATATATATTTAGTAAATATTTAACCAAATACTATAAAAATATTAGTCTGAGGGGATATATATTATCTCGAAACTTTGATGTTAAGCTTATTTTTGACAGCTTTCAAACCAAAATATCTAAGTGTTTGTCAAGAAAATCAACAGAAAAAAATGCTATTTCTAATCTGACACAGCATTTTTTTAATGTGATATCAAGATTTCTTTAAGAGAAAACTACCTTTGCTTGCTAATAATAATGTTTATTTTGACATAGAAAAATATACACATGCATTTACACAATTGTGCTCTATAAACTTGAGCAAAATTTTCAGCTACCTATATTAATATTCACATATTATATAATACATAATTTGATGAAATTGGAATATTTTTTCTCCTAAATTGTCTGTACTGAATACTTTGGTACTCTGAAGTGAAGAGGTATATTTTTAAAAACGTAAGTCTTTCTGTAATGCAATATATCAATTTTTAGTCATGTTACAAGTTTTCCCCTCAGGTTCTCAAAATCTACCAGTCAGTCAGATTTTCTTTTCAGTACCTGGAGGCAAGAGAGAGCATTGTCTTGGCACAAACTCCATGCTAAAGATTTAACCCTAAAAATACAAAGCAGCAAAATGATAAAAAATACAAAGATGTGCTGATAAAGCATCCTCTCCCTGCCATCACTTGTGAGTGGTTTAATTGATTTGAGGAACTTGATTATGCCTCCACTGCTGAGTAAATGATCAAGCACAGAGAATTTTTTTTCCTATGGTTCATTCTTAAATTGAATGACCACCTGTTCCAAAGAAAAGGGCTTTTCCCAGTATCCTCTACTCTTTCCTACAAAGTATAAAAATGTCATTGCTTTAAAACACATTCAAGTGTTTAAAAAGTCTGAATCATTTAAATACGATTTGGAAAATAATAAACATGACTGGTCCAATGACATTTTAATCTTTTAATCATTTTTCAGACCATGGCAATTAAGAAAATAAATACTGAATCACAAGGCCAGAATTGACTTTGAAGGATCATTGTTTTTATCTCTCTTTTGCATATTTGAACTATCACAAATAAGGACCTTAACAATCTGGTAACAGAATAAAAAAGTTTTAAAATTCCATAGAACTACACTATGCACAAAAAAAAAAGTAAATTGAGGCTATGATTGTAAATGAACAGTAAAAAGATGAAAGAGTAATTTGCATCACAGAAGGAACAACAAAATAAAATTTCTGAGCAAAATAAGGCATTGTCAAAGGCATTGTAAACTTTTCTGCTCAAAGGACAGTGACTTGCAAAGCAGGTGTAGCTCAATGGTTGAGTACCTGCTTCGTCTTAATGGTTCAATCCCCAGTACCGCCTTAAAAAAACCAAAACAACAACAAAAACAAAAAACATGGTGACTAATTTTATCTTTCGGTTTCAAATGTAACATGCAATTTATGTTCCCTTCCCAGTTATTTAAAGTTAGAATACTCAGGCCTATCTATAGTGTTTGAAAAGAAGTCTGCACATTCTACTCTAATGTTCATGAGTCAATAAAAATGAAAGGGGTTTTCATCAATATTACTTTCACTTTATTTCATTGAATTACTTCAGCAGCACCTTACAATTTTACAACTTAACTGACTGAAAGAGATAAAATATGATACATCCTGTGGTATTTTAACATGCTTTCATTTTCAAGTGCAACTGCCTTTGTATGATATCATGCTTGTTTTTAGTTTTTTTTCTTTTAGCTTTTGCATTTCTATAAAAATAGCATATGCATATAATTTAGAAAGAAGAAAAGACCTAACTCTACAAAGACTTCCACCTTTACACAGTTTATATGACACATATGCCCAATTAGTTTATATGGCCAAATTGAGGATTATATATTCAGATTATTTCTCTATTTTTAAAAAATTGAAATGGAAGAGAATGCCTTTTCCTTAGTGTGTCCTGAAATTGTTCTACCTTCTTACATGCAAGAATCTCATTTTGCCCTTTATTTCAACCTGGAGGGTAGTAAGTTATTCCCTTAGGTGTAATAACCAAGGCACTAACTGTGATTCAGCTAGTGAGATGGTGATAATGGTAACAGTATCTTAGAGTCTTTTCCCCTAGAGAGTCTCAAAGACACCACCAGTATTCACTCTCCCACATTATGAGTTTCATGAACTGTACCTGAAGGTTTAAATGTAGCCCTAAGCTGAAAAGTATTTTTTTTTAAGTGGCACCTTGTTATTATTATAGCACACATCTGTTCCCTGTGCGCCTTTGTAGTTGTCTCTGCTTATGACAACAACAACTTCTTACAACTGTCAGCAAGTGCCAGCACTACTGGGAAAGGGTAAGTGAAAATGTCTTGTACTTCATGTATCAACAATATTACTAACCATATTCTTTTGTTGTGGATAGTTAAGGAGTAAATATATACTCAGAGTCAAATGGTGCCAAGAAAAATTATCAGGATCATGAAGTGGGGGAGAGTGCTGAATGCTCTCAAGCTGTTTCATTTTATAGGAAAAACTAACATGTCAGTTTCCCTCTTCAGTGTCCAAAAGGCATTTCGGGATCTTCACTAACTGATGAGATTTGTATACTGGTCAACAGTCCACAGCATTTCTTTAATATTTTTCATTCATTGCTTTTCATTGCTCCATGTGATATGATCTAAAGTGAAGGGACAAAAAAAAAAAAAATCCCAAAAATTGGAAGAAGATATGAGATTTTTGAAAACAGCTAATCTATGTTTAAAAATAAGTTTTTCTAGAATGATTGAATAAATACGTGTGGAAAACTATGAGTAAAGCAGAGGCTAAAATGTGTTCTTTTTGAGTATGTAAAGCATTTTTTATCTCAAGTGTTAGTCTCTGCTGACTTTGCAAATAGCTTTCCTTTCATGAAGTGTTTGAGCTCTTCACCTTGAATATGCATGTGTGTGGGCAGGCTTATGTATGCAGCACGTAGGTCCATATAGCCATGTTTGCATGCATGGATGCTGTGTCTTGCTCTAGAGGGAAGTACGAGAATAAGTCATGAGGAACTATAGAAATTTTATTTACCCTCAAATTTTCCTGGGAAGTACAGCCTAAATATTTGAATATTCCTATTACAGAAGGAAAATATTATATGTCCATTGTAGTCAAGGTCAGTGCCTTCTTTTTCAATAGTAATAGAATTGCAGGGTGCAAGACAGCACTCTCTATGGCTAACCAGTTCTCCTTCACAGGACAGGGAGCACGGTAATGGATGTGCCAATATTTTTATTACTCCAGATCATCTCAGTATCCATGACCAATTATCCCCCCCATGAACTTTATCTTTGGTCCCTTCCACAAAATTTCCTGTCAAGCTTTTACAACAAATAGGCTCTAAAATTATTTCTAGATTTTAACCATAAATAAAGGATATATATATATTAGAGGCAGTAAATTGATATATATATTGAAATACATATACACATATACTTTTTTCAAAAACCTGAGTTGACACACAATAGGGAAAACTTGTTTCTAGTAATTTCTTAATTTTAAACTCTAATGATAGTTATTATTGTGGAGCATAAAATGTGGAAAACATTACATTTGCTTAAAGTGTCATAAAACCCTCAGTGTATAATTTAGTCTCATTCTATATACTGAAGAAAAAACTACTGCAAGAGGATGTCAGATAACTCAGGTAACTTCATAGAATCACATCATAACTTTACAACTAGTTGGTCATAATAAACAAAGTATAATCTTAGAAATCGCAGTCTTGGTTTAAGAGAAAAAAATCTATGTAAGTAACGATTTATGAATGGTAGGGTGCATTTGCTGCAAATTATGTTTCTATGAATATAGTCCCAAATAAAATAACACAGTTTTCCTTGGGACTGTAGTAACCAACTATGGTTTATACACTGGGGCAATTCACTGACATCAGGCCTTTAGAAGCAAACTTATTTTCAACTACCTTGTCCAACCATATGAATGCCAATATTTAAATGGGGACTTTGACCTAACTGACTGTAACAGTTCCAAATGAGTCATTAGGAGCTATCATTGAAGTCCTCCTTAGTTCACAGATGATTGAACTGGAATACCAAAAGTAATTGCATCATTCATATCCACCCATCTGTTATTATTCAGTCCACTTTTTTATGGGCTGAAGCCTATATGTAATCTTCAGTAGATTTTCAGCTATTTTACCCCATAGAGCATTCATTTATAAAGCACTTTTCCAGACATTTTTAAAGAGGCCAACTGAATTTATGAATGACTTCACACATTCCCCTATCTAAGACACTTTCCTTAGGCTCTTCCTCCTCTAAAATTAAGTGGCAAAACTCTGGATTAAATAACCTCACTTTTTTGTTGTTTAGAAGTAACTCAGGTTGTCATTTGCTTTGAATTTATTTCAATAGTCATTTGCTAAAATTCTTTTTTGTTTGTTTTTTATTTTTTTTGTAATGCCTTAACATCATAGTATCCTAGCAACGGTCAGAATATATCCACTGTCTTTCTAGTTATAACAAAGCATTTTAGTTTCATTTCAAAGTTAATTTCAATTTAATTTAATGTAATTTAACTTAATTAGAAAGGTAACTTGTGTATTTTAAAACTTATACAGAGAATATTTTTGAAATTGACTATCCAGTGATTACATTATTTGGAACCTCAGTATCTTTTCCTTCTTAAATGGCTGTGGCTGGGAAGGTGGCCTGAAGCCCAGTGGGAGTGACTCTGTTACCCTGCTGGTCATAGTTTGCCAGGGCTTATAACAAAAGAACAGAGACTGGTGGCCTTAAACAACAGTAATTTATTGCCTCACAGTTTGGAAGCTAGTAGTCTGAAATCAAAGCGTTGGCCGACCATGGCTTTGCTGAAGTCTGTAGCATTCAGATGGTGGCTTGCTGGAAAACAATCTCTGACAAAGACATGGCAATCTACCTCTTCTGTCTTCTCCTGTGCTTTCTGTCTTCATGTCCAAATATCCTTTGGTTATAAGGACTCTTATTATAACTGAATTAAGCTCACACTGTTTCAGTGTAGGCTTATCTTATTAAGTTCTTCAAAGATCTCATTTATAAATGAGTTCACACCTATAGGACTAAGTAGGTTAAGACTAGAACTTGTACTTGTGGATGGCATGATTCAATCTACCCCACTGTCCTTTCTTTAAGGAAAAGAGATCTCCCAATAATTGTTTTACATGGTTGAGTTTGCATATAAGATTTCACTTAGAAAATGTGCCTGCGCAGTGAGTTGGGTGCCCACGTAGGTGCCTGCATGGTGAGCTAGTACCCGCGTGGTGAGCTGAATGCCCATGCTGTGAACCAGTGCCCAGCAAGATGATGATGCAACAAAAGAGACAAAGGGGAGAGTCAAGGTGAAGCACAGCAGAAACCAGGAACGGAAGTGGCACAGCCAACAAGAAACTTCTCTCCATATCAGAGATCTGAAGGATCGAATCCTGGTGAATCCTAGAGGAGCATAAATGAGAAGAGAAGACCAAAAACAGAAATAGATACAGAAGATCACACAGAGAATTATCACAGACAGCAAAAACAGCAGGGCAGGGGGAAGGGTTGGGATAGGGGGAAACAAACAATCAAACAAACAAATAAATAAAAGATCCTATATGGAAACCATTGCACTAAACACTGTAAAAATTACTAAACAATGTTTCATATGCCCTAGTTTGATAGAGTTTGCAATTGCATATGAAGATTAGAGCTATGTTCGTGTAAAGGCAAATAATAACAGCAAGCTATAGTTCACAGAAATTAAATAAGTGGTAAAGAGACAGTGTGTTCTATTTACTGCCTGCATCACAAATTTATTAAAGATGCTGGGTTGTAGTCCCAACCTAGACCTATTGAAGAAGAATCATTTTCATGGTTCAGGAAAAATGAAAATGTGGGTCCCCTGTTCAAAAAAGCAGGAAAAGTTGTTGTTAAAAGTCCTAAACTAAGCTTTCCTCTATGTTCTGCAGTCTTCCTCTCATACTTTGTCATATTGTTTGTTTGCTAGTTAATATCATTCAAAGTAGAGAAAAATTAAATTTAAATATTAGCATGAATTTTACATTCATCTTTATATTGTGTAATGTTAGTTTTAAATGAAAATATAAGTGTTATCATGTATTCAAAACCATATTTCATATTTCATAGTTCTCATATGCTCACATATTTTGTTCTTACTAGAACAATGGACACACTCCACAAAACTAACACAGTTTATAATTCATTTGTTGATATGTACAGATTTACTAACAGTTTCACCTTGACTTATTGGTGGGTAAGTAATGACTGAAAGGAAATTAAACTGTGTGCTGTCTTATCTTTCTTTCTCCTTCTACGTCATTATTTTGAGCATAAGTGATAAGTAATACTGGGAAGTAATGTGAGCAAGAAAGGATATGATGAGGTCCCTTGGTTGTTCATGTTTCTAAGTATCCCATTGCCTTCTTTCTACATTTGAAACAAGCTCTGATTTGAAGGGGTAACATGTCTTCCCAGGGCTAATTGTGTATTACAGAAGGAATACATTTACCTTATATTCGTTTTTAGTCTTGCTGAACTCTCATATATCCTGATTCTACCAGGAGTCTGAGCTCATGAAGAATCACAAATGCTAGATGCAAATGGAAGGACAAGGAACAGTGGACAAATATAATGCACATACTTCCTCTGCTCATGCACATGCTCTAATGTCCTATTCAAACATTATCTCAAAAATATTATAATTGGGGATTTCAGCACAGCAACAGAAGTTTAGAAAACCAAGTCCAGTGCCCCTTGTGACTATGAGCCTTGACCTGAGGAACAGTGTCAGGGATTTTGCTTTTTTAACAAGCACCCCAGGGGATTTTTACACAGTCTAAAGTTTGAGAACCATAATGACTAATGGAATCCAGAGTTAAGAGAGTATTCCTCTTCCTGGCTCTGAAAAGTTTCATAGACTCAGATAGTTTCGAGCTAATTTGCTTGAGAAGATTGCTTCTGATCTTACTACCATTTGTGTCCATCTCCACCCCAATACCCAGATGTTAGTATTCAAGAGTTTGACCTTCTCTAATTACAAAAGGTGGCAGTGATAGGGAGAAAAGCTTGGAAACTTCAACTGGCCATGGTTTTTCACAGGAAGGTTACAAATTGATCAAAGCTTTAATGTAATCCATATGACTTTCTCCCACTTGACACACATTTCAAACGCTTCATATGGCATTCCATAGAAATGCGTGTGGCCTGGAATATTCAGTAAACTGTCCTTGAAATATACCACTTCAAAATAAAATTCAGAATAATGCAAAATTTTCAACATTTAGGGTATCTATTTATTGTACAGTAAGGAGATGTGAAAACCCAAAACACATTACCAAACATTTGTCAATATGACATTTTAAAAATGGGTTGTATCTTTCACTAAGCAAGGGCCAGTAAACAATAGCTTTGCATTTTTGAAAAATATAATTCTCCAGGATTCTTCACACACAACAAGGCCATCAATTAAAAATGCTGTATTTAACTATGAATATGTCAATTTAAAAAAAGACATATTCAATTAGATATTACTATAGTATTTTCATCTGCTTCTATTCTACAAATTTATTCTTAGGAAACGAGAAAATCAAAAAAGTGTTAAAAATGGACAGAATGTTTTAAAGGTAGAGACAGATATGTATAGTTTAGTAGTGATGAAAATTATCTTGCTTTTTTATTGCAAATATTAAATATCATCAGATGTAAGTCATTATAATTAATAAATGGAAATTGATATAAGTGCTGAAAATATTCTTTCAGAAATTTAACCTCAAATTCACAGAAAGAATATAAGATATATGTTTGAAGTAGATACATGTATGAAAATTTTCAGCCAACCTAAATAAGACATAGAAAATCCTAGCTAATAATTGGAAAAGCTACTTCACAAGGAAGTAAATTGGCTCTAAGGGAAGGCATTTAAGCCAAGGCTAGATGAATGCTCCTTCCTTGGGTGGAAGGTTGGAGTGGTCTATCCGTATGGCGTTAGCATCCCTTTAAACAGGTTATTATCTACCTTTAATCTTTGGTCTTCTGAATGTCTTCTGCTCTATACAGATAAGATCCTTCTGCATTTTTCCTTCTCTGGAATAGACACATTTGTGTTTATCACCACAAATGGAATACATCTTTCTCTCCCTTTCTGTTTCTGTCCCCTCTTTGCTTGGTAAGTGCTGTAATTCCAGTGGGGAAAATTCATTGAGTCACTTTTATAAGAGTAACATAGAAGTCCTCATTAAAGTCTAATTTACAAAAGCATTTCTTATATGACTCCAGTTTACCCTACAGCTGATATTACTTGAGAGCAATTTAGCTTTCAAGTTAACCTACACTTTAAAGAACTACGTTATTGAAGATCTTATTGATTTTTCCACCTTAGTAGTCTTCATGGTGATTTAAAAATCAAATAAACTTTTTTAATGAACTGATTCAGTATGGAGCCCAATTGAAGTATCCTGGGTAAGTGTCCATATTTACTATCTCTACAAGTGATCTACATAGGACCTTAAATTATTTTTACTGAAGATTTCTTGTTATATTATTGGGTAAAAGATACTATTTTTTTTTCAATATATGAACACTAGATTAGCATAAAGGCTTGCATATATAAAACAATCTTGATATGTTTAGGTTTCCTATAATTTAAAACTCTTTTTAGTGAGTACTTGAAGTCCAATAGCTCTTCAAGTAAGTTACATACTAGGAGATTCCTGAGGATCTGAGGAAGGCCCCATAAGAGCAGACATTAAGGAAACAAGAAAATATAGCACTAGTAAAATGGACTATGGAGTTCTCTTGCTGATTATAGAGATATTACCTTCTAGTTCATTTCTGTACCTTCAACCATGCCGGTGGACAAGACACCTACTTGCTATAGGCCTTAATTTCTTAATTCTCTAAAGTAAAGGGGTTGGACAATTTGACATTTATGGTGAACTTTAGCCTTAAAATCCTATGGTTCTATAATTTACAATTGATGGACTGTACAGAGAAAGGAATACTTTTGGAACAATCCTCACAGCTTAAAGGGCAATCATGACACAGATGCTGATGTTTAAAAGGGGGTGATAGAAGATATTTGATCTCAATGGTTCAGATTCCACCAACTGAGATAAAGGAGAAGAGCTGAGAAGCCTTGCCACATTAGTGTTCTTTGTCTCTTTGTGGATGACCCTTTCACATTAATATCAACATCAGAAACTAGGGATTCAAGAAAAGAAAGGAAGAGTCACATTCTTTCAATAATCCTTTGTCAGTGAACATTTGAGAACCACAGGAAGCCAAATCAGACATCACTTAAAATAGTTTTTGGGTCAAGATTACAAAAAAAAGAAGAGAGGAAAGAACAGTGGAATCAGCAGGAACATGTCCCCTAAAGTCCCTTAAACTAAGTTGTAACACAACCCAGAGCAACTTAGCTAGAGCACTTCTCAGTGGGATTATACCCACAGAAAGGCATTAAACTACAAATTGTTCTCAGAAAGTGCTTACCCTAAAAATAAAAAAAATCATTGGGGAAAAGGTTACTTGCTAAGGAAACTTCAGTGAAATATGCACGTAAAATCTCACTTACTTACAAAATGAATAATCAAACTTAAAATGAGTGTCATCAATTGAGCAGGATCAAGATGAGTGTGATATTTGTCTCTCAATTCCAGGCCAGGGTGATGTATATGATTGGAAAAGCTATTCTATAAATGTTGGCTATTTTTCACATTTCACCAATGTGTGGGGAAAAAGTAGGAGTAATAATAAAAAACAATATTTCTTTGTTTCTGGTTAGAGATCAGTATTTTCTAGTTGTACACAGAATTAATTTTTAGAGTCACGAGGGTAACTGTGGCTATCAAAATCAAAGTACTGAGCTATTTATGTTCAGAGAGGATATCAGTTCATACAACGAACAGAAAAATGAAATTTCAACATAACATGAATGTTTGACACATCTCCAGTAAGCTGTTCAAGTATAATTCACATATTCAGTAGACCACAATATTTGCATTTTCCTTCAAGGCTTTTTTCTATTCACTTCCCTTCTGTCCATTTTAAAATATTTTCAAAATGTCTATCCAAACTAAGAGGTATACTAGCAAAATAAAATATTGTGTGTATAATATTTTCTCCATCAGCTAATTTAAATTTTTATTTTATAGATTTAATGGCTTCATCAGCCAGCTTAATGTCCTGTTCTATCATTTAAAGAACATTGGATGAGTTATAGCAATTGATGTAATTTATTATTTTGTTTAAACCATATGTATGCATTACCTTAGTATACAGTACATGGAGATCAAAAAAGAATGTGAAAATATGGTTCATTTTATTTTATTATTACAATTGTTTTTTGTTAACTGATATGTAAAATAAAAGTTTAAATTGTAGCATTTGGAGCAGTGATTTAATTGATTTCTACAGTTGCTAAATTTTATATAGAATTGGGCAGCAGTTTGTAGCCTCATACCATAAATAAGATTTTACTGTTTAACAGAATTTACATTGCAAAAAATATAATCAAAGAAGAAAAAGGAAAAATATATATTTATCTATAATTAGTATTGTGTGGATGAATTATATTCATATATTCATATGTTTTTCTTTTTACATTTCATAAAAATAAAGGCTAATGAATATTTTTATTTGTCATTCTTCTAAATTTAGATAACTTCTAAATTTAACACATTATAGAATAATGCTGCCCAAGTGATTGACCATGCAAGCAGTATATTTTCATGTTGACAGCTTTGATGTGGCTAGAATCTACATAATTGTTTTTTCTTTCCTAAATGCAAAAACTAAATCTAAGTTCAAGTGCTTTGATCTACCTTATCATCTTCCTGGAGTTTAAATCAGTAAAAATCCCTTCCAAGTTTACTTAGTCATTATTTTCTGCTTATTTTACCTAATATAAAAACTCTGAACAATTGACTTTCTATTGGTATTACTAGGTCTCATCATTTTCAAAATAATATAAATTTCCCAATGTGGTTTTTATTAGACTTGAACTAGAATGTTTTTTGTTTTGTTTTGTTTTGTTTCATTTTATAGTTCTACCCCGTGAATCCCCTTCTTATAGAGACAAACACACTTTTGCAATGTAAGAAACTTGTAGTGTTAATGCAGTGATTCAGATTCATAGAGATATTATGATACATTTGTTTGAGTATGATAGACATGGTGGCAGAGTATGTTCAAACAAGTTAAACCAGGTGAAGGATTTAGAATTAATATAAAACTTCATCAGCATAAATAACAAGTTTGGGCAATTCATGTTTTAAAAAGCTACCTTACCTGGCAGAGTTTTCAATTCTACTTGTTGGGTTAATTTTACACTCTCAATTTGATATGCACAGTGGAAAAAATAACAAAACTGCATGCAACCTTATCAGGTAATGTTTTTTGAAACAAATATCTAAATCAAACTAGATGATCATTATAATTTTCTGGTAAATATAGGTGCTAATATGAATTCCTCAATATCAGGTTAACAAATTATCAAGTTGTTCGAGTTTTACTCTTCTTAATTTACATATACTGATTTCATATCAGGCTTAACACATTTTAAAAGTAAGAATTTGGTTTGATTCTTATTTCCAAATTTTCTCATATTCATCAATCATGTCTTCTGAACTGGAAAAATGAAATACATATTCAAACCAAACTGACAGAGAAGGAACTTTTGAAATTCTGAAATGGGTACTGACTTTCTGGGCAAACTCTCTTCTCCCCAAAATAAGCATTTACTTGAAAATAAAAGATTTTAAAAAAACATAAATTCAATGAAAGTTGCTGCACAGACAAATAATGAGTGAACAAACATTCATTCAAGAAAATTCATTCAAGAAAATCCTTATGAACAGAGAATTTGTGGCATTTGAGTCATGACCTGGTTTGCTGCCTTCCTTCACTCCCTGTTCTTTGTTATGGTGAAACTACTGTTATAGGAACTTTATCTGAGCACTCTACCACAGGAAGTGTGACCCAGACCACACTTCTTCATTCAGATCCTATTTGGGGCAATGGCTTTACCTCTGAGGGGAAGAATGTCAATTTTTTTAGTTGTTTTTGTTGTTGTTTTAATTCCAATAGCCTTATGCTACAAGAACTCTATTTTGAGTGGGTATGGCTAAAAGGACTGAGGATCCCTCCTTTCATCAGTCCCTTCCTCATAGAGTGGTATTTTGACAATCTGAGATATTATAATCCCTTCACCTCTAACCTGACTTGCCCATAAAGGAGGGGTTCAATGCAGGAAGGGACAAACAGAGAAGCCAGTGGCTACCACTACCCAAGCACCATTTATAGAGTAGGATATCAATCCAAGAGAAGTGGAATGTTATTATTCACAAGGTCCTGTGTCATGGTGCAAAGTTTCTTCTCAGGGAAGGGGCAAGCCATAAGAATGAAGAACTCCAAAGCTCTGATTTAGGAGACAATCTTTATTTGGAGCAAAGCATGTAGAATTCCATGCCCAAGGGCATTGTTGAAAACAATGGTGATATTAGTAGAGAAAATTATGATAGTGTTTAAAGTAGCTCCAAGATAATGATAGCAATAGACAAAAGAGAAGAGCAACCAACATTTTAACAAATTTCCAGAAACAAATAGCCAATAAGAGCTATCCATGATTACAGTCAACACTGAGGACTGCATAGGTTACACCCACTCAGAAGAAACCAGCACAGGGCATGGGGTAGATTTGCTGTCATTCCCCAAGCTTCTTTCTGATCCATCAACAAATGGTAGAGTCTTACTGGCAGAAACCTTTGGAATAACCTCCCAACTCACTTTGAAATCTCTTAGCAAAAAACTCATTTATATTTACGATTTCCCACCTTTGGTCAAGGTCTTTTTTCAAGATGCATTGCTAATTAATGTTTGAAAATAATCCCTCAGTGCCAGGGAGGCTCATCCCCAGGAGTCATGTCCCATGCAATGAAGAAAATAATGTGTTTATATGCTAAGTTTGGCTTAGAGAGAGGTCACATTTGGGCAACATGGTGGCTTTCAGGAGATAACTCTTAAGCAGTATATAATACTAGGCTACGTTTCAATTTCACAAGAAAAGACTAGTAAGTACAATCATCACCATCAAAGGCCTGGTATAAAGGTTTTTCTTCCTTCATTAGACATTGCCCTTGAACTTGGGGGGTTCTTGCTGTCCTGTTAGAGACTGTGGCAGAGCTCCCCAGGATGGGAATTCAATATTCTTTTAGTTATTGTGTGGATCTCTACCCATCAGGACAGTGTCCCATGAATAGTTGAAAATATTCATATGTCTTAGAGGCATACCCCTGGTGAATCCCTTCCTATGCATCTTCACATCACTGATACCCTGCACCAGTGATCCTCCCTGCCACTGCTGTGACACTTCTGTGATCCAAAATGTCATAAAAAATGAAGCCAACAAATTAACCAGATAAAATTAATAAGAAAATGAAATAATAATTTAAAAATAATCAATAAAATACAAAAAAAATTTTTAATTGGTTCAAATATGCAGAAATGTATTTCAGGGTAAATCCCAACAAGAAGAAATTCTAGGTCAGGGGTAAATACATAAGTAGTTTTTTTTTTTTTTTTTTTCAGTGTTTCAGGCCATACTTTTATTATTTTAGATCACCTTCTTTGGGACTTTTTTAAATTATCTTTTTTTAAAGTTAATAGATCACACAAAATGTTACATTAAAAAAACATAAGACATTCCCATATACCCCACTCCCCATCCCTCCACCACCATCAATTATTTTAATTGTATTTTTTGAAGATACATAGAACACAAAAAATGTTACATTCAAAAAATATGAAGTTCCCATGAAACAATTTGAAATTTAAAAAGTAACCAAAAATTTAGACACTGTGTCTTTCATCACTGTAAGATTTGTTGTCTTGAATGCACAGTGACATTTTCTTCCATATATTTCCCCAGTGTCTTATTATTTTTTTTCATTTTATCTTCAAATGAGCTTTAGGATACAGAAGGGTCTCAAAGAGAAAGTAAGTGAGTCTCATTTACACAACACCCTCCCTCTTTGCCCATCTTCCTTATTAATAACATTCTACATGTGGAATGATATGTCTGTTACAACTTATGTACAAATATTGAAGCATTGCTACTAACCACAGTCAATGGTTTACATTCTGATTTACATTTTGGATCATACACTTCTATAAATTTGAAGTGGCCTGTTTCATTATTGCAAGATAATCCTGAGCAATTCTAATGCCCTAAAAATGCTCTATGTTCATCTAGTCTTTTCTTCTCTCCCCCTACCCTTGGAACCTATTGTAATCACTAAGTTTCAACTTTTGAAGAATACAATTCATAGTCACAATAATACCGAGGGCTTGACATATTGGTCTGTTTTCTTTTATTAGACACTGCCTATGTTCTTGAGGGATTCTTATTCCTTTAAAGCACTTTCATTATTCGAGTAATAATATTAATAAAACAACAAAACTCATCACCTGTCAACCTCTCTATGCTTCCTCTGCCATACATAGCTGCTATTCTTTTTACTTCTCTCTAATATATTTGTATTAATATTTTGTAAAAATTGTCTTATATATGCAATTCACCCATATTTATGTTTTACATGAGGTTTTACTATTTATACAGTCCACGTTACAGTTTTTAGCTTTCATTCCAGTAATATACATCACCTTAGACTTTCCCTTTCAACCACTGTCATACCATATAACAGCTCTGCTACATACAACCACCGTTATGTACTTTCAACATTTCTATCCTTTTACAAAGATTTACAAACAACATTTTTACCAATTCTTCACAGACTGATCCTCAGCTTTCCATCTTCTACCCTCCTTCTATTTTCTGATGACCTACATTCTAATTATTAACCCTATGAGTTTATACAATATATTCATAATAGCACAATCATACAGTATTTGTCCTTCTGTGTCTGGCTTGCTTCACTCAATATAACATCCTCCAGGTTCATCCATGTCATCATATGCTTCAAGACTTCATTTCTTCTTACTGCCTGCATAATATTCCATCATGTGTATGCACCACAATTTGTTTATCCATTCATCGGTTGATGGGCACCTGGGTTGTTTACAACTGTTTTTTAAAATTTCTCTCCCCTTCCACCCAGTTGTCTGCTCTCTGTATCCATTCACTGTGTGTTCTTCTGTGACCACTTCTATCCTTGTCAGCAACACCGGGAACCTCTGTTTCTTTTTATTGTGTCAGCTCTCCGTGTGTGCGGCACCATTCTTGGGGAGGCTGCATTTTCTTTCACACTGGGCAGCTCTTCTTATGGGGTGCACTCCTTGTTCATGGGGCTCCCCTACGCAGGGGACACCCTTGCATAGCATGGCACTCCTTGTAGCACATCAGCACTGAACATAGGCCAGCTCCACACGGGTCAAGGAGGCCCAGGGTTTGAACTGTGGACCTCCCATGTGGTAGGCGAATGCCCTATCCATTGGGACAAGTCCGCTTCCCTGTTTACAACTTTGAGCAATCATTTTAGCACCACTTTGAACATTGGTGTGGAGGCATCTGTTCATGTCTCTGCTTTCAGCTCTTCTGTGTATATAAATAGGTGATGTGGTGATGGAATAGCTATGTATTTTGATTGTGGTGGTTGTCACATGATAAAATTACATAGACTAGACATATATATTGTACCAATGGCAATTTCCTGGTTGTGGTATCATAGCAGAGTTATAGAAGATATAACCCTTGGGTGAAACTGGGTGAAGGGTACATGGGACTTCTCGATTTGCATCTTCCTGTGAAACAATAATTATTTCAAAATAAACAATTTAATAATAAAGAAAAGAGTTCCAGTTAAATGAATTAGGTATGTAATTATACAAGAAAATAGAATTAAATTTTCTTCTTTCTTTTTCTCTTATTTAAATAGCAATTGCATTTGACAATATGCAGATAAATTATTGTTGAAATCATAGTGTATAGAAATGTAATATATTTGACAATAAGAGCAGAGATATGTGTGAAAAAAATTTATTGGAGTAAGAAAATGATGACAGATGGTAACATGTATCCACAGGAAGAAAAGAAGGAGAATGGTAATATAACAAACTCCATAAATACATACATGCTGCTTTTTCTTCAAAAGCTCCTTTAAAAGGCATAAGATGGAAAAACATGATAATTATTAGAATGCATTGTTGATTTTCTAATATTTGTAGATATGATACATATATCAATAATAAGAAAAACAGAGGAAGTGAAGGAATGGATCTATATGGGAGTAAATTTCCTATATTTCACTGGAATTAAGTCAGCATAAATATAAAGTATGCTTAATAATTGAATATGTAGATTTAAGTCCTAGAACAACTACTAAGAAAATAATTTGATAAATGTAATGAAAATGTCATTAAGTGATTCATATTTTATACTAGAAAATATCAACTAAATAAAAAAGTAGGCAGTAAAAGAGAAATGAAGAAACAAAAAGACATGAAATATATAGAAATAAAATAAAATGGAAGATACAAATTCTATCATAATAATATTGAACATTATTGAATTGAATAATTCAATCAAAGGAAAGAGGCCAGATTTGATTTTTAAGATGACCCAACTATATGTTGTCTACAGGATGTCCATTTTAGGTTTATTGATAAAAATAGTTTGAAAATAAAAGAATAGAAAAAGATGTGCAATTTAAATGGGCATCCTAAACAACCTGGAATGAAAGAAAATAGATGTTAAAACAACTTCAAAAATATTGTAGTAAAGTATGCTAAATCAAAACTGTCAAAGGATTAAACACTCAGGAATATGTAACAAATATAAACATGTAGGAACAGAAATATGTAAGATACAAATATATGAAGCAAATACTAATAATTGAGGGAAAAATGGATAATTCAGCAATTCTTGTTAGAGAATTCAATACCTCTATTTCAATGACAGAAAAACAACAAACAGGTAGAAGATAAATTGGAAAATAGAAGATTTGATATACTCCATAATTTCAACTAGACTTAAGAGATAACTACAGAATACTCTAACCTACAACAACAGATTATATATTCTTCTCAGGTGCAAATAAGACTTTCTACAGGATAGCTCCTATCCTAGGCTATAAAACAAGCTTGAGTAAGTTTAAAAGTATTTAAATCATCCAAAGTATGTTTTAGAACACAATGGAATTAAATTAGAAGTCAAGAATAAAAGGAAATTTTAGACATTTACAAATAGGTGGAAATTAGTCCATACAACTTCCTCCATAATCAATGAGTCAAAAAAGAAATCACATGGGAATGTAGAAAATACTGTGAATGAATGAAAATAAAAGCATAACATGCCAAAATGTATACAATGAGCCAAAGAAGTGTTCAGAGGGATATTTATAGCTGCAAATACCTATACAAAAAAGGTGAATGATCTCAGAGCAAACCAAACCAAACATTTCACCTTAATAAATTAGAAAATGAAGAGAAAACTAAATCCAAAGCAAGCATAAGAAAGAAAATAATAAAGACAAGTGTGTAGTGAAAATAGAGAATAGAAAACTGTAAAAAAATGAATGAAAACAAAAAAAAAATTTATGCCTTGAAAACATGAACAAAATTGGCAATGTTGTAGACAGACTGACCGATAAAAAAAGAGAAGACAAATTGCAAAAACATGGAAGAAAAGAGGTGAAATTACTACTGAACTTACAGAAGAAAAAATGATTTTAAGGGAATGCTATTAATGTCTATAAGGTAACAAATGAGGTAAAACAGATCAGCTGGACAAATTCCTGGAAAGTTGCAATCTATAAAACTGACTTAAGAAGTAATAGTATAATCTGAATATACTTATAAAAATTAGAAAATTTGAATTAATAATAAGTAATTTCTCCAAAAGAAAAATCAGGCTCATAAGACTTCACTGTTGAACACTATAAAACTTTTAAAGAAGGATACCAATTCTTAACACAAGGTTCCAGAAACTGAGGAGGAAGGAATACTTCCAACTCTTTATATAAGGGCAAATCTCAGGCAAAAAGTACAGACCAATGTACTCTATGAATATAGAGGCAAAAATCCTCAACAAAATTCTAGCAAACTGAATCCAATAACACTTAAATAGAATTATACACCATAACAAAAGAGGATTTATCCCAGGTACTCAAAGTTGCTTCAGCATAAGAAAATCAATTAACATAATATACCATATTTATTGAAAAAAGGCTAAAAATCATATGATCATTTCCAAAGATGCAGAAAAAGTATTTGAAATAATCCAGCACCCCTTCATAAGTGAAGAGCAGAAGGGAATTTCCTCAAACTGATGAAGGGCTTCAGTGAAGAATCCATAGCTAAAATAATAATTAAAGGTGAAACATGAAAAATTTCCCCCTGAAATCAGTAATAAACAAGGATATCCATTCTCAATACTTCTACACAACATTTTATATCTGGTCTCAACACTTCTATTCAACATTGCCCTGGAGGTTCTAGTCAGGGATGTTTAGCAAGAAAAAAGAGAAAAATGCATGGAGACTAAAGGAAAAATGCATGGAGACTAGAAAGAAAGGAAGAAGTAAAATTGTCCCTATTTGCAGAGGTCATGATCTTATTTTAGAAAATTCTAAGGAATTCACTAAAAAAAATATTAGAACTAATGACCAAGTTTACCCAGCTAACAGGACATGGGATCAAAATTAAATATCACTTGTATTTCTACACAGAATAAATGAAAAATAAAAAAATGAAATTGAGAAAATAATTACATTTCAAATAGCATAAGCAAGAATAAAATATTTGGAATAAATTTATTAAAAGAAGCTCAAAACTTGTTCACTGATAACCACAAAACTTTGTTGAAAGGAATGGATGAATATTTAAATAAATGGAAAATTTCCCCTTGAGTATAGTTTAGAAATTTTAATATCATTAAGATGTCAATGTTACCACAAATAATCTACAGATTCAACACAATCCTGTTAAAATGCTAGCTGCCTTTTTTCTTTTTTTAATTGAAAATTGGATTCTAAAATTCATATAGAAATCCAAGGAATCCAGAATATTTATAATTCTCCTGAAAACAAAAGAGAGTTGGAGGAGTCACATTTCCCAATATCAAAGTGTACTAAAAAACTACAGTAATCCAGACTGGGAGGGACTGAGGTAGGAATGGACATATAGATCAATGCAATAGAACTGAAGGTCAAGTAACATACACATACTTTAATGGTAAATGGATTTCAACAAGGATAACAAATCAATTCAATGAGGAAATGAATTGTCTTTTCAATAAATGGCATTCAGACAACTTTAGCAAAATATAAATAAATAAAAATGTTGGACCCTCTATTCACACCATACACAATAAATAATGGTAAATGAATCATAAACCTCAATGTAAGCAATAAAGATTTAAAAAGTGCTTTTAGAGGAAAATTTAGGAATAAGTCATAGTGATGTTGGATTAGGTAAAATCTCAGGTATGATGTTCACAGCACAATCAATAAAAGAAAAATGGATAAAATGGGCTACATCAAAATTTAAAAATTGTGTGCTCCAAATAACATAAAAAAGGAAATGAAAAGATATCCCTTAGAACAGAACTATGTTAAAATTGTATCTCTGAAAAGGGACTTGTTTCCAGAATATATAAATATCTCTTAAAACATAAAAAAGACAGATAATCCAATTCAAAATTGGCCAAATGCTCCGAACATACATTTTTCCAAAGAAGATAGGCAAATTTTCAAAAAGCACAGGCAAAGATGCACAAAATCTTAAGTTGTTAAGGCAATGTGGATCAAAACCTCAATGAGATATCGCTTCACATCCAATTGAAAAGCTACAATAAAAAATAACAGGCAATAACGAGAACGTGGAGAAATTTGAATCTTCGTTAATTGTTGGTAGAATGTAAAATGGTGTAGTCACTTTGGAAAACATTTTGGCAGTTTCACGAAATGTTAAACATAAAGTTATTGTATGACCCAACAATTTCACTGCCAGGAATAGACAAGAAAAATGAAAATATATGTACACACATACACTTGTACATGAATGTTCATAGAAGTAGTATTCATCACAGTCAAAAAGTGGAAACAACCCAAGAATCCATCAACTAGTGAGAGCATAAACACAATGTAGTGTATTTATACAAAGGGATATTACCTGGCAATGAAGAAGAATATACTGATACATATTACTACATGGATAAATCTCAAAACATTATGTTAAGTGAAATAATTCAGTCGCAAAAGAAATATGATTCCATTTTTATGAAAAGTTCAGTATGAGCAAATATCTTGATACAGAAAGTGGATTAGTGGTTGCCTAAGTTTGGGTGTGGGGTAGTGTTTCACAATGGAGAGTGTCTATTAATGTGTATCAGGTTTATTTTGAGGGTCACGGAAACTTTCTATAATCAGGTTATAGTAATGATTGTACAGGTATGTGAATATATTAAAACTTTTGAAGTTAACACTTAATAGGTGAGTTTTAAACATGAAATTAATTTTCAATAATGATGTTAAAATATGTAGGAATATTTATTTATATATGAACATATATTTTCACTTTTATTCATCTATATTTGAAAATAAAACCAACATTTCACTATTATATCTTAGCAAATAGTATAATACATACCATTCTGGAATAGAATTATGTGCTAGTTTATTAAAAATGGTTTAAAGCCTCTTCTATTTTTTAATGTAACATTTTTGTGATCTCTGTGTCTTCAAAAAGTACAATAAAAAATTGCTGTTACTATACAAACTAAATGTTGCAGAAACATTTTAGGTTTCAAACACTGTTATAAGTTTTCTAAGACTATCCCCTAGAAACATTTTTGGAAAAGTGTTTTTCTTTGTTTGATACCAAGGTTCCACAAATTTACCAAACTATCATGTGAACATTATATCCTTTTTCAAATATCTTATGTAAGGCTTTCTATTTACTTTTACTTTCTGACAGCAACCTCCTCAATCCTCCAAATAATAAGACAACATTTCATATTTTGAAGCAAGCTAAAATTATAAGATTACAAGCACAGTTTATATCACTTCTACTGTATTTTTGATAATGTGAATGCCATACTTCTGGAAGCAACAGGGGCCCAAAAAATCACAATGTGGATCTCAAATCTCTAGAACATACCATGTGGCTATTTCCTTTATTAATATCTCTTGCCAGGGAAACTGCCTCTCTTCTCAGTTGTTTAAGCTATAGAGGCAGGCAGTGTTCTTAGTCTGTAAAGATTATCTTTACCTACTTTTTTTTCCTCAGTGGTTTCTTTTCATCTTCCTCTTCCACAGAACTTTAAAGTTTCTGCTGACTCCTCTGCTACCACATAATGTTTATTTTGGGAAGTTATTCCTTGTTGCATCTAAAAACTTCAGTGTCCTCCACCCTTTCTAGGGTTTATGGTTTTAGAGTTACAATTTCAAATCCATGGAGCCAGCAACTGCTAATTCTCATGTGGGTCCTGCTAATATTTGATGTTTAAAGGCCATAAAGTTTTGCCTATTCATCAAATCATCTATTTTTCTTCTTAGAAGCCATAATCTGGAATAGGAATCAGGTAGCTTAAGGGCAAATCCCTTGAGCATTGCGATAAATAATTCCCAAAGATGGCTACCAGTAATTCTTTCATTTCCATATGTACTCTTTCTATCAGGAGGTGTAGTCTATCTGCCCAAGCATAGATTCTGAATGGCCTTGAGATTTTTTTTTTTATCAATAGAACATAATGACATTGACACTGTGCCAGTTCCATGCCTAGCCTTTAAGCAGCCTGGCAGCTTCAGCTTTGATTCTTTTGGAGCCCTGAGGCACCATGTAAGGAGGTCTGGCTACTCTGCTATAGAGAACAAGCAGGAAGTATTCCCTGGCCAGCCCATAACTGTTCTAAGCAGAGCTCCTCAGGAACCTTTCATGTGAACAAAACCCTGTTGGATATTTCAGCTCCAGCCAAGCTTCCAGGCAAATGCACTAAATGAGTGACCCAGACAATCACATGGAACAAAGATGAGCTATCTCTAGTGAGCTCTGCACAAATTGCAGAAAAAAAGGGGAAATAAGTGATTGCTATTTTATAGCACTAAGTCCAGGGGTGATTTGTTAAAGAATAATAGATAAAACAGACTGAGAGGAAAAAACATCAAAAGGGGAAAATGTAGACTATTTACTGTGAGAAAGAGCTATTATAACTAAAACTTTAGAATTTAGAGTTCAATTTCACATTGACCCGTTTGAATGTAAAAGAAATACTGCATGTTAATGAAATTGAAATGTAATGGTCATTGTATTATGTCCCAATAAACCTTTTTCTAATCTGAGAAAGAATAACACTGGGAAATTTATCTATAGTTTCCCAATGTCACACTTGCCAGATGTATAGGAATGATAGCTGTGACAAACAGGAAACTTACCCATTTCCTATAAATTAAAAGATGACTTAAAAAAAAATACTAGGAGCTTTTGTCCATCTTCATAATTTGTAACAATAAAAGCAAAATTTTTGATTGTGCTATAGTTATCTATTGTTGCATAAGAGATTACCTCAACATTTAGTGTCATAAATCAACAAAATTTATTATTTCACATTTACTGTACATCGGGAATCTTATTGTGGCAGAGCTGTGTGACTGTGCTTCAACTTCAATGTCTCTCATAAGGCTGTAGTCAAATTATCAGACAGGACTGGTTCTCCCCAGAAGTTTGGATGAAAACACAACATATGGTTGTTGGTAGGATTCAATCCTTTGCTGGACTGAGGGCCTCGCTCCTGGCTGGCTGTTGAACAGCGACCTTTCTCAGAATGTGGGCTGCTGGATCATGTCCCTTACAAAAGACATGCTCAAGTCTTAATCTGTATTTATAAATAAGGCCTTCTGAAGATATTATTTTAGATAAGTTGTGGCTACATTGATTTGAGTGGGTGTTAATCCTTATGACTTGATGCCGTGTGAAGCGAGTAAAGTGGCCACAGTGAGAAGAAACCAATAGAAGCCAGAAGTCGAAAGAAACCAGATAAGAGAGAGAGATCACCATGTGGCAGAGGACTGCCATCACCAGAACCCTACTAACCCCACAGGAAAGCACGGCCTTACCATTATCTTTTTGTTGTTGTTGTTAGAAGCAAGTCAGTAAACCCAGCCCAAGGGCAGATACGACAAAATGAGAATCGGGCTGTCTATCAGAACGGCTCATGAGAAGTGATGAAGGCTCCTAATCACGTCACCAATTCAGGAAGCAACTTAAAACAAGTTTTCGTATAAGATTTAGTTAATATTTTAATAAAAATAGGCTGTATTCTTTTAACAAATATTGGGTTTTGTTTGTCTTATCTGATCTTAGTAAAGAATATTATTTACTCCTATATAGATATTCCTGTGTAACTATATCACAATAATTATCTCTTGGGATTTAGCGCATTTCCAGTTTTACACAGGGAAATTGAGTATTGTTAGGGGGAAAATATATGTCTGATATTGTTTTTATTTAGAGATTAAGTATGATTTAAAGGGATGCATATGTCTGCTAAATGGACAAGGAGTGGACTGTGATGGTTAGGCTAATATGTCAACTAGGCCAGATAAGGATGCCCAGTTTGGTCAAACAAAAACTGGGGTAATTGTAATACAAAGGCATTTTATAGACTTTAATCGTTAGGGAGTTGATTTCATTTATTACTTCTCCAAGCAACGGAGGAGATTGCCATCAGCAATAAATGATTCTCCATCTCATCCAATCAGTTGAAAGCCTTAAAAGGAGAAGTGATTTACACATTTAGAGAAACAATTCCCATCTCTACTTCAGACAGCAGCATCTCCTGTGGAACTCATGTAGGACCTTCATCAGAGTCACTGACTTGGAGCCTGCCCTACAGAATTTGAACTTGTGCATCCCCATAGTCACCTGAGACAATTTTTAAAAATCTCACACTATTTACAGATATTTCCTGTTAGTTCTGTTTCCCTAGAGAACCCTGACTAAGACAGATGGATAGAGAAATGCCTTTGGGATCAATCTGAAAATATTTTGTTGGTACAGACTCTTCTCCAGAACCCATTTAGTTCCCATAGCACTGTTTTTAGCACTGGAACAAGGGAACTGTTTCATATCACAGTGTCACAATTACATTGAATGTGTGTGGAAAGCACAGGAGGCTTTCTGCACTGTGAACATCTGAAATACAGGAAAAGCTGCTTAAACCACAACTAATCTTTCTGCATATTGCTGACCAATTATCAGATGGTGTCTTAAGTTTAGAAATATGAACATCTTAGCAGGTTTTATTTTCATCAGGATTGTAGAGTTGCCCATTGAAGTATAGCACTCATCCATTTTCTCTGAGTTCCATGAACATATTTACATACTATAGGACTCCAATATATGTAGAATGGGAGAAGGGCAGCAATTCTTCCTAAAGAGAGAAAATTTCAACAGATTTTTAAAAGTTTGTATTTGAAAAAAGAGTTCTTAGGAGAAAGATGATAAACATCTTTAAGGAAGCTATGTGAGCCATAAGAAATGTAGGTAATAAAACCCAAAGTTATTATTATTATTATCATTTTAAAAAGAGATTTCCCTCATACAAACAAACTGCCTGTAATCTATTTATGGTCTCCCTTGCTTCACTCTTGCCCCACACCACATTTGCTGCCACTGATGTTAGAACATGGCATTGTCGCTGCTTGACCAAACAGTAAGGTGTGGTCTCAGCAATCACACTCATGGAATTTATGATCTACTTGTGAATTAAATCTTTTAAAAGTGAGGTATTCACATGCTTGATGCATGATATAAAAGAAGTATACATGGACGTGACCACAAAAGATGGAGGTGTTAATTCTGAATTAAAAGTCAGAGGAAATGTATATAAAGAAGAAAACAGTTAGGAGAAAATGAATAGAGTTTTTCAAGGCAGACTTATTGGGGGAAACTTTTAGTCAGTGACAATATAGTGAGAAAAGGTACAGATACGTGAACCAGCAGGGCCTGTAATGAAATAACGATGATTCTGGTATAACTGGGACAGAAAATATGTGTGCACATAGGAAAAGGCAGAAATATTTCAATAGAAGCCTAAAAACCATACTGGGTGATTATGGAGAGCTCTGATTATTATAGTAAGAAATGCTAAGAAATAGGATGCCAGAGAAGATTTTTCTCTAAAGAATTATGTCAGAGTTGTGCTGTAGAAACACTGCATAGTCCTGTGTAGTGTATATGTGAGTGGCAGCAACATAAAGGTCATCTGAAGCCATGCTGCAATATGTTTATTGTGTCTCTTTTCATAAAATTATACACAAATACAGCTACAACATTAAGAGTACATGTCTATTTCATGTGTTATGTACATATATGTATATATTACTTTTATTTACAAATGAAAATAATATTTTAGCCAAATCAACAATTTTAGTTTTATTAGGTAATGTGCCACTTTGTAGTGTATTTCTTTGCAAAATTGCAAATTTCAGTTCTGTTATATTCTCATACGTAGAGGAGCTTAAATCGTTCAATACCAACCTGGGCCATATTAGAACTACTGGCTTAGAAATGAACATTGGCCAATAGTCATTAGAAATGGATTGCTGTTTAGTGGTGTGTGGGAAATGAGTTGATGGTCTCAGTCCAGTTCCTACTTAACAGGTGTCTACCTCATAAAAACCACCATCATAATTCGTACTTATTGGCTGCCTTATTGTCAGTGTGAGGAGAGAAGCCAAGATGTAAGGCTGTTCTCTCTTCCCTGTCTTTCAGAACTATGTGGGGAGCATGACTTCAACCTTTTATAATGGTTCCATGTTTACTTTCTAACAGTATTAATTTCTAAAATGAATTTAGTGTCTGTACAAGAGGTTATCTCCAGGAGTTGTCACTGATTTCTTAAACTGACACTAAATTCATTTTAGAAATTAATATTATTAGAAAGAAAACATGAAACCATTACAAAATATTGTTTGAATGAGAACATTTGAAGAGATACCATTTCAAATCAGCAGTTTTCAAACTAGACATATGTTTCCACCACAGGGACCATTCCTTCTGCTTGAACATCAGATGAAAATTCATTATTTAGGATCATTAAAGAATCACCTCTAACCTAATCATGATTTACTGGGTAAAATCCAGAGCTTTTTTCAGTGTTGCTAGATTGTAACATTGGATGCTAATCAATAAAAGGAGAATTTCTTTTTCCATGCTTGCTAGCATGTCATTGTCCACATTTTGATTTAAGCATGCAATCTAATGATATCAAAGCAAGAACTATTCAAACCAATTCATTTGCAATGGAATTAGTTAAAATTTTCACTCAATAAGTGTCAAAACTCACCTTTTCCACAAAGCTGTGTTTATACATAAAACAGTATTTTGTAAGTGTTCTGTTGCACAGCATTTCTATTGATTGCTCTTATTTTAAAAAATATGTTTATCTCAGTAACAATTTTAAATAATTATCTCTATTTAAATGATTTTGTGTGACATTTCGATGACAATTGTTTTAGAGTATTCTTTGAAGTGTGAAGGGACAATGGGCTTGAACATATTCCAATGAGTAATATATTTTCAGTGGCCTTTCAATTTTAGGGTCAGAAAGAGCAAAATTGTCTGTATAATACAAGAAAAATGTATACAAAATCAATTTGTATTTATTACGTGGAAGATAGAAATCCAAGAACAATTTACTTTATATTTACACTTACATTCCAGAAATATAGATAGAAGACATACAGAAATAATTAATATGAGACTTTCCTGAAGAGAATTAAAACTCTGAAACATTTATATTTCCCCAAATACTATTCTTAATTTACATAATTGGCTTTGTTTAATGAGTATTTTCAATGAAGAGAATATCAAAAATATTCAATAAGGAATAGGTAAAGCATTTTGAAAGTGAAGTTTGCTGATTGAACTACTTAAAAATAATATCAACATACAACAATGTTTTCCATAATCCTTTCACCCATCTTTCATTGTTTTTTATTTTTTCTCTTCATCTTTGTCTACAAATATAATTTTTAAGGACACGAGATTGAATGTTCTCATACACATGGATATGTTAAAATAGAAACTAAATTTCTATATACTGGCTTAAAATTTTGACATTGATGTGCCCAAAGAAAAACATGCATGGATTTATATCATTTAAGAAATAAGGAGTTTCAAAGTACCTCATTTGTAAATAAGAAAAATTGATGAAAGTCATAAAGCTCGTTAAAAGCAGAATCAAAATGGGTATCCATGTTTACAATTTCCATCACATGATAAAAGAGAGCACCTTTCACATAATATTAGTTCAATATATCCTTTCTTTGAAATGGAGATTATCAAGCCAAAATTAATACATTTTTCCTCATGCATTCAACTGTTACTTTGGTCTACAGCTACAGATGTTTCTGTCTTCACCAAACAGCAGGATCTCCCTTACCTAAATCACAAGCAAAGGATTCAGAAACTACAAATCTAGAGAGGATTGAATTGTTTCAACTCTGTGTTTAATTTTGTTATACATTAAAATAAATAAATAAAAACTCACAATCTACTTGAGCCTCTTTACTGAAGTATAAATTTATAAATTACCTGAAGACCAGAGGATTGAGGTTATTATTTATATATCTCTGAAAAATCTCTCAGTGAGAATCATGCTTGATTTTAATGGGAAGTCAATAAATGTATTAGGTTGGTGCAAAAGAAATTAGTTTTACATTGTTGAAATTTGCCATTTGATATTGGGATACCTTTTTAAATCTGGTTATGTTATACATCTTTTAACATGCATTTCTCATTTTATTTATTTTTTGCTAATGACATATTACTGCTGTTTATTTTATATTTATTTTAGACAATGGAGTTGATGTTACACAAAAAGCAAATTTAAGCGATTTTCTTATTTGAATTCAAAATGGGTCGTAAAGCAGAGGAGACAACCACAACATCAACAACACATCTGGCCAGGAACAGCTAACGAACGTACAGTGCAGTGGTGGTTCAAGAAGCTTTGCACAGGAGACAAGAGCCTTGAAGATGAGAAGTGCAGTGGCCAGCCATTGGAAGTTGAAAATGGCCAATGGAGAGCAATCATCGAAGTTGATCTTCTTACAACTACATGGGAAGTTACTGAAGAACTCAATGTCAACCCTACTGTAGTCATTTGGTGTTTGAAGCAATTTGGAAAAGTGGAAAAGCTTGATAAGTGAGTGCCTCATGAGCTGAATGAAAATTAAAAAAATCGTCATTTTGAAGTGTCATCTTCTCTTATTCTATGCAACAACAACAAACCATTTCTACATCAGATTGTGATTTCTGACAAAATGTGGATTTTATACAACAACAGGTGATGACCATCTCAGTGGCTGGACAGAAAAGAAGCTCCGAAGCACTTCCCAAAGCCAAACTTGCACCAAAAAATGACCATGGTCATTGTTTGATGTTACATCTGAGAAGTATGCTCAGCAAATCAGTAAGATGCACCAAAATCTGCGAAGCCTGCAGCTGGCATTGGTCAACAGAATGGGCCCAATTCCTCTCCACAACAATGCCCAATTACAAGTCGCACAACTAACACTTCAAAAGTTGAATGGATTGGTCTAGGAAGTTTTGCTTCATCACCTTATTCACCTGACCTCTTGCTAACCGACTACCACTTCTTCAAGCATCTTGACAACTTTTTGCGGGGAAAACACTTCTACAACCAGTAGGATGCAGGAAACGCTTTCCAAGAGCTCGTTAAATCCTGAAGCATATATCTTTAAGCCACAGAAATAAACAAACATATTTCTCATTGGCAAAAATGTGTTTACTCTAACGGTTCTGATTTTGATTAATAAAAATGTGTTTGAGCCTAGTTATAATGATTTAAAATTCACAGTTAAAACTACAATTCCTTTTGTAATATATTAATTTTATACTGATTTGAAAAAATAAGAAGCTACAGTAATTCTTCCACAAGCCTTAACTAGTATTCCATAAGGAAAAAACACAATACAAATTAAACTTATATGGCTATAAAATTACACCAAGGATCAAGGAAAGAAGCAAATTTATCAATTTCCATTCTTTCATAAACTGAAGAAGTTATTTAAACTTGTTTTTCTTTCTTTCAAAAGAATTAGAGCATAAAACTCTCTGATATTCCCCTATGTTGCAATTGGTACAGATTATCCAATTTATGATTTTGATTTTCTTGTGCTAGAGGAGATCCACTGAAGAAGTTATATTTGTTCAATCTTTAAATGGAATTTAAGAAGCATATTCAGGGCATTTAGTATGTCCCTAGGTTTAGCAGAGAAATAAAATATCTCATATGACCATTTATTTATTCTGATTATTATAAATGCATCCACCACAGAATTTACTATAGCTTTTAAAATTACACTTCTTATTATGACATGATGTACCAAAGAAGAAAGAGCATAAAAATGTCCTATGGTGTAAGTACTGACAGTTGGAAGTACCTAAAGCACACCGAGGCAAAGTGAAAACCTATAATCTGTAGAAATTATAAATTTGAAGCATTTAAAATTTTACATGGCTTGTAAGATTATAGGTTAAGAAATCTTTATTTTGTGAAACAGATTTTATTCTCTTCAAATTCTTCTAATTGTGTACAACTACCATCCATATTTTCATCTGAATGTCATTTTTTGTATTGCCAATCTCTGAAACTTTCCAAAAGTGGAAAATATTTCAATGTAGGTTAAAGGCATTTCAGGAAAGTGGTTTGTTATGAAACACTTCAATTTTATTTCTTCAGGCTTGTTTCACTCTCTACCCAAGCACACCGCAAATGCTGCACCATTCATTGCTATCACTGCAGTATATCCTATGACTCTCAAACATTATCGCCACCTGTCAAACCTGGCATGAAATAGCTTGCAAGGTTTTTATGTTGATTTTAAGGAATTAGAAGCATCAAGCATGTTATTTATTCTGGATTTATCTTCAGTGATGTACACTGTTACCAGTAGCACTGGATTGCATCCGGAATAATCTTTTCAGAATTGGCTGCTGAAGTATTATATTGTCTCCTGGATTAAGGTTGTCTATATACTGCAACAAAATTTACTTTTATTTAAAAAGACTTCAGGCTTTGAATTCAGTCAAAAAGAAATCTAGCTTCATACATTAAAATTAACACGGCCACCTGCCAAGGTGAACAGAATACATAGAATCTTAGTATTTCACGAATTTAATAAAAAAGTTGGGATATAGTCTCTACCTCTCTTCCACTAAAAAAAAAAAATGCTATGGGTTTACTTTCACTGTCAATAAAGAACAAGGCTGGGAGAGCCTAGGCAAGTATACAAAGCTATTAGAGCACATTTTAACAAAATAAATGTTGGCAGTGCATATTTTAGGAAGCAATTTTAAAATTTTTGGTTATTAAAAGCTAGAAATAAGTTTCTGAAGTGGGAGATGTCGCACTACAACAGGTAAAGTGAAGAAGTAGGAAGGCAGACTCCTGGGTTCCTCCCACTGGCTGTGCGCATTGTACTTTCTTCCTCTGGAGCCAAGTCCTGGCAGCTCTGATCTTTTTACCCAGCAGAGGTTCAAGTACTGGCCAAGGACTGTCTAGCTTATTGGACCATTCATAGGTTTAGTAACAAATACACATCTCATTTTTCTCATGGGTAAAATTAGGGGCTGGTATTACATCAATTGTTCTTACACGCTTTTGGTCAACTATCTCTTTGATAATTAGATGAAAACTTTGGAAACTTTCTCAACCAAAAAAGCAGCAGTTACAGCCTTTCAGGGATTTTAATCCCATCCATGGGCTCCAAATGAAGAATTCAAAGATCAAAATATTTTAACATTATTATTCACAATTTCATAATCTACATGAGTAGGGAGATTTTTAATAATATTAATAACTTCTCCAGACTTTCTTGTAATTACAAAACATCTAAGTTGTACATGCAGATAAGAATACAGGGAAGCGGACTTGGTTCAATGGATAGGGTGTCCGCCTACCACATGGGAGGTCCATGGTTCAAACCCAGAACCTCCTTGACCCATGTGGAGCTGGCCCACGCGCAGTGCTGACGCGCGCAAAGAGTGCCGTGCCACGCAGGGGTGTCACCTGCGTAGGGGAGACCCACTCACAAGGAATGTGCCCCATAAGGAGAGCCACCCAGCAGGAAAGAAAGTCCTGCCTGCCAAGGAGTGGCGTCGCACACGTGTAGAGCTGATGCAGTAGATGATGCAACAAAAGAGACTCAGATTCCCATGCCACTGACAAGAATAGAGGCGGACACTAAAGAATACACAGCGAAGTGACACAGAGAACAGACAATTTGGGGGGCGGGGGAAGGGAGAGGAATAAATACAAAACTAAATAAATCTTAAAAAAAAGAACACAGTCTTAGAAATTAGACCACCTAAATTGTAACTTTGTTTTAGCCATACTTCTGCATAACATTGCTCATTACATACCTTTCTTTCCTTCATTTTCTTTATTGATAAATTGATATTTTCAGTCTGTACATTTATCTTATATTAGCATTTTGGATATTAAATTAATGTGTGGTATGTGTGTGCATTAAATCTGGGTCTGGAAATAACTATCTTTCTCTTTCTCTGTCTCTATATAGATATTATACAAATATATTAAATTATATATATCCATAGAAATATGAATAGTTATATAACCATGCTTAGAACAAGTTAAATATTCAATACATTTTAGATAATGCTTATGTGATTTAAAATTAGTCTTTAAACTAAAAATATTTTTTTATCATTTCATTTAGGTGATTTTTTTGCTTTCTAGAATTTCAAGAACTTATTCCTATACACGAAAATTAAACATATTACATAATTTGCAATGTGCCATATTCTGTCCATTTTCTGCACTACTATGCTTATGGTTTCTAAACGAAAGCAAAACAAAAAGAAGGGGAAAGTATTTTTATAGCTCCACAAGAAAAGAATGAATAGCTGCTTCCCAATTGAAAAATCACTGTTAAAAATAGAATCACTCATTCTTGTGTGCATATTGGCCCCAGAAAATCATGTTCTTAAAGCTAACCATTCCTGTGGGTACAAAATTATTGTAAGTAGGACCTTTTGATTAGGTTACTTCAGTCAAAGTATGACCTGCTTCATTCAGGATGGGTTTTAATCCTATAACTGGTGCCCTTTATAAATAGAATGAATACAGATAGAAAGGAAAAAAAAGCCGTGGAAGCAGAAGATGAAAGCAGGAAACCCAGCAGAGAAGGCAGAAACCAGCAGATGCTGCCAAGTGCCTTGCCATGTGACTGAGGAGTCTAGGATCCCCTGCCACTGGTCTTCAGGAAGAAAGCAGAATCTGATTATACTTTGATTTGGACAGTTTCAGAGTCTCAGAACTGTAAACTCGTAAGCTAGTAAATCCCCATTGTAAAATCCTACCCATTTCTGGTATATTGCCTCCAGCAGCTTTAGCAAACTAAAACAATGCTTACTGTCATGTAGTGATTTCATTTGCACTTAGCATTCTCACTGTATAATGTGACTTGTGATCACGTTACTCTTCTCCCATCACTTTTCAATGTGTAGCAGGCTTTCATCCTCATGTTCCCAGCATAGAATTATGTTCCTTCATTGTTTAGTTTTTTCTAAGAAGGCTTTCCTTACTGAAATAAACTATTTCTATTTCTCATTGTGTTGAAATAAATTTTTTATGCTAAATATACAAATTTAATATCAACAAACTTCCAATCAATTTCTCTCTCTACCTATCCTTTTCACAGTTGAAAACCAGATAGCATTCTAGATAAGACTTATATAAAATTGTTACAGCAGATGCAATTTACCTTTTAACATTGCCTCTTTCATTATCTTTTTACTTTCTCTCATTCCTCTACTGGTGAACTGTGAATAATGAACAAAATTTCATTATTGCTAAACAAGAGAACATTTACACTAATCACCGTGTCTCATCTCCCCTCTTACCTTTGTAATGAAACTAAGTAAATGTAAATAAATATACTTGGAAAGCTTAGGAAAACAAAACATTTTTTTGTTTTTTTTCTTTCATCTCACAACACAATATTCTTGCTGATACTATATTCCTCCTTTCTACAAACAGCTGTTACATTCACCATGCACTTAAAACACTTTTCTATGCCCAACTACTTTTCCTGTCCTATAATATGCCTTCATTTTCTCATCTCAAATATGAACAACCCCCAACCTACCCTCTCTCTCTTTCTTTCTCTCTGTCTATTTTAGAGACTTGTCAATAGCATGAATCACCGTTCATACCATCGATCATGCAGCTACGGAGCAGTTGGATGACATCTGCCATAACACCCTTCTGTGCTACAGCAAATGCACTAGAATTTTGATGAAGGAGGTTATTGGTTTGCAGGCTTATAATCAATCACAACGTTTTTTCAAGAAAGAGATCTTGGAGATGTAACAGAATTAATCATATATTCTTAGAATATGTTTGGGCATGAATATAAGAAGTTTCCCTGTCATTAGCTGATATTAAAAAATTAAAACATTGTTTATAATGTTCACAAATGCCAATATCTTATTAGTGTGTTTCTCTAAACTATATAATGTTCTTTGAACTTTAATCTTTTTCTCACAAATATCAGTAGTTTAGTGTTCTACTTTTTTATTGTTAAATTTTAGACAATACTTGCATCCTTCTAAATGCAAGCATAAAGATAATCTCATATTTAGGGCTCTAGTATTATCTAGCATATCCACACTCTATACAGCAGTGTATTCATTACACTGTTGATGGTGGCTAGTGATCTATAGAAAGACCAATCAATATATACTATAGCAAATGTAAATAAAATATAATGAAAAATTCAAGAATGAAAACAAGATAAATTAACAGTAAAATATACTATATGATAAGATTGTTTAATTTGGTCTCATTTGAAGCAAGGTAATTATATCTTACCATGAAGTCATTCAAAACCTTTAGTAATAATTTTGTCTTTTAAAATTTCATCATTCTTTCATTTGGTGAAATGCGTTATTGATACTTAAATATATTTTATATGAAAGATGCGTGCTGCAATGCTAGAGGCAAGTAGTGAAAAAAATGGGGCTCATGAGAAACAGAAGTTTTGAATGAAGCATTGCTATCTGGGGCAAAGCTCTCTCTCCTACCTAACAATAATAGAAAATCTGGGTAAAAGCAGGTAGATTTTTTCCTACAGGAATGTTTTATATATATTATATATATATATATACAACAGAGGAAGGAGTAGAGAATACAGAGGCATGGCAGGAAGAAGAGTACTAAGAGTTCTGATTCCAGCTTTCTGTCTCCCCTTTCAGTAAAGGTTTTGGGGGATCAAGTGTGAGGTAAAGGTACAAAGGCCTCTCATTCATTAGTCAAAATACCTGATATTATTAGGTAAAGGAGGAGGAGAGTAGACTGCTTCCAAGATGACAAAAACTATAGCAAATTTTTACCTTTGGTAAAGCCTAGTCTTCCCAGATATTCTAGAAATTTGTATTTTCATGAGAGAGAGATTTGAATATGAAACTTGGGTAATATTTTTATTTATTTTTAAGATTTGGTTTGCAGGCTATCAACTTGTAACTTGGATCAAATCCCCAGGCTGAATGAATGTGTCTTTCTATTTTGGTATTGAGATATAGTTACTGAATAATTACAATGATTACCACTATCTTTGTATGTCTCATAATTGCCTAAATCTTTTTCTCACACTCTTTTCTTCCCTCACAAAGCTCTCTCTTTCAAGAAATTGATACCTAATAACCTACTTAAGTTATTCTTATCCTTCAAGGTCTATTTTAAATGCTAACAGATCCCTGAAGACATTCCTGATTTCCTCTGAAAATAATTTGGTGGTTATTTCTTTTACCCCTGTGTTCCCATCTTGTTTACTACTCGCTTTTCACACCCATTAAGCCATTCTTCCCTTTTATACCATCCTGCAATTACATCCTCAGGAAAAGGTTTATTAAATTGGACCAAATGCTTTCATGAGATTCAAAAATCTTCTCAAATGAGTTGATTTTGTGTGTTGTGAGGTTGCCATGTATTCATCCACTTAATATAGTTAGCATAAAATCTTTCTCTTTACCCAAATACATGTTAACTATACATTCAATATAATACCTACTTCTTTAATTTTATCTTATCAGAAAATGATGTGGTCTAATTAATGAAATAATTCATAGGGGACAGGCAGCAATATGGCTTGGGTTTAAGTGGGCACTCACCATCTCTCTCACAAAAACATGGTTGACTGGCGACAAGATCTTGCCTGAGTGAGCTGTTTTGGGAACCCACAGAGCAGCACACTTCAGGGCATCGATCTGCAGGCAGCTGGACAAAGGTAAAACCATGAGTTTCTTATGCCTGTGGCTGGACACTGCAGATGGTTAAACTCCACCCTCAAGGCAAAAGCTGCTGTGAGACCTGATTCCCACCAGCGCCCAGCTGCAGGGAGCATTCTTCAAGAGTGGAAGGGTTCTGGCGAAGGATGGAGAGGGGTTTCCTTTCTGTGGGTTTGGTTGCCCGGACCCCCTTGGAGCTTTGAAGAGCATACTAGCCTGCTCAAGGTGGAACCCAAAAGAGGGGAGAGGCAAATCTACTGAAGCAGCCTGATTTACCTCACCACCCTGGGATAGAGAAAGTTGGCCTGGGAGAGGGGGAGTCAGGCACGGGGAGTACTGTACTGAAAACTATCAAATTTTAACTCCCCTAAGGGAAGTAGGCAGTAGCAAGCACTTAATAAGCTTGCAATAGTCTATTTAGGTCTTGAGAGGAGGGGGTAGTCTGAAAGAGGGTTGAGAAACATTTTTCTGGAGTTAGTTCCATTTGAATTGAAAATCAAATTTCGTTTGAATTTCAAAAGGGAACACAAAATCTGACTGGGAGAGGTGAGGTGGGATTCACTCACATAGGCTATTGGGTCCTGCTGCCCTGGGAGAGAAAAGAATAAAAATAGAAAAGAATAAAAATAGAAGGACAGACCTTAATCAGCAGAAATCTATCCAACTGCAAAGAGTAAAACCTGCCTGAAGGAAAGTGACTAGGTAGCTTTCTGAAGAGCTAATTGACTGAAAGAGAAAGTTCGGCTCAGAGTAGGAGTTTCTGCCTTGAATAAATGAGGTCCCTAAGTTGATTCCTGGCTTCTACAGTAGTGATCTACCAGGATATCAATCATCCAGCTGATACTTTAGGACAGGAAAAACACAGACAGTATTTTTTTATTAACTTCTCTTGGGACTCTTATTTTTATTTAAAAAAGGGTTACTTTATAAAAATTTAACTTAGCTTACTGACTAAAACCTGCTTCAACACCTGCAGAGGGCAGGCTGCAGGGTAATTAATTGATGAACACCAACAGCCTGAGAAGCTCCTCAGGGACCTGAGAGGGAAGGCTGTTTTTCCTTAGTTTTTCTGACTGCTTGCTGGTGTGTTTGTTTGTTTGTTTTCTTGTTTTCTTTCCTCTTTCTGCCTCCACTTTTTAAAATTAAATGTTACTGACTTGTTTCTTGTTTGCTCTGTTTCTTTTTCTTCAATTTCCTCTTTTCTGTGTATACTGTGTTTGCTTATCTCTTTTCCTTCCTTCATCTTTCTATCTTCTGCTCTCTGTTGTTGTTCTTACATTCTACTGTTACAGCAAAGCCAGGAGTTCTGAACCATAGAAACTCACAACCAGCACTCCAGAAAGGTGGACGAACAGTTTTATTGTGCGTGGACCCAGAGGAGAGTCAATCTCCAAATTATGAGCCCCGTTTTTCAGTTTTCATAAGTTTATTGAGGATTTCAGGTGGGATCAGCATAATTTTTGTTCATTGGCTAAAGCATTGCTAGGCGAAATTTTGCAAGCAGCGGGTTACAGAAGCAGAATGCAGCTGCCAGGTTGCGGGATGATTTACAGAAGCAGGGGGTGAAGTCACTTGTTTGATATCTTTCTACTAGGCTATGTTTTCACAGGCTGATTTACAGAAACAGGCAGGAGTTATTTATTTGATAGTCTCCTGCAAAGCTACGCCCTCTCAGGCCAGTCCACAGAATGTGGGGCAGGAATGACTTGTTAGATATTTTACAACACTACCTCTCTTTGTTTAGTCCTCCATTTTTTTTTTTTAATTTCTATCTCATCTATTCTGTTTTCTTTCATTATCTTTGTTTCTTTTGACCCTTCTTTTCTCTTTCCCTCTCTCCTCATCATTCTGGTCTTTTAATTCATTCTATATATTTTTCTCTATTTGTTTTCCCATTTCATTGTAGATATGATAGTTCTTTATTCCTATTACTCTATACTGCTTACATGAATTAAATATTCATTTTCTTAGGTCTTACCTGGTTCCTCTATTAACTTTTACTATTATTATTACTATCATCATTTTATTTTCTTACCTCTTTCGCTTTCTTTGGACTTAATCTTTTTCCTTCAAGGGAACATATATAACAGCAAGGAAATAGAACAAGAGGAACAAAGTATCAAAGAGAAAACTTAACACACTCACAAAAACAGCAACTAAATAAAACCCTAGAATTCTAGAATAGAGAGAGTAATCACCTGAATAAATCCATCAAGATAAAAAGATGACGAGACAGCAACAAAAAATTACAAACCATACCATACCAAGAAACAGGAAGACATGGCCCAGTACAGTAAACAAACTGAAAACCAGGAAGAGATGCAGAATGTTGAACAGCTAATCAAAGCTGTCTGAATAAATTTCATGGAGCAACTCAATGAAGTGAAAGAAGAGATGAAGAATATTAGGAAGACACCGGGAGAACATACTAAGAAATTGTAAGCATATATAAAAAGATAACAGGTATGATGGTGATGAGTGGCCCAAACTAAGGAATCAAAAATACACTGGAAGCACATAACAGCAGATTTGAACAGGCAAAGGAAAAAAAAATAGAGATGTAGAAGACAGTATATCTGAAATCAAACAGAATAGAACTGATTGATAAAAAGTTAGAAAAATCCAGTGGGGATTTAGGGATTTGAATGACAACACAAAATGGATGAACATATGCATTATAGACATCCCAGAGGGAGAAGAGAAGGGACAGGAGACAGAAGTAGTGTTGGAGGAGATAATGACTGAAAATTTCCCAACCCTATTGAGGGAGATGGATGTACATATCCAGGAAGTGCAGTGCACCCCAAACTGTATAAATCCCAACAGGCCTAGTTCAAGACATACTTGTCAAATTGTCCAATGCTCAAGACAAAAAGAAACACTGAAGGCAGCAAGAGAAAAGAGAACCATCACATTCAAGGAAAGCTTAATAATACTGAGTGCTGAATTTTTATCTGAAACCATGGAGGAAGAAGGAAGTGGTATGACATAGTTAAGGTACTAAAAGGAAAAAAAAAAAACCTTCCAGCCAAGAATTCTCTATCCAGCAAAGCTGGCATTCAGAAATGATGGAGAGTTCGAGATATTCACAAATAAACAGAAATTAAGAGAGTATGCCAATAAGAAACCTGCCATTCAAAAAACACTAAAGAGAGTTCTGCAGGTTGAAAGGAAATACAGGAGAGAGAGAGCTGGAGGAGAGTTTAAGAAAAACTAAAATGACATAAAGAGAAATGAAAACAACAAATGGCATACATAAACCCAAAGAAAATATGCTAATGAAAGTAATTCCGAATGTTAACGGATTAAACTCACCAGACCAGAGACACTGCTTGGCAGAATGGATAAGGAAATATGACCTATCTATATACTGTCTACAAAAAACCCACCTTAGTCCCAGGCATTTGGGGAAGCTGAAAGTGAAAGGCTGGAAAATAACCTTACAAGGAAACAATAATCAAAAAGAGAGCAGAAGTAGCTATATTAATATCAGACAAAATAGACTTTAAATGCAATACTATTGTAAGAGACAAAGATAGACACTATGTATTAGTAAAAGGGGTAATTTTTCAAAAAGAAAGAACAATCATAAACATTTATGCACCTAACATGGTGCATCAGAGTTCATGAGGGAAACACTAGAAAATGTAAGCAGAGAAATAGATGCCTCTACAATTATAGTGGGGGACTTTAATACACTATTATCACCATTAGACAGAACATCTCAAATGAGAATCAATACAAAAACAAAGACTTTGAATAATACTTTAGATAATTTGGACCTAATATACATATACAGAACACTACACAGAATATACATTCTTCTCTAGTACACATGCATCATTCTCCAAGATAGACCATATGCTTGGCCACAGAAAAATTCTCAGTGAACACAGAAAGATTGAAATTATGCAAAGCAATTTCTCTGACCACAATGGAATGAAGCTGGAAAACAGTAAGGGCCAGAGAACCAGATTAGGCACAAAGATATGGAAATTAAACACTCTCTTAGAGAAACTGTGGGTTAAGGAGGAAATTTCAAAAGAAAATAACTATCTTGAAAAAATGAAAATAACAACAAAATATAAAAAAATATATGGGATGTAGAAAAAGCTGTATTGAGAGGGAAATTCATAGCCATAAATGCATATATCACAAAAAAGAAGAAAGGGCTAAAATTGAAGACCTAACAATACTCCTGGAGGACTTAGAAAAAGAACAACAAACTAACCCCAAAAGAAGTATAAAGATGGAAATAAGAAAGACTAGAGCAAAACTAAACGAAATAGAAAATAAGAAAGCACTAGAGAAAATAAAACCAAAAGCTGGTTCTTCCAGAAGATCGATAAAAATGACAATCCCTTAGTTAGACTAACAAAGAAAAAAAGAGAGAAGATGCAAATACATAATGTAAGAAATGAGTAAGGTGATATAACCATTGAACCCACAGAAATAAAGAATATCATAAGAGGATTCTTTGAAAATTTTTATGCCAAAAGGAAGGATAATTTAAGGAAATGGACAAATTCCTAGAAACACACAAGCAACCTACATTCACAAAAGAAGAAATCATGAACTCAACAGATCAATCATAAGCAAAGTGATAGAATCAGTTATCATAAACCTCCCTACTAAGAAGAGCTCAGGACTAGATGGCTTCACAGATGAATTCTACAAAACATTCCAGAATAACTAACACCAATCCTGCTTAAATTCTTCCAAAGAATAGAACTAGAAGGAACATTGCCTAACACATCCTATGATGCCAACATTACCCTAATACCAAAGCCAAATAAGACATCATGAGAAAGGAAAATTACAGATCAATCTCTCTAATGAACCTAGATGCTAAAATCCTCAACAAAATATTTGCTAATTGTACTCAACAATGCATCAAATAAATTATACACCATATCCAAATGGGTTTCATCCCAGGTATGCAAGGATGGTTCAACATAAGAATATCAATCAATGTAATACACCATATAAACATAAAAAAGAAAAAAAATCGCATGATCATATCTATAGATGCAGAAAAAGCATTCAACAAAATACAGCACCCTTTTCTGATAAAAACACTGCATAATATAGGAATAGAAGGAAATTTCCTGAACATGATAAAGGATATATATGAAAAAGCCACAGCTAACCTTATATACAATGGTGAAATCCTAAAAGCTTTCCCTCTAAGATCAGGAACAAGAAAAGGATGCCCATTATTGCTGCTCCTTTTTAACATTGTGTTAAAAGTACTTGCTCAAGCACTGAGGCAAGAACCATATATAAAAGACATCCAAATTGGAAAGGAAGTAGTCAAAATTTCATTATTTGCAGACAATATGATCCTATACATAGGAACCCCTGAGAAATCTACAACAAAGCTTTTAGAACTTATAAATGAGTTCAGTAAAGTCACAGGTTATAAGATCAATGTGCAAAAATCAGTAGCATTTGTGTGAACCAACAATGAGCAATTTGAGGAGGAAATCTGAAAAAAATACCATTTACAATAGTAATTAAAAAAAATACCTAGGAATAAATTTAACTAAAGATGTAAATGACTTATGCACAGAAAACTACACAACACTGCTAAATAAATCAAAGAAGACCTAAATAAATGGAAGAATATTCCTTGTTCATGAATAGGAAGACTAAGCAGCATTAAGATGTCAATCATACCCAAACTGAGTTACAAATTTAATGCAATCCCAATAAAAACCAGCACAACATTTTTTTACTGAATTGGAAAAACTAACTATGAAATTTATTCAGAAGGGCAAGAGGCCCCAAATAGCCAAAGATATATTGAAAAAGAAAAATGAGATCAGAGGATTCACACTATCTGACTTTAAAACATACTACAAACCTACAGTGGTCAAAACTGCATGGTATTGGCACAAAGACAGACATACCGACCTGTGGAACTGAATTGAGAGTCTGATATATATCCTCACATACACAGTTATCTGATAGGCTACCAAGCCCAATCAACTGGGAGAGAATGGCCTCTTCAAAAAATGGTGCTTGGAGAACTGGATATTCATATTGAAAAGAATGAGAGAGGAGCACCATCTCACACCTTACACAAAAATCAACTCAAGATGGATCAAAGATCTAAATATTATTACCAAACCATAAAGACCTTGGGAGATAATGTAGGGAAGCATCTACAGGAACTTGCAATAGGAAATGGCTTCATGAACTTCACACCCAAAGCACAAGCAGTAAAAAAAAAAATAGACAAATGGGACTTGCTGAGAATTAAAACCTTTTACACCTAAAATGAGTCTGTCAAGAAAGTGAAAAGACAGCCTACCCAATGAAAATATTTGGTAATCATATATCTGATAGGATCCTAATATCCAGCATATATAATGAAATCCTATATCTCTAAAATAAAAACAAACAACCCATTTTAAAAACAGGCAAGTGATTTGAACAGACACTCCTTCAAAGAAGAAATATAAATTTCTAAAAAGCACATGAGAAGATGCTCAGCAGCATATGGGAATTCCTTTTATTTTTTTATGTAACATTTTATGTAATCTGAGTATCTTTTAAAAATAAATTAAAAATAAATTGAAAAAGAAATATTTCATATAACAGATGTGATAAAAATATCATCTTTGTTATATGTCTGTATACATATGTATACATATATTCACGCACATGCACATACCACCACTGACTGCCCATTTAACAATAAGATACATAAAGTATGCCCGTTAATTATACATGAATCATACCCATTAATTATCCTTGTTATTGCTATTATTCCCAGGAATTTCAGGAATATTGTTCATATAGACCATGCACTCCACAAAATGTTTTAGGTACTTTAAAACTGATCTCCATTTAATGCTTTTTCTTTCCCAAATCCAGGTAGGTTTGGTTCTTAAATCCTTCCTTTATCTACCACAGGATGTAACCATAACTGTTTATGACTAAGGATCTTAAGCAACTGGCAAAGTAAAGCAACTTCAATTAGGAAAGAATATTCTTATCATATCGGGAAAGTAAAGGCAAGTGTTTGTTCATTTGCCAGTGGACTATGATAACTTGGAATATATAAAATGCAAGAGCAGCTCAGCCTGGATCAAATGTGTAGGGCTTATTGTTGAAAATCTACTTGAACTCTGTACAGATACACAATATAACACTTAGCACATTATATTGCAATTTTTTCTCCATATACCTTTTCTTTTCTCCATATGCCTATCCTCCCCATTGGGTCTTAGTCTGTGCTAGAATTTCTTCATTTTTGTAACCCAGGCATCAAGCCCAAGTGTACATCTGTAGTAGGACGTCAACTACCTACTGAATACATTCAAATATGAATTAACACATGAATCAATACAGCAGAGGTTTGAGAGTCAGGGAAAATTTCTTTCTTGACCCTGCTTTTACAAGATGAGGGACTTTGTAAATTATTTCCTTTCTACCACTTAAACAAATAAACAAACCTAGGAGGCAAAGAATATGCAGCCTCCATTTGCAATGGCAAATTTATTCATGAATTTATTAAGTATTGATGTTTTTTTGTTGTTATTGCTGGGACCAGGATTGAACATGGAATCTCCTGTGTGGGAACCTGGCACTCACACACTGAGTCCCATCAACTCACCTGAGTTGTTTTTTTGTTTGTTTGCATGTTTGCTCTTGTTTTTAAGAGGCATTGAGACAAACCCATGACCTCCCATGTGGGAAGAAGGGGCTCAACTGCTTGAGCCACATCTACTCCCCAGTACTGATGCATGTTTCATTCATTCAAATCACATATATCTGTGTTGTGCCTCTAGTGAGCGAGGCAGGGTATTAAGGATACTGCAAGGCATTTTCATTTCTCAAGGGGAACAACTTTGGGCTCCCAGGGTTCATTTGGAATGCCTAGAGATACTTTTGATTGTCATAATTAGGAGAGTTTATTGTTGGAACTAGAGATATTGCTAAACATTCTATAATAAGTAAGGAGGCTCCTCCACAAAAATGAATTGTCTGGCCCAAATGTCAATAGAGTTGAGATTGAGAAACCCTGATATAGAAGAATTTTGAAGGAATAAGGTAAATAATATACTGAAATGGTGCAAGATTCTGAAATGGTACAAGGATAAAGTTATCAGTTCTACTTTCAATGGTCATGGAAGCCTGATAGAAGAAGAGTGCATGGAGTGTGGTTTTGAGTATGTTTGCCAGGAATATAAAATGAAGAAAGGTTGTGCTATGTCAAATGGAGAAAATTGACATGGGCAAAGGCTTATGCAAGAAATCTAGTATGGTTGGGGCATATGATGGTTGATTTTGTAGAGAATAATGCTGGGAAGTGATTCTGGGATCACCTCAAAAGATGTCAGTAATATAGTCCTTAATATGACATATTCATGGACAGTAATTTGACATATAAAACTTGCATTCCATACTCAGGAGAATAGATTGTATTTTAAAGAAAATTGAGTAAATTTTTTAGCAGAGGAGTACAATGATGATATATGAGACTTTTTTTTTTTTTACAAGAAATTACAAGAGAATTCAGAGACCATATTGGACTGAAGTGACAATGGAGGCCAAAAATCCAGAAAGGATTTATTTTTCAATGAAACCTATGAGAAATTACTATCCAAACCAAGAATGCAACAGTGAGAATGGAGCAAAAGGGATGAAATCAGAGAAAATTGGGAAGATCAGTGAAGATCAGTGAATGTAACTAGTAAAAACCATATAATGTATGAATTAGATTGTAGAATAATCACTGGATTCTGGCTTCCCTTATTAATAACATAATGTAAAGTGAAGTTGGGAATACAGTTTGGGATAAAAGGGATATACCAGGTCCAATAAATTATGTGGTGAATTTGTGGTTCCAGGACACCATTCATATGGAAGTGTCCAGTAAGTATTTGGATGTGGAATTCAAGAGGTGGTTCTGGGTGGGAGACATTGATTTGGAGATATCAACATATAGAAAGACATTAGAGCTATAGGGATGAATGCATTTGTCTAGGGGAAATATAGAAACTAAAACAATAAAATGTTCAAAATGAAATCCAGCAGATTTACTTGGGCCAGCTTCTAGGATGCAAATTTAGCCTATGGAAAGATTAGCAGAAAATCTGATAAATAGATCCAAGAACTTTGGTATTAGTAAGATAAACAGACTGCATTGGTCATCTTTTCATTATATCCCTTTTTATCAAAGGAACATTGATAATAAATTAATAAAAACATGATTTGAAATCACAGTAGTGATAATTTATATTTCTACCAATGAGTTAAAGAAAAGTGATGGCCAATCTATGCTAAGATTTAAAAAGAGGCACACAATAGGCACTCAATAATTATTTCTTGAATACAGGCATATGTGTTACATGTTGAGAGGCACAACAAAACCACAAATGTCCTAAGAAAGTGGAGTGTTACTTACAGAGAAGCTAGATTAGCTGTGGCAGAGGTTAAAATGATTTTTGGTCACTGAAATAACATCATGCAATAATTACCATCTTTCCTTCAAATAAATGTACTGAAATAAAGCTATCTCCAATCAAGTCTAGGAGATGCATATTTGATTATGGCTCTCCTTTCAGATGGATACTTCCAAACTAAGTGGACAAACATGAAGATAAGTAGTTAGCAGTTATTCTAACCCATAATAGAAATGTAGGCTCTTTCTCTTTGCTGTAGATATTTCCTTAAGCTTTTTGATTTCCCACATAACGTTTCATCCTACCACACACACAGAATTTGGTAGCCAGTTTTTTCTTTCTTACTAGTGCATGCCTTGACCATGACCTTCATTTAGAGGAAGGGTTTTAACCAGGGGTCCATGGAAAGAACCAAGAGGTCCATGGAAGGATTTTAGGGGGTCTGTGAGCTTAAATTGAAAAAAATCAATTTATTATCTGAAACCTAGCATTTCCTTCACTTATAAATACATGCAATAAATTACAGTAGTATTCATTTCATGTCACATTACAGTTATTGCATTTCTCAAAAAATTGCTTATACTCATCCATACTTTGAAACTACAGTAGTTAGGCCTGATGCTAGTTGAGTGTCACAAAACTATATGTCACTACATTCTGAGGTATACTTGGCTTTCACCTGACTAGTAAAGAGGTCTGCAGAACAAAAAATGTTAAGAACCCCTGATTTAGAGTATGGAAAGATAATTTTGAACAATTTGGGGGTACCATTTCTAGGTAAAATTACTTTTTATTTTAAGTCTGAATATTTTTAGGAACATATATTTTCTTCAACTGAAAATGTTAATTTTTTAAATTAGTAATTTAAATAAATCCATCTCATTTACCAACTGAACTCATTATGATTCTGTTTCTAAATACCTATGAGTTATTTAAGAAAGCTTTCTCTTTTCCACAAAGGACTTGTATCTATATTTGAAAATGGGCTTTTTATGTTTCTAGTAGATTTTAAGTGACTTGTTCCTTATACATTCAATACATAAATTGTTAGAACATTATTATTTAATATGGAAATGGACAGCATGATGTGGAAATGTCCCACTATGCTTTCCAGTGTGGTAGCCACTAGCTGCAGGTGTCTATTGAGTACTTGAAATATGATTATTTAAACTGAGGAAATAAATGTTTAATATTAATTCATGTAAATTTATTTTTAAATAAGAGTATGTGACTAATGGCTACCAAATTGGACAGCATAGTTTCAACTGATTATGTTCACAGACTCAAATCCTTAAAAAAATATGTACACAGTAGGGTTTGCATTATAAACTTGTAGGATAGATGGTAGAGATATTGGCAGAAAGAAAGAAAGATATTTCATATACCTCCCTACATATATCATTATATGATATACTTAATGGGCCAAACCTACTTTGAAAAGTCTAAAATATTTAAAACTGATGCATTCATAGAAATTGTGACTTTTAAAAAAATTATTCATAACTGCTTATTTATTATTTTGAATTTCTGTAGTTTATCCATTCACCATGTGTATGTATTAGTTGTTACAGATTTGTTTCTTTTCAGTTGTCTAATTACTCATGATTTTTTGAAATTCAAATCTCATTTTTCATTATGTAACTGCATTTCACCTGTGGAACAGTAACACTTTCTTCTCTATCCATTACTCTGGGTTAAAGTTTACTGCTTCTATAAAGTAATAGTGAGTCATTAATAGCTCATCTTTGTCTAAACCTCTAATTCAATTTCTTCTTTCCTTCCTTTGCTCCTTCCTCCCTCCCTCCCTCCCTTCCTTCCTTCCTCTTTCCATTCTTATTTTTTCTAAGTGCTTACTAAATGCACATGCACTTCAGTTTCCTATCGCTGCAGGTACAAATTAACTAAAAAAATGTTGATTTAAAAAACCCAGAAATTTACTATTTTACAGTTCTGGAGGTCAGAAGTTCTAAAATCAAGGCATCAGCATGACTGTTTTCCTTCTGGACTCTTTAGGAGAGAATTTGCTTATTTGCTTTTAGTAATTGGTAGAGGTTGCCTGCATTCCTTGGCTCATGGTCCCATCCTCTGTAGTCAAAGCCAACACTGTAGCATTTTGAATACTTTCTCCATCTCTACCTCTGCTAGATTATCAGATACCCTTTTAAGACTCTGACTGTTTTTACCTTCTCTTAGAAGAATGCTTTTGATTACATTGGGCCCAACTGGAAAATCAAGGAAAATTTTCCCATCTCAAGATCCTTAATTTAATTATATCTGCAATGTCTCTGTTGCTATGAAGATAACATATTCAGAGATTCTAGGAATTAGGATACTGGCATCCTTAAGAGATGATAATTTCTGTCTGTTATAACCTCTACTGTATAACTCTTCAAAAATATTAATGTTATAGCCCTATTTTGAAAGATCTTACATTATATTTGTGGATATATTTGTATGTACATATGTGTATATACATAGGCCAAAACATATTTGTGACATGTATATATACACATGCATATATAGAACTTTAACACAAAATAATATGTAAATATGTAGATATATACTTGATGAACTTATTCTTGTTTCATAAGTTTTCAAGCTTTTTTCCAAAAATCTCTTTTCTTTATTTTTTGTACCCCCCAATTATGCTTTAGTACACCACTATTCTTAACAAATACAGTATTTAATAATGCTTTTGCTAACAGCTTGGAGACTTAAATCATAATTTACCAAATATTTTATAATTAAGTAGTGAGGTACAAAAGACTTGGTATGGTTAAGAAATATTACATTCATCCTATCACTCCTGTATATCAGGTCTATTACTCTAATCTACAAATATATTAAATCTAGGTCAGAATGAAAGCTTTCAGTCCAGAGATACCTAACAATTTAGATACACATGTTGAGCTTTTCTTGACTAAGTGTGGATCTGGTTAATAGATAAACTTTTGTCATGAAAATTTATGATCATGCCCTTAATTTAATTTGCTATAAATCACTTAACTCTATGAAAGAACATTTGTTTGGAATCAGATTGATATAGATTTAAACACTGACTTGATGCCCAGCAGACTGTGACTTTGGGCAAATCTTTTCAGCTCCTTAAATTTTAGTTCTCTCATCTGTACGATAGAACTAATAATATTTGCCCCTTATAGTCTTTACAACATTGGCTGTCTGACAGAACTGACAGAAGGGAATCTAAGGAAATGACAGCAGCTTGTGTTGTGATTGCATTTAATAGTGTAAACAAAAAGACAAATCATAGAACAAGTCATTGTCATAATCAAATGGAAAATGATAATAAAAATCAAGAGATAGAGATATATTTTATTACACATTAAATTGAGAAGCAATCTTATCTAAGCAATCAGGGGCTAGGTAAATTTCTAAGTAATATACTATTTTGTCCATATAGATACTGGGTTCAGTTTGTAAAAGTCCTTTTATTTTCCAGAATTAATCTACTTTTGCATTCATTTTGAAGGCATCCAATATTTAGTTTTAGATATTATAAAATTTTTATCATAATATATCATTTGTACATTTCTTTTCCTCTTTTTCTAAACATCCTTCTTTTCATATCAGATAGTCATTTTTTATTAAGTTATGAAACAGTCAAATGAAGAAATCAACATTAGGTTATATTCACACATACATAATTAAGTTCAAAAACAAAACACAGAGCATACATATATGGAAAACTGATACAAAGTAAAATATATATAATTAAAGCATAAATATATATTTATGATGTTTACATATATAGTTAACACATATACAGATATATACACACATAAGCACGCATAGAGATAGATGGCATTTGTGAAAGCATACGTATCTGTAAAATCACAGACAGGAGAGAACAAAGCATTTTATCACTGATTTTAGAAATTCTTACACACTCCTACTACTAGTACACTACTGCTAACAACTAACATTTTATAGTGCCTGGCTCCAGTCTAAATTATTTATATAAAGACTATTGAAATCGCTTCCTAAATGGTGTTATTGCTGTCAGTTTTCTTATCTATTTCCATTATTCTAATCTACTCAGTTATATTTTCCGAACTGTCAAGATGATGATCTTTCAAATAACACATATTTGACTGTTACTCTTTGGTCCAAACTTTTCCAATGGATCTCCACGTTTTAAGGGATAATATTTACTCCCCTTTGCATGGTCTACAAAGATCTTCTTAATCTGGCCCTCTTGCCCTCGTGGGATTTTTCCCTGGGACTCATCACTGAACTAACCACGCAAACCCTGAATCATACTTTGATGTTTCCTCTCAAAGTTCTTTGATTGTTCTGTCTTTTTATGTGGTTGACTTTCCACCTTGACCAGCCTTTCTAACTGTCTGGCAAAATTTCTACATACCTTTTAAGACTCATCTCACAACTGAATTCTTCTGGAAAGCTTTCCTTAATTCATCTAAACAGCATTTCTCATTTTCCCTTTATGCCAGCAGGTTCATAATAGCTTCTACTGGAGTACTTTTTGACTGTTTTTGTAATTTGCAGACTTATTATCACCCCATTCAGACTTACTAAAGACCGTATACTATGCACTTCTAGCACAGTGCTCTAATGTAACAGTGTACAGGAATGATGTCAGTAAATAAGTGGGCAAATGAATGAAATCAGTAAATAGACTTATAATTTAAAATTCTATGTTTAAAATATCATATGCTTTAATTGCATTAATAATGCATAAATATATTAGCATTCTAAACATTGAAATAGTATAGAAAAACATTAAGTACATGGTTATGTTCTCTCAGCATGTCTCCCTACCTTACCCCCTTCCCTTGTGACACCTTTAAACATATATAAGTATGTATATATTTATGTGAATGAGATTATATTCTGGAAAATTTGAAAATCTTTCCAACTTAGTATGATATCTGAATGCTCTTTATATGTCATTACAAATGAATCTGCCTCATTCTTTTAACAAGTGCAATGTGCATAATTTTCAAATAACAATATATTTACCCATTCTTCCTTTGATACATTGATAAAAATTTATATCATTCTAGTTGTGTTACTACAATTAAAAAAATAGAGAAATTTTGCCATGAACATCATCATCATACACACACACACACAACTACATATAACATCTTGTGCCCATGCGAACACACATATAGAATTTAGATTGCATGAAGTGTAATTACTACATCTAAAAGTATGCATACCAAATTTGCATACGTACTGCCATATAATTCTCCAAACTTTTCATCAATATATATCTATTTGTTAAAGTCAAAGAAATTAAGAAAAGAATTCATGGTAAAAATTCGGAATCAATTAAATTATCCCCAATATGTCACTTTTACCCAGATAATTGGCAAATGATTCTTATAATTCTATTTTGACAGATAAGTGCTATTTTCCATCTTTGGGCTCACATAAATCTCCATAGTGTAATATCCACTATGTTAATTATTTATTGTTTTGTGGAATAATAATGACTATATGTTACAGCACATTCACATTTATAATAGTTGGTTATTGGTATTGTATAATAACATAATAAAATGTATATTTAGTGTTTGTATTTATAAGTAAAATGAGGATTGAATAGCTTTATGACAAAATTAGACTGATACATTTAATATTTTGGTCAAATTAGAAATTTTGTATGTTTTTGACATCACATATACATTAAGGTGCTTAATGTTAGAGCATTAGAAAACTGTTAACTTGGGATGATCTGTCATATTCAACATCTATAATCACTGACTTTGGTTTAGGGAGTTTAGGAAGAATCACGTGAGTCCAGTAAATCATTGTTAGCACTTATCATCAGGAAGTTAACACAAATTATCTTTTTCATATTATAGATCAATTGTAAGAGATATAATAGGTACTATTATTTTCTTCAGTGTTTAGGCAATATGAATAAATTAAATAAATGACAAGAATAACTATCCTTGTATTTGGGCTTAAAGACTAAATCTAATAGGCTTTATATTAAATTAGTTAAACAAATCCATAGTTTAGTTGGCTTAGAAAAACAATTCCACTGAAAAACATTTTCCTGCTATTTGGAAGTTATATCTTTAGTTATAATAATATTCAATTATGTACTTGGCAGTCAGGAAACAAACTAGTATGTACTAATATGAAAATATTATCCCTTACCTTAAGTATAGAATTTATATTCAGCTGGCAAATAAGTTATTATGCAAGCTATCAGTAAAATAACCATATTGGAAACAGACTGAAAATTCACATTCAAATTCAAGATTCTCATCTGATTTATTTAGGTAATAACAAACCAGCTGCCAAAGGATCATATGGAGGATGTGTCTAATAGTAGCATATCTACAATTACATGGATGATACCTAATTTAACCTTTGTTGAAACATAATGCATTTGACATTTTACAAATATGAAAAATTTTTATATTGCAAAAACAATCTCATTGGTACTGGACTGCCATTTCTCTCTCTCTCTCTCACTTTTTTTCCTGGCAACCATGAAACCCAGATGCTAAGCACTGGAAGATATTTCTTCCAATAGCAGCATCTGGCGTGCTGGCATACTCCATAAGCAATTTTGTTTTACGGCTTTAAAGCAGCTTCTGGGTCTATTACATGGTTAATCTGATGGGCTGTCTGGGCTGCCTTGTCCTCCTGCATACCATATGCCAACAGCTAGAGATGCAGTGAGCTGTTTGCCCATTAGGGCTGCTTTAAGAGCACACCTGAAAAAAATAATCAGCTGTGAAGAGTGTGTTCTACTTCTGTTCAGTCATTACAGTACTAGTGATGAGTGACCTGGCTAAAATAGTGCTAGAGATGCGCCAAAAATATTCAATGCTTTCTAAGCACCAGGCAGGAAAAACTAGAAAACTGAAAATAATAAAATATTCAGGAAATCTTTGCATCCTTATTTGATGCTGAAACAAACTTTTCCCTCATGCAAGAGAAAGAACATGAAGTGATTAGAAATGCGAAGGTGAGAGACAAATTTGATTACTGCATTCTGAGGCAAATAGCTCATAAGAGGATGAATTCCCTGATGCTGGGGATTGTGTCTAACTGATTTTTGTATTTTCAAAGTCCCTAGAGGTTTTGCACATTAGAAATGTAGTAAGTGGTTTATGTAAATAAAAGCAAATAGCTTAATAAAATCACAGCAACTCTGCAATAACTTTTATGTTCTTTAATGTTTGTGCATCAACTTTTTGTCTTATAGATAGTAAATCCAATGTAACTTATTCAGAGAATATATTTCTTACCACCCGGCCTAGATTGGGTCATTTCTCAGTATATCCCAATATTTGTCTATACATGATGTCATATTATTTATCACCACTTACAATTAGATATCTGTGTGATTATAGCAACTTTCAATCCAATCTGTTAATTAAAAATTTTAGTGTTTTCTTTTCCAAGGCTGCTTAAAACAGACAACCATGAAATGCATTGGCTTAAACAATGGGAATTATTAATTTACAATTTTGAGGCTGAGAAAATGTCCAAATCAAGGCTTCACCAAAGTGATGCTTTCTTCCCAAAGGCTGACTGCTGGCAATCCTTGGCTTCTCTGTCTCATATGCATGTGGCAACATTGGCTGGTCTCTTTCTTCTCTTCTTGGTTTTGTTGTTTTGGCTTTTTGCTTCCATGTCTTGTTTCCTCTCTCTCTCTGTATTCATTCTGTTTATAAAAGGACTCCAGCAATAGGATTAAGACCCTTCCTGAATAAGGTGGGTCATACCTTAACTGAAGTGGTCTCACCAAAGGGTCCTACTTACAAAGGATTTATACCAACAGGACTGGAATAGTACATACAGCATCAAAACATCATAGTTAGTTTAACTTGTTATAACTTAGAATAACATATTAGATTTTCACATGAAGGACAAGAGATATTTGTATCAACTAATTGAAGAGTTGTGTTTGTAAATGAAGTTTTATTGGAACACAAACACTCACATATTGTCTATGGCTACTTTAGTGCTACAAAGGCAGTTGTAGTAATTGCAATTCTAGTAGTTGCAATGCAAAGCATTTGGTCTGCAAATTCTAGAATATTTACTCTCTGGCCCTGTCTTAGATTCCTAAGGCTACCCTAACAAAGTGCCACAGACTAGGTGGCCTAAAATAACAGAAATTTATTATTTAAAAGTACTGAGACTTAGAAATCAAATTAAGGAGTTAGCAGGACCATGTTCCCTATGAATTCTGTAGGAAAGAATTGATTTCACGCCTCTCTCCTAGCTTCTGGCAGTGGATTGCTGGCAATCCCAGTGCTCCAATCTCTGCCTAAATTATCACATGGTTTTCTCCTCTGTGTCTTCCTTACTGTGTCCAGTTCTCCTCTTCTTAAAAGAGTGCCGGTTATGTTGGAATAAGGGCCCACCCTAATCCAGTATAATCTCATTTGATAGTGCATTCTGAGAAATAGGGATTAGGACTTCAAAAAATCTCTTTAGAGAGACACAATTCAAAGATCCTTTATAGAAAAATTTTGCCAACCCCTGATAAGTTGATAGGAATTTTACATCTTCTTTTTGGTATATACCAAAGCATTCCTGTCTATATTCCTTTATAATTTCATAATTCCTATTTTTTAAGCATAATAGGAACTTAAAAACTTGTATGTAAATTTTAATTGAAAATTCTTCCAGAATTTTATGAATTAAAAAAAATTTTATAGTGTTATACTACCTCTGAGACTCAATGATGGCCTTTTTTAAAAATAATTTGCTTTTGGCCTCTTTCAAAATAATTTTAAATTTATTTTTTCACTAAAAAAAAGTTCATTTTACAAGATTACACTGATTTTATGCTATCTATTTAAGTTATGTAATTTGTTATGAGTGTGATTATCCTAAATAGGATTAGGAAAAAACCTCTCTGTATTAGTTAGCCAAAGCGGTGATGATGCAAAGTATTGGAGATCTGCTGGCATTTATAAAGGCTATTTTTGGGGGACTCAAAAGTCCATAAAGCATAATTTACTTCTCTCACCAAAGTCTGTTGTAATGTGTTGGAGCAAGATGGCTGCTGCAATCCATAAGGGCTCAATCTTCTCCCTCCTTAGGCTCTTGGTCCCAACTCCCTTCATTCTCATCTGTAGGTTAGCATCAGGCTTGTCTCTCTCCCCATGGCTTGTTTCTCTTCAGGCTTTCTCAGCTGTTCAGGGCTCTGGTCTCCTTAGCTGCAAATTATCAAGTAAAAGCCTTGGCTCTCTCCTTGCTCCACAGTCCAAAAACTAAACTCTCTGTGTTCTCCTTCTCCATGTGTTTTACTTCCACGTGAGAATTTGTTTTATCCCCACCAAGGGGATGGGGACTCAACCCTGCATGCCCTAATGATGTAGTCAAATAAAAGTCCTAATCCTAATTTAATAAAGTAAAAGTGAACCGCCTGAATCTAAAATGATCTAATATGCCCAGTGGAACAGACCAGCTTATAAAAACAATCCAATACCTATTTTTGGAATTCATAAACAATACCAAACTATTACACTATTTATTGATGAACAATGTAAATGATAAGAGAAAAGGAAGTACAGAAATTTGGTTAATCTAGTAATGAGTTTAATGGAAGTAAATTTGATTATTATTTTTTTTCCCCATTAAACTTAAGTTCTGCGATGGTTAAGTCTATATTTTTCCATAATATTTATTCTCAACATTCAGCTCTATCTGCTTACAAGCATGCTATAGGGGTTCAATAAATAGTTTTTTTAAAATATTTTATATTTTATGATATTGCACTGAGAACAAGGAATACTGTTATTTGAATTTTGATTAAATGATATTGTGCATACTTACTATCAATATTGGGATTTTCAGAAAGACAAAGAATGGTCCAATTGTACGTTGAATCCAAATCTAAGGAAAAAACATACTTCATTAACTCGTATAGGTAAGAGTGAATACTTTTTGAATTCATGAATTATTTGTATCTATACTTCCTTTAAAAGTAGATGTATGCTTTTACTTTTATATATACTTTATTTATATATATTCTTTTTCCTATAAGTACCATATGATCTCATGCTTGCTCTTATAACCATTACCCATGAAGTCTGGGAGAGTATACTACATTTTATAACTTCCATGAATTCCATATCAGTATATTTGTTTTATTAAATATTTTTTATAATTTGGTTATTGGTTCAAAATTTCACAAACCCATAATCTTTTGTGCTTTAAGCTTAAATTTCTCTTTCATAATCTGGGTTCTCCAAATCCCTCAATTTTCTTTCTTACTACTTAAAAGCAGAAATTCTACACTATTGCAACCTCCTTGATATTCCTTTCATGAAGAAACCAAAGACCATAGCTAAATCTACTGCTAATGCAGCCATGTACCAAGGGACCCAGAGTTACTACAATAAGATGGTAAAACATGTTGGAAATCAGGACTAGACCTAAGTCCGTAATTAAATAGACATGAATTAAGAGAGACCAGTGGTGTTGGTGTCTCTAGGTCAATTAGTTTTCTAGTACTTCCATAACAAATTCCCATGAATATAGTTGCTAAAACAATGTGATTTTATTATCTTATAATACTGTATGTCAGAAGTCTGACACATCTCACCAAGCAAAAATCAAGGTATTAACAGGACCATATTTCTTTCTGGAGACTCTGAGGGAGAATTTGTTTCTTGTTCATTTGAGTCTTTGGCAGAATGCGATTCCTTGGAGCTATAAAACTGAGGCCCCTGTGCCTTTGTTGCTGTCTGCTGACAGATGTACCCAGCTTCTGGAAGTCACTTACAGCCCTTGACTAGTGGCCTTTTTTCCATGTTTTCAAAGTTAGAACAGCAGGTTGAATACCTGTCATGCTTTGAATCTCTTCTTTTTAAATCTAATCTCTCTAACTTATTCAGTTTCCCTAGTCACTTTTTTTTAATGTTACTGGGGCTGGGGAATGAGCCCAGGCTCTCGTACGTGGGAAGCCAGCATTCAACCACTGAGCCATATCTGTTCCCCTGAGTTGGTTTTGCTCAATGTTTGTTTATTTGTTTTTAAGAGGCACTGGGAACTGAACCCAGGCCCTCCCATGTGGGAAGCAAGCACCCAACTGCTTAAACCACATCCATGCCCTCATTCTATTTTTAACAACTCGAGTGATTGTATTGGGCTCACTCAAATAATCCAGGATAGTTTCCCTAATTTAATAGTCAACTGCTTAACAATTATAATGCCATCTACAAGAATTGCATTTATCTATGGAACATATATTCCCAGTTTTAGGGAATTAAGGTATGGGCATCTTTGGGAGGGTTATTATTCTGCCTACCACAATGTCCAAATACCAGAACTCAAGGGCGCACAAAGAATGTAAACCCTAGAAAGCTTCCCAGTTGAGCTCCAAAAATATAATATGTAAACAGGAGCAGACTTATTGACTCACAGCCTATTAATGCTGAACAAAATTTTAGAAATATCTTAGAAATCAGGTACCTTCCCTTTCCGTGAGAGGGAAATGTTTCAGTTGCCAAGGCTGCAGAAACAAATACCATGAAATGAGTCAGGTTAAACAATGGGAATTTATTTGCTCATTCTTTTGAGGCTTACAGAAAGCCCAAATCAAGGCATCACCAAGTCAATGCTTTCTCCCCAAACACTGTGGCTTTCTGGAGCTTACTGTTGGTGATTTCTGACTCCCCAGTTGCATGGCAAGGCACATAGCTGTGTCTCCTGATCTCTCCTTTTTCTTCTAGTTCCATTGATGTCTAACTTCTTACTTACTATGGCATTTTCTCCATGTGTCTGAATTTCATTCTGTTTATTAAGAACTGCAGTAGTAGGATTAGGACTCATCCTAAGCAAGTTGGGCCATCCCTTCTTAACTGAAGTAACCTCATCAAATCTCCTCCTAACAATGAGTTCATCTATAAGAATGAATTAAATTTAAGAACATGTTTTTCTGAGGTACAGACAGCTTCAACCACTACAGAAATCAAACCCCAAGGCCTGAATGTCAAAGTCAAAACTATCTTGGAAAGAGTAAAAAGTAGTACTCAGTTTTCCAAATCTTAATTTAGTACTTGTTCTTCTACATCATCCTTTCTTGTGATGTGCTTCAGGTTCAGGCAAACAATGCATGGAAGTAATCAATTCCATGGGTGGTATGATACTTAATGATTCATAAAAAGCAATTATAAAAATAAACATAAGTTTATAACAACAAGTGAAAATTGTTATACAATTAAAATAAAATCTAATGGGTGATGTCTATAGTTTTCATCAAATTAAATACAACATAAAAACATGAAAAAAAGTTAATTTCTATCTGGTCAAATACTGGTTTTGTGCAAAATGATTTGAAGGTTACGATTTCTTTGCATTTAATACCTAGCACATGTATACATTTCATTCATCATATATGTGTTAAATGAGTAAAAATAGAAATCAAATAATTCATTATTATATTTAGCCAGCTCTGTATAAGTTGCTTGAATTGGCTTAGAATGAAAATGTTCTGTGAGCCCAATTCTCTAAAGTCACTGGGGAAAGTTAGGCAGAAACTCTTATCTTCATCACAGAGTCATATACATGTTGAGGAAAAATGCAGCATAGCACCCATGTCCTTAGAGCTTTGTTCAGAAGTACAGTCAGGAAAAAACACTTGAAAGTTGATAAATTCCTTTAAAGGAACTTTTGTGCTCCAGGCTTCCTGCTTTAACCTTACATAAGGAGAATAGTTTACGCCCAAAACCCCCTAAACAGATTTGTAACATACTGCTTTTACATAATTTGATGACAGCAGAGAGCACAATGAAACAAAAATAATTATGTTGAATTAGCCAAATTATTAGGAACACATTTTGTCAATCCAGAAAATTCCATATTAATGAAAAATCTTACTGTGATTATATACTTTTTAAAAAAGATAAATTTATTTACCTTTATTTTTCTTTATTTATATACCCCCTCCCCATATGGTTCTCTTTTCTGTCTGCTCATTGTTTGCTCACCTTCTCCAGCAGGCACCGGGAGCCAAACGTGGGACCTCCTGAATGAGAGGTGAGTGCCCAATGGCCTAAATCAGAACTGCTCCCCAAAGTCTGAGGCATCTGCTGGTTTGTGGCATTTGCTCATTGCAGTGGAGATGGCATCTAGCTCATATTTTGCTGCACAGGCAGTTTCCAGCTCATTTTGCAGTGGGGCGCAGCATCTGCTCATGTTCTTTGAGAAGCATTGGAACACGAACCTGGGACCTCCCACATGGTAGGCAGATATCCAACTGGTTGAGCCACATCTGCTTCCTGATTATATACTATTTAACCTGATGCATGAGGTTGCAACAGTCTGCTCTCTCTACCACAACGATTCACTGGGTTAATGAACTGCCTAATGTTTTCTGTTTGACTGAGCAGTTGTGGCTTCAATGTCAATCCAGATCCTACTCATCATTCAGGGGTTCATCTTCACCAAAACTGATGGAGGCCTAAAGAAGATGTTCCTTGCATAATTTCCTACTTAATTTTTTTTTTTCCATTCAACAACCAATGACCTGGAGAGAATTTGAGATCTACCATGTTATTGTCATCTAGCTTCCTAATGCCTGGGAGTCTCTTGCCTGAAACTTAGGAGGCCATATTAATTATCTTCCTGTTCATGGAGAGATTTATTTTCATATTTCTGAGGTATGGAAAAAGGATGAATAATATTTCCATCTTCTTATGTGAGAAGGACTACCCAGTTCTACAGGAGATAGAAAAAATACTTTTGAATAAAGTTGCTTTCCCCAATTGTGAATTTGAAATACTCATCCAGGAATTTTATATTAAATAAAGCATATTTTTAGTAAGTCGTATATATTTTAATTAACTAGAGACATGTTTATTGCCAAACATAAAACATAAAATATGGAAATATCTCTTGTTCTTAGGAAAATAATATTTAGCACTATTAAGGTGATGAAAATGTCTTTGACCTTATCCCATATCCTCAATTTCCTCTTCTATTGCTTCAGAGTTTCTGTATTCTCTTGTGATCAGAGTTAATCTTAAGATGGATACAAATTAATCGGAAATAAAAATAAATTCCTTAGAATTCCTACTTTCACCAAAGTTTAGTTTAAATACTCAGGAAACTTTACTGTGGATATAAAAGCAAACAAAAAACACCACTATCAACAACAACAACAACAACAAGAAACAAAGAGAAAACTAACAATTTTACCATCCGGCCCCTTTCCTTTAAATTACAATATGTGATTTTGCTCTAAAAAATATGCAAAAAGAAAGCCTATGAGGAATTTACCTTTGTTTTGTTAAACAGCTAATGACTGCTCTTAGAAAGTTCAAGAAAGACTTCAGGAAAAATTATAGAAGTTTCAATCTAACATTTTTGGAGTTTTAAAATATGGGAATATTCTTTGAAGCCAATTTTTATGGTAAATTACTAAGATACATAGAAAGAGCATGTCTTTGTGCATCATGGGTAGATTTCACATCTTGTATTATAACTTTCACGCTGTGCTTTGCCTATGGTTGGTAGCCGAAAGGCATCATTTTGAGTGGAATCATATTGTTTAGGCATAGTAACTCATGCTGCTCTACTATGAAGCAATCAGTAACATACAGATCAATTGGAGAGGTGAGAAGAAAAAGGAAAGATGTAGTTGAAACATTATTATTTCTGATATTAAAGATATTAAGAGGGTGATTTTGATGGTGGGATGAATAAAAGCTAAACTGACTTTTAAAAAAATATTTTCTACATACTTATGTTTTAATAACTTTTATGTAAAATGTATATTTTTTAAAGTATATCTTTGAATAGGTAAACTGTAACATAAAACATGATAGAAATAAGATAACTAAGCAAAACCTTAACCTGGTTGATATTGGGTAGCATTAATAAAATGATTCTGCAAAGCAAAATTATAAAAATCCCAGAGACAGTTCTCCCATTTTCTTTAAATTTTCTTCAATATGACTAATTGTAATCCATATGTTTGAGATTGATTTATACTCCCAGCACAAAGACAGCAGTTTGATGATTTGATTTGATTTGATTTGATTTGACACTTTTCAAGACTCTGAATGTCTTTAATATATACCTGAAAAATAATGTCTGGAAATTGTACCTTGGTGAATATGAGCAATATCCAATTTTCAGAGATTAAGAATTTTAGTTACTGGTTTTGATTAAAGGACTTTAGTTCATAAAGCTTGAGGAACAGTGGCAAATAGGGCATACATGAAGACAAGTCTGCATAACAAGAGACCAAGATTCATATCCTGAATATGACATTTGTAAACTTTTGATAAATTCCTAACATCTTGACATGGCAATTTATTAATTTATTTTTGTAAAATGTAAGGATATATAGCTAGGTAATCTCTAAGCCACTCTGTTGTAAAATTTTCTATATCTAGTATGTGCTTGCTAGCATTTGTACTATGAGTTTTATATATATTAATTTTGCATTTAAAAATAATTGCCAGATTGAGGGAAGATGGTATTGGATTAGGCAGGCAAGGTTGAGCTCTCTCATTAAAACAACAAAGAAAGAGCCAAAATCTGTCCAAGTGACCTGCTTTGGGGTTCAGCAGCCCAAGACAGTGCTTCACAATTCCCAGGAGGGCAAAGGACAGAGAGAGGAAGAATCCTAAACAACAAACTGTGAGTTATTAAACCTCTCAGCCAGCTGCCAACAAGGGCTCCCCGACCCCAACCCCCAAGATAAGCAGCGGTAAAATCCTTGGCTCATTGCAGCTGACTGAGAGGGGACCATTTGTCTTCCTCCCTGTCAGCTGTTGCAAGGGAAAATGGAGGGAGGGTTGGGGGGCTTTTTTTTCAGTGAATTTGATCAATGGAGCCTGCTTTGAATCTTGGCTCCAGCCAGACCAAAACAAAGGAAAATGGAGAGAGTTACACCCCTGTGGAAAGGTGTGCCAATGAGAGCCACCTTCTGGACAGTATCTAAATTGCATGGACAAAAACTACTTGGGTTTCTCTGTTCTCTAACTTCTGGGAGAAAATCTCCATCCCATTAGTGAGACCCTGGCATGATTTTGATCATGTTGGGCAATTTTAAAGACTTATGGTAAGTTGAACCAAATATCAAAGAAGACCTGTGAAAAAATAATAAGCAAGAGATTGGCAATCGCCAGCATATTCAGGAGCCTAAACATCAGCAAATAATTATAAGCCTTACTAGGAAACAGAGAGACTGGCCCAGAAAACAGAGCAAACCAAATATCTGGGAGATATACAGGATTTAAGACAATCAATAATGACAATCATACAACTCTCCTGAGCTTAAAGAATTGAATGAAAATATGACAAAAGAGATCAAAGATATTAATTAGACATTTGGTGACAATAAAGAACAATTTGAAAGTCTGTAAAGAAAATTAAGAGACCTTATGGGATTAGAAGACAAATGGATGATAGTAAAAAATACATTAGAGGCACATAAGAGCAGATTTGAATTGCTCAAAGACAAAATTAGTGATTTCAAAGACAGATCATCTGAACTGGAAAAGGCAGAAGAACAGAAAGAAAAGAGAATGGAAAAAATAGAATAGGGTATCAACAAATTGAATGACAACATGAAATGCAAAAACATACGTGTTATTGGTGCTCCACAAGTTAAAACAAAAGGGAAAAGGAGCAGAAAGAATATTTGAGGAAATAATAACTGAAAACTTCCCTAGCCTTATGAAAAACAAAAATATCAATATCAAGAAGGACAACATACTCCAAACAGAATAAATCCAAACAGAACTACCCTGAGAAACCTACAATTTATAATGACAAATATCAGAGATAAAGAGAGTATTCTGAAAACAGCAAAGAAAAGCAAAGCATGACATACAAGGGAAACTTGATGAGATTAAGTGCAGACTTCTCATCAGAAACCATGGAGGAAAGAAGAAAATGTTATAATGTATTTCAGGTTCTGAAAGAGAAAAATTGCCAGCCAGGAATTGTGTATCTGGCAAAGTTTTCCTTCAAACTTGAAGAGGAGTTCAAAGTCTCCACAGACTAACAAAAAAAAATATGGAATACACTTCCTAAAGATCAGAATTATAAGATACTAATGGGAGTACTACATCCTGGAAGGAAAAAAGAAGAGTGAGAGACTTGGAGAAAAGCATAGAAATGAAGATTATTAGAAAGGGTAAAAAGATAGACTGTAGTACAATATGATATCAGAAAGGCAAAGGTCAAAATGGATGAAGCAAGTAGTGCCTTTACAATAATAATATTGAATGTTAAAGGCTTGAACTTCCTGATCAAAAGACATAGACCAATAGAATGGGTAAAAAAAATGTGAACCATATATATTGTCTACAAGAGACTCACCTCAAATGTAAGGACACAACCAGGTTAAAAGTGAAAAGTTGGAGAAAGACATTCCATGCAAACAGTAACCAAAAGTGGAGTTGGAGTAGTGATACTACTATAGGACAAAATAAATTTTAAATCCAAACTATTATAAGGGATGAAGAAGGTCATTAAATACTAAAGAAAGGGGCAATTCAACAAGAAGAAATAACTATTCTAAATATTTATGTATCTAACTCTAGTGCCCCAAGATACATGAGGCACACACTGGCAAAACTGAAGGGAGAAATAAATGTCTGTACTATAGAAGTTGGAGACTTCAATACACCACTCTCAGTATTGGATAGAACATCTGAACAGAGGAGGAGTAAAGAAACAGAGAACTTGCATATTATGGTATACAAAGGTGGTTCAACACAAGAAAATCAATTAGTGTAATAACCATATTGATAAATTAAAGAAGAAAAATCATATGATCCTCTCTATTGATGCAGAAAAGGCGTTTGACAAAATACAGCATCCTTTCTTTATAAAACACTCCAAAAGATAGGAATAGAAGAACCTTTTTAATTATGGTAAAGTGCATACATTAAAAACCTACAGCTAGCATTGTACCTGTAGCAGTTTGATACAGATATTGGATTATATTTATAATCTGGTCTATTATTGGACATGACTGAGTTATGATTAGGGCTTTGATTGGGCCATATCATTAGGGCATTGGAGTGTGGACTCACAGATAAGAGGCATGGCAAGGAACAGAGTTGGAGATTTTGATGTGAGGGTTTTTGATGTTGGAGTTTTGATGATGGAGTTTGATTCTGAAGACTTAAACTGGAGCCCTGGGAAGTAAACTCAAAGAGAAGAGAAGCAAGCCCTGGGAAGAAAGGAACCATGAACCTAGATAGAAGGAAGGGAGGAACCCAGGAAGCCTGAACCCTCACAGCTGTCGGCAGCCATCTTGCTCCAACACGTGAAAATAGACATTGGTGAGGGAAGTACCTTATGCTTTATGAACTGCTATAGGTAAGCTCGTAGCCCAAATAAATACCCTTTATAAAAACCAACCCATTTCTGGTATTTTGCATCAGCACCCCTTTGGCTGACTAATACAGTACCCAATGGTGAAAGACTTAAATCTTTCCTGCTAGTTCAGGTACAAAACAAGGATTCCCACTGCCACCATTATTATTCAATATTGTGCTAGAACTTCTAACTGGAGCAATTAGGCTAGACAGAGAAAATGCATCCAAATAGGAAAGGAAGAAGTGCAACTTTTACTATTCACTGATGACATGATCCTATATCTAGAAAATCCTGAAATTCCACAACAAAGCTACTGGAAAAATAGACAAGTTTACCAAAGTGTTGGGATACAAGATTAATATGCAAAAATCAATAGCATTTCTATACACTACTGATGTGCAATCTGAGGGGGAAATCAGAAAAAGAATTCCATTTATAATAACGACTAAAACAATAAAATATTTAGGAATGAATTTAACCTAGGACATAAAGGACTTTTATTCAGAAAACTACAAGACATTGTAAAAAGAAACCTAAGTAGACTTAAATAAATGGAAGAGCATTCTGTGTTCATGGATTGGAAGACTAAATATTGATAAGATGTCAATTCAACCCAAATTGATTTAAAGATTCATTGCAATCCCAATAAAAACCTCTGGAGCCTTTTTTTGTGTGGAAATTGAAAAGCCAATAATCAAATTTATTTGGGAAGTTTAGGAGCCTTGAGTAGCCAATAATATCTTAGCTACAGTGCGAAAAACAGCAAGGTACTGGCTTAAGGATGCGGTCACCCCTCGGGCTGAAGTGTGGTTTGCTGGCCTGGCGGGAGAGCAGCCGCGGCAGGCCAAGCCGCTGCCCCCATAATAGGGTGGCTGGTCGGACTCACCGCCACCCCTGAAGGGAGCTCGGCATGGGCGCAGAGTGCCCTCGGGTCTCCCCTTCTCGGCAGCCATGCTTCCGCGGCCACCCCTCCTCCTGGATGGTGCCACACGATGCCTGTGGAGCAGCACCCTTCTTCTTCTTTCTCCCTGCGCAGGCGCAGGGCCGAAAATTCCAGTCTGCCCTTTTCCCCTCCTCCGACAGCAGCAACAGCCAGGTGTGGGCAGAAAAATCCAGTCTGCCCTTTTCCCTTCCCCCGACAGCAGCAACAGCCAGGCGTGGGCGGGAAACTCAAGTCTGCCCTCCACCCCAGCAACAGCAGCCACCAATCCCTAAACCCTGCCCCTTCCCCCAGCAACAGCAACAGCCAATCCCTAACCACCACCCCTCCCCCATCCAGTACCGCCCACTGACCTTTCTCCAGCAACCAATCAGAACAGGGCATGGCTTCGACCAATCAGCCTTCCCCAGCCCCTATAAAACTGTTGCCTCTCCCTCAATAAAGTGGACTTGCGTGTTTACCTTGTCTCTGCGGTAGTTCTTCTGCCGTGCGCCCTCCAGTCCTGAGAGCCCCCGACAAGGGCCTGGCCTCCCTTGTCCCCAGTTCGTCGCCTGCTTCTCCGGGCGACCCCTTCGTCGCCGGCTTTGCCGGGCGACCCCATCAGCCGAACCGTGCAACCCCTGTGAGACCGACCCCTCGTCTGCTGCTGGACCGACCCCTCGTCCCAAGTGGGACCGACCCCTCGTCTGCTGCCGGACCGACCCCTCGTCCCAAGTGGGACCAACCCCTCGTCCCAAGCGGGACCGACCCCTCGTCCACAGCCAGACCCCACCTCTACCGACCGAGCAAGCCGCCGCAAAGGAGATATAGATTGTCCAATGGAACCAAAGAGAGAACTGAGAAATAGACACTCAAATCTAAGGTCACATGATTTTTGACAAGGCTGTTAAGCTCAGTCTATTCAACAAATGGTGCTGGGAGAACTTGATAGCCATATCCAAAAGAAAGAAGATGCTTATCTCACACCTTTTACAAAAATTAACTGAAAATGGATCAAGGACATAAATATAAAAACAACAACCATAAAACTAGAAGAAAATGTAGAAAAACATCTCCAAGATCTTATGGTAGGTGGTACTTTCTTAAGCCTTACACCCAAAGTACAAGCAACAAAAGAAAAAACAGATTAATGGGGTCACCTCAAAATTAAACACTTTTGCCCCTCTAGGACCTTTGTCAAAATGGTGAAAAGGCAGCCAACTCAATGGGAGATAATATTTGGCAATCACATATCTGATAAGGGTTTAATATCCATGATATGTAAGAAGATTATGCAACTCAACAATAAAAAAGAAAAAATATCTGCTTAAAAAAATGGGTAAAAGATTTGAAAAGACAATTGTTCAAAGACGAAATACAAAAGGTGAAGAAACACATAAAAAATGTTCAACATCACTAGCAATTTGGGAAATGCAAATCAATACTACAATGAGATATCATTTCACACCTATTAGACTGGTTGCTATTAAAAAGCCAGGAAACTGTAAATGTTGGAGAGAATGTGGAGTGAGAGGAATGCTTATTCACTGTTGTTGGGAATGTGGAAGGTACAGCTGCTGTAGAGGACTGCTTGGCAGTTTCTAATGAAGTTGAATACAGAGCTGCCATGGGACCTGGCAATACCTTTACTAGGTATATATCCAGAAGAACTGAGAGTAGTGGCATGAATAGTATTCTGCACACCAATGCTCATAGCAGCATTATTCACCATAGCCACAAGTTAGAAACAACTCACACATGGAAGGTCCTGGGTTTGGCATCCTGTTCCTTCTGAAAAACAGTAAGAAACAAGCAAAACAAATGAAAAAAAAAAATCAGGGGAGCAGCTGTGCCTCAGTGGTTGCACACCAGCTTCCTACATATGAGGTCCCAGGTTCAATGACCAGTCTTCAGTACCTCACAAAAAAAAAAAAAAAATTACATTGAAGGTCTCTGTTCGGTAATGTAACGATGAAAATAGTCTTGAAATGGAACTGAAATCACAGGTGATGTGAATAATAAAGGCTATTAATAGATATTTAAAAATTCTTAATTTAAAATATATTTTTGAGAAGGTGATTAAATAAAAATAAAGGTATTACACATATTTTTAATAGGCAACATATTATTAAGCAATCAATATGTTTTGCTATTATTAGACAACATATATAATTATAGGTATTAGGCAATTAAAATAACTTATCCAAGAACAAATGTCCTTATCTATAGATAATTATTGTAACTACCTCATGGGTTTTGTATGTAGTAAATAAATAGGGTATATAAAGCATTTAGTAGAGGTTCTAGCATGTTGTATTGACTTAAATAATTATTACTATTAGCAATGTTAATATTTTAAATATTAACTCATATTAAGGCAGCTCTAAAAGAAAACTTTTTTAAAAACCCAGATTGTAGTAGAATAGTTGTTTGATGACTACCCAGTGAGCAAAATTAGTTATTTGTAAATTTGATAAAAATATTAACCAGAAGAGGTGTGCATGACATCCCCATGGCTCCTCCAAAAGTACCAGAAATCTGTTGGTATTTATAAAGGGTATTTATTTGGGTTAAAAGCTTACAGTTACAAGGCCCTAAAGAATACAACTCAAGGCTACTTCCTCACCTAAAGTCAGTTACCACAAGTTGAAGCAAAATGGTGGGCCATTTTGTTAGGGTTCAGCTTTCCTCATTCCTCTTAAGACTCCATGGACCCAACTTCTTCCAATCTCAGCTGTAGGTTGGCATAAGGCTCAGCTTCTCTATTCATTTCAGTTGCAAACTCTCAGGTGAATGGCTCATCTCTCCTCCAGGGTTGGCAGTATCAAAACTCTCTCCTCTTCTGAGTCTATGGAGTTCTCTCTCTTCCTCTGTGTATTTCTTCTCGGTGCATCTACTTCTGTGTTCTGCTTGAGTGAGAGTCTGTTTATATAGCCCACACAGGGGGCCAGGGACTCAACCCTGGGCCATGCCCCACTCAAAGCCTTAATCTTAGTTTAATCACATAAAAGAAAAAGCCTTTGAATTTAATACAATCACGGGATATCATGTCCAGAAGAACAGATCAGTTCACAAACACAATCAATATCTCTTTTTAGAATTCACAAATAATATCAAACTGCCACAAACTGCCATGTTCTTAAAGAATTACAGGGAAGCGGATTTGGCTCAATGGATAGAGCATCCACCTATCACATGGGATGTCCAAGGTTCAAACCCAGGGCCTCCTGACCTGTGTGATGAGCTGGCCCACGCGCAGTGCTGATGTGTACAAGGAGTACCATGCCATTCAGGGGTGTCCCTCACGTAGGGGAGCCCCATGTGCAAGGAGTGCATCCCATAAGGAGAAACGCCCAGTGTGAAATAAGTGCAGCCTGTCCAAGAATGGCACCACATACATGAAGAGCTGACACAGCAAGATGACGCAACAAAAAGACACACGGATTTTGAGTGCTGCTGACAAGAATACAGGCAGACACAGAAGAACACGCAGCAAATGAACACAGAAAGCAGACAACTGGGAGGGGGGGCCAGGCAGGGAAGGGGAGAGAAATAAATTTTAAAACTTTAAAATAAAGAATTACAAACATTCTAAGAAAAAAAATAAAACAAGTGCATCAAGAATTACCCCCAAAGTTAGCAAGAATTGTCTCCCATGACCCCAAGAAGTTCCCAAATTTTCAGACACACACAAAACATTTTCTGCACAATAAACTGCATTTTAAGTTTAATTAAACCCAAATCTATTCTCCTGAATACTTTGGGTAGGACAATTTGTTACTCTTTTGAGGTACTTTTCAAGATCTTATGCTCTTTCAAGGGCACGTTGCCATTGGATTTAACTGAATAATTTAAATTTTCCTCCACATTTTAGCAATTGATTCCATTTTAAAACTATTTCTAAACCACACATTTCCTTACATTTTATATCATTCACATAGGCTACTATCATTAGGAAATGAATATTTTTATGTATCAAAATCAGACCATCTGAGGAAATGTATTCATGGAAATTGAAGTCCTGTAGAACCACTTATTAACATTCCATGAATAAATACATTTATGAGAATATGATTTGAAGGGATAGTTCTTCCTAAAAAATAGATAAATTGATGTATTTTCAACTTAGTTTCTATGAAAAAGTTATTCATTATTCTGAAATACACTACGATAAATGTTCTATGTTAAAGCGCTAAAATGCTATCTATCCAATTATGTAGATGTTTTATATGTCAAATCAATAGATTTCCAAACCTGATATGTAAAAAATTCAAATAAAAGATAATTCTGGTGTACAATCTCACTCATTCACAATTTCAACATATCCCTGCTAAGATATTAAGGGAATTCTAATGAGTATCTCTTTTCCACTGTAATTGTGAAGTAGGATGGAAGGAAATGTGGGGTACAAACCTTATAGTTCCAGTACCTAACAGGTAAAGAAAATCAAGTAATATGTCATTTTAAAATGTGCACAATTTATTATGCATTTAATATTTATTACTTTATAAATTACACCTTACATAATTCACTTTTAAAATTGGGTAGCAGAAGTAAAAACATATTGCAGTTTTTTACCTTATCTATCATTCAATTAAATATACACCATTTTTATTCATTTTAACGACCATGATTTTAACCCTAAGGAAAACTGTGCTTATGTAATTTCTCTCAATATACATATTATTCCATTGGATTTAATAATAACACATTTCTACTTGCTTCATAGCAAAGATAATAAAAACTGAGCAAAATGATGGGAAGTAAGCACTTTTGATTTGATTTTGTATTAAGGCTTAACTATAATTGAATATTGCTGCTGATATGTGACTCTTATGGTATCAGTAATAAAATATCTTTTATCTCATATTTTATAAGTTAAAATTTCTTAAAGGAAAATTCACTCCTTACATTATAGGAAGTCTCAAAAATATTTCAAAAATTATCCCAATTTGTTATCGATTGTTCCCAAAAGTATATGTTGAAGTTGTAATCCCAATACCACAACACATGGCTTTATTTGAAATAGGATCATTGCAGATGGAATTAGGTAAATTAAAATGAGGTCATACAGGAATAGAGTGGTCCTTTGAGCCAATATGACTGGTGATCCTATAAGGATTTGGACGCTGATACTGGGAACATTGCCATGTGATGAATGTGGTAGAGAATGTTGCAGATTGCAGGCAAAGCGCAGACTGAAACCAGGAGAAATGCATGGAACAGATTCTTCTCTACATACTTGATTGGAAGCACAGTCCGGAAGACACTTGATTTTGCATTTTTAACCTCCATAATGGTGAGACAATGAGACAATAAACTTCCGTTGTTTTAAACCACCCAATTTGTGGTACTTTGTTACACCAGCCTAAGGAAATTAAGGCACAATTCTTAAGAAAATTTTACTTCCGTGTAGAAAGGGTTGTCTGGTGTTTCAGTGAGTTATAGACTATAAAACAACCTGTTTTTTTGCTGCCTCACAGTTCTGTAGATTAGCCTGGTTCACTGCAATCAGATTCTGTTTCTACATTCACAAGAAACTGGACCCAAAAGAACTGAAATTGAACATGAGAAAATATGAGGTAATTGTCCCTAAAATGGCATCCCTTAGTTGTCTAACTTTTAATGATGCCAGTGTCCTATTCTACTTTTTTAAACTAAAATTACTTGAATTTTTTTTTTTCTTCCACCAGCTTCTCATATAGACAATTTTTGAACCTGGAGATAATTTGGTTTTTTTATTTTCCTTTCTTATTTTCATACTAAAGTAGTCTAATCTTGCATTTATTCAGGTTTGGGTTTTTGTATCATTCTTCTCATTAATCTCTGTTTTTATTTTCTGTCCATTTTACTCCATCATCATTTTATGGTAGATGGTCTGAGAATAACTTTTCTAAAGTATTACTTTCATGGACATTTATGTATTTAATTAATTAATTTATTTATTTATTTTAAAGAAATTTTAGATCACATAAATATTACATAAAAACATATGGGGGATTCCCATAAGCCCTACTTCTTTCCCCTCCCACACCTCCCTAAATTAACATCTTTCATTAGGGTGGTACATTTGTTACAATTGTTGAACACATATTGAAGTATTGTCACTCACTGTGGATTACGGTTTATGCTCTGTCTTTGTGTAATTTTGTAAATTATGATAAAATATATAATGGCCTGTATCCATCATTGCAATGTCATGCAGGACAATTCCAATGCCCCAAAAATGGCCCCATAGCCTCCACATCAATGATAAAAGTTTTTCCATTGCTAAAATAACAATAAGTCTATAGTGGAATAATAATTAGTCCATTGTTCATTCCCCAATCTTGAGGATTTGGTGATGGTGATGACCACTCTGCCTCTAATTGAGAGGGTGCTTAGATCCCATGGGGCAGATGGATGGGACTATCTTGCTTGAAGCTGCAGACTCTCTTCCTTGGGATGGGTGTTGTCTATCATCATCACCTTGTTAGTTGTTCTGGGTGCATCCAAAGAACTGGAGAGTAGGTGTTGCAACTCTGCTGAGATTCAGGGCCAAACTGGTACATGGGTGGACCATTACAATATCCTTGGAAGAGATATCTCTGCTCTGTGCTTCCAGCCCTGCAATCTTTTCTCTGTGTGGTAACCAGAGTAATTGTTTTAAAGTAACATTTAGTCATGTTGTTCTGCTCAAAACCATTTAGTTCCTACTAATTTACTCAAACAAAGTGCAAATTCCTTATGTGGTGTTGCCTAGCTGTTCTTGATTTTAGCTGCCGTTAGGCCTATTCTCCTACCACCCTTTCCTTTGCTCACCAGCCTCCTCCTTTTACTCCAACTCCCCAAGGTGCTTTGCTCAGGGCATGTGAATTATCGTTCCAGCATCCTCACTTCTTCTTCATAGCTTACCGCAGATCCCCTTACCAAAAGGCCCTCCATGACAACACAATCTAAAAACAGCTCTTAAGCTATCAGTCTCTATTTTGAAACCTTTCTTTATTTTCCCTCCTAACACTTATCACCCCCAACCACATTTTGTGTTTATTGGTTTATTATCTATATTCCCTTTCTAGAATGTTAAATTAAAAGCAGGTATTTTGCATGTCCCTGATCTATGCTCAATGCCTAGAACATTGTTTTTCACAATGTTATGAATAGCATGCAATAACTATTGGTTAAAGGATGCTGTATTAACTCATTTACACTTTTTAACTAAATTTGTCTGAATTTGTCTGAGGTCACGCTGTTAAGAAGTGGTTGAACTGATGTGAATCCATGCAGTCTGTATCTAGATCCTACCCTTTTAATAGCTGCAGTATTCAAGATTATAAAAACCTCATAAAATTTGCCACCATTCATATTTTATTGAAGCTTATGAAAGTCAAAAAGCCAGCTGAAATAACATTAGTGTCTATCATCCAAACCTACTGATCACACAAAAATTCTGTAATATATTTTAATGAGATAAAACTGTACTACCAAATTTGCTGAGAAACAAGCAGATTTCAGGCATCTGTATTTCAGGCAGCAGATTAATTGTATAATCTTATATTCTATAAAGAACCTTTTTATATAAATTTGTACAAAGAATAGTTAGTTACTCACAGAAAACTTTTTCCTAATTAGTTTCACATTCTAATATTAAAATCAAAAATAAATTTATGACTCAAAATCCTATAGCTCAGTTCCATATTACATGAATTGCATATGCTTTATACAGTGAAAGAAAATCTTGGAGTCCAGTGATTATCTTTCTACATTGGAAAAATATAGATAGAAAATGTATATTATATTTTTTAAAAAAATATACTTCCTCCATGGTTTCCAAGGCCTGATAGTAAACATTTCAGTAAACAAGTTATTATTCATATTTTGAAATATTGTGCTTTAATTGAGAGGCTGACAAAATGCAATATACCAGGTATTGGTTGGCATTTACAATGGGTATTTATTAGCTTACAAACTCACAGTTCTGAAGCTGTGAAAATGTCAAGACCTAATCAGGTGATGCTTTCTCCCCTGAAGACTATCTGCTGATGGTCCTAGACTTTTCTGTCACATGGCAAGGCATATGGTATCATCTGCTCTTCTCTCCTTTCTCTTCGGGTTTTGTTGCTTCAGCTTCTGGTTTCCTCTGTATTTCTTGCTCTATCTATGGTTCTTCTCTCTGTCTTAGTATGAATTTTCATTCTTTTATAAAGGATTCCAGTCAGAGGATTAAGACTCACCCTGGGTCACACCTTACTGAAGTAACTTAATCAAAAGGTCCTACCTTTAATAGGTTTACACCTATTGGAATGGATTAGCTTTAAGAACATAATTTTCTGGGGTCCATTCAGCATCAAGCCATCATACATTGAATAACATCCAAATAAAGTCTAAAAGTCCAGCAAAAGTTATTCTCTGATAAAAGAAGGTAAAGATGACAAGTATAAACTCAATTACATTTCCTCTGAATTTAAGCAATTCTAGTTCAAATGGAATTATTTCATTTTAGATGCATTTAAAAGTCACTAACTAAAGCATAGATTATGAAAATTCCCCTTATATAAATTGCAATCTCAAGAACTAAAATAATGAAAGGTAAGAGTTGCTGCTTTACATACAAAAGTAGGATCTGAGTTCGATCAAACCAAATCACCCTTCCTACTTGATTTGGTAGAGAAAAGTTTAAATTAGAAACTGTAAAAAGAAAAAAAAAAGGCTACAAATTCCAAATAATTTACAAAGTAACTGAAAATAACATATTAAAAACATTAAGTTCTAGAAAGATAATTTCATCTCAACAGTTTAGGGAGAAAGGTTTAGCCCACTGAATGGAATTGGATTGGTTATATGGGTGGGGGATGTGTTTTTATTTCCCAAAACATAATTTCAAATAGATTAAAATAGGCAATTTGAGATCATATAAATTAAGGGTTTAATTTAAAAATAACAATCCTTTAATTCAAAAATATATTCTTTCAATTTAAAGTTATTGTTTTACTTCTATACTATTTTGCTTAAGCAAAAAAGGAAAATTTTGACTCATATAAAATGAAAAATAGGCTTAGGGTAGATATTCCTGCAGATACATCATGATACAGGATTCAAATGGTGTCGCCTGGATCCATATCTGTATTATGCAAGTGTTCAGGCTTATTCTTGCCCTACCAAAGTTGTCAAGAGCATCACTAAAGTATTGCTAATCTCTATCTTCCAAATCTACTAACTGTACATAAATCCTGTAATATTCTATGTTGCCTGTGAATACTGACAGCTTTTTATTCATATTTCTAAGATAACTACAAGCAGCTTCCAGGGGACAGGGAAATACTTCTATTGTGGAACCCATAATAAAAGAAATCAATTTTGGCCTCTTAGCCCAAGTAAAAAGCCTGAAATTCATTCTCCTTTGCAGGACTTGAATCTTGTGCCCATCCTGAATGAATTGTGGTGACCAGTGAGATGCAACATATTGATGAGCTTAGCCTAGGCTCATTGGACTCGCTCCTGGACCCACACCAAGTGTCTATTTTACCTGAATCATTTGAGGTGAAAATGGGTGGGATGGTATCCCTAACCAATGTCAGAGTAGCCTAATGAATAGAAAGTGATTGTTAAGTGTTGTGCCTGATCTTGTTGGCTACCTAAAAGCCATATTGAAAATGTAAAAGTTAAAGAAGTTTACTGAAACTTTCAAAGAAGGAAGGAGCAGGTACTTTTGATTCTCCTTGTCTTACTTCTAAGCTCCCCAACCTCTCCATCCCAGCTGCAGTCTTGATGATTCCTTTCTGTCTCAAACACAGACTTCTTTCCACTTCTCCTCCTGAAGGCTCTCTCTAGTACTAGGGGAGTTTGGTTATCCAAAGGGTAAAGAAACTTTGATGTGCGGAAGAGTAAACATTCCTCGATTCAACCATCAATAAAGGAGTCATTCTTTTTGCTTCCAGGATTATTACCCTTAGATTGTCTCTTATGTTAGTTCCGAAATATTTTTTTAATATATAAACCCAAATATTCTCTTGCTACCTCCTTCTTATTGAATTGTTATGATGATTTTAAAGAAAAGGACTAGTCCGTGTTAGTGAATGAATAATAGATATTAACTGCTAAAATCATCATCATCCTTCTCCTTCTCATCATCATCCAGAACATAAATATTACTTTATATTTATTTCTGAATAAAACCAAGCTCCTTATCATGGTATAAGGTCTTCTTCATTTTGACTCCTAGAACATCAATGGCTTCATCCTTTCTGTCTCATGATGGCTCTTCTTTCTTCCCCCATATGGAATCACTTTTTCTTCCATAAATTTGCCTTATAATTTTAAGCTTCACTTTTCATATCCCCATAATCCAGCTCCAGCATGTTCTTGTGAAGCCATTCCTAGTCCAAGCAAGCAAACGTGATCTCTACCTTCTTTGCATTAACACAGGATTCTGGGGGAAAGAGCTGATAATGTAATCATTGGTTTATAACGTGTTCTCTTTGATGGGCTTAAACTTTGAGATAGGAAACTTTCACCTTTGTCTCTCTATCCACTAACATACTGACTGCTTTTTATGAGGTGCAATGCGTAAATGTGATGTGTAAATTAACACATGAACAGCACCTGAGACTCATAAATACTGCAAACTCAGTAAACATTCTATGTATCCTTGGTTACCTTAATTATTTAACACTTAATGTGGGGATAAGGGGAGAAAGAGGAGCATGCAGGCATAAGTAAAAAATACATAAATATATATGAATTAATAAAAGTAACTTTATATTAGAAATGATCTTTTATTTGATACAAAATTTAAATTGAAAACATTGTCTTTACTAAAGGGACTTTCCCTCTTCCTTGTCAGTCAGGCCAAGTTAAAGCTTGCCCTCTGCCAAGTCCTTTAGGCACTTGTGGCTCTGGATTCCCCCATAGCATCAGGGTTCTATAGGCATCAAGAGTTAAGTGAGGTATTATGCTGATGGAGGAAGCAGTCATTTATGCCTGTATTTCTGCCCCATTCTGGTCCTGATTTCAAAGGGAGAAAGAAACAGAGAAAAAGAGAAAGGGGGAAGGGAGGGAGAGAGAGAGAGAGCCCAACAGAAAATAACATGCTTATCAATAGTAATTTTCATTATTGATTTGTCAAGTAAGTCATATGATGTCAGTGTACTGCAACTGCCCTATACACATATCTCTAACCCAACCATTACCATGATTACCTTATGTATCTGATTTACTTATCGAATGAAAGTAACTAATTATTATATGTTCCTGAGATCACATAAAAGAAGCATGTACCCTTGTAACTATATTGAATTCAACTAAACCTATCCAAGGTGGTCACTTTAGTTTTATAAAATATTAGTGGCAAGAACTCTCTGTAAGGAACTAGACAGATTTTCCATCCTTCTTAAAACTGATTCAACAATATCTCTTATAACCTTAAATGGAAAAATCATGACCAAATGTTGAAATCAAATTATTTGCTTCTGTGCCTCTCATTATACTCCTTATAGTCCCACATTTCCTATAACCCATTCATGACATGTCATCTTTGAATGTTCACATATAATTTAATTTTCTGCCACTTAACTAATTGCTCAAAGATACGTATCTTAGTTACAACTGTAGTTTAGAGCCCATTACCTGTATATTCACGTTCATGCAGAGAATTCTTTTCTTTCTCCCTTACCTTCCTTGTTATATTTTCCTATGGAACATTTCTACACATTCTCAGATTCTTCCTTATGCTTTTACCCATTTCAGATAGGGGACGGAAGTGTAGAAAATAAAAGTATAAATTTTGGGGAACTGTAGAATTAAATATTTCAAACTGGCTTGTATTTCCACGAACAAATGCAATCATCCTCAATTTTCCAGACTCTCTTTAACACTGAAACAAGAAAAGTAAAAACCTCAACCTCATAGTATATGACTACCTGTATAAACCCAAATTCACAAACAATATTTTTTGTCCAAAATATTTTCCTGTCTCCCTGGAGAAAACTATGTATTAAGAATATCAAATATAAGTAAATATAGGATACAGAGATGCAAATTAAAACCATGGAGGAAATAGAATTGGATATTAAGGATTTTAAAAGAGCAACACAAGAAAAATTGGAAAGTTAAGGGACCAAAAAATAGGTTTTTAAAACACATTTTTTGCAGGCATGAAAACAATGTATGCAGTTTGTAAAAATTTGAATAATATGGACAAAATAAAGAAATAAATGAAATTCACCTCAATCCAAAAATACCATTCTAAGTATGTCAAGAACACCACTAAAGTATAAACTTCATATAATACAGTAAATATCACTAATGTCACCTAGCCTAACAAAGATATTTTTCAGGTTTGAAATAAAAATATTACCTACTCCATTTGCCTGATAATCAACTTTATTCCATCAAGTCTTTCCTATTCAGAAACCTAGTCCACAAATTTCAGCTACTTCAATACAGCAGTAATCCTATCTATACCCATTAACCTCAAATAAACCATCATGCTTTGTGAGGCTTCACCTCAATGTGCCACAGTTAGAAAAGTACTCACAGGTAAAAAGCTGGATGATCGTTCAGATCACCTCACGTTTCCCTTCCATACAGGATTATAGTCAATACTGCCTTTTATCTAATGCCTAAAAGGAGCTGACTCATATAATTATATTTTTTCCAGTTTTCAAATCTTTAAGTTGGAAGGTCATGTCAAGTCCTAGTTACTCATTTGAGGCCAAAAGTGGACTGGCACTCTTTTCTTCTAACTTTTTAAAAAATTGGTTAAATAAATATTTCATCTGCTCCTCACAAATAGCTTTCAGAGATGTTAAGGCAAGTTTCCTTCTCTACTATATCCACATTTTGTAGATGAAAAATAAAGAGATTGGAATTGTTTTAGTTATAATCTGAAAGTTTTGTAAAACTATTAAATTTTCTTAAAGTTCTCAGATTCAATCACTTAACTCTTTATATTTCTTTTCTGTGTCTATTATGCTATCAATTTTATACTTATGCAATATCATGTTTTTTGTAAATCACACTGGTTACAAATTCACCAAATTAAATTTTAAACATTCAATTCCTGAAATTGTTGCTAATTTTTTCTTGCATAATTCTAAAATTTTTGATAGTCTTCCTAAAATTATCAATTTTTGCTGTCATTTGTTTGAGATTTCTATTTCATTTCTGATGGGTAGTGTCTTATTTTGCCATAGGGCTTCCAATGCAAAGTACCAGAAATAGGTTGACTTTTATAATGGCAATTTTATTTAGGGTAAAAGCTTACAATTCTGAGGCCATGAATTGTTCAAATCAAGGCATCAACAGAAACTCTTTTTCAAGGTCCTACCACTTAGCAAAGCAACATGGCTACTGATCTCTACTGAGGTCTCTATCATCCCTCCAGGACCTACTGTCTCCTTAAACTAAGCTGTGGGCAACCAGGCATGAGGCAAGTCTCTTTCCAGGCCAGGCTGTCGAATTGAAACATATTGAAACATTTATACACAAACAAGAGTAGAAAACAGAGGCTGGTAAACAAGGGCTGGGAGATGGCCACTGAACCTATCTGTGACTTCCTCAGCAATTATCCCTTTTTTTTTCATTTTATCCTTCTAGGTCTAAGCAACCAAAGGTAATATAAGTGATTACATTTATTTAATTTTTGTTATTTAATAATATATCAGCAAACTTCTTCAGTCAAAAATCACTCCCTTCATATATTCAGAAGAACTTTTAAATTCTGTCACAGAAAAAAAAATTGCCCTCAGTAAAAAATACACTCAATCTAAGTGGTCTGCAAATTGTATCCCAAAAACCATAGGGGTAATAGCAATTTCCTTACAAGTAAACAGATTCTTCTCTTTCACACCCTAGTTTCTAGGGATTTATTGTCAGTGGGTTTCACAGCACTGAGCTGGAAATACATAATGAAAGGGAGGTTAAAAAAGAACTATTTAACTTATACTGATCAAGAAATAGAACCATATTTTTCTGCACCACTGCTATTTCTCAGCAGGCTACGAATGTACAGGCTGATATACATTTCAGACCCCACAGGCTCATGAAACTTAAAGACCTCGGTGTCCTTGGCCTGCTTATGACTTACAAGAGACATAAATATGGTTTGGGGATTAGGGATAGAGGCATTGTATGTTGCAAATTTTAAATTGTCAATTAAACAGCACCATTAAATCCTGAGTAGAAATGCTGAGGGCATGTTTGTCTGAAAAGCAATGGATTAATACAGACAGTCCCCACTGACATTCAAGATACATATCTGTGATTCAGGACACTTGAGGATCCATATCTAAACAATACGATCACATTTCAAGTGCTGGAAGCAGTTTTTGTCTTAGTAAACTGAAAAACCTTCCATCAGACAAAGGAAACTCTCAAAATATACTTAACTTTGTAAATTATTTGTTGGTAGCATTTGCATTCATTATCTATACATACATTTTGACACTTAAAAAAATAAAGGTCTCTTAGATACAGTTGTATTGAGTATAAAAAGAAAAGACTGCCATTTCTACACTTCTGATGATTTTATTGTCAGATAAGAATATTTTATTTGCTTTTATGATAGTAGAGAGTAACAAATAGAAAAGTTTAAATACTTAAATTGGCAAAAACGTAGGAGTGTTTTTTGTTTCTACTTATTTTTCATACGAATTATGTTTCTTTTCACAAAGATAACATAAAGTTAAAAAAATACAAAAAGAAAAACGGTACAAAATTCAATAAGATAATCAATTATATGAGTGCCTAAGAAAAGCTACAAGTTTTCCTTTTTGTTCTTAAGATTTTCTTATAAAATTTTTTGTGATTGAAGAAAATTAGAATATTTATTTATAACAACTTCGATGATTTCTTTTATTTAAGTAATTCAATGATTTATATAATGACATTTATATAGGAGTTTATATGTATATGTGTATATATATACAGTCAAAAGTGATTAATTAGTTGCTTTCTGCAGTGGTCAATATACTATTACATGATTTATGGCACTTTGAAGAAAATTATAGAAATGCCATCTTTAAGGGAAATTACCAATAATATTGTTTTCAAAAGATTTGTATGTGAGTATACATAAGGGAATTTAGTTGCTTTATTTTTAGAATCTGCTATATGTATGATATTCTAGATTTTCCTCAGTAGAAAAAATTTTGTGGCATAGAAATTTCTGCAGAATTAGAGTTAATTTATAATATTGGCATTGATAGATTAAAAAGTAAGTTCTTTCAGTACTGTAAAACAAAGCTAGAGATGTCTTTGAAGAAAGAAAACAAGGATGAGCCTTTGGATGGAATATTATTCTAGACTCTGTCTTTAGTTGAACCATATCCTATAGACCCTTCTCTTTGACTTTGAGCTGGCCTTATAACCTGCTTTTACCACTAGATTGTGGCAACATTGGTATTTTGCCAGCTCTAGGCCAAAGTTTAAGGTGTCCTGGAAGTTTCTTCTTTTGCAGTCTTAAAAGCCAGCCACTTTGTAAGAAGTTTGATTACCCTGAAACAACACTATTGTGACAATGCCCAAAGAAGCACAAATGGAGGAGAACTGACAACCTTCACCATCATCATCAACTGAATTCTCAGATAGTGGCCAGGATCAACTGTCCATCACCTGAGCGGGAACATTTTAGATCTTCCAGTCATGTCAGAACCCCTGCAGAAATGAAGCAGAAAAGCAGAAAAACTGGCTTGTCAATCCAAAAAGTTGTCAAAATCAATATATTATTATTCTTCCAAGCCACTAAATTTGTAGTTGGCATAAGTCTAAAAACTGTCATAGATGAGAGATGCTGACATGAAAACTGTATTAGTTATGATTTGGCTTGAATGCAGTTTAGTGGAAGATTTATGTACTAAACACACAAACTTCATTTTAATGGCAGCTGTACTATTGACATTGCTGAATCTTCAGGGTGAAATAGAGCCTGAGTGACCAATTAGAAACAATCAGAAAGCTGTGGGCCTACCAAACTTGTGCTAGATGCATTAAGCATTACAAGAGCCAGATAAATCAGAACCAACTGAAAGAAATGCTCTGGGTTAGGCTAAGGAAATAGTTTCATGCTTCATCTGTGAGGGAAAAAAATAAAGTAAAATATGAGTGACAATTTAAATAGTGAGACTAGTTTTTAATTTTCCTCCAAATATTAAATAAAAATTGTTTGGTTATTGTGGTAATTTGAGGCTTCTGTGAACCCCAGAAAATTCTGTTCTTAAATCTCATCTATTCCTGGCATGTAGACCTAGTGTAGAAGAGATCTATAATTAGATTCAGCTAAGAGACCTTTCTCTTGACTAGATCACTTCAGTAAGGCATGACCTAGGATGGGTCTTAATCCCCTTACTGGAGTCCTTTATAACCAGAGGAATAAAAAGCTACAGTCACAGAAAAGAGCCACAGGGACAGCGAGAGGTCTCCAGAAGTGGAAATCAAGGAAACCAGGAGAGAGAAAAGCCACAGACAAAGCAGTCAGAAGCTGAAAGAAACAAGGCCTGGAGGAGAGGGAAGAGAAGAGCAGAAGCCACCATGTGCCTGATCACCCAAATCTGCAGCTCATGTAGACAGGATCTTCTGATGATGCCTTAATTTGTACACTTTCAAGGCCCCAGAACTGTAAGCTGTTAATTCAATAAATCATCATTGTAAATGTCAACTCATTTGCTGATACATTGCTTTGGCAGCATCTAACAAACTAAAACAGTTATAGAGTCCTGTTAGATGTTCACATTTATGAACATATTTTCAAAGAAGGAATTTGAAGTCTGGGTTTTAAGTATATAATTGCTTTTTTAGATTTCAAAACAATTCTTTCGTTGGTCCCTTAGCTGTACACCCAGATGCTTAATGTCTTATATAATTGCAATAGCCTTATACTTACCATTCTTCACACCACCATTCACTTTTATATAGGCTGCTAGATTAGGCTTCCTGTAGATCATACCTTATCCTATTTTATTTGTGCAGACTTTTAATAGTACCCATATTCTCAAAGAGTAAAATCTAAACTCTTTATAAATGGATATATATTTTCCCTATTATATATCTATTCTTCTATCCATCTATCATTTATCTCTATTTATCTAACTTGTTTTACTTCTATTGCCCTCAGAGTCAGTCCCTTCATTTCAGCTGAAGGGGCTACTCCCTGTTTCTTGAATATATGAGATACATTTTTCTTTTCATTTGATTATACCTCACTCTTTACCTTAAACAGTCCCAGCAAGGTGTCTTGTTGCTATTGTACAAAAGTATTTGGAATTTTAATATTAATATATCAAAATAGTTTTCAATATTTTTTTGTTCAAGTCCCACCAAAAGAATATTGAAAATCTTTGCAGGTCTAGCATATTTGAAGTTGTATATTAAAAAAAGTCATCCTGAGCCCCAAAACATGTAAAAGATATAATTTCCAGGACGTTGTATGTATTTTTTTTTTATTAAATAAAATGGTTATATCTGACTTATAAGAATATCCAATATAATGTAAATGCCTAGTGATTTAAATACATTCTCACACATTTTTACTACTGATAAATATTTTTCTTTTTAATAATTGGAATATTACATGATTTTTATCCTGGAATTCATGTTTCTATACCACTTGTCTACAAAAATTTCACTAATAGCATATACCACATATTTTTACTCAAAAATATTTTAAACATCTTTATCCATAATTTCACAAACAAAATTATTCATATAAAATGACGTTATAAATTTTCTGAATTCAGAAAGGAACTCCTTATGAATTGAGACATCATTATATAGATATTATAATTTTATAACCAAAGAAAAAAACATATCATACACTTTGAAAAATAATTATAAAAATAAATTGCTAGAAATCTGTTTCTGTGCTTCTGAAGTAACAGGTACTGAAATTGCCCTCCCATCATCACAAAAACAAAACAAAACTAGTTAAACTGGCACAATTTATAAAATAACATTGGATAATGGACAGTGCAGGACTGTGATCCCTAAGAGAAGGAATAAAAGGAGAAATCTCAGGAAATTTTAAAAAATGATTTAAAAGAGTCAACCATACAAGAAATGAACTTGATGTTAAAAAATGAAAAAGTTAAGAAAAAATGAAAAAAAAAGAATGGACTGTGTTTCTTTTAATCATGAAATCCATATTAACCATATTAATATAGAAGTAGATGTTGAATGCTATTACCAGGATAAAGGATACTATTAATTAATGATAATGGAATTAATTGTTCAAAAGTATTTAAAAGAATTAAGTGTACACATCAAATAATAGATCTACAAATTATAAAGCAATAATTGAAAGAAATGAAAAGAAAAATTGACAAATCCATAATTGAAAACTCCTTATCAGTAATAGAACAAGTAGACCCATAATCAGTAATCATACTGAGCAACAACATCAACTTGACCAACTTGGCATTTACAGAAGATCACAGCCTACAACAGCAGAATCACTCATTTCAACACACATTCAACACTTACCAGGTATACCACATGCAGAGTCAGAGAACAATACATTTTTAAAAATGGAAATAATACAAAGCATGTTCTCTGGTTATAATGAATATAATTACAAATAAGAACCAAAAACATACCCGTATCATCCACAAATATTTGGATATTAACCAGCATTGCTATAAATATACTATTGTTCATGCAGGAAAATCACAAGGGACAGAAAGTTGTTTGCCTTAAATAAAAGTGAAGCTTCAACATATCATATTTGCATGATGCAGAGAAAATATGTTTTGAGGATAATTTACAGCTCTAACTGTTTATTATTTGATAAGAAGAAACGTCAAAAACAAAAGCCTAAACTTTCACCAAAGGATTCTAGAATAACATGATCAAATTAAAACCAGCAAAAGTAGAAAGAAGAAACTCATAAAGCTATGGACATAAGTGAAGACAATGGAAAAGCAATAGAGAAAAAAACTAAAACTGGCTCACAGTACTAAAGTAACAACATTTATAACATTTTAGATAGACTGATAAAAATTTAAAAGAAAATAGTCCTGTCAAAAATTTAAGAGAAACCATCATCACAAGTCCTTCAGACTTTATACCACATAAAGATTCTATTATAAACAACTTCATGGCAATACATTCAATTATATATGTGAAATAGACATATTTCTTGAAAAAGACTAACTGGGAAAATTGTCAAAAAAAGAAATAGAAAGTTGAATTTCTACACATTTTACAAAATTTAATTCGTAACTTAAAGCTTTCCCACATTTGAAGCTCTGGGTCTGGATAACTTTTTCATGAAACCTATCAACATGAAGGAGGAAATAACACTAAACCTACACAAAATCTTCCAGAAAATCAAGAAGGAATCACTTCCCAACTCATTTTATGGAGACCAACATTAACCTTACAACAAAACCAGATGTAGAAATTACAACAAAAGATAACTACAAATAATTGTCCTTTATGGACATAGATGCAAGTATCCTTAATAAAATGTTAACAAATTTAATCCAGCAATATATAAAAAGATCACATATCCTGAATAAGTGGGCTTTATCCTAGGAATGCAAAGTCCATTTAACATTCACCAACCAATTGATAAATTTCAAAGTATTTACACTGATAATATTTGAAGGAGAAAATATTACTTTTTAAAAGAGAAACCCTGGGGAAATCGTTTCACCTAACTCAGCAACTTATTTTGATAAATGCCAGATTTAACAAAGTAGCAAGAAGTGGATACATTCCTGGAAAACTAAGAATAGAAGGAAATTTCTAAAATTTAGGCATCCAAATCATACTTAATGGTGAAATTCCCCTAAGATGGGGTTAATCTCTTACCTAGAGTCATCTTGTATATGTACCTAAAATTCAACAAATTTGGAGTAAAATCAACCCGATGAAAGAGGAAATTGATCATTTTCAAATATTTCTTTTTGACTTTCAACTAAGGGTTATGTATTTCTGCCAAATTTAAAACTTCTAGGTTGTCTTAAATGTCTTAAAGAAGTATAACCGAAAAAAGTATAGAAAATTGAGAAGTGTTAAGGTCAATGAATATATAAAATGTGGAGGTATTAGTTATTTCATGTTGTGCTTAAATGTGATGATATTTATATTCATGCATCTCTCAGAATTAGAACCTCATATTAAGATCTGAAAGGAATACACTAATCCTAAATAATGAGATAGATTTTCAGCAAATACAAGAGAATTATAGTCTTGCTCCTAAACAACAACAAAATTAATATTGATTCATGGTAATTTTTTGGCAAAAGTTAACAGAAGTATTTCTCTTTGTTCTGAATAAATACTTAAAATAATAACAGCTATTTACCTCATATTTATGCTCCAGCTATGCACAGATAAAGCATTAACAAAGTTCTCACTTTGTCCTCCTTGAAATCATGTAAGATGAGAACACACCAAGCTGCCACTCATTACTGTATGGTGATAATGCAGTGCATATATTCGTGGCTGACTGGTATTTTCAAAGTACTTTTTAAAAAAAGTTTGAATATTCACATTCTAACATATAAAGATAAATCTCGAGTCTATCACCTGAATGAAATAAGAGGCTGTTGCCTTCAACGTTCACTACACAGCTAACTTTGCTTTACTTATGTGGAACTCTCCACAAAACAGTTCTGACTAAGTTAAGGAATGAAAAACAAAGTCTATAAATGATAATTTTAGCATTTCTGCTACTCCAAACTATAATATATCTCAATTCAAAATATCTTAGCACAGTCTAAAATCCCCTTTTCTAACAACTTATTTCCTCCTAAACAGAAGTATGAATAAACAAAAAAAGACACAAAAGTCTGCGATGGACTGACAGTTTCTTAATGAAAGGAAATATGATAAGCAGCAGTATTTCAAACTGACCTTTTGCATGGTACCATAGAGGTTTGGCATTATAGGAAATTTGGGATGGATGAGAGGTGAACACATTGTTTTGGTAAAGTCTAAAGTCTAAAGAGAGATATTGAAAAAGGCAATGTACAAAAGGAGAATCAACAAGACATTAGAAATGCAGGAACAATCAGGTCAATCCTTTTTCAAAATAGCACAATTTCCACTTGTGGAAATTGATACATTAAAAACCCTGGCCAGCTAACAGGAAGGTGAAGAAAGTCAACCACCACACCAGGGAGCCAAGAGAACTTACAACTGCAAGCAGGAGGATTACATCCATCATCCATGTGGAATCTAAGGCCCCTCCTGATGAAGAGGGCGACTGAACATAACCATCCCAGGGTCCACAGGATGGTGGAATAAAGTATGGATTAGAGTAGACTTACTGGTATTCTGCTGGGGAACTATTGTGATTAGTAAGGGAAGATTGTAGTATTGATGTTGAGAAAGTGGCCACAGTAGCTGCTGATGGCAGGGAAAGGGAAGAAGAAATATGATGTGGGGGCATTTTCAGGATTTGGAGTTGTCTTGGGTGGTGCTGCAGGGACAGATGCTGGACATTGTGTGTCCTGCTATGGCCCACTGGGAGAGTGTAGACTGCAATGTAGACTACTGTCCATGTGGGGCAGCAGTGCTCCAAAATGTATACACCAAGTGCAGTGAATGTGCCACAATGATGGAAGAGGTTGTTGATGTGAAAGGAGTGGGGTGGGGGGGGTGGGGGTATATGGGGATCTTCATACTTTTTTAATGTAACATTTCAAAGAAAATAAAGAAAAAACCTATTTGCATCTACTTATCCCTTGGGAAGCCTTCCTCTATCTCCAGAAAATAAGTGTCTATGCATTGGAAGATCCTGCAGTAGCTCATCATCCAGCCCCATCTAGACTACTTGTTCCTGCCATACTTTGAACAGCCCCCCAAATAAATCTTAAATGTCTTTTGGAATGATTTTGGGCAGCAAAGTTTAGTTATTTAACCTATCAGAATATTATTTTCCTTTCTCTAGAGTAGAAATAATACCTACTTTGACTAACAGAGTTACTTTTCCTTCTAAATAGACTTATGAAGAAAAAGCATTTAATTAGTCTATTACCTTTGTTATGAGTTGCAAATACCTTGATTAATAGTAACCTGCTTGTGAGTGAGATAAGCCACCAGCTTATCTACATGGTGAACACAGACCCATGTGCAAGCCTAGCTGGGATGATGAGAACTCACCTTGATAAGAACAGCCTAGCCAACCCTCAGAAATCTGAGCTCAGTAATTGTTTTAAATCATCAAATGTTGGAAGATTTGATAAGCAGCCAAAGCCGATGTACTCTCCTTTTATTCACTAAATTTAATCTACATTTGAGTACCTCATAATTTCTCAGAAGGTTCATTTTTTCATCTTTAAATCAGGAGCAACCATGTTCATACTTACCCTGTAGGGTTACAGTGAAGATTTGATGACAAAATGGATTTGAAATGTTTCAGAACCAAATTGTTGTTTAGACTCAACTATTTTTTTAATTCCTCCCTTCTTGTCAACTTATTTAATACATAAATTTCTCATCCTGGAACTCATGAACTAATTGCATTTTCATGCTATTTTTGAAAATAAATAGTATAAATCTACTTTAATATATGAAAAATCTGGCAGTAATTTATAATATATCAATAGATTCAGACTATAGTACTGATGAAAAAAATCTTTGCAAGAAGTTTATTTTATATATCTATTCCTCCAGAAATTGTTCTACACCAAATATGAAAGTGTTCAAACATTACTTTGACAAATGAATTAGCCAAGATTTTATTTTTGATGTTTAATCAAGTTATTTGCCTAATTCATCATATCATGAGTCAAAGTCAGATGTTTTATTAGAATAGTTTATATCCTGTAAACTTTCTTCTATGTGATATTAACACATTCAAATTCAAATTTACTATTTACATTTCAAAATGCTGTAGTATTTTACTTGAGTTTATTAGTAAACAATCCTCCAAATTCCCAAGTTACCAAAGAAAGGATAGGTGAAAACTATGGTAAGTCAATTTACATAAATAAAGAGAAAGTGTGATATGCCAGCAGTGAAGAGCATTTGTTATTTAAATATGTTCATTAATTTTTTATCTTTCAATAAATTATTTTATTTTCTTAGAAATACATAATTTAGTAAAAAAAATAAAATGTAAATGAACATGGGTATGAATGTATTACATCATGCAGTAGGAGACAATGAGCAGATGTGAAACCTAGTAAGATTTGATGGGCATTTCCTTACTTTTGCCTTATAACTTTGTATTTATCCTCTAGTGAGAATTGTACTTTTTGAGGCTGTTTTTACTAATCCAATGCTCTATAGCATCCACCGTCTTTACCAAGCTAATTTGTAATTTTTTTCATTAGGCTATGCAATTGTACACAGACGGAAATAGTTAAATGATTTCTCCAGTTCTACATACTGAGATTGTGATTTTGTGATAAAAAAATACATGCTTTGAACCCAACAATTGCCAATTATGTAGCTAATTGTATAAATCAGCAAAGTTATGTTTTTTGTTTGTTTCTTTTATTTGTTTTGTTTATAACCCAAATAGGAAATCCACTTCATTTCAGAGATCTTACTTAAATCCTGTATTTTCTAATAGGTGTGACTTATAATTGGCCTTTTTTTTTAAACCTGGGATTCACTTCCATCTAATAGGTATCTGAGTTGTCAGTATATATTGAACAAAATGCTACCTTTCATTCCAATGGGCTCTAAATTGCTATTTTAAAGTTTTAGTAAGAGCTTGGGAAGAGCCACTTTGACATTATCATTATTTATAAATCATGGAGCCACAATCTAAATGTTCCTGTAGTTGTACAACAGATGAGATATGACAAAACAAAGGGGCCCCAGGGAAAAGTAACTTTGACATCTCCAGTATTAAACAAAACAAAAGCATGAATTGTCTAGTCTCTTTGATGTTTACCTATGAGATGTAATGAATGTTTTCATTCAAACACTTTTCACATGATTTAGCACAGCCTGATGCACGATTTTACATCTATCCATACATGACACAATTATTGTAACCTTATTTACACTCAAGTCAAAATATAACTGTAGTATTACACCAAGTATGCTTTCTTGTCCCTGAGACATAAGTTCTTCCATTTTCCCTAATACTGATTCAATTATAAGCAGAGACAGAGTTTTGTATTCTGAAGATAGTTGACATTTTTAAAAAACACAGGAAAACAAACTTACAACATGAATAGCAAGACAGGAATTCTTAGAGAAATGGAATATTTTTGATTGGCTTTGAAAAGTAAACTCAACCCTTTATATCCACCATATTTTACTCTTTCTTATTCAGGAAACAAAATCCTGCCTGGAATTTGCCTGTTAAATTGAACCAGGCGTCATGACGCACTGTTCTAGCCAGCCCAGTCACTGACCAGGCACCATAGAGCAGATTCCCACTCCACCTTCAAACTGCATGACAAGTAAAGAATCACCCTGTCAAGATTCCACCCCAACTCACCCAAATTGACAATTTTTTTTTTTTTCTGAATTACACTGTTTCAGGGCTCCTGCATTGACAGGAGGCAGTCAGGCCTGACAGCCCTTTCCCTCTTGTCTGTTATCTTGAAATCAATTGCACAGCCTGATGCACAGAGTAATGGCTGTGGACTGTTCTGCAGGACTTGGCCCATCTGGTCACTAAGGAAGTCAGCATCATCGGCTTCCTATCGATCTGGAGGTGCATGCTGCTACACAGAGGTGACCTCCATTTCTCCACCTGGCCCTGCTATTGAGGAAATCAGTTTCACAAGTGTTCTCATTCAGAAATGAAAACAACATTTACACCAAGGCATATCCATCTTGGTTTTTAATTAGGAGTTCGTACCTCTGTGGGATTAAATTGTGATGTGTAAGCAAAAGAAAGGTCATGAATTCTGTGCATCAGGTACCACATTTTACATAAGTAATTTAGTTAAATCTTACAAAGATTGGACATGTTAGTAGAGGGATAAATGGAGTTGGCAATTTTATGAGATCCCATGTATGTTTTAATTGAAGGAAATTCCTATATTTCTGCTGTATTATTTTTATTAGCAAAGCTGACTAATGTTGTTTCAAAGATTAGTATTTCCCATGTTGGTTCTCCCAGGTAAATGACTGATTTATACTTAATTGTTTGAAGTTGATTACATAGCCTATGTGTTTTACATTTAAAAAGAATTACATCAATAGTGAATTTTAATATACAGGCCCCGAAACTATGAAAATTGACAAGTATCTCTGACTTCTTTAAGGAAAAAAAAGGAAAAGAAGGAAAAGAGGAGAGAAAACAAGAAAAGAAAGGAAGAAGGAAAGATTGATTTATATTAAGTTAGTAACATTTTGCATCTTTATTATTGTATTTCCACAGTTAGGTGTCTTCATTTTTTATTGGACCTAGCAAGAAGGCAGAGACTCAACCTGAGTCATACCTACTGAGGTAGGCCAGTTGAAAAAAGATCTTTCATCCACAGGAGTGGACCAGGACAGAAGCATAATCATTTTCTTTTTGTGATGCATAAAATAATTTCAAATTGCCACACTATTTAATAAAGATTTATTGAATAAATTTGCTTAATGAAATAAATCTATTAATGCAAATGCAAAGGAAAAGTAAGGCAGAACTCAGGATTGTCACAGAAGTTATAATAATATGGCCACTTTAGAGAGAAATTAGAATATCATCAATACATTTATATAACTTAGAAGCATGGTTACTTCATTTTAAGAAAACCCACAGCAATGAAATTTATAGCACATTTTAAATTTCTTTTACCATGTTCCAAAACCAAAGCTCTGACATTTATTATCTATGTGAACTTTGGCACATTAATTAGGTTAATTTATTGCCTTCATCTTCTATTAATGAAGACAAATACTACCTTATCATAGGGCTAATATGACAACATTGGTAAAGTATTTGTAGGAAAGGGGTAAAAAGTCATCTATATGTCATCTATCTATCTATCTATATCTATATCTATATCTATCTATCTATCTATATATATATATATATGGGTTTTTTTTTGTCTGAATGATTGTAGTTGTAGACTTCAGTGACTTCAAAATATATTGAAGCTCTGTTTTTCTATCAATTTGCAGCTCCAGGATACATCTTCTGAATTGGAATACTGAAAAGTGGACTACAGTGAGCAATAGAAGTCAATTCCTCATAGTTAATATGCTGACAGGGAGTCTTATTCCATCCTGTTCATTTTGGATTCTTATTACGTAGTAGACATAAAATAAAAACAGAATCATAATCCCTGTTTTGTATAGAAGAAAAGATGCTCTCTTTCTGCCTTGCATCAATTCCATAATGAGGCCATAATTTAAGACCTTTAATTAACTCAAACCCAATTTGACACTGATGAAGTCTTAAGAAAATGACCTAGTATGTGAGAATAATTCACTTTTGACTGAGAAATTTAAGGAGTAGAACTCTTGGCTATCAGATCAACAGAACACAAAAACGCAGTTTCTAGAAGACTTGTGGATAGGCTTTGATTTTATAAAACATACTCATGCTATTAAAAGTAGCATTCTCTACTTGCTGATTCATGAGAGTAAGTTAGGCAGGAAGAAAAGTCTATTTGACAAAATAAACTTTTTGGTTAATAAACACTAATCAGAAATTCTAAAATTAGTTTAAATCTAGTACAATCAAGTAATTTAAATTATTCTCAGAGTGAAGACAAGATATTTCATATTCAAATGGTCAAGTGCAAGAAACTTCAAAATATTGCATCAATTAAAATCATAAATGACCAGGACTGAAATTTGAAAATCAATTGCTATCAAGATTTATCAGTTAGAAAGAAATAACAAAAGATCTTTGTTGTTGAAGACCACAATAGATCTGAGACCCACTGAAATGTTTTTTTTTAAGTGATTGTCACTATTATTATACACAAGTAAGTATATTATATCTGTCCTGAATTCTTTGTTTGTTTTATTTTGTTTTCTCCAACAGCCTTCTTTATTTTTGGAATTGGCAACCTCCCCACCAATGGTTAACATGAGAATGACTTTTTGTATATTGTGACTGTTCTACTGCTCAGGTTATTAATCCAAGAATGCTGACCCAAGCTGAATGAATTAAGAAAAACTTCAGGGAATCTTGAAACTGGAAATGAGAAACAGAATTAGATATCCAAGGGATTTTACTAGTAAGTTATAAAGTCTCAATTTCAATTTTAGTCTAATATGGACTAGAAAGCATAATAGGAAAACACGAGGCTGGTATACATGGAGGCTCATAAACAAGAGACAGAGAGTCCCACTGGATTTGGAGTGCCTGTTTCCAATCAGTTGTCCCTGAAGTCCATTTCCATTCCTGTTTTGGCAAACCATTCCCCCTTTTTAAAACAATAATTCACATTGTTATTTAAATGAATTTATGTTTATAAAATAGAAGAAGGGGCTTCCTATGTTTCCTTCTCCCCTTCTTCCTTTGATTGGATATAATATAGACTTAAGGGATGGGGCATCAAGCAGTGATCCTGACGCACAAGTTGAAAGTCATGTATCAAGGATGATGGTGAAAAATTTTAGGGGACCACTTTCTGATTACTCTGCAGCCACCACACAAATTCTGAACTGTCTTTGTTGCTCCAGTTGCCTATGCTTAACCAAAAGATAAACAAACTCCTATCATATTAAGCAATAGTTATTTTTCATTTTCTTACCTCACAAACAAACTTAATCCTAAGCAATAATACATTGGTTTTCTGTAATTTACAAATAAAGAAGTCCTAGCTAATACAATATCTTCATTTATAATCACAATTTCTTTCTGCTTCTGCTTATCATACAAATAGATGTGAAAGAAATGTAGCTAATATCTCTGCCATTTGTTAGTTAATCACTGTCATTTTACTTAAACCAGTGTTCATTTCTTCATTCCAAATTGACCAATCCTAAAACTGATGGCATCTGACAATAGTGATGCATTGTGCTCTGTAGGATATAAACTGAATTTGGATGCATTAAACAGAGCATCTCTTTTCTCTGCACATTGATTTCCACTAATATCAACTGAAGCTTCCCATATTAACACTGGTAGACTGTGTCATAATAGAATGGAAGATAGTCCTTGAAAATTCTTCCACACAATGTAAGATGAATGGTTTACACAAGACTAGCATACCAAGTAAATGGCAAGTTAAAACTAGAAATAGAAGCTGTAATATTTAATAAAATAAAATGGAAACCATGGTTTTGTTTTTGGTTTTCCTGTATATCAAATTACTTAAATAACTTATTTTTTAAGGAGAAAACATTTGCTGGAGGTCTATATGCTAAGCCTTTAGCTCCTGGTAACTTGCCAACAGCATGTATTATTACCTAATTAGATGTGCTTGTTGTTTTCCCATCAAAATTGATTTGTACTATCCTGTCTCTGTCTATCCAACCATATAGTTGGAAGGAACTTGATACACCTTTGTTAAGAATCAAACTCCAGTAAATCAGAAACCTTTTCATATATCAGGAACACATAAATAAGAGGTCATATCATTTGTCTAAGATGATAATGAGGGAGAATTTTTCTATTTCTCTGGAATTGGCACTAGAATTTTCAGCTAAACAAAAACCAAGGAAATTAATTATCTGCATACTAGAGAAAGGAACCAAAACATCAGACAGTAGGATTTCCCACAGTCTATAACTGAGACCAGACATTAACAGTCAAGTCTTATGAAGAGGGAGAAGAACTGATCCTACCATGATCATAATCACCAAACTTCTACTTACAAATCTTGGCCAAGACACTGAAATCAGAAGGATGGAATGAAGGAGGTCGAGAAGGAGAGAAGGAAGATGTCAGAGAAATTAACATATCCAGCCTGGAGAGTATAATGTTCTCGTGAATGAAAATCCCTTCACTCCTTTACATAAAAAATAGAAAGGTGATCTCCTTTACTGGAAGCCAATTCACTCCTAGAGATTAAATGTTTACTTAAATAGAATGCTTGTCGTGCTAAGGGGTCTAGCTGGGTGGGTATTGGTTGGGAAGGAGAAAAAAAAATGAAAAAAAAAACAATTCAGAATAAAGATCAGAATGAGAGACAGGGAAGTGATTGAATTTACATACCTCACAATTTGGTATGACAAGGATGTTTGAGTTTTACATCAGTTAATCAGACACCTCAGAAGATTGTTGTGAGCCACTAAACTGTCATCTCTTCCAAAAGGCTGCCTGCCAGATAAGTGAATCCTAGTAAAATTAAGATGCTGAGAAGCAGAAGCATACTATTGCTGGAAGAATATGATTTGGATTGAAAATTTTTCAGAAAGCCAGATCTTCCAAATCAATGAACTCTGCAGGTAAGAAGGCAAGTAAAGGACTTTGACAGTATAAACTCATTCACCTCATGAGACTAGCAGAATAGAAAGGCCATAGATGATGTACTAGCAAATTGCAAAGATATACCCACCTCCAATGAATCTCTTCTCCTTGTTCTCATGCCCTGTATATTCTCTTTTCTCATTGAATCTTGGATATCCCTCTGAAACCAAAAGAATATAGCAAGAGTAACACTACTTAACTTCTGGGTCTGAGTCATAAGAATAAATGAAACTTTTGCCTTAGCCACTTGGACTTACTCTGGGGTATGTCACACTCATGTCAAAAGATGGACTACCTTGTGTTTGTCATGATGCAAGGAAGACTAAATTAGACACATTGGAAAGGGTGGTAAACAGATCCTTTGCCAGCTCACAGCTGTTCTATTAACTTCAAGGTAGGTGCCGGAAATGTGAGAAAAGAAGCCATCTTGAATACCCCAGCTCCAATAGATGCCACATGGAGAAGAAATAAGGCACCTAACAAAAAGCAGAGCCAAAGCCTCCTTTAAAGTGAGCCTGCCTTTTCCACACAAATGGGTAGCCCCATTCTCTTAGTCCAAAGAGATCTCTTCCATCCAGACCTTGGTTTTTTTGCTTCTACCCTTTAAGTCATTCTTCTTTCAATTTGTCCCTCCCCTGTCCCTTTCAGTCCAGGCTATCTGTGTTCTGCTCTTAAAAATTTCCTTAGGACTGTGTCATCTTTGCATGAAGTTCTTAAGGAACCAAAACATCAGACAGTAGGATTTCCCACAGATCATTCCTGCATAACTGTATTTCTAATCCTGACTGCCACTGAAATGGCTGACTGGATCTATGCTCAGTTAAACCCTCACATGAAGCCCTATTATTGGGAGACTTGCTTTCTGAAAACTCAGGGAAATCCATGATAGAGCTGCTTCTGGCCCTGATTGCAGAGCACACTTTCTGGACAGGCTCAGAATTCTCCAATGCATACTTCTGGTGCTTAAAAATTCATTATTATCTTCAGCAATAGGATTAAGACTCACCTTAGGCTACACTATATCTGCAGTGACTTTAACAAAAGGTCCTATTTTCAAGGGTTTATACCCACAGGAGTGGATTAAGTTTAAGAACATGATTTTTCTGGCATACATACCTCCAAACCACCATAAAGTGTCTGTATTATCAGCCAAAGGGGTGCTGATGCAAAATACCAGAAATCTGTTGATTTTTATAAAGGGTATTTATTTGAGTTAGAAGCCTACAGTTACCAGGTCATAAAGCATAAATTACTTCCCTCACCAAAGTCTGTTGCCACGTGTTGGAGCAAGATGGCTGCCAACATCTGCAAGGGTTCAGGCTTCCTGAGTTCTTTTCCCCGGGGCTTGTTTCTCTCTGGGCTCTGGTCCTCTGCTCTTTCCACGAGGCCAGCTGTGGATTATCAGACGTATGTTTCATCTCTCTTCCCAGGGCCTCTGCTGTGTCCAATTGAGCCTTCTCTTCTTCCTTATGAATCTGCTTCTCTAAGTGTTTACTTCACAGGCTCCAGGATTAAAACTCTCAGCTGCCATCTCTGCAGTGCAGTTTCTTTGTGAAACTGCCAACCAACCAACAAAGGGTGTGGGGACTAACATCCTACTAATGTGGCCCAATCAAAGCCTCGATCATTATTTAATCAAGTAAAAGTGAAGCCTCTGAATCCAATATAATCTAATATGCCAAGAGGAACAAATGGTTTGCAAATATAATCCAATATCTATTTTTGAAATTCATAAACAATATCAAATTGCCACAATGTGCTCACCAGAGGTAAGGGAGAAACAAATAGAGAAAGGTATAAATAAAACTCTATACGTAAAAAGAATACACAGTAGAAATTTACATCACTTTACATATATTTAATACATATTATTACTATAGTATATAGTATTAATATCCTAAAATTAGATCATATATATATTTAAGTAAGAATTTGTAAACATGCATATAAAGAAAAAAACAAGGACTGAATTTAAAACCTATCATGGGATCAGATCTATTTCCCTAAAAAAGCTGGTTAATCACTTTTATGTAGAAATCTACTAAGGAATAAAAGGATTTGCATTTACAGAATTTTATGTATATATATAATCATATATGAAATCATGGATTTTTTTGCCTTTCTTGAATATTAATGATTTGGTCTTAGACTTAATGAAGTATTTACCTTAGGAAGAAGGACTCCATACATGAATCAAACTATTTTGAATTTAATTGAATTTAATTGAATTTAATTGTCTAATCTTTTTTGTATCACATTTTTCAAAAAATTCCACCTGGAGAGGTAATATAGACTATAAACTTAAGAGTAAAGATTTTTAAGGTTTAAATATAAAGAGTAGTTGAATAATTAATAGTAAATATTCAAATAATAATCATTTCATAGCTAAGTGATGGCATTCAACCCATAGCCTAATGAAGAATAGGTGTAATGAGAATAATTTTCCCAAATAAAGACCTTCTCAGTATTTATATGATTTATTAATGGCCCCTCTCTGTCTGTCATTTTCTACTTCAAAATTCTAGTCTTTCCATATATCTCTCACTTACTTTACTGCAACCTACCTGTTCCCTTTATGTTTTGCCTCAGAATTAAAGTATATTGTGAAAATTAGAAACATTTTTAAGTTTGTCACTGATTATTTTCTACTCTATAAGTTGTGTGCTTCTGCTTTTAAAAGATGCTATCAGAAAACCTTGATGACCTTTTATTGGCAATTAGAAAATTCCTCTTCATATTTATTTATATACTGGGATTATTGAAAAAATCTTTAAAAAAACACAAGGCATAAGAAAATACAACAACTGCAATTAAAGATCATTTCAAGATAGCATGGATGGGGTGTGCAGAAATCATAAGCAAAAAGTGTTCTAGGTAGGAACAAAGATTGGTACATTTTAAGTATGTATGCAATACAGAATTCTTCCCTATGGCAAATAGTTAATTTGGGTCAATCATCCAATCAAGGATATCTAGACATCTGGAAAAACATAAAGGACAAATACTTAAAGGCATTAGAGAACTAACAAGTCAGTCAATAATTATTGGCCAGAACTCATGGAGAGATGGAGATGTCCAGTCATCTTTTGCTTCATAATGAACTACCTCAGATTTACTTCCTTAAAACAACAATTTTATTGTATCTCTTGATTTTGTGAATCTGGAACTTTAGAGGTATGGTTATTCAGTTCCATGAAGCATTCAACAGTAACATGCCTGGGTAATTCATTTGTTTCACATGATCTTGACAGAGGTCACTTTGTAGAGTTTTGCTAGATGACAAGCTGCTCTTGAAGATCCAGGAAAATCATCTTCTCTCACTTGTCAGGTTCCTTTGTGGATGTGATGGTTTGAAGCTGCACCTACCTCAGAAAAACATATTCTTAAACTTAATCCATTCCTATGGGTGTGGACCCATTGTAAATAGGAACTTTTGATGATGTTACTTCAGTTAGGAAGGTGTGTCCCATCTCTATCACAGTTTTTTAATCCTATTACTGGAGTCTTTTATAAGTGGAATCAAATTCAGACAGAGAAAACCACAGGGAAGTGAAATTAAGACATTTCCATAAAAAAAGAAGGAAAATGAAGAGCAATGTGTGGCAAATATGAAAGAATATTGCTTGTAAAATATTAAGAAGGAAAAAAAGGAGGAGGAAGAAGAAGAAGAGGACAAAAGTTTAGATAAGAAGAATGTATAACTTCAAAGCTAATAGAAGAAAATAAAAGAATAATAAATATATGATTCAATCCAAAATAAGGAAAGAAAAGAGAGTAAAATAAACAAAGAACAGGTGAGAAAATACAAACCAAATAGTAAGATGGTCTACTTAAAGGAAATAATATTTAAATTATTTAAATTATTTAAATAATATTTAAATCTTCCAAATATATAAACATTAAATATTGATTTAACCAGACACTGATATAGCCATTATATGTAAGGTAGGTTTGTAGGATTGTGTGTGTATGTGAGTGAAACACATGAATATAAATCAGTAGGGACATTGTTACTATTTAACTACCCAGATAAAATCTCTACCATGTTCTTTTCCCTAGTTAGGTATTCTCATACTACTTGGTCTTAGAAACCCTTTAGTCTCTTAAATATAATTGAGGACCCAAAGAGCTTTTATTTTTTAATATCTACTGTATTTATGAATATTTACCAGATTTAAATCCATAAAATTTTAAAATATTTATTTTTAAAACCATTATAATAAAACTATAGCATATTAATATAAATAAGTATATTTCATGGAAAATAACTATATCCCTCCCCCCCCAAAAAAAAGCTAACCCAAAGAGTGACATTGATTTAAATTTTTAAAATTCTCTTTGTCTGGTTTAATAGATGAAACCTGGACTCTCATGTCTACTTCAATAATCAATCTCTTGTGGTATTTAAATCAGTGGTGTACTGGTGAACCAGTACTCCGGAAATGAAGCCAGTCCTGATATTTAGTGTATGCTAATTTATGTAGTGCAAATAATTCCTACTATGCTGATTTCAAGCTAACAATGCGATGTCACTGAATGTGTGGTTCAGAAGAGTTATACTTATCTAACTCTCAATTCACTAATTCTCCTTTCATCTATGTCACTTCTGCTTTAATATGGTCCATTGAATTCTTACATCAAATATTACAATATTTGCATATCAGGATATTTATTTCTATCTATCTTTTTAAAAATCTTTTGGCTTATTGTTTATGGTCAGTTTTTTTCCCTTTTCCACTGAATGTATTTTCAAGCTGTATTTTATTACCTGAAACATAAGGATGTTTGTGTTCCATTCTATGATGAAATTTTTAAAATGTGAACCTTTTACCTGAAAATGTGGAATTACGTTTCTATTTTTTTTTTTTTACTGAAAGAACCTTTATTTCCTACTCTTTGCTGAATTTCGCTGCCATTAAATCTTTAATAAGGAAAAATGTGTGTGTAGGTGGGGATTCTTTGAGACCAGAAATGAAGGTGTGTCCTCTAGAGATGATTTATATTTGCTTATCTGTTTATCTGTATGACTGAGAACACTACCAGTGTTAATTTAAATTAGTGATTGAGGTTTTTTTAGTATGGCCCATGTGAATTTAAGCTACAGATTTTCAGAGGGTTGACATGATTATTTAGTTCTTATTTTAATTTTTTGACAGAACTAGATTTCAGACCTGTGATAATTCTTGCTGTCCCTTGAGAAAAGCTAATGAGATAAAAAGTAGTATTTCTACTTCAATATTATACTTGGGGCAGCTGTTTTGGTCCCAAATTTACAAATGAAGAGATTTTTAATAGATGAAGACTTTCTGTGTTCCTTGGACTCAGTCTCCTCTCCAAAAATAGTAAAGAAATTTATAAATTCCTGTTAACAAATTCAGGTAATGCCCTAGAGCAGAAACTAACTACAGTACCTCTCACATTTTCAGAATCTGTGCATTCAACTTATTTTGGCTTGATAACTCCTTACTTCTGGCTATCTTATTTACATTTTTATCCCACATTATTAGATTGTTGCAGTGGTTCAGTTCCTATTTTGAGATATATTGTTGTTTTTATAAACATTTTTGCTAACATCCTTAAACATCCCTAATAAAATTCCCTAATAAAATACTTGAAAGAATACTGAGTGAGGCTTCTTTTTATTTTAATATTGGTACAGCTCAAAAATGTAAAACTGTTAACCACTGATACTTCCATTCTTTACTTTTTTTCTTGGTAAACTTTTAATTTTAGGACAATGCTAGATTTATAGAAAGACATTGTGGTAGTACAGAATTCGCATTTATCCTACACCAATTTCCATGATTGTTAACCTCTTATGTTAGAATGATATATTTGTTAGACTTAGTGAACAAATATTGATATATGACAAAATAAAAGGCATACTTTATTTACTTTTCCTGAGTTTATACTGTTTTTTTTTTATTTTTGTTTTTAATTTTCCAGAACCTTTTTCAGGATTCCACATTGCATTTAGTTCTCAAGCCTCCTTAGGCAATTCTTGGCTGTTACAGTGGAAATATTTTTGATGATATTGAGAGTTTTGAGAAATACCACACAGGTAATTTATAGTAAGTTTTTCAGTTGGGATTTATTTGATATTTTCAGAGTTCAACTGTGGTTGTGGGGTTTGAAGGGAGTACCACAGAAGTAAAGTGTCATTTTCGTTGCATCACCTAAAAGGAATATATCATCAATGTGACTATCACTTTGACTATTGAAATGAACCTCAACCACATGACTTGATATAATATTTTCAGGAATTACCACTGTAGATTTCCTCTTTCTTCTCCCCTTTACTATATGTTACTCTTTCAAAAGGGGATGCTATGGGCACCCCAAAATTTAAAAATAGAAAAAAATATTTCACTTTCTCGAGGATGAATTATCTACATAAATTATTTGGAAATTTTCTACACAGATCATTTGTCTCCTCTGCATTTATTTATTTATTCAAGCATTTATATAGATCAGCATAGTCTTTGATATTTATTTTATGTATTGTTACGATATAATATTAATTATTTTGTTACTCAAAGTTTCCTCCTTTTGTGAGTGGGAGCACTTTCATTTGGTTCCTGTGTCCCTTTTACATAATCCCATTATTGTGTTAGTTTTTAGCAATTTCTTATTTTCTCGCACTATAAGATGCTTGTATATTTCCTTCTCCAATTCTGGAGTCATCCATTTCCCCTGAAAATCCCTGATGGCTTTGGAGAATTTTATTAGAAGCCAATTAAATGCCCATAGCTAATATAGTGTCATTGTTTCTAGGACCTCTAATCTGACAGAGCAAGAAGTACTAATTCCTGTATGTACACATATCTATAAATATATACATATATATATACATAAACACATACATATATATATATATCCACCTATATCTCTATTAATATAAATATTAATTCCTGATGATATGTTCAATGCTATTCCCTTACCTTCTGAACCTTTTTTCTTTCTCCCTTCGCTTGCCTGGAATCTATCACTCAAAAGTGAAAAGTCTGCCTTTTATCATCTGCTATCAATTGACTTAAATATTCAATTATAATATAAATATACAGTGGCATCAAAATTGTTAATTCACACCCACATGGAAAACGACTTTATCAACTAGTGTACCATCTTATGACATTTCCTTTAGCCTTTAGTCTTAGGGAAATCACACATTTCCAAAGTTTCTTAAAATAGCACCATTTCCCCCTTTACCTTCAGTGTGGTTGTTTCATTCCTTTGTAATAGATTTAGATTGTTTTATGATAATCTGCACTGAATTTCTGTCTACAAAACTGCTGACTTTTTAAAAATTGTACTACATTTGGATTTACTTTTTTCTGTAAAATCAAAGAATTTTGATAAATGTATAATGCCCTGTATCCACCATTATATTATCATACATTATAAAGACACTGCCTAAAACAACCTCCTGTATTTCAACTATTCAACCCTGATTCCTGAATCTCCAGAAACTATTGCTCTTTTTACTGTCTCTGTGATTCTGCCTTGTCCATAAACTCATATAGTTGCAATCATACAGTACATTACCTTTTCAGATTAGCTTCTTTCAGTTCACAATATACATTTAAAATTCATCCCTGCCCATTCCTCCCTGATAGCTTTCTTTTTCATCACTGAATAAAATTCAGATTTTTTGTGTTAGTTTAGCTAAATATGTATCTGATATTTTTATCTACCAAGATGGCAGAAGAATATATTATGTGGATCTACTCAAAGAAGTGATTATATTTAGACACATTTTATTTATATTTTTCCTCTGTTCTTCTAGTTAGAGAAAGATCATTCAAGAATTAAAATACATTCATGCTTGTAATTCTATGTGTGTTCATTTATCAATTTGATTGTAAACCACAAAGGCAGGCAGAACCTCCCTTTATACGTTTCTCTTACAAATATGTTCAGAAGCTTCAAAAAAATAGAATAATGTTTAGTATATAAACTATTGGGATGATTAAATTTAATTGCTGACTTTTTAGGGAATTACCAAAGTTTCAAAAGCTCCTTTCTTTTTTTTTTTTGTCTTTATTTTTTTAATGTAACATTAAAAAAAATGAGGTCCCCATATACCCCCAACCCCCTCATCCCACTCCTGCCCCCCCATAACAACAACCTTCTTCATCATCATGAGACATTCATTGCATTTGGTGAATACATCTCTGAGCACTGCACTTCATGGTCAATGGTCCCCATCATAGCTCCTTCCTTAAGGAGAGAGTCTATGTCTTTTTCATTTCTATGACTTTCATGGGGACTCTCAAAGGACCATTGAGAGTGAGTATTTAATAAATAATTCCAGAGTATGTGGATAAACAAAGAAACTATGTTGTCTTTCAAACTCAAATTAGATAAAAATGGGCTAGGCTCCACCTGTTCACTATGTATTTCCAACTTCAGTATTAGTAAATATTATGAAAATTAGAAGAAATATGAAAAGCCAATCATTTTTTAAATTTGTTCATTATTTTCTCCATGGCATTTTCCAACAATTAGTTTAACTTCTGAGGGCTAAGTTCAAACATTTGTAAAAGAGAAGGAATTTGATTTTAAATTATCTCTTTGTTTCTTTCCCTCTTTAGAATTTTGATTTTTTATTCTAGTGGTTATCCATGCTCTGTATCCTGATTACATCAAAAGTCATCTGATATGTAACAAAAATATCACAAACTGGATATTTTAAAACAACAGAAATGTATTGTTTCACAGTTGTGGATGTTACAAATACAAAATTTGTAGTGGAGAATCGTCCTACTAATGTCTTCTTGGCTTGTGGTGATTTGCCAGCAGTCTTGGGCTTCAGTCTTTGCCAGAATCATCACATGGTGTTTTGCCCTTTGTATCCTGTATCTGTCTCCAAATTGCCTTTTCTTATATAGAAAAGGGTACAAATGCAAGAGAGTTCTTCTGTGAGATAGAGCAGGGAGATGGGAATATGGGGAAAACCAAGTCTATAGACTGTGGTTAACAGCAATACTATCATATTCTTGCATCAATGCCAAGCTGTACTGTGTTGATAATGGAGGTGTATGGAAAAAGTGTGCCAAATGTACACTATGGACCATAATTAGTGGTAATAGTCTAATGATATTATCTCATAATCTGTAACAAATATTCCACCAGGGTGTGGAGTTGTGTGGGAAAGCTACATATCTGTATCATTGTTTTGCAAGTTCACAATATCTGTAACAAAAGTATATTTAAAATAAATAGTATGGGTTGGGGGAAAAATACACCAAATGTAAGATAAGGACTATAGTTGGTAGTAATATTTTGACGATGCTCTTGCATAGTTTGTAACAAATGTTTCACACCAATGCAGAGTTGGTGGAGGGTTGATGTATGAGACCCCTGTGTGATGTAATGTATGTTTATTTTGTAAGTACCCAATCCTTACTATACACCTATTGTTTATGTGTGTTCATGTATGAATGATATACTTCAATTTAAAAAATGAAAAAAAAAGGAAACTTGGAGTCATATTGGATTAAGGGCCCACCTGTCCAGTATAATCTATTCCAGTATGACTTCATTGTAACTTAACTAATTTTATTTGCAGTGACTCTATTCAAGTAAGGTCACATTCACAGGTGTGGGGTTTAAGACGTCAACCTATCTTTGGGGGGGGCACAATGTAAACCATAACACCTGATTAAATACTTTATGTAATTTACAATTTTAAATAACAAAATAGGGATAGTTTGAAAGAAGAAATCTAGTCTATATGTTTTCCCTTGAGAAATAAGTTGCAGCACTAAGAGTAATATTTTCAAATGGGGATTTGTGTGATATTATATTGAACTAGCTGACTTATAAATGCAAGTTCCACATGAAGCAGAAATTTGTTAGATTGTGCAAATAATTTTGTGTCTTTTGCCCTAGATTTTTTTTTAAGAATTATAATGGAAATTATTCAAAGTCTTGACCTTCCATTGCTAAAATCTGGGTGTATTTCCTCTTCATTCTCAGAGTGTGACATAAATCACTCTCCTTGACATTTTGCATGGTCTGCCATGCAGGCAGCCAACTTTTACAGATGCCCTTCCTGGCTTCAAAAACCTGAAGCCTGCAGGTAGCAGAAAATGCCAGGTTTCTTCTCATGCCTGAGAAGGTTCTGTTTGCTGTAGAAGAAATCTGTGTGCTGTGATAAATGCCACTGTGTCAAGTCAGCATGGTGGACTGTTTAACTCCATGACCTTCTGCAGGTAGACGGTCTCCCCTGTAGATTGTCTTTGACACAACCTATAACATAGAATGTCAACACCAGTCTGGCGAGTGGGATCTGTATTCATTTTGCTACAAAACAACTTCTTAGTATGGAGCAAAGATGCCTTACTTTCTCCAAGGATACTATATATTCTCGATTCCCTTTTTTCATTATACATGTATGTATAGGGTTTCATCTGTGAGAGTCTTCACTGGCTTAGGTTTATTCTGTCACCTTGCATCTCAAATGGGTCAAGGCCTAGGACCCAGTTTCTAGAGTAATTTTAAGGAAAGAGTTAAAGGTCTTGTCATTTTCCCCTATCTTCATAGCCAATGGAGTGGTTCTTAATTCCATTGCTGTGACAGTTTGTTACTCGGTTAGAATGTTATAATCCCATCCCATTCAAATATCAGCAGGTGACAGAAAGAAAGAAAAGTAAACACACTGGAGGAAAGTTGGTGTATATAAAGAGCTAATCTTAGTTTTTATTCATATTAAATAAATCTGTCTAACTTTGAAGCACCTTTTTGACTTATCAATTTTTTCTTTTGCCTGGCTTTCTTCTATTTGAAATGGTTTGGAAGATTTCTTTCCTTTTAAAATCACAGGAGGCTTTATTCATTTCAGAAAGTTTACATATTCAAAGTATTAAATTAAAAATATACTTTTTCATTATTGACTTATATAAGAATGTGTGAATTCATATATAAAACTCCAGTCTGAAAAAAGAAAACTCTTTAATCTGGAAAATTCATGTTGAAAATCCACTTAATATGTATATTTTGAAATAACCACCCAAGAAGCCAACATAGAACCACATGTGCCACATTCTCTTGCCTTACCTTCCTCTATTCTTGAGTTTTATTTACTATATACCCACTCTTCCTTCCACTAGCAAAACATGCTCTTGTCTGTATAACAGAAAGGAAGCAGCCTCTCTGTATTATGTTGTGAGGCACGGGTTATCAAGCTACATTTCATGAAACCAATTAATCATGCCACTTGTTTTTGTAAATAAAGCATTATTTTTTCATAATCATAGTCATGCTCATTCATTTATGCATTATCTATGATGTCTTTCACTATACCATGGCCAAGTTGGGTAGAAGCAACAGAGACTAGACGGCCCACAAAACTGTAAATACATACTGTCTGATCCTTCCCAGGAAACATTTGCCCATCTATGCTTCTATGTCACTAAGAAGCTGGGTGTTTTTAGTGAACCACCTGGTCTTTTCTGCCCTTTAAAACATGAGGAGATTGGATTACTCAAGGATAACACTCATCCACATTCATCCAGTCTAAATCTGGGTGTCTTGATTTGTGAGTCCGAATTCTTTCCAGTACCTTATACACTTATGTACATGTTTCAATCTGCTTTACATATTTTATTTAATTCAATCCATGCTTATTATCTGGCTATTTATGACTTTTGGGAGGAAATATAGTTAAGCTGAATCATAAAGGATACATAAGAATTAGGTAGGAAAGAGTTTGAGGAGGAAAGGTAAAACATTGCCAGAAATAAATTTTCACTGAATCTATGACATCTGTGACTTTACATGTCCCTCTATTTTATAAAACATTGCAAAGAGCAAACTCCTACAAGCCTATCGTGATATACTCTTGATTGTATTAAGCATTCTGATTCAGAATGTGAAAAAAATGTACATCTTACAATTTATGAAATATAACAGTAAGACACAATTGAAAAAGGCCAATGTGTTCATAGTGTAAAGAGTAAAAGGAAGAGATAGGGAAGAACTCAATCTGTACAGAGGCTTTAAGTGTTTTGGAGATTTGACAGAGGGACCCATGAGATTCTAAGGAGAAAAATGGATTTAGATAAGAGGACACATATTTCTTCTATAATAACAGGAAAAGAGGAAGAAAGGATTTTAGATGGTGGTATTGGTGGTAGTTTTTGGACATGGATGGGTAAGAAATTCTTTCCTGATAGCTTCTATTTTTTTCTGTGATGGATGGTATAACAGAGTAGGGAAAAGTTTGAGGAAAGTGGAGAAGATTTAAAATACTTTTTTCTAATAAAGGCATCTGCTAGGATATTTGGGAAATATTGTGGCACCTAGTTCAATTTGGTGACCTGGAATTTCTTGTGGTACAGATCTTCTCTGTTGAATAGATGGCGATACAAAATATTACACAACAGAAATGCAAGGAGCCTCAAGGTTTTTTATATATAAATATGTTAAATATGATATTTTTTATTTCCTAAGATTGGGGAGGGGAGGGAGATGGTGGCCAACAATACTATACTCTAAAGACTAATTAGGAAGACATTGGAGAAGAGTAACAGAAAACGTGTCTTGGCAGCTTTAGTCCATCACCCACCACTATACAAACTCAAAATAAATATATAAATAAATAAATACTTAAATAAACAAGGATGATTAAATTGGGAAATGAGACTGAAGAAAATGGACTATTCTCAGGAGAGGGGTCAGTATACTATGCATTGCCCTCACAGAGGAGGGGAGAGCTGTGTTTCTATCTACCATATATTCAGTTAGGCAAATTCAAGTCACCCTTTTGAAAGATTTATGTGCTTATGGTAAACCATTTTCTCAGAAAATAAACAAGCAAATAAGAATTAAAAAGCCCTAATTTTTCATGTTTGATGATATTTGTCATATAAATACACTTACTAGGGACATTTCAAGATACCAATATGAACACCTGACTTACAAAATTCCTAAATATTTAATAAATTGTTCTTGAGTCAGTTTGAACCAGCTCTGGCATACCCCCATGTGAGCTCACAGTGACCTGAGAAATGAGCTGTGTCTGGAGGTCTGTATAATACCTTAGAATGATTGGAAAAACCCAGGGATTTGCCTGAGATATCCAGGGGGCCTGGAAGTGTTCACCTAAGCAGGAGTTTTTCATTAATGGTGGGGAAAAAGAATAAAACACTGCTGGCATCCAATTGAGTCCAGCTTGTTCACTGCACAGTTACAGTTATTTTATTCACACAATTAAATCTGCCTTTCACTTTACTCAACATAATTGCTAAGAAATTCAACCTCAGTCATTATCGTGCTTCCTCTTCATGTTTATGGCACAACAAAATGACAGCGACAAGCTGGAGTGACTTTTGGGGCAAATTTGAGCAAAGTAGAGGAATTAAAACCATCATAAAAGGGATTTGAGTTCTGGGGAGCAGAAGTGTATTCAGAAAGTCCATGTACATCTGAGGCAGAGTCACTGCACAAACCCGTCATTTTCCCCAATGTTATAATTTGTGAAGCTATATTAGCTCACCATTACTGCTCGGTGCCTTCATTGAATAAAACAATCTCTGGGGTATAAGATGGAAAGGGTCTTTCTCTTGACAGCTTTTATGAGTTCTATTGTCATTACAACTTGCCATTGAAGCCTGCTAATGCTGTTTCTCTCCTTAAACATGCTTGCACTTCCTTGATCCTACAGAGGGCCAAAAAGTATTAGGATTCATGAATAGGTTTTCCTGCAAAATTTAATCTTTGTGATTTCCCTTAATGTTTTACACTGTTTTCACTTTTGCCATCTAAGCAAAGATTTCTGTATTTTTTTTCAGAGAAACGGTAAAATCTAAGAAAATAATGGAATTTGTTTTAAGATATATGGCAGATGGTATCATATAACCCAACAAAAGACATGTTTTCCATCTTAATCCACTTTCCTATGAGTCTGAGCCCATTTATAAATACAGAAGTCAGAAAAAGTCACTGTGTGAAGAAGACAGAGAAGCAACTCAAGAAACCACAGGGATAGGGGCAAGCTATAAGCAGAATACTACAGACTCCACAAGCAAGTATGGCCTTGCAGACTCCTTAATTTGGGACTTTTGGCCCTATAATTATGAGTGAATAAATTTGTGTCATTAAGAAAACCCATTGTGTGGCATTTGTTGTAGCAGCTGTGCAAACTAAACAAGATACTATTCTAAAGATGAAGCAATTAGGACATTAATATCACTATATCTTATAAGTGAAGCATCTAGGATTTGTGGGTACTTTTGGAGTGCCTATATGACACACTAATTCCTTTAATTGATAGCTTCATTTATACAGAGGCTCTCTGTATTCGTCAATATAGTTAAATAGACTCAAGTGGACTAGTCAGTCCCTTCTCTGAAGTTTGGAGTTTTGAGAGTATTGATTAGTTTCTCAGTGTTTCCACTTCTAAAATATATGTAACAAGAGGACATGACTGCCTAAATTCTGCACATCCATGTGGGCTGAGTGGCAGAGAAACTGAATCCAGTAAGAAATAAAACATATTGAAATCCAACAGGGAGAAAAGACAAACATAATATGGAGCAATAATACTTTTGTCTCTTGTTCTTGCAGAAACTGGTTTTAATCCTGCTCTTAGATTTTGTCAAATATCTATTGAACCAAGTGAAAACACTGAATCTAAATTGAAAGGGAACATACTGTAGTATTTTGTGTTCAATATTCCAAAGGCTAACTACTTGTGATAAAGAAGATGAAATTCTACATGAATTTTAAGCAGCCAAGATTTTATCTTAAATCAATATTTAATATTTCACTATCTATTAGCATGTTCAATTTATTGCTTGAATATCAAAGTTATGGACCCAATGCTTACTCAGATATGATCCTAAGGATCTTTATATATAAAGTGAAAATGATTTTCAAGCAAGTTTGGAAAAATACAAAATAGAGAAAAATTAGCATATTCTACAATATGTTATAGTATGTTACTTCTAAACCCCTCTTCTTCCTTATTGTAAATTCAAGCAGACAATTTCAGTTCAGCATCAAAGGAAAAATAGAGTTTTTAATAAAAATTTTAAGGTCTCTGAAGGAGATTTGGAAGCAGAGAAAGGAGAAGGTGACCTTTTGGGGAAAACAATGGAAAAAATTTTCTTCCATGAAACTCTCACTCACTTCCCCCCATTTATTAAATGCTATGGCTTTGTAGGACAAAAGGTGAACCTATGGAAAAGGAAGTCTTATGAGTAGTCTAGACCATTTTGCAGTTTAGCCTTTGAACTAAAGAGACAACAGGTATTTTTTCAAGGAAGATGTATGATGATTTTGAAGCAGAAGTTTTAACCAGCATTCATTTAGGAAATATTTTATAGGCTTACATTCTAGAAAAGGTAGATGGAAAAATAATTCAAATGTATTAAGTGCCATGAATAAAGAAAAAAGTATCAAACTATATAGGGTGGTAAGAAGAGATTGGGTTATGGAAAGTAGTTAAGAAATATGATATAATCAAACAGAGATATAAAAGATATAAAAGAGGAAATCATGTGAAAAGTCAAGAGCATGACCTAGGAGTTGAATACTGGAAAGATGAGTGAAATCTAAGGGATGCTCAAAGAAGAGATACCCTTGGGGAGGAGATGCTGTAATGAAAGATATCAGGTGAAAAAGACTTGCTTATGTTTAACAGTTTTGAGAGACTTCAATGATGAAAATTGCATTGAAATGTTTTACCAGATTTAACTCTTGTTTCTTTTGAATGTGAAAACATCCTGGAACTCATAACAAATTGGACTAGTTTTATTTGAATTACACATCAATTGTTTCAAAACCTGCTGTTGTCCATGTTTCACCTACCTTTCAACTGTGATTTTATTTTAAATTTCCTTCCTTGTTTGTTTAAGAGTATGGTTTTATACTTATCTTAGTTAAACTTTATCTGAAAGGAGTATAAGCATATAAAATCCATCAATCAAATTCCTTTGATTCTGGTTCGATGTCTATACTAAGAGCTTCAGATTGAGAGGGGGCTTAGATTTTATGGGAGAGATGGAAAGAACTGTTTTGCTTGCAGTTGTAGATACTTTTTGGTTTTTGGGATGGGATTTGTCCATCATCATCATTTTGTTAGTTGTCCTGAGCAAGTCCAAAGAACTGGAGAGTAGTTGTTGGCCACAACTCAGCTGAGATTCAGGGTTCAACGGGCATATGAGCAGACTGAAAACATATATTTAATGGGTATAGTGATAATTATACATTCAAATAAAAGAAAAAGAAGAATCCTGAGTAAGAAAATTATAAGTGATTTTAACTCTGTTATATCTAAAACCATCAACTAAAATTCCTTTTTTCACATCATCTGCACTTGATAAACATGAAATCTCTCCTTTTTGCCTTAAAATTAAAGAAAATCTGAATAGATCACTATTAAATAGCCAGGAGGAAAGTCTCCCTCAAAACTCACTTTCAGGGTGAAATGATACTAATTATCAAATTACTAGTAAACTACTTCAAATTATTTTGAATGTCATTCAACTCATTTTTGCCATTTTGATCAAAGGGGATTATGGAATGCTTTCCAAATTATTTATGGAGTTCTGGATATGCTTTTGAGGAGGAAAACTGTACAAAATTGCTCATTTAATTCATAATGACTCTCAATGAACAGTACTTCTTTTTGTTTGAAATCTTCCAAATTAGTAAATGTTATAATGCTCTCTAGAAATGTGGAAAAGGACAAGGGTCTATTTTAACACATAGAAAATGCATCATTTTTTCCCACTTGAATCATCTCTAATCTTCCTCATTCCTCCCAGTTTAATATAATACATTTCACTGAGTGATTTATCAGCTTCCTCTGTAGGTTTGCATCAAAAGAAAGAAATTGGATTTATCAAAAAATGTATCAAAATTTTAAATACGAACAAAAATATATGTATTTATTGTAGATATCATTTTAATATTTTCTTCATTACTCTTGCTTTTCTCATTCAGAAAAATCACCTTGACAGTAGATAGATGCAAATATTAAAATAATATGACTAAAAAGTAAAAGATTTAGCAGCAACAATCGATTTTTATTGTTGATATGAAAATCTAAACTGATGTCATACAAAATAAAGAATTAGTCTAAAATGACTTTCATACTCTACTCTACTCTATGGAATGAAGTGTTAGTGGCCTACCAAAATATGAATGATGGTTAAGTCCCAGAGCATGGAGAGATAGCTACCAAAATATAGGATCCTAGAGATTTCCTGGCTGTCTTGCTGCAAAATAGAAATTATGAGGTTATTCTTTTCCTTATATCCTATGGAATAAAAATTATTTAAAGAGCTGATTTTTATAAACTATGTGTTAAAGGAACATTATGATCAAGACCTCACAGATTGATGACTATAATTAATGTGGAACAGATCAAGTCCTGAACATTATGGTTAATGATCCCTTAAAGTATTTATGATTTAATATATCTAAAAAGATACTTTAAAAGTACAAATTTTCATTTTGAATGTTTGTCTGCTGAGCACAATCATTAAAAAATATCCATGTTTTCATAGGAAAATCCCTTGTATATAAAATAGAACCTATGTTTCCCTCAGAGTTATCCTTGCCCTGGCTTCTCACATAATTGTTAGGTTCTTTCTATCCATGCATCCTTACACTTTTAGTTCAACAGATAACACAGGTGGGTAAAAATAAAGAGGAGTGCTCATGAAAAAAAGGGGCCCTATATAGTGCTACTTAAAACTTAAGCAGTCATATGAAGATCAAAGTTCTAGGTTACTTTAGTGTATCTTTGATCTTCAAATGGTATATTAGGTTGTGTCCTCATGAGGCTAGAAGATTTACTGTTTCAACAGAATTTGTGAGATTTTGTGTCAATTTTTTCCTTTATTTTTCCTTTTTTTACTTAGCTGAGTCTCTTCTGAACTGACAAAATTTACTAAACTGTTTATATTTTTTAATGCCCTGTAGACAGTGCCAGAAAGCAACATTTCAGTCTCAAATTTTGTAACTTTTTAAAATTGTTTTTGTTGTTTTTTCTGAAATCAGGTCTCAATTGAAATTACTATGAAACTATTGAGCAATTGAATTTCATTTCTGCAAATAAAAGGAAACAAGTATAACTCCTAATTGTCTTTGGAAATTTTGCTCGGTGAAAAATATAACCTAAATGATTAAAAAGATTTCTGCTTTACCCAAATACTTTTAGGTTCAGACATTTGCAGGTAAATGAAAAGGGAAATATTAGTCAAGGTAATTTTTCTAAAAAGTTTTTAAACAGAAATATTGTTAGCTTCCTCCTTATCCCATCATAAAAAGATCAAAGGATTTTTAGAGCTAAGAGTAATGCTATTACATTTTAAGATAACTACTGATCAGAGGTACCTTAAAATCCATCTCTACAGCATGTAAAATGTTCTATTGTGTATATAGCTAAGGACAGTGATCTGCTTTCATCTTATTGGCAGAAAATGACAGTGACGAGATTAGAGTGTGGATATTAAAAAAAAAAGAAAGAAAACATTTTCTGCCTTTTACAGCAAAATTTTTATATATTTCATGTAGTTATTTATAAATACATAATGTAGTTATTTAATCCTCAAAGGAGATAAAGACACAAACCCATACCTTTTACAAAGTTCTTTATTTCTATCAATAACTTTATATTCATTTTCCTAAAGAAAGTTCAATCATTTATCTAATGTCATTTAAAAGCTAAACTTTATTTACTAAAATTTTATGTAATTTAGAATTCACAAGACATAAAAGGAAGAAAAAATGTCCCATAAACTCCTAATTTTAAAATCCAGAGATAAATAACTTTACCACTGCAGTGTGTATTTTTGAAATAGCTCTCACCTTTATACATATAATGCATACTCCTTTAAATATATATATATATATATTCTTAACTTACAATTTGTTACATAGAGTATATCACGAACATTGTTCCATGCCATTGCATATTATTTTACAACGTAATTTTAGTTGTCAGATATTAATTACGCAGCAGTTTTATCTAACCATTTACCTTTATTTCATTCTTTAAATATAATTTATTGGCTGTGAAGAAAATCCACAACAACATATTATAGAGGGATAAGTGAAAGGGTGGATTTTTATGGCTATTGTTGTTTTCTTTCCTAACTCTTTCTGAAATTTATTATTATTTTGGTTGATTTAACAAATATTAAATGAAAAACAACCTTATAATTACTTAGGAAAGAAATGTACTTTTCATTATAAATAATTAATCCTCTTCTGATGCAATGTGGAAAAAAGCTTAGCTAAAAAAGCAAAAGTTCTGTACATGGAAAATCACATGGTTACTTCAAAAAGAGAGAGAAAGAATAAATTCAGCCTGCTCATATTTGCTTTATCCATAGGAACTGAGTCTGATATCTTTCTAAAGTATGTATGTCTGCTTTAAATAGTTTTTCTTGATTATGCCACCATCTGATATTCTGAGAAGCTCAAACTCTTCCATTCAATGTTATTATACATTTCATCCAAGTAGCTCACAGTTCAAGGAAAGCACAGGCTTTCCTTTTTCATAGGACTTCTTCTAATCCTTTTGCAAGGTCAAAAGAACTGTCAGCAATTATGATATCAGTGAAACCTTCTCCAATTTTGGAAGTTACAAGTCCATCTGGTTTACCTCTTCTAGCTGTTGCTGCAATGTTCTTTACAAGCTCCTTTGAAATTCAGCCACAAGACAGACTAGCTAATTTCTCCCTTATCTTTCTTTGATTCTCTGCCACCCTGTCTTTCTCTTTGTTTCTAAGAGCATCACTGTTTCTCTGTGTCTATCCTCTCTCTTGTATTAGGGCCTTTGGTGAAAATTGCTTTAGTGTTTCTGTCAGTCTACTCTAAAATTCACTTTTTTCAGAGCCACATAACATGAAAACTAAGACATCTATTTCTTATTTTTTTACTTTTCAATTTAATGTAATTTAGTTTATTTTTTATTAACAACTTTATTTCAAATTCAAAAAAATTGAAGAACAGAAAAAAGCAGTTTAAAGAGTTATGGAAACATTACTCCTAAAATGTTCTTTTTAAAAATTTTTTAGATTTATTTATTTATTTATTTCTCCCCCCTCCCTCCATTGTCTGCTCTCTGTGTCCATTCGCTGTGTATTCTTCTGTGTCTGCTTGTATTCTCATTAGGCAGCTCTGTGAACCAATCCTGGGACCTTCCGGAGTGGGAGAGAAGAGATCATTCTTTTGCACCACCTCAGCTCCTTGGTCTTCTGTATCTCTTATGGTATCTCCTCTGTGTCTCTTTTTGTTGTATCATCTTGCTGTGCCAGCTCTCCACATGGGCCAGCACTCCTGCATGGGCTAGCATTCTGTGCAGTCCAGCTCTCCACATGGGACAGCACTGTGTGTGGGCCAGCTCACTAAATGGGCCAGCTTGCCTTCACCAGGGACCCTGGATATTGAACCCTGGACCTCCTACATGGTAGACAGGAGCCCAATTGCTTGAGCCACATCCACTCGCCCCCTAAAAAATTCTTTTTCAGGCACTTTTATTTCATCTATTTCCAACTGTTAACTCAGTTGTTTCACTAGTGTTCAGAAAGATACACAGATGAACACGGATTAATTAAGTGACATGGTCAAGGTCTCCTTATTAATGAAAAATTGAAGAGAAAAAAGTGATTAATTACATTCATATATCACAAAACCAAACCCCATATTCTTTTTCTATCTGGAAAATTAATATTGTACCAACTTGGCTTTTGCTACAAAAACTTAGAACGTTGTCATTAACTACAGTCCATAAATTATATTGGTTATGCTTTTCTCATGAATCACCACATTCTTACTGCCCTTTAGCATTCTTATATTTGTATTATTAACCACAATCCTCATCTACTTTTAAAATCATTGTTGTATATTCCCAAAAGTAACCTCAAGCTTTCCTCTAACTAACATTAATCTTCCTAGACTACTCCTTTTGGCCACAACTACATCCATAGACAAAAGTGTTTGTTATGTTCATTATAATATGCTGCCATCAAGTCCAACCATTACCAGAGATTTACATTTGACCTTATTATACAGCCTACACATATCCAGCATCTTCTTCCCCTTCTCATCTCATATTACTTTTATTAATGTTTTTGTTACTGTTTTGCTTATTTGTACAATTAGCAGGACTATCACTACCATCTTCCTTTTTCTATGGCTACTCTTTCTTTTTCTATTAACTTTGTAACTTCCAATATGAACTCTAGAGTATAATGAATGTTTTATATCTACATATGTGTGAATTTCATCTCTATTCTTGATTTGCTACAATTTAGAGACTAAATCTCTCTTACTGTTCTCATATAAAATCTAGAGGACCGGTAAAAACTATAGTAAAAGTAAAGCAAAATTTTGGTTTTCTCAAACCAGAAATTACAAAATACTTATCCCTCCCTTCTCCCTGCATACACAAACACACACACACAAATGCAAACACATTCACAGCAAACTAAACTTTTTACTTAAAAAGAAACTTCATAGTTTGAATCAGGATTAGTCCATACTGTCTCTACTTATTCACCCTCCATATCTACAATGATGTAAAATGAGAACAAATTTTACCACAATTCTGAATTCCTGTAAGATCAGGAATTTTAATCAGTAGAAAAATAGTAAAAAATATTTTATATTTTCTTAAGGGTTGAAATACAAGGTTCTGAATTTTTAAGTGGCTAAAATTTTGATTACACCTCTTTTTTCCATCTTGGGATGACAGTAAGTCTCTGCTCAGGGCAGGCAGCTAGGGATGTTCTCTATTTATAAGGCAGGATCATTACAAGTGCAAGGACAGATTCGCAAGATACAGAGGAGAGTCAGTTCCTTCTCCTTCATTCCAGATCCTGCCCTTGATTATTTGGCCCCAGTACTACTTCCTTAGATCACTTATCACATAAAACAGAGACTTCTGTGGGGGTAAGGATTGTGGGCTCTGGAGTCAGACTGGATAGGACTGACTGACTGAAAACTGAAAGTTGCTGTGCAGACTTGGACATATCACTGAACCTCCCTTTACCTCTTCTTCTGCCTTGAAATACTGCAATAATAGCAGTACCCACTTTATAGTATTGCTCTGAGGAGTAAAAACTTAATCTGTGAAATATACCTACTGTAGATAGCACTCAGTAAATGTCATTACTTACCAACTCCAAGCAGAGAGAATTTATTTCTCTTGGGCATCTGAAGATATAAACACCAATTGTTGGAATTGAATTGATTTTTATTCCCTTCCTCACCTTAGTGAGTCAAATATCATCATTTTGTTTTTCAGGTTCTAAATTGAAACTTTGTCAAAACTTTCATATTTATAAGACTTTAAATATTAACTTTCTTTAACAGCATCTGGCTCACTGTTTACTTTGCTCACTTTTGTGATTCCAAAGTCAGGAGATCCTATGCCTTTTTGTCTGTCTTTCAAATCATAATTTATTGTCATTATGGTCATAAAAAGTCATACAAATTGAATATTTTATCCTTTCCCAAAGCTGTAGAACCACCATTGATGGGACAATTGAAAAGACAGCCTCTCCTTTCAAAGAGCTCCCAAGAATTTTCTGTAACTATTAATGAGCTTTGAACTTACCAAGGAAAGACATGGAAAAATGGAGAGACAGGATAATCTGGAAAGCCTTAAAACAAAGCAACTTTAAGTGAAAAAATCTTCAGGTCTTCTCCAGTTTTAGAAATTTTAAAAAGATTTATTCGATGCTATATATTTACTTTCTCTAAATTGTCTGTGAGGCAGAAACAGTAAAAAGCCTTTCAGTGCACTACAACATGTGCCACAGAGAAGCTTTCAGGTTATTTCTCTTTCATGCCTTATGCTGCATTTGGAGCAGACTCCCACTATATATGTTGCAATTGCATTGTGATTGGTGTGTGCCTGGTACACAACTGCACATCATAAATAATGAAAAAAGAACAAACTAACTTTAGAGATAACATAATTACCTACTTTAGGATCAATTAAAGCAATAAAGATGTTAAATTTACCTGATGTTTCCATTAATTTGGTACATGGTTCCAAACAACTAAATGCCACTGTACAGAAAGATTCAATTTACCATATGTTGCAATTCTAATGTAATTGCCATTGATCACTAAGTCACATTCCCTTTGTTAGATGATTAACAAGTGTAGTAAACACTCTATTATTATCCAATAGCCACAGATCATGTACAGTATAACATGAGAGGCAAACACTTAATTTTGCCGAATAAAAACACATAAGAACCTTCTCATTCTGTTTATGGTAACTGCAAATCGCATTTGTTTACTGACCCATTATCCTATCAATTTGTTTGTCTTTACCAAGAATGCCTTATTCCTATTTCTTTCATTTGGGGAAAATATGATGATATTCCTTTTAATTTTAATAACCGATCCTCAATTCAATTTTAAAAGATATTAGACATCCTCTTATAAAAATATTTAATGCCACAGCAATAATAGAATGAAGTAACTTATATCCAATTTAATGAATCTCCTCTTTATCAAATGAATACTGACTGCTAACAGGCAGCAAAGTCAGTTTTGTGAAGCTGCTTTAATATTTGAAACGTATGATTCCCTCTGGCCCCATGTTTTAGTAAAGCAGTTCATCCAGGATCAGTTAGTTTATTTCATGAAGCTCAAAACTGAAAGTCAGAAAGTGCTAATATTCTAGGCACCCTGTCCCAGCAAATCTTTGTCCCAGGTTGCTGCCATTTGTATGAAGGAAGCCATATGGGGAAGACTATGCATTAGATCTAGCCAAAGAAGAGGTAATTGGCAGAAGCACGTGTAAGTGATCAGGCACAATTCTGAGCAAGTTCTTTCTTTATGTACTCAACTGAGAATTCTGCAAAGAAGCTGCATGGGGCCAGTGGGCTTTATTGAATCTCCCTGTGAAAGTAATGGCAAGTGGAAGAAAGAATCCCTGACTTAACCTTTGTTCTGTAGCAATAAAAAGAGTCAGTACTGGATTTTAAAAAGGAAAGAAGTAAAGGAATCTTGGAGCCTGTTCAGCTAGCATCTAACAGAAAAGGAGAATCTTTGTGGGACCACCAAATCACAGAGCCTTTTCCTGACCTGTCAGTCAGTTTAGTTCAGTTCTCTTGATGATGACTTAATGTCTCCATTTCTTGGTAAAGTATGGGTCCTCAGTTTCAAATTCCTGCCTTAATCTGGAGTCCCATAATCTTTTACTTAAATGACTGCAATGACCTTTCATCACTGTAACATGTCTCATTGTTTCATGCATGTCTGCCTTCTATGCATTTTATTCCCTGTAATCAGAAAGACCTATCCGAATTTCAAATCTGATCATGCCATTCGACTGGTTAAACAATAGAGTCCCCAATTTGTCTTTGGACAAAGTTGAAAAGTATTATTAAGGTTTAAAGAGCCCTCTTGTTTATTTGTACAGCTTCATCTCTTACTTCTCTACCTACACTTTATGATCTAGCCATATGGAGGTTTATTCCATTCTTCCACCATACTATGCCATGCCCGCCTTTAGTGGACCTTCACAAGTGTTGTTCCTTTTCCTCCTCCTGTTCTGCTCTTTTCCAAGTAACTCCTGCTAATCTTTCTCATCTTCTCAATTGTTACTTATTTGCAAAAGCTTTTCTCCTGCTCTTCTATGAGGTTCTCCTTGTTCCCCCTCTGTGGCTCTGAAACTCCCTGTGATTTCAAATCCAAGATACTTTTCCCATGCTATTGGTATTATATGTTTACATGTTTATCTTTATCAATAATTATTAGGTCTTTGAGGTGAGAGGTTGTGTTTTTCAGTGCTATATCCCCATAACCTAGAACACCATATACTATATAGTGGGTGTTCAAAAAATAACGACTGAACAAAATATATTTGAAAATTCAAAATATGTCAAAGCTTTTATTTATTTATTTTTGAAGTACCGGGGGCCAGGGATTGAACCTCTAGCCATATTACTCTAATGACTGCAAATAATTTCAATCACAATTAAAATGCTTGCAAACAAAGACCAGGTCCTTTTATGCGGGAAGCTGGCATTCAACCACTGAGCCACATCGGCTTTCCTGAGTTATTTTTTTCATTTGTTTTGCTTGTTTTTTGTTTTTCAGGAGGCACTGGGATCTGAACGGGGACCTCTCATGTGAGAGGCAGGTTTTCAACTGCTTGAGCCACATCTGATCCCCCAATGCTTTTTACGTTCTATTTATTACTCTCTTCTTGAAATTAATATCATTCTATGAAACTCCAGCTCAGGTTATATATTTGAAGTATCTGCATGTATTTTCAGGTGAGAATTTCATCCTGATGACTGACTGCCAGTGATCATCAGCTCCTGCCACATGGCAGGGCACACAGCATTGTCTACTAGGCTCTTCCTTCTCTTCCAGATTCCATTGATTTCAGCTTCTTGCTTCAGTGGCTTTTTTCCCCTCTCTCTGTTTAAATTTTATTGTCTTTTAAAGGACTCCAGTAATACAATTAAGACCCATTCTAATTAGGTGAGTCACACTTTAACTGGAGGAGCTTTATCAATGGAATGGATTGGATTTAAGAATATATTTTTTTCAGTGTACATATAACTTCAAACCACCACCCTCCAGACCCCAAAAAGACATGTCATTTCCATATGCAAATGCATACATTCCTTCAAAAGAACCCAAAAGTTTTAAGTCATTTCAGTAACAACACTAAGCACAAAGGCTCATCAAAATCGTTTATGGGCGTGATATGCCAAGGAGCACAATTCCCTTCTTGTCTGTGTACCAGTGAAAAGTAGAGAAAAGTCATCTGTTTCCAATATACAAAGCCAGGGACAGGCAGAGGATAAACATACCCATCCTCATAGGGAGAAATTAGAAGAAAAACAGGGATCATGGAAACTAAACATTCTAAAACCCTACAGGGCATAGTCCATTAGATTTCAAGTTCTGAGAGTCATCTACAGAATGATGTTTTGTCCCACAGTCCTGCTAGAGTGTCAGCTCCACCCCTTCCAAGTGCTTGTGCAGTGGCTATGCTCTCCCTGAACCCTGGGGTGAAGTTTCCATCCTCTTCAAGTATTGGGGAGACAGCCAGGCTCTCCACAATCTCCAGGCAAGGAGGCTCCACCTTCTGAGAAAACTGAGGTGATGTCCAGACTCTCTGCAAACTATGGGGAATATGGTCTATCCTGTCTGAAGACTGAGGCAGCAACACTGTTCCTGAACAATGGAGAAGAAGGTCCACCTTCTCCAAGTGCTGGGAATAAAGACCCTTTCCACAAACATGGGAGTGTCTGCTCTTTGGTGTAAGAAGATGCCTTTGTTATAGATCTCATCTTTCATGGTTCTACCTTTGCAGTGATTTTTCCTTCAGTCTTTCCCTTTCTGCCCCTTTTGGTCCAAGATGGCAAGGGGTCCATTCACCTAGATCTCACAAAAAACTTGTCAGTGTTACATTAGGACACAGGAGTCCAAATCACTATGTGGTAGGACTTTCCACAGATACCTTCCTGGATAGCTGTACCTCCAGTCCCGACTTGCATTGAAATGACTGACTGGGTCTATGTTCAATTAAATCCTCACATGCAGCACTATTCTCTGGGAACTAGCTTTCCAGAAACTCAGAATTTACCAAATCATCAGTGTCTGGTTTCTCTGTGCCCAGGAGTTCAGATCTCAATTTATCCCTTTCTTCTCAGATTTTATTGTAAACTTCAAAGAGAAAGCAGGTTGAATGCACCACACTTAGCTTGGAAATCTCCTCAGCTAAATATCCAAGCCCATTATTCTCAAATTCTGTCTTCTATGTAACTTCAGAACTCAATTTTATCAAGTCTCTGCCACTTTAAAACAAGGATCACCTTTCTTCCAGTTTCCAATGACACATTCATCATATCTGTCTAAGGCCCTATCAGAAGTAACTTTAGCATCCGTATTTCTACCAACAGAATCTTCAGTTTACTCTAGGTCTTTTCTATCAAGTGCCTCATAATTCTTCCAGCTTCTACTCATTACCCAATTCCAAAGCCAATTTGTGGTATTTGCAATAACAGCAACTCCGTTCTACTGGTACCAAATCTATTTTAGTTTTCTAGGCTGCTTAAAGCAGATACTATGAAATTGGCTACCTTAAAGCAATGGGAACTTATTAGCTTACAGTTTGAGTGAGAAAATGTCCAAATCAAGCCATCATCATAGCAATGCTTTCTTCTTGAAGACCTGTTTCTGCCATGTGCCAGCATATTCTGATCTCTCTCTTTTCTTCCAGGTTTCACTGATTGCTGCTTCTTGCTTCTGAGGCTCACTCTCTTTCTTTCTTTCTCTCTCTCTCTGAATTTCATTCTCTTATGAAGGACTTGAGTTAAGAGGATTAAGACCCATTCTGATTCAAATGGTTGACACCGTAACTGAAGTAGCTTCAGCAAAAGATCTTACTTAGAATGGATTTATACCCATAGGAATGAATTAGATTTAAGAACATGTTTTTCTGGGGTACATATAGCTTCAAACAACCACATATACATATGCGTATATTCTACAAACACAATGTATACTTTGGGGGTATTACCTTAATTTTATACATTTCTAAGGTTATATTTGAGTTGAGTGGAAATAATTATAACTTACATGTGAATTTTAAAATATATGTTTTAGTGCAATAGAACTAATAGAAAAAGTTCCCTGGTGCTGTGAAGAGAATCCAAAAATTTACTAATGGCAAACTTCTTGATTTTGCAAGGGCGTTGATTATTTCACAACTTCTGTTGTCTAATCCTGCAACTACATGCTTGACATTACTCTTAGAAGCATCCAAAAGTTATCCAGAAATCAAATTGTATTTGATCAACTGAGTTGTAGTTAAGTCATTTATGAATCATCATGTCAGGATAAAACATTGTGACTCTTAAGAAATCATGCAGAAAATGTGCATCTTATTTTTAACATATTGCATCCCCTGGGCTTTAGTAATGACCAAAGAAAGCAATTGCAGATGAGTTATATTTGTAAAATATTATTATGCAGCCACAGTTCACAACACCAACAAATACCTTATGCCTGCCTATCTAAACTGCTGTAACACATAAAAAACACTTCAATGAATAGATAACTTGCATGTCTTTAATAAGTGCCCAAAAAGTGCCATCTTACTAAAACATTGGACTTTGTTTTCAATGAGACCTGAATGGGAAACATCACCACATTGTCTTTATCTTCTATTATGACATAAAGCTTGGCATTTAATTTTAGTCTAGGATATAGCAGGTGAATTTAATACTATTGGACGCTTTGTGTGCTTTTGCTGCCCCCTTAAGACAAGTAAACATAAATAAAAAGCTAGTGAGAACCTACATTTTCCTGAATTACCGTCTCAGACATCTGTTGTTACATCTCTTTAAAAAGTAAACAAATGAGCAAACCAAAATCATACGGAAAAAAATACAGAAATACACAAATGGAGAAATTTCATGATTAAATTATAACAATTAAATCAGTGTTTTGTTTTATTGTTTCACAATCAATGAAAATATTAGTTTTGTTTAATGGTCAGAAAAAACATGTTTTTATCTTAAGGCAATTAGCATATAAGAATTCTTTTAAAATTCCTATAAAGTTTGCGTACCCATTTAGGTCTGGTATCTTTTTATGATTTTTTAAAGAAATAGGTCATTAAAGAAAATAACACATCTTCATTTATATGCCTTAATTATAAAAATTGTTCTCAACCCTTTACTATAGTGTATCAACCTTAGCCATTTCAATAAAAATGTGTATAACTCCTAAGTATTATTTGTGGAAAAGTAACATTAAATTTGAGATGATACATGAAACAAACATTTTAAATTAAAAATATAATTACATTAATTGCTTATAAAATTTGAAGGAAACAGAATATAATGTGATGTTTGCTATTGGCTTTAGTTCTCATACAACAAACATCAGAATAATTCTGGCATAATTAGTCCTTTAAAGCAGGTTTCCTCTGTAGAGTATATTAACTTTTAATGAGAGCAATATTTTGGTTTTAATTAAAATGCATCAACAAATACTAATCTATAAATAAACATTGAACAATTATGACAGTGAGGCTAAATAACTGCAAAGCATCCTTGCTTTTATTAGAAATATAATACAATATGGAAGAGGTAATCTATAAACACTAATAAGTGATACTGAAATTTTCCAGACTCTCAATATATTATCATTCTAGTAAAATCAGAAACTGCATTAATCTCATTTTTCTTTCAGGTTCAAGAATTTAATCCTTTATTGATCTAAGCAGAAATATTCAATGGACATAAATACTCCTTTTTTAACTTTTAATTTGGTTTTTATAGAAAGAGCACTTGAAAAATAATGCAAATATACATTATACTATGTTGAAGACAAAATTAGAAGCTTTATGAAACTATGCTTTATTTTTTACTGCAACTAGGGCTTAAATAAAACAGCTATTGCAATTCATTTCTGCCAAAGTGTCTCTTCTGTCATTTCACCTCCAATAACTAAATAATTCCATCACAAAAAGTAGCGTAAGTGATTCATACCTATTCATTGTGCAGAAATTTCTTTTAAATAATTTTTTTACAATTACATACTAAAAAAATATATAGCTGAGAAGGAAGTGTGTGTGTGTGTTTTGAGAAGGTAATATACTGAATGGTACTGGAAAAAGAATAGTATGGAAGTCTTCAAAGTGGAACATGTCAATCTGAAGGAAGACTCATTCATCAGAGGGACTGGACTTGAAGAGTGCTTCTAGGCCAGGGCAAGACTGATTCATGTTTGTGATAGATGTTGATGGTGAAAGTAGAACCAACTTGAATTAGATTTGTCCTGGATTGTCTGGCTTTTTAGGTTCAATCCCTGTGGTGAAACCATTATCTCCTTACTGCTGTCATTGCATCTCTTATCGTGTACAGAAGATTAAAAATGGGTGTCAGAGCTGGGCTTGCCCAATAACAACATGCAGGCTTTGACTGCAAGCAAGAAGCTATATCAATTCCCCTTTTACATCTGCACCAAGTACCAGAGAGTAATCAGATGTATCAGCAAGAAGCCTCCCCTCACTCTGAACAGACTGACCAAATCAAGCGGGGTGATTTCTAAAATGCCTTGCCAGAATGTTCAGGCAGTCAATGGGCTTTTCAGTTCTGCCACTAAGCTGACACCCCTCAAAATGATGTTAGTTCCTTAAATGGACATTTTTTGCCTTCTCCATACAAAACTTTAATGATTCAATTGCAAAATCAATGTGCTGTCAGGGACACAAAAAGCATAGTACTACTTACTTGACCCATGGTTCTCGCAGTTATGATCATTTTTATATAGGATTTTAGAATGCAGGGGACATTTTTAAAATGTATTTTCTCTTTATTATTGTAACAAACTGACATGGTGAAAAAAGAAAGTTAGTATTATTCTTTCAATACTCTGAAGAAGAACTTGCACAGAATCTTCTTAAAATGGAAATATAGAATATATGTAAAATTTTAAGGATGGTAATATAACATAGTGGAAAGAGACATGAGAAGTGAGCTCAAAATTTGGTTCCATCTCTCTCTAGCCATGAAACCATGGGCAATTTACCCTTCTTGTCTTAATAATAGCATCTTTATATGAAAACCAGGAATAAAAATTTCAAACACACAGTATTGACCTACTGAATGGTGGGTAATTTGTGAAGCACATGACCTGATACAGTGTAGATACTCAATTAAAGATCACCTCCTTCCCTGGTCCCTTCTCATCCCCCTACCTGCACATGCTGAGTAACTGTTTTAGTTTTAAAATACAAAATTTAGAAGGCAGGGAGCAGCTGTGGCTCAAGCAATTGAGCACCTACTTCCCACTTGGGAGGTTCTGGTCTCAATTCTCGGAATTTCCTAAATATATATATATTCAGAAGGCACCTAGAATTTCATCCAGTCTGGAATCCCGGAAACCTGTTTTTAGGATAAGGAAGTGGAGGCCCTGATGGATGAAGGTATCAAGATCGCACAGAAGGAATTTTTCAACAGTATGTGCCAGATTGCATCCTATATTGGACAACAGGCTCTAATTTGGAAAGAAAGAACTTGGATGAGATCACTGTCAATTCATATGACAACTTTAAACTGGCAAACAATTGTTAAAAGAGATAAGAAGAATTTGGATGAACCTTCTATACACAGGGAACAAGCTTGATAAGGCAATTTCCAAAATTCTGTTTTGGAAGTCCCACAATTTTATAGCTGTACAATTTGTTCCTAATGCCTATTTGTGTCTTTGCCGTCTTTAATAAAGTTCTTTGGAAGTTTCAGATGTCTCCTATTAAACAAAGCAGATTTTCGTGTACTACTGGGACAGATGGTTAAAAGGTGAGTTGTGCATCCCTGGCAGTCTGCTTGTTAATGGTCCAGAAAATGAATGAAAGACTTCAAGGGAAGACAAAATTCAGAGCAGCAGTGATAGTACTGCTTGTTCCTGCCATTTATTTCTGGAAATCCTCCTCCCAGTGTTAAACATCAGAAAATGCAGGTTTTGTTTTATTAATGGAAGCTGTATGGCTTTGTACATGCTTAGGGATAAAAATTAGACATATAAACATGGAGAGCTATGGTGTAATTTTAGGCACAGCATTTTATTTTATATTTGCATTTTTATCATGATGCTTACAACAGATTAACAAAAATGCATCTGCATTTGGGCTTTGCAATAATTATTAGGAAATATAGACTTCTCATAAGGATCTTTAATATCTTCTCTTTTTGTATATAGAACAATACCTGACAAGGCACAGGGTGGTATCATTTAATTGGCTAAAGTTATCAAATTAAAAAGTCAACTTTGGTTATCTCACCTTTTTCCCCCCACAATTAGAAGTAAACTCAGGTTTCCATCACTTCCAGGCTTAAGGTTTCTGGAAAAACTGACAGTCATTTTTATCAGTGCCAAATATTCTCAAGTGTTAGAGCTCAGAGAGTTCCCTCAGCACAGGTCTGCTCTACTCTCAGTATCTTTCAGGTTTTAATCCTCTTTTGATACAGTAGCTAACGGAATGGAGCTCCCGAAAATGAAGCCTGGGGAGGTCTGCATATAACTCACACTGAGGAGTATAATTGAGCTCAGCTTTTCACACGGTTCTAATTATATGTATTCAGTGTTCTCGCTGCCAGGAAAAGTGAGAACTCAGGATCAAGGTTATTTTATCAGAAAGGTGAATAATATTCAGACTTTGTTATGGCAAACAATTGTGTATATCGCTATATTAGGGATTGGAAAGGTCAATATATAACCTTTAAGACAAATATAGATTCTTTATGCAGATATTTAATACAGGTATGCATTCATTGAATTAAAGATTTAATGACAAAAAAATGCAAGTTTTGTTAAATTCGATTAAAAGCACTTCAAAACACTAAACAATAAAATGTTAAAATGCAATTTTATACTTGTGCTTTTGTTCTTTTGCTTATCTGTGGGCTTATAGTTTTACTAAGAAAAAGTTAAGAAATGAAACAAAATGTAATAATATTCAAAATTTGATATTGAAAAGAACATATGTGGATCAGTGTTTCTTAACATAATGTGCTAATCAGTGTTGCACAGGAAAAATATCGTCAGATCCATTTAGGAAAAAATGTACTAAATGAATCTTGCTCAAGGACATCTCAAAGTCTTTATTAGTGAACATTACAGTCTCCCAAACATGATATTCTATGAAGCATGCGAGAGTTTGATATTATTTATGAATTCTAAAAAGAGATATAGATTATGTTTGTAAATTGGTCTATTCCTCTGGGCATGACAACCCTTTGATTCAACCTCTGATTAAATTATGTCAAGATTAGGGCTTTGATTCAACCTCATCATTAGAGTGTGACTCAGTGTTGAGTCCCAGCCCTCTTGGTAGGCTGATAAAACAGACTCTCACATAAAAGTAGACATACAGAGAAGTAGATACACAGAAAAAGAAACAGCAGAGAAGAGAACTTAATTTTGGTGCCGGAGCCCCAGGAAGACAGATGAGACTGATAGTTTACGGCTGCCCTTGTGAAGAGAACAGAGCAGCTAGGCCCAGAATAAAAATTAACCCCAGAAGAGAAATGAGCCCTATACCAGCCTACAACTGAAATAGGAAGAAGCTGGATTCATGGAGCCTCACAAGGAAAGAGGAAGGTTGAACCCTGGGTTTGAACCCTGGACCCTCCATATGGTAGGCGGACGTTCTATCAGTTGAGCCAAAGCCGCTTCCCCCATTGTGATTATGAGAGCACATTTTCTGACTTCACACAATCTGACTTAGGAACTTAATTCTATCACTGAATAGCTGAATGGTGGTGGGTAAAGTATATAACCTCTCTAACCTCAATTTTCTTGTCTGTGAGATGAGCATAGTGATTTCTGATAGGAAAGATGGGATAGATAAGAAAAATAACCAAATTGTTGCTTTAATAAGGCCTAAGTTAAGGAGTCCCTTTAGATATAAATACATGTGCTTAAGTGCTTTGATAAAATAGGATTCAATAGAGAAAATCCCCTACAAAAATACGTGTTTTAAAGTTCAAAGCATTTTCAGTTGCAAGTGAAATAAAACACAACACAAACTGACCGAAACCAAAAAAAGTGACTTGTTGGTGAGCATTTTCAGTTGCAAGTAAAATGAAACACAACTCAAACTGGATGAAACCAAAAAAAGTAACTTATTGGTGAGGCCATACAATTCAATGGTGAATTGTGACTTAAAATAAGGCTTGATTCAGTTCTCTAACAAATTTAGCAGTCTCCTTCTCTCAGCGCTGCTTTCTCCGTATAGGTTGTGTTCTATGGTTTGTGTGGTCTACCTCAATAAGATGCCACCTCTCCTGTCCTCAGCTTCAGGATCTTGTCCTCATAACACTAATATAGTAGAGAAGTACAAGCTTTTCCAGGAACTCCTGCATATGTCTTAGGGTTCACTCTTTCTTTTGGAACCTGATGGTTTCACATTCTTATGAAGAATTACTGGTTGTTTTAGGCCTATGACTTATTGCCATTTGTGGAGGAGAGAACGTACTCAGAAACACATAATGAGAGAGGTGGGGAATTGGTGCTATTTAAACAGAAGGAAGAATGCAGGCAGGATGGTGAAAATAATTGTCCAGTTTAGATTTGCTTTGCTTACAAGCAATACCTACGAAGATAATGGAGAGAATTTGCCAATAGCTTAAGGCTACTGCAGATTCTCCCAAAAAACTCATTTTTATTTTGTGAAGATATGGTTAATTCAAATAGTTAAGTTTGTGTTCAGAATATTTAGAATATATACGATTGTGGAGTACAAAGGAAGACATTGTGTTCTTCAATAATTTCTTTACATTCATAGCCTTAATATTAGCTAGCAACTAGGAGGAAGATTCATAGAATTATGTAGTATCAAAGAAAATATATTTTGGCCTTAAACTTCTGTGTAAATAAGCCATAAATTAATTATTAATATTTAGCTACTCTCTCCATGGAATATGGATTATAAAACTGAGAGTTTTGATCTCTCATGGAATTTAATGAAGTTCAGTTGTGTTTTATTTTTCAAAGAAATGTGAAACAAAGACAAAAATAAATTGGAAACTCAGCATAAATACCATACATTTTAAGTATGTGTATGCCTTAGCTTGGCCAAGGGAACACATTTAAAAGTTATTAATGTGTTATAATTGTGAGAGAAAAAGTTCTAATTATATTATTATTCTAAATGTATATCTGTTGTTATAAATAATATTTTTATATGAAGAAATATATATATTTCAAATTGTGTCATATTTAAATTAAATATTATATGATGGCATATATTAAAATTTAAAATAAATTGTGACAAATGTTTAGTCAAAGACTTTTATAAAACAGGGATTCAGAAAAGTTTAAAACAGTAAATAAAATTGTTCATTCATTTCTGCATTCACTCATAAAAGTAATGAGCACCCTCCCTGTCAGGTACTGAATGTATACAAAAATTCCAGTAAGGAAGGGATATGCCTGGTACCTACCTTGAAGAAGGTTATTTTCTAGTGGATTGTATCCCTTGATGAACTTTTGAGGTACATTAAACATTATGCCAAACCCTGAGATACAATATATACCTTCAAAGAAAAAGACAATAAAAAGGTGATATGATTTTATTGTGACTAAATGACAGGGAAAAAGTTTGTGAAAGGTTCTTATGAAGGTAATAAGAGAAATATCTGCAGACAGAAAAGGTAGAATCATTTCCTGAAAGAACTAAGTCATAAAGAATGAATAGGAAATCTCCAGGCAAAGAAGAAGGATAAAGTTGGTCATTCATGAGACCACCACCATGGAGAAGAAGCCAAATATTAACCCACATAGAAGGAAATCTGCAAATGTTGAACAGAATAGGATAATGGAGCACAAGGGAAGACATTGGTCAGGCATGACTTTGATGTAGACAAGAATCAAATTGTGGGAACCTTCAGAGCCACTCCAAAGATTTATTTTAAAGCTATAGTAAACAACCAATATTTTAAGCTAAAAGTAAACAGTAATCGCATATGTGGAAGATGATGCTGATGATGACTTGGTGGCTGATTTGGAAGTGATTGAGTAAAAAGGAATTGTGGTTATTTATTAAAAAGTTTTATCAGTTGCTCAAGTCATATGTATGGATTGAGGGAGAGGGAGATGTTAACGATTGTTTCTAGTTTTCTAATATGAGAAAGATGATTTTGTCCTCTTGTATGGCAATTAAAAGCAGTAAAGAACCTGGCACATAGAAGCTATGTAGGAACATAAAGGAAATGCAGTATTTATGACAAGAGAGAGCAAGGTTACTACTGACCAATTAGACTTGAAAGTTTTTTGTGTTTTTTTTGCTTTCTGATCTTCATATTTTTTAGCTAAAGTATTCATGGTATATTTTTGACTTTTTAAGTGTGATGATCAAAGGAATGACTCTCATGAATTAAATTTCACAAAATAATATTAAACAATTTAATACATTAATCAAATCACAATGACCTTGTCCAAGGTGTCTTCCCTTTCATTGATGTATTTAATTTTTAGCTCTTTGCCTTGAAGTAATACTTCAGACAGGTCCACGGGTAATTTGCTTTTTCCTCTGTGGCAACGACAACATTAGGACATGAAAGGAGACATTAGACATGAAAGAAGACAGGTAATAGTTTAAAGGAAATTTTATTTTCAAGTCCACATTTGGTAGTCATTCTCCCTAACTGTTCCCCAATGACAGGAAAATTCTCAGGTGTGAGAGAGCACCTGTGAAGAATCAAATGGGAATGAATGTGGGAATGCAGTCCATTATATGCATCCACCTTCAATACTGTAGTAGATAGTTCAGCAAAATTTGAGCTAAGGCTAGCCAGAAGGAAGCATTTTTTTTTTTTTTTGTATTTGAAGGGCAAATATTTGCTATTTTATGTTGTTTGAACAAATGCGTTTTCTTTCATGGCAGTAAAGAAAGATTGTGAATTCAATAATGGGTATAGGAAAGTGTTATTGGGCCAGGAGCATTGAAATACAATTTAACTATGCTTATCATTCTCATTGATACTTGGATGAGTGTTATTTTTTAAAAAACAAATACATGAATATAAGAGGAAAGGGGCAGTTCATTAGTTAGCTATTTGAATTGTTCTTTAATTCAGTAAAATTCTTTATTTCAGCTGGCTCCCTCCACCCATCACTGGTACTGCCTTCATGTCACTCTATATGATATGTTACTGGGTAAAATTGTAATTATGGTTAAATCAAGGAGGAAAAAATGGCATAACAGGGTCTAGGGTGGCACAGAAATACCAGGTCATAAGAATTCATTTATTCAGAGGGCTGTGTCAGATGGAAGAAGGTATATGAAGAAAAATTAAACTTCTACTCATAGTGATCATTGACAATATCTCTTCTGTATTAGGGTTCTTCAGAGAAATAGAGCCAAAAGGAGATATATATATATATGTTTTTGTGGGTGTGGGTGTGTGTATGTGTGCATATACATATGTAAATGTGTATGTATGTAATGTGAATATTAAGAAATTTATTATAGGAATTGGCTCCCATGATCTTGGGAATTGGCAAATCCAATTTTGGAAACTAATGAAGGTGAAATTAAATTCCCAGAGAGAAGCTGAAAGTTGGTAACTCCAGTGAAGGGGAATCTGAATACCCCAGAAGAAGCTGGTTGGCTGAAGCAGACAGATTATTTCTGACTACTGAAATCCTCAGTTCTGTCTTTAAGACTTGCAATTGATTGAATGAGGAGACTCTAGTCATCACTGAGGGCAATTTCCTTAGTTAACTGTTGATTCACTAAGCCATAGATGTGGTCTGCTGACTGTATTCACAAATCTATCTCTGAAATATCCCCACAGTAACAATTAGACCAAAGCTTTCTTAACCAAACAACTGGACACCACAACCTAGCCAAGCTGACAAGTGAAATTAACCTTCACATACACTTTGCATAGATAATGTTTATAGCAGATATGCATCATTTGATTAGGGACCATGGATGGGTGGATATTTTGGCATGTGGTATAATTTTTTCAAGCTGAAAAATACTTGAAGTGGCCCAAAATATTTAAAAATCTGTGATAAATGTTATCTTTCCTCAAAGAAAATAAAATATTCAAAGTATGATTTTTTTACTTAGTAAATTTCCTGTTAATCTTTTTTCTAAGCTTTTAGATATTAAATTATCAGATGACTAACAAAGATACCTAGTTTTTTCTATTCATGAAACTATATAAATCCTTTACACTATACTTGGAGTAGATAAGTTCAGCATGATTGCATCAGTATGAGTTCAAGATAATATTAATTTTCAGCTGTGAATATGGTTTCAGTACCTACAGCTTCACATCCGGAAAATCTTGCCTCTTGTCTTCTGTAATTAATCTGCTCCATAAGTAGGTGCTCTCAAAGCTCATGAAATCAGGATGCTTTCTCAAATTACACAACAACTTTGAATAGTTTAGAAGAATAAAAGAATTTAATGTTTTCTTGTTTGACTCAATGAATAATTAGTTTGTAAATAGGCTGCATTTCCAGATACAATGAATTTATGATAGTTGACATCTAGCAAAACTTATTTAATTACAAAGTATCTTAACAAGCTGTGTTTGTCCTGGCCATTGAAGTCCAGTTTTAATGTAATAAATGCAGGTATTTCTTCTACTTCTTATAAAGATACTTTTTTAAAAAAAATTTTAAAGATACTTACATTATACAAACATCACATAAAA